>NC_138879.1:26292441-26892441 GCF_965194805.1 Balaenoptera borealis | reverse complement strand
AGGGCACTGTCCTTCACCAGATCATCCTCACTACTTCAGATACCAGTCACAAGTTCAGGGTCCCCTGGGCCACCCTCACTTCTGACTAGCTGACTAGAAACTCAGGGGTCCCTATGGACTCCCTCAGGCTTGATAATTCACTAGAACAAGCCACAGAGTTCAGAAAAGTTCTACACTTATTACTAGAATATAAATCAGAACCAACCAAAGAAGGGACACATAGAGTAAAGTCTGGGAGGGTTCCAAACAAGAAGCTTCCATCATCCTCAGGGATGAATTACCCTCGTGGCACATCACTCTGTGTCGACACACAGAGTGAGCCAACCAGGAAAACTTGCCCCAGCTTTGGTGTCCAGAGTTTTTATTGAAACTTCATTATGCTTCCATTATTGAATAATTGGCTGCATGGTTGAACTCAATTTCCAGCCCTTCTTCCCTCCACAGGTGGAAAGGCGATATGAGGTGTCTCAAACCTTCTAATCACATGGTTGGTTTTTCTGGCCTGGGCCAGCTCCTGTCCTGAGTCACCTTGTTAGCATAAACTATCAGGTATGTGGTCTAAAAGGCCCACTATGAATAACAAAGACACTCTTATCACTCAGGAAATTCCAAGGGATTAGTGGTTATCTCCCCAAAACCAGGGACAAAGGGCAACCAAATTCTTTATTTCACAGGGACAGAGATTATGCACTCTGAGTGCTTAGTAGAGTATATGGTAGGGGATCAGTAAATGTTTGCTGAATAAGTGATAATAAATGATTTACTGAATGAATAAGAGAAGTCAAAACAAGGCCATCATCTTAACAACATAGAAAGAGAGATTTGGCCAATTATCTTTATTTTGGGGTAGATTTATTTCTGGCATATGGAACCCTCACACCCCTTATTCTATTCTCTCCTCTACTTTCTCCTATTTTTACTGAGTTCTTCCCACTAGCATCTAATTTCTTACTACTGTGAAAGAGACTCTAAGTTCCTCTTTAAAACTCTGCTTTTGCCTTTCACACCTTATCAATGGGATTTTACAGTGCTGATTGCTGAGGAAGTGAGATAGAAAACACTGCAAGAAAATCAAATTCCTCTCTCAGCAGCAGAAGCTCCCTGATGCATGAGAGCATTTCAATCCTGGTGTTCATTCCCCTCCACGTTATATTAATGTCACTTCTGTTGCCACTCCATTATTATTATTAGCCAAATCAATAAACAACCTGCAGGCTTGGTGCTTACTGCCTGTCAAATTGAAGCATACAGGTGGAGTTGTTAACACAAACTGATAATTCAGGTGCCAAGGGGCACACTGGCTCCTGAGAGAGGTCTGAGGAGCAGTTTGATTCCACAAACCATTATTGAATGCCTAGTATGTGTCAAATATTGTGCTGTGGGCTGGGGATACCAGTAATAAGAAGGCACAGTTTCTTGCCTTGAGGAACCTAGTGTCTAGGGGACCATGGAGATTAGGAAAGGGCAGAATGTATTTTCCCTCATAGGGCCTTTCTTCCCAATAGAAATTCCTCAGGGTCCCCTATGTCATCTTCTGAGATGTGACTGGCGTATTTAAGATCTCAATTATTCCATTGTACCCCTGCACTTCTCATCTCACCTCCCTGCTTTATTTTTCTCTTTTGCATTCATCACTACCCAATACACTATACAATTTGCCTGTTTGTTTGCTTGCCTCCTCCCACTAGAATGTAAGCTCCATGAAGGTGAGGAGTTTTGGCTTTTTTTACTCAAGGCTGTATCTCCAGTTCCTAAATCTATGCCTAGGATGTATTAGGTGTTCAAGAACAAGAATGAATGAATGAATGAATCTACTAAACAATGACTGTTTTTCCAACTGGCAAAGCCTCTTCTTTGCTAATGAAAAATTTTAAAAGGTGTGTTTATGACGAGATCATCCCTTTAAAGTGGGCTGGAGATGTTCCCTAAGCTGCTGGGTATGGAGAGGTGTCCGGGTCACAGAGAGGAGGAAAAGGGAGACCATAAGCACTCAGAGTCAGACACTTTAGCACGTACTTTGTATGTGTTGTATCATTTAACCCTGTGAGATAAGATTCATTCCCCTTATTTCATAGATGAGGAAATGGAGGGTGGTCACAACCTTGCTTGTGGTTCCACACCTTATCAGTGCCAGAACTGAGCTTTAAACACAAGCCTGTATCATAACCTATAAGGAAAAGACTCTGAAAAAGATTATGTGTGTAAATGAATCACTTTGCTGTACACCTGAAACTAATACACATTGTAAATCAACTATACTTCAATTTAAAAATACCATCTTAAAAACAAACAAAAAAACACAAGCCTGTAGACTTCATGTTCCATGTTCTTCCTACCTATGACATTAGGCTATCTACACCAAGTCTTGGTGGACACAAAAAATGAGCAAGATGCAAGGTACTGACAGACTGAGACGGACAAATCTGTGCTTAAAAAACCATGTTGGTCTGTAAGGTTGGGACTGTGCACCCCTTTACACCATTCACAGAAGGCTGGACAGGGCAGATATAAAAACACTGCAGTGAATCAGCTATTGGCTTACCTCAACCCCATGTGGACTGTGCCCCTGGCCAATTACTGCCATGAGAGATCAAAGGAACAAAAGTAGGGAGGAAAAAAAAAAAGGCTATTACCAAATAAACAAAAAGCAATGTTTTAAGAATCTCTGTCATGTCCTGCTAGTTACTGACTGCTCCAGTAAGCCCATCTCAACTGTCCTTAATCCAAACTTGACTCCTCTTGGTTAAAGACATCCCGTCTCCAGATCTGAGCCAAGAAAGCCCCAGTGAGGCACTAAGTTAGGCCCCAGTGAGGCACTCCGCTAGCAGGGACAGGGCTCTGAAATTAGTATGCTCTCTCCATGCCTTGCTTATAAAGGTGAACTGCAGTTCATGTAACAGCCTCTCCATGTATCCATCCTCCTTCTCCCTCCTGGCAGCTAGTTTTTACTCCAGTTCTCTCCTGTGTCCTCTTCATCTGGCTTTTCCCCAAGATTGGACCATGTTTCCAGCATATCCCCAGCTACTAGGTTTCTCTGGACCTAGAGCAGAAGCAGAGTCCTTGCTCCTTCTGCACCCTGAACATCATTTGACTGACGCTCAGAATACCCCCTGGACTTTATGATTATCAGCTTCTCCTTTAGAGGAAATGGGAGGACACCCTTTTTGGCTCATTTATTTCTCAACCCCTATCAAACTACCTTCCGAATGGCCAGCCAGAGGTCCATGGAACTGATCCCAGGATGTGTTCTAACATAGTCATATGACTTATGATGTCTACTTTTTAAAGCTTAGTAGAAATGTAGCCTCATTTAATCATTTTTAAATCCCATGAAGAAACACTGAAAATATTTTTAATGCAAGTTAGACAACTATTAGTAGAAAAATTAAAGGGAAAATTTGAAAATAATGGTAAGAAGCATAGTTCCTCAATAGTCCCCTTGATTAAAAAGTTAAAACTCAGAAATACTTGGAATGCACTCGGCTGATGAATCCCCAGCATGAAAAATGACACAATGGTTTATTTCTGTTTGGTTGGCATTAAGAGTGACATATTTCCTGGCTTCCCTGTGCTATTAGAAAAACGGTCTCTAAAATTGAGACTACTGACAATTTTGGTAAGAAACGAGACTACATGTCAGTAGAATATAGGTAACTAGACATTTATAAGGCTGGGCACTGATGCAGAATTGATTAGCAAGTGTAATTGCAGTAAAATGCTCTCTGCTGTTGGGAATGATGACTTGTGGCATACTGAGAGGGGTAAGTATGATTTGCAAGGAAATGAGATTCCCAATATTAAGACTGGGTCTACAAGCACCCAAATTGAATAGAAAATAACCTAACTATTGAATGAGACTATAGAGTGTGATGGTTAAGAGCACGGGCTTTAGAAGGAGACAGATCTGACTTCAAAGATCAGTTTTAACATGTATTCATTTGTTGACATGCAGCAAGTTCCTTAAACTAACTCTCTGTCTCTGTCTCTTCTACAATAAAATGGGAATGCTAATAGTGTTTACTTCTCTAGATGATTGTGAAGATTAAGAGACAATGCAAGTAAAGCAAAGTCTGTGTCTCTCATACTGCAGATGCTCAAAAACCAACCAACCAAACAAACAAACTACCTGTATAGTTCTACTAGTTCACCAGAAACTCCAGTTACTGGAAGACAGTCATCCAGTGGTCCACTGAAGCTAAGTCAGCCTATGGATGAGATGCACTTTTTTGACTGATCAAGTTCAGATTTAGAGGCAACTGGCAAACTGTGGTCCCCCAGGGCAGAATCTGAGATTCTGCCTTGTGAATTCAAGCTGCATGTAGCAGGAAAAATCTTCCCAGAATGGGAAATGTAAAAGTGAAGTGCCAAACGTGCCTAATTATTTCCAACAAATTCTTAAAGTCTTCAGTGCAAATGTTGCGTAAATGTAAATCTAAACAGTTTGATGATGGTCCACAGTTTCTACATTATTCAGTCTTTTAAAAACAGGTAAATCTGAGTTTTCCTTAAACAATTCTATCAAGATTCAAATAAAACAGGTGTAAGATGTGAAAAAAAAGTTATGGAAAGATATTCTACTTTGGATTTCTGTTGTATCTGGGGAAGCATTCATCTTATCCACTGCTCTCTCCCTCTCTCTCTTTTTTAGTAAACATTAATCCACACAGATGGTGAATCATGGTAATCTTGCCTACCAGCTGCAGAGAGGAATTTTTAGTGAAATGGGAATTTAAAGGTTTTTACATAAAGCACTAGGATCTCTTCTACTTTTTCTCATAATGTTCAAATTATTTTTACTGCTGTGGGTTATAGATGCATGATTGTGGCACTGCTCCTGGAAGAAACTGACCTACAACTATTCAGAAAGTTCTTATGGTCTAAAGCAGCTCTCTCCTGCCTCACCCAGTATGAGTGTGCCAAGTCCCCAGGAAAAGGAACTCAGTGGCTAAGATTACAAGATTTAGCCGTGAACTGACCTTATTCCACACTATGAACCATACCCAATCTTTGTTTGGCTTTTGTTGATATGCCTCCTGATCTGCTGGCCTCCCTTTTAATAAATCCATCAAGGTTGTGGCCTTGATTTAGCTGCTTCTCTAATTTCCAACTAACAGATTTCTTTTCTTTTTTTTTTCCTGGCCCAACACTGCTCAGCTTAACCACCTGGTACTTTGACATCTCCTGTTTGACCTTAAGACCCTCCCTCACAAACAACTCCCATGAGCAGCTCTGTTGGACACGGCTCAGTGTTTATGTAGTCACTCAACCTCCTCAGTTCTTGCCCAAGAGGGTTAATGCTGGATATTTATGATCATTCTCAAAGAAGTCTTATAGGAAGGAATGCCAAGTTAGCTATGAAGCCTAAGACATTTTATAAAATGCTATATACACATAAATACACAAATACAATATTGAAAGTCAAGATAATGCCTAATCTAAGTTGTGCTAATCACTTTTAATAGGAACACATTACTTTAAAAAAAGACATACACCTCTAAAGATATTCAACATATAGTGACACAGAATGATGTTGATGCTTATAGCAGTTTTTAAACCTAAAATACAAAGGTGAAAAAGTCAAAAAGAAACTCTAATACAAAAGGAAAACTATTGTCTGCTAATTAAGGCTAGAGACAAAAGAATAATGCAATCTTAACCTAAAGAAGTTCATCTCTATTGAAGTTAAATTGTGAAAATTTCAGTCTTGAACATTGAATTCTCATGTGTACCACTTTGATGACCACAAACCATTTCAAATGCACAGGGAGAATCTTTGAGAGCAAAGAGAGGAGATCAGAGGGAACCCACTGTCATGCGAAGACTAATTGCTTCAAGATCAGGAAGCCTGGAATCTGCTCTTGGTCCTGCCGTGAACTCACTTTGTGAAAATTTTGGGCCTCGGTTTCCTGCTGTGTAAGTTTACTTGTGTGGCATTCAGGTCTGATTAATATAAGAGATCATCAGGAAACAATGCAAAACTCACCTGGAACTTAAACAGGAGTCTCTCTTCCAGATCCTTGGTATTATTTCATGTGATGATCATGTAGAAGGCAGGTTTCAGGATCCTGGACAGAGCTATTTTGACTCAGGATGTAGGAAGGAGAAAGGAGCTTATCTGATAGAGTAGAAAAAATCAGGGGATGAGAAAGAGTCTGGATGTCAAATATTTGGGAAACTGGCCTCAACTACCCCAGATGGAGTTTGTCACTGCACTCTTTGGGCTCCCACAGCACTTTAGAGCGATGTCTATGAGAACCCATGTTAACATCCCTGGAAAGATCATAAGCTTCTTAACGCAGAGCTCCTCGAGGTTTAATTCTCACCTGAGCCCTCTCTCTAGAGGTTCCCATATCTAGTAATGTGTAATCACCCACTGGTGATTCTGACATACACTGGTGTTAAGGAGATTTTAAAAATAGAGTACATGTCTTATCAAGTGCCTGGCACCTAGTAGACTGCCAAGAAAGTGTGCTAAAAGAATACATGTGCTGAATAAATTAATGTGTTTCAGAAACTGCAATCCAGCACAAAAACTGGCCTTAATAGGGTAAGTTACACTGGGAATCAGGAAAATTTCCATAGACTGTCACTACACCAAAGATGTTTTTAAATGAAGCCATGTAAGATCATCTGAGGTGACACCATGGTGAGAAGGTTGGAAGGTTACACTACTACAAATAAATATTCTTTGTCCTAGGGTGCAAGATCATTCTCCTTAACCAGATAAAAACTAGGGCACCGAACAGTCAGCTCTACCCACCACCAGAGCCTCCCATCAAGCCTCTTAGATAGCCTCAACCACCAGAGGGCAGACAGCAGAAACAAGAAAAACTACAATCCTGCAGCCTGTGGAACAAAAACCACATTCACAGAAAGATAGACAAGATGAAAAGGCAGAGGGCTATATACCAGATGAAGGAACAAGAAAAAAAACCAAGAAAAACAACTAAATGAAGTGGAGATAGGCAACCTTCCAGAAAAAGAATTCAGAATAATGATAGTGAAGATGATCCAGGACTTCAGAATAAGAATGGAGGCAAAGATCGAGAAGATGCAAGAAATGATTAACAAAGACCTAGAAGAATTAAAGAACAAACAAACAGAGATGACCAATACAATAACTGAAATGAAAACTACACTAGAAGGAATCAAGAGCAGAATAACTGAGGCAGAAGAACGGATAAGTGACCTGGAAGACAGAATGGTGGAATTCACTGCTGTGGAACAGACTAAAGAAAAAAGAATGAAAAGAAATGGAGACAGCCTAAGAGACCTCTGGGACAACATTAAATGCAACAACATTCGCATTATAGGGGTCCCAGAAGGAGAAGAGAGAGAAAGGACCAGAGAAAGTATGTGAAGATATTATAGTCGAAAACTTCCCTAACATGGGAAAGGAAATAGCCACCCAAGTCCAGGAAGCACAGAGAGTCCCATACAGGATAAACCCAAGGAGAAACACGCCGAGTCACATAGTAATCAAATTGGCAAAAATTAAAGACAAAGAAAAATTATTGAAAGCAGCAAGGGAAAAATGACAAATAACATACAAGGGAACTCCCATAAGGTTAACAGCTGATTTCTCAGCAGAAACTCTACAAGCCAGAAAGGAGTGGCATGATATACTTAAAGTTATGAAAGGGAAGAACCTACAACCAAGATTACTCTACCCAGCAAGGATCTCATCCAGGTTTGATGGAGAAATCAAAAGCTTTACAGACAAGCAAAAGCTAAGAGAATTCAGCATGACCAAACCAGTTCTACAACAAATGCTAAAGGAACTTCTCTAAGTGGGAAACACAAGAGAAGAAAAGGACCTACAAAAACAAACCCAAAACAATTAAGAAAATGGTCATAGGAACATACATATTGATAATTACCTTAAACGTGAATGGATTAAATGCTCCAACCAAAAGACACAGGCTTGCTGAATGGATACAAAAACAAGACCCATATATATGCTGTCTACAAGAGACCCACTTTAGACCTAGGGACACATACAGACTGAAAGTGAGGGGATGGAAAAATATGTTCCATGCAAATGGAAATCAAAAGAAAACTGGAGTAGCTATACTCATATCAGATAAAATAGACTTTAAAATAAAGAATGTTACAAGAGACAAGGAAGGACACTACATAATGATCAAGGGATCAATCCAAGAAGAAGATATAACAATTATATATGCACCCAACACAGGAGCACATCAATACATAAGGCAACTGATAACAGCTAAAAAAGAGGAAATCGACAGTAACACAATAATAGTGGGGGACTTTAACACCTCACTTACACCAATGAACAGATCATCCAAAATGAAAATAAATAAGGAAACAGAAGCTTTAAATGACACAATAGACCAGATAGATTTAATTGATATTTATAGCACATTCCATCCAAAAACAGTAGATTACACTTTCTTCTCAAGTGCACACGGAACATTCTCCAGGATAGATGACATCTGGGGTCACAAATCAAGCCTCAGTAAATTTAAGAAAATCGAAATCATATCAAGCATCTTTTCTGACCACAACGCTATGAGATTAGAAATGAATTACAGGGAAAAAAACGTAAAAAAACACAAACACATGGAGCCTAAACAATACGTTAGTAAATAACCAAGAGATCACTGAAGAAATCAAAGAGGAAATAAAAAAAATACCTAGAGACAAATGACAATGAAAACACGACGACCCAAAACCTATGGGATGCAGCAAAAGCAGTTCTAAGAGGGAAGTTTATAGCTATACAAGCCTACCTAAAGAAACAAGAAAAATCTCAAGTAAACAATCTAACCTTACAACTAAAGGAATTAGAGAAAGAAGAACAAACAAAACACAAAGTTAGCAGAAGGAAAGAAATCATAAAGATCAGAGCGGAAATAAATGAAATAGAAACAAAGAAAACAATAGCAAAGAGCAATAAAACTAAAAGCTGGTTCTTTGAGAAGATAAACAAAATTGATAAGCCATTAGCCAGACTCATCAAGAAAAAGATGGAGAGGACTCAAATCAATAAAATCAGAAATGAAAAAGGAGAAGTTACAACAGACACCGCAGAAATACAAAACATCCTAAGAGACTACTACAGGCAACTCTATGCCAATAAAATGGACAAACTGGAAGAAATGGACAAATTCTTACAAAGGTATAACCTGCTAAGACTGAACCAGGAAGAAACATTAAATATGAACAGACCAATCACAAGCACTGAAATTGAAACTGTGATTAAAAATCTTCCAACAAACAAAAGTCCAGGACCAGATGGCTTCACAGGTGAATTCTATCAAACATTTAGAGAAGAGCTAACACCCATCCTTCTCAAACTCTTCCAAAAAATTGCAGAGGAAGGAATACTCCCAAACTCATTCTATGAGGCCACCATCACCCTGATACCAAAACCAGACAAAGATACTACAAAAAAAGAAAATTACAGACCAATATCACTGATGAATATAGATGCAAAAATCCTCAACAAAATACTAGCAAACAGAATCCTACAACACATTAAAAGGATCATACACCACGATCAAGTGGGATTTATCCCAGGGATGCAAGGATTCTTCAATATACGTAAATCAAACAATGTGATACACCATATTAACAAATTGAAGAATAAAAACCATATGATCATCTCAATAGATACAGAAAAAGCTGTTGACAAAATTCAACACCCATTTATGATAAAAACTCTCCAGAAAGTGGGCATAGAGGGAACCTAGCTCAACATAATAAAGGCCATATACAACAAACCCACAGCAAACATCATTCTCAATGGTGAAAAACTGAAAGCATTTCCTCTAAGGTCAGGAATGAGACAAGGATGTCCACTCTCCCCACTATTATTCAACATAGTTTTGGAAGTCCTAGTCATGACAATCAGAGAAGAAAAAGAAATAAAAGGAATACAAATTGGAAAACAAGAAGTAAAACTGTCACTGTTTGCAGGTGACATGAGAATCCTAAAACTGCCACCCGAAAACGAGTAGAGCTAATTAATGAATTTGGTAAAGTTGCAGGATACAAAATTAATGCACAGAAATCTCTTGCATTCCTATACACTAATGATGAAAAATCTGAAAGAGAAATTATGGAAACACTCCCATTTACCATTGCAACAAAAAGAATAAAATACCTAGGAATAAACATACCTAGGGAGACAAAAGACCTGTATGCAGAAAACTTTAAGACACTGATGAAAGAAATTAAAGATGATACCAACAGATGGAGAGATATACCATGTTCTTAGATTGGAAGAATCAATATTGTGAAAATGACTATACTTCCCAAAGCAATCTACAGATTCAATGCAATCCCTATCAAATTACCAATGGCATTTTTTACGGAACTAGAACAAATCATCTTAAAATTTGTATGGAGACACAAAAGACCCCGAATAGCCAAAGCAGTCTTGAGGGGAAAAAACAGAGCTGGAGGAATCAGACTCTCTGACTTCAGACTATACTACAAAGCTACAGTAATCAAGACAATATGGTACTGGCACAAAAACAGAAACATAGATCAATGGAACAAGATAGAAAGTCCAGAGATAAACCCACGCACCTATGGTCAAGTAATCTATGACAAAGGAGGCAAAGATATACAATGGAGAAAAGACAGTCTCTTCAATAAGTGGTGCTGGGAAAACTGGACAGCTGCATGTAAAAGAATGAAATTAGAATACTCCCTAACACCATACACAAAAATAAACTCAAAATGGATTAGAGACCTAAATGTAAGACTGGACACTATAAAACTCTTAGAGGAAAACATAGGAAGAACACTCTTTGACATAAATCACAGCAAGATCTTTTTTAATCCACCTCCTAGAGTAATGGAAATAAAAACAAAAATAAACAAATGGGACCTAATGAAACTTCAAAGCTTTTGCACAGCAAAGGAAACCATAAACAAGACGAAAAGACCATCCTCAGAATGGGAGAAAATATTTGCAAACGAATCAACGGACAAAGGATTAACCTCCAAAATATATAAACAGCTCATTCAGCTCAATATTAAAGAAACAAACAACCCAATCCAAAAATGGGCAGAAGACCTAAATAGACATTGCTCCAAAGAAGACATACAGACAGCCACGAAGCACATGAAAAGATTCTTAACATCACTAATTATTAGAGAAATGAAAATCAAAACTACAATGAGGTATCACCTCACACCAGTTAGAATGGGCATCATCAGAAAATCTACAAACAACAAATGCTGGAGAGGGTGTGGAGAAAAGGGAACCCTCCTGCACTGTTGGTGGGAATGTAAATTGATACAGCCACTATGGAGAACAATATGGAGGTTCCTTAAAAAATGAAAATAGAATTACCATATGACCCAGCAATCCCACTACTGGGCATATACCCAGAGAAAACCGTAATTCAAAAAGACACATGCACCCCAATGTTCATTGCAGCACTATTTACAATAGCCAGGTCATGGAAGCAACCTAAATGCCCATCGACAGAAGAATGGAGAAAGAAGTTGTGGTACATATATACAGTGGAATATTACTCAGCCATAAAAAGGAACGAAATTGAGTCATTTGTTGAGAAGTGGATGGATCTAGAGACTGTCATACAGAGTGAAGTAAGTCGGAAAGAGAAAAACAAATATTGTATATTAACGCATGTATGTGGAACCTAGAAAAATGGTACAGATGAACTGGGTTGCAGGGCAGAAGTTGAGACACAGATGTAGAGAACAAACGTATGGACACCAAGGGGGGAAAACTGAGGTGGCGTAGGGATGGGATGTCCTGAATTGGGCGATTGGGATTGACATGTATAGAATGATGTGTATAAAATTGATGACTGACTAAAAAAAAACAAAAACAAAAACAAAAAAAACTAGGACACCAAAAAGAGAAGGATATAAACCTTGGAGTTTACAAGCGGTTTCCCCACAACTAAGATGGAAGAAGAGGTCAGGTGTTATCCAAAATGAAGCCTCAGACCTTCCTGCCCATATCATTCTTTAATTAGTATTTATTTAGACCATTCCACTGCTGCATGATCTTTTAGGATTCTTTTAAGAATCTGACCTACCGTCACCAAGCTCTGTCTTACACTCTCCCTATAAGGAAGTTGAGAATCAGAAGAAAAGAATCACATCAAATTGAACCCAATGATACAGTTATGGCTAAGTATATTTATACAATTAACAGCCCCTTCAAGGAGATTGTCCTGCTGATCCAGGAATCACCACTAGTTTTTCTTGGGCCATGGCTTTACAGTGCATGCTATGCTATTTTACCTATCATGAAGGGGCTGGCAGTCCACAAATCACCTGAGGGCAGGATCACACTGTGAAGTGACTGAGTAGATGATTTCTGTAAGTTAATGTGCCTTCCTATGGCTGTGCTGTCATTAAAACACTGGGTCAAATCAAGTAAGTCCATCAAGGTGCTATAAAACATGCATGCAAAAAGAATGGATTGTTAAGAATAATAAAACCATCCATAAAAGCTACGAAATAAATCAGTTGTTCTTTCAGGCATGGAAAACCAAACACCACGTACATCCAATGTATTATATATGCTGTAAGCACACATATATTATAGATGAGCACTTATTGATGTACTCGGAGAAGCACAAGGTGATGAAGGTGTTTGCATCATAGAAGAATTTTCTATCAAGGAGGCATTGGCACATTGACTGAAACAATGTTTTAGCCTCTGATCAATGGCTTTGCCAAGGACAATCCCTCTGGTGAATACCTCTCATGGAGAATATGCATATCCCTAAAAGGATGATTCACAATACGAAATACAGAAAAACTTACACTTACATCATGAAAAATGTTCTCAAGTAGGTAGCTCTAAGATGTTCTAAAGGGATTCTTCGCTTTCCTCTAAAACCATGTTTTTAATCTCAGATCATGGGGAAAAAAATGTACCCCCAATCTTCGGGCCAAATAACGAACGAGTTAGGAAGTAAACATCTTTCCCTCCTTTCCTCCCATCTTCTTGCCCTCTCTCCCTTCCTTCTACCCTTCCTCCTTCCCTTCCTCCCCACATTAATTTCTTCCCCTCCAGCTCCCTCCCAAATTTTTTTTGGAAGTGCATTTTCATATCAGATGCTCCTCTGCACACTGTATTAGCAATGCCAGCATTCTTAGTGAGCATTTGCTTATGTAAGAAGAGTTGCAGATACAAATGAGCTACCACTCCTACCCTCAGAGAGTTCACCATCTTCTGTCAAAAAATCATGTGTAGGCAGTTAATGATAACGCCAGTAAGAATGAAACGGGTAATTTAAAAGAGAATATAAGCAAAGGAAAGAATGACTAATTCCAACTCTTAAGACTTTTGGAAAGTATGTTGTACAAGATGGCATTTGAATTTTGACTGAGGAATAGAATCTTCATCAGTAGGGGAGTAGGAAAAACATCTCCAGCTAGGAAATAGCGTGTGAAAGACCTGGAGAAGAGAAAGGCAGTGGTTACACTCAGTCTTCTCTATGGAGCACCATGGCATTGCTGGTGTTCACGAGTCTCTGGAATGGAAATGCTTCCTCCTCCTTCTAGCAAAAAGAATAGGAGCTAGTCCAAAGAGTGACTTGGAACCTTAGTCATAGAGTTTTGTCAGCTTCATTACTTACCTACGTGTGGGGAGGGGACTCCCCCACAAACTGTCTTGAATTCCTAACAATTAAATTTTCTCTCCTTTCTAGTGCTTGTTGTTAACCCAGGGGCCTAAAACCAGGGGAATTCAAGAACAGCACCCCAAATCATTGTTCCCTCAGACACTATCAAGCCCATCCTGCTAGGCTCATGCTAAATTTACTGTGTTTTATTCCTCAGAGGCTTCTTTGCCTCTCCTTTCTATCTGCCTTCTATCAGGACATCTCCAGCATTTAGGTATCTCAGTACATGTCAGAAATCCAAATGTAGAAAAGGGTTTAAGTTTTCTTGCAAGGGTATCTTGAGTCCTGAACAACAAATATTATTTGTGGTGTTATCTGGATCTGGCTCATTCTGGATTTGCAAGAGTCAATTGTTAAATATTCAGGAGTTTTATGAGCTGGTTGATATCATATTGGTACCTTGAAATTGATCAGAATGGGAGTATTGATACCGTGGAAATTGGCAAAGGCCCCAAGATCACGGATCTTATTTTCAGAGAACCAGTTGTTAGATTTTTACCAGTACCATACTGAATATTTGGCTCTTAAGAGTCCCCAGATATTCCACACCAGTTAGCTAAGACCACAAAAATGGCTTTCAGAGGATTATCACCTTATTCCATAAACCAATGGAATGTTAGTGTCCAGGGAAGTTTGTTGGGAGATGGCTATCAACAATCATTCTGATCATAAACCCACTGTCAAGACTGCACATGCTGCAGAGGAAAGAGGAGAAGCATTGAAGAACAGCATCTAAGAATGCTAGCTCTATTCCTTATTGACTATTTGATTTATAGAAGTTTATGTCTCTGTATTTTGTTTCTCTTATCTGAAAAATAAGGGATTTAATACTTATGTAACAGAGTTAAAGATTAAATAAGATGATATTTGAAGGCACTTAGAATAATGTATAGAACAGAGTAAGCACCCAATAAATAACTTTGGTGACAGACTAATGTAAGTTTAAATTCTAGTACTACTACTTCCTGGCTTGTATAATCTTGTTAACGTTATCTAACTTCTCTGGTCTTCTGTTTCTTCATATAAAGAGTAGCATTAAATACTTCACAGGGTGTAGTGAATTGGGTAGTCGGCATTCAGCATCCTTCTGGGCTCCTCAGTATTGCAGAGGCTGGAAAGGTAAAAACTACACTTCCCAGATGCCCTTTCAGCTAGTATTCAGAAGTGAATTACGTTCTACCAATAAGATGCACCTGTGTAGGATTTGGAATGCAGATGCAAGGCAGAAACCAAATGTTCATTTCTGGCTTGTGTTGTTGTTAAGTATGGTTGTGGAGACACTGGGCTTTTCTTCAACAGAGTTCCATTGTTCATGACTGGCTGTGGGGGTTTTGAGAGGCAATTGTGCTGGCTGGAGTGGTCCTCTGGTTCCACTCCTTCTGACTGTGGCAGCAGGAGCAGCTCCCCTCATTTCCACAATGTTGTTCTCGGGATCATTCCTGAAAACCCAGCCTACAGTCCTCCAGTGATGTTTCAAGCTGTGTTAAATAACTTTAAGTGACCAAACAGGTGTTTGTGCTCTGCAACTGAACCTTGACTGATAAACAGAGTTTGGGAAGGATTTTATAGGCACGTAGGACAATGAGTCTAAAAATGTCTGACATGAAACAGGTTCCTAATTAATGTGTGTCCCCTTTTCTTTTCATATTCATCAACACTCCTTTTCCTGTGGAAGAAAAAGACCCAGCTCACCATGGCTTGTAATCAGCATAATTTGTTTTATGACCTTTCTGTGCATACTGTGGGAGAAATGTGTATTCATTCCCTGGAAAGCCAGACCACTGTTCTAAGTCTGTTTTTATATATGTAAATCCTCAAAGGATGCTAAGCAATGTTAAAAGACTGTGGCTTTCATGGACAGAACTATACAGTAGCTGCTGAACTTGGGAGATAAGCCCATTCCTTCTGGAAATTGACAGAAGATGGCATTGCTTGGAAAAGTTTCCCATGGACTCCAAGAGTCAGTTTTGTGTTCATTTATGACCCTAGTCCTAGTGGAGGTAGTGTCCAACCCCAACACTTATTTGTTAATTCCATTTTTAAAATTGCCATCGTAGCATCTACTCTGGGAGTAATTATTTTTAAAAAATCCAAAACTCATTTTTCCTTTCTCCGTTCTGTTATTCAAGTCCTTTTCAAGTTATTTCTTAAGCAATAATAATTGTTTCAGCAATTAAAATATCAGGAGGTGAGCAGAGCTGATTAGAATAGCCTCTGACCACAAGCGCCAAAAATATCAAATGAGAGAGAGCTGGATTCTTAAATATGACCTCATTATTAACATGGTGTATTATATTAACCTAGTTCCAAATGTAAAATATGCTGAAAACGCTGATATTAAGCTCTTCCTTGTTTTGTTTATGGCACCTCTGGCAACTGCTCACTATTAGAGCTAAAAGTTGTTAAAAGTATTACAAAACAAAAGCCTGAAAAAATAAGATGTAGATGTGAGTTGAAATAGCACTATAACATGAAACTCAGTGTCTGCTTCTATCATTCCTATAGCCTGTCTACTATACCTAAGGATGTTACATCATGCCCTTGTTGGCACGTCTCCACAGTTCCCCTTGAGCATCCTGTATTAGTGGGGTGAGGGGTACTCAGAGTGAGGAGGGTGGTTTTAATCTGTGTCTGGATTTTAGACAGAGCCATGGTATCATTACACAGGTATACAAGTTACCATGAATGAACTTAACACTTACAACAGTCAACGCAATTGATCAACAAATACTTTTGATCCTAAAAGTCGTTTATGCTCTGCTCATAGCTCACTGTCCTTCCTTGTGTAGACAGCTTTATGTAATAGGGAAGAGTGCTGTACGGATCTGTTTTCTATTCCATACTCCACCACTTCTAGCTTTGTGTCACAGACAAGTCTCTCAGGCCCTCTTCATTGGTCTTTTTCACTTTTTAAAATTTTTTCAACTTAAAAAAATGATTTACATACAATAAAACTCCACTTTTTTGGGGGGGTGTATAGTACAATGAGTTTTAGCACATGTGTGGATTTGTGTAACCACCATTAAAATCAGGATACATAACAATTCCATCATCTCCGATACCTCCCTCATGTAGCCCCTTTGTACTCAAATGCTCCTGCTCTACTCTCTGCCACTTTTTACCCCTGGAAACCATTGTTCTCCATCTCTATAGTCTTGTCTTTTCCATAACATCATATAAATGAAGTACAGTAAGTAACTTTCTGACACTGGTTTCCTTTGCTTAGTGTAATATATTTGAGATTCATCCATGTTGTTGCATGCATCAGCAGTTCATTTCTTTTTATTGCTGAGTAGTATTCCATTGTATGGGTGTAGCACAGTTTGTTCATCCATTTATCCATTGAAGGACATTAGGTTGTTTTCAGTTATTATGGAAAATGCTCTTATAAACACTCATGTACAGCTTTTTGTATGAACATAATTTTTCATTTCTCTAGTGCAGAATTTTTCAACCACCATACTATTAATTATTAAATGGACTTTTAAGTGGGGTAATTATTTGATGTAGGAGGCTGTCCTGTCCATTGCAGATGTTTAGCAGCATTGCTGGATTTACCCATTAGATACCAGTAGTGTCCATTGACCCAGTGTGACAACCAAAACCAAAAACATCTCCTTACATTGCCAAATGCCTCTTGGGGGGCAAAATCACCTCCATTTGAGAAAAAATGCTCTAGGGTAAAAACTCATAAGAGGGATTGCTGTTCAATATAGTAAGTATATGTTTAAAAGAAACTGTTTTTCAAGGTGTCTGTACCATTTTGCATTCCTACCAGGAATGCATAAAAGTTCTAATTGCTCCACATCTTTGTCAGCACTTGGTATTATCAGGTTTCTGAAATTTTAGCCATTCTAATAGTTGGGTTCTTCCTTCATTTTAAAATAAGAGATAACAATGCAATACTGTGGCAGATATTAGTACAGCTCACCAGTTCTGTGACTCTTGTCACTTGAGAAATTTCATTTCCTGTTCCCATTAAGGTGCATTTGACTATGTGAATTGCTTTGGCCAAAAACTGGAAGTGAGGAGGGTCACTTCAGGGTAGCCACACAGAAGAGTTGATGCATTCTTTTCTTTCTTCCCTTTTCTCAGCTTTGGCAACCGGTTACATTCCAAATGGTGAGGACGTCATCAGCCAATGTCTTTGAGTGAGAATGACATGGAAGTGTTCCCTGCCAAACCTCAAGTGGACATGAGGTATTAGCAAGAAACAAACCTTTGTCATTTAAAGCCACTGCTATTTTGAGATTGTTTGCTACCTCATCATATGCAGCCTAGCTTGACTAAAACCAATTCCTATGTGCTTATTATAAGCATTTATGAAATAAATGTGGTTAATGCATTTAAGTACAGTTCTTGCCTCAAAATAAGTGCTCAGTAAATGATTGCTATTATTATAACCATTTACTCTTCCCTGACCATACTACTGCATGGTGATCCTTCTATTTATAAACTCACAGTTTTTATTCTCTGTAGTGTATTAACAGAACTACTTCAGCTCCTTCAAGGTACCCTGAGAATAGGTTGGTGTCAAAGAGTCAGACTGAAGCAAGCATACATCTCATTGGCCACCTGTCCCTCAGGTGTGCTGGTACACCATCCAGGGTTCAGGACACAGCATTACTGTGACACTGAAAATATATTGTTTTAGTATCGAATCATTTTAAAACCCGTCTCCTACATATCATTGTCTGTTGTGAAAGTCTTTAATTAGTCAGTTAAACTTTTCACATTTTCTGTCTACTTGTCCATTTCCCAAGAATGTAGAGAGGTAACAAGGTATAAAAACACAGTGGTTCCCAAAGTTGGTGGTACATGAGAATTGCTTGCAGAAATCTGAAAATTCTGAATCCAAGACTTAATCGCACGGGGATTTCAAAGCCATAGATCCAGGGTAAGGCCTAGGACTTAGTGTAGGTTGAGCTTCTACTTACAATAGCCTTTGATCTGATATCTTCTATAACCCAAACATTTCTTTGATTACCCAACAAGATTGTTGCAAGATTTGAGGACCCTCTGGTTTTACCAGGATTTTAATGCATGATACGGGCCCAATAAATGTTTTTCAAATTTATAAATGTTCATTCACTGACAAACAGGGTGCTCTGCCTGAGTGAGAGTCTCATTAATTCAGGTTTGAACTTCATGCTATGAGGAATATTCTTTTTACAAATATTCTTATGTATAGCTCTGCTTATTTTATCAGGATAAACCACTAGAATTGGAATCATTAGGGATTCCAGTTTTACAAATAGTTGCACAAGCCTTCTAAGTGGTCTCCCTATCTCCATTCTATCCCTCCTCTACTCATCTTCCTTACTGCTGCCAGGACTATCTTTCTAACACATAGATTTTTTCCTCTCCCTCTCCCATTTGACTAAACCTATGAGGGGATCCCTGTTCAAGATGGTGGTACTGAGCACACCTTTACCTCTCCTCAACTTCCTAATATTATTAAAATGAGCAAAGAGATATAAAGCAAAGAATGAAATCAATTAAAGCTCTGGAATATAGGAATGAACAGAAATTTTGAGGAGTTTCTGAATAATAAAGAACAAATAAGACAGGTTTGGCAGGAAATGAAGACTAGAGAACAGAGAGACCTAAAGGAGACCAAAGAAAATCTCTCTGCAGAGAGGAGAGCCAATTGCTCCCAGCAGAATCCTGGAGGCATTCCACATGGACATCAACAAGTATGAGGAGCAGGAATGGAATGCAAAGAATCTCCCGAAATCCATGTTAGAGAGAGGAATTTTTTTTTTTTTTGAAGGCAGTAACATAAGTAGAGGAGTGAAATTCACTCCAGCTGGTACTCCTTGAGTGATGGTGTATTGACTATGTCATTTATATTCTGTATTCTGATGCTTTGACATCTGGGTCCTTGTTGATCTGGGGACTCTCTCTCCCAAGGTTAGCCAATTCTTAGATAGTAAACAACTTGCCTGTGAGTATGCTTTTCATATGCAAACCAACTAATCCATAGTCTATACCTCTACCACCTCCTTTATTGGACTCTCACACTCAGGGTCACTATCAATCTGCTCTAATCACACCGTGGCCAGGTACCAGACAACTAGGAATAACCCTTATGCTCAAAAACCTGCTGAATTTATTCAAACTACTCAATCTTCAGTCTTACCCTGACTCCTTGGTTCCTTCCCATGGAAACCATAATAAGGGCTCTTGCCCACAGTTCTCTCCTTCCTATCTCCTTCCTGGCAGACCTTGGTGTTCCCCCATATAGCTCCCCATCATGTGGCATGCCCCCTCCCCTTGGGAACTGTGAATAACAAACTATCTTTTCAATGGCATTTATCTCCTTACTGTAGTTTTCTATTAATACACTATATTTTAGACAGAAGACTTTCTTACTGTGGTACTCCTGGTGTTCTGAAATTGACTGCCAACTCAATCTCTGATAGAAAACTCTGCTTAGGGCTTCCCTGGTGGCACAGTGGTTGAGAATCTGCCTGCTAATGCAGGGGACATGGGTTCGAGCCCTGGTCTGGGAAGATCCCACATGCCATGGAGCAACTAGGCCCGTGAGCCACAGCTACTGAGCCTGCGTGTCTGGAGCTTATGCTCTGCAACAAAAGAGGCCGCGATAGTGAGAGGCCTGCACACTGTGATGAAGAGTGGCCCCCGCTTGCCGCAACTAGAGAAAGCCCTTGCACAGAAACGAAGACCCAACACAACCAAAAATAAATAAATAAACAAATAAATAAATAAATAATAAAAATAAAGGAATTCCTTAAAAAAAAAAAAACACCCTGCTTATTGGCATATCCAGTAGGTTTAAGAAATAAAAAATAAATAAGTAGATAAAAGACCTATGTAGAAGCATGATTTTTAAAAAGTTAGATGTGTGCTTCCCTGGTGGTCCAGTTGGTAAGACTCTGTGCTCCCAGTGCAGGGGGCCAGGGTTTGATCCCTGGTCGGGGAGCTAGATCCCGCATGCATGCTGCAACTAAGAGTCCACAAGTCACAATTAACAAGCCCACATGCCGCAACTAAGAGCCCGCATGCCACAACTAAAAATCCCTCATGCCGCAACGAAGATCCTGTGTGCCATAGCTATGACCCAGCTCAGCCACAATAAATAAATAAATAAATATTTTTTAAAAAATAAAAAAGTTAGATGTGAAAACATATAGAATGATAAAATAGCAACAATTAATCCTGTGGTATTGGTGCATGAATAGATGAAGAGAGAAACTGAAAGAGAAAGCACAGTACAGACCCATACACATGGAAGAACTTAGTTGCATTTCAAATTAGTGGTGATGCATGATTTATTCAATAAATTGAGTAACTGGAAAATGTTAGATCACTTCATCACAAAACAGACTAAGAATAATTCTGAGATGGGTTATAGGCATAAATGCTAAAAAAAACCTCACAATGATTAAATTAATAGAATTATGTTTTTATAATCTTATGCTAAAGAAGGATTTCCCAAGCAAGGACAAAACCCAGAAACGACAAAGGAAAAGATTTACAGATTCTTAAAAATAGAAGTTTCTGTATGCCAGCTAAAGTCACTAATAACACATTTAAAAAACAAATGATAAAATAGAAAAAATATTTGCAACATGTAAAAAAGAAAAATAGTTAACATTCATAATGTATAACAAACTCATAAAAATCAATATGAGTCTTATCTAATAGAATAAAAGAACAAAGGATAAGAATAGGCAAGTCACATGAAAATACAAAAGGCAAATAAACATATGAAAAAGTGATGAACCTCACTAGCAATCAGGAAAATGCAAACTCAGTCACAATGAGATAGTATTTTTTACATACCAGAGTGGCAAAAATTTTAAAGACTGATAATATCTGGGTTGGCAAAGCTAAGGGGGAAAAGGAACATTTTATAGTGTTGTGATAGAGAGACAGCTCGGGGAAGAACAATTTGGCAGAATCCATCAAAATTACAAGTCTGTGACTTTCTGGCTCTGTAGTTCCGCTTCTAGAAACATATCCTATTGGGATGCTTGCTCAAGTGCAAAATGTTAGAAGCAATATTGTTTGTAATAGTAAAGAAACAGAAGTATTCTAAAGGCTCATTAATAGGGCCATGGTTGGATACTGTGGAATACTTTCACAGTGGCTGAAGAGAAAGAAAAGACATATATGGCCTGACTTTAAATAGGTACCTATCTTGTATTTTTGGCTAAAAAGAAAAAAAGAAAACCAAAAACAGAATGAAAGAAACTTGCAAAATAATATAACACATACAGTATTATCTATGTTATATATGTGCATATATATTTATATATACAAAGATATCTGTATTTAGACATGTACAATATATATAAGTATAAATAAATTAATTAAAAACTGTTTCATAAGTCATAGTATTGATTAGGAACCAAGATGGCAGAGTAGAAGGACGTGCTCTCACTCCCTCTTGTGAGAACACCAGAATCACAACTAGCTGCTGGACAATCACCAACAGGAAGACACTGGAACTCACCAAAAAAGATACCCCACATCCAAAGAAAAAGGAAAAGCCACAATGAGACGGTAGGAGGGGCACAATCACAGTAAAATCAAATCCCATATTTGCTGGGTGGGTGACTCACAGACTGGAGAACACTTATACCACAGAAGTCCACCCACTGGAGTGAAGGTTCTGAGCCCCACGTCAGAGTTCCCAACCTGGGAGTCTGGCAATGGGAGGAAGAATTCCTAGAGAATCAGACTTTGAAGGCTAGTGGGATTTGATTGCAGGACTTCGACAAGACTGGAGAAACAGAGACCCCACTCTTGGAGGGCACACACAAAGTGGTGTGTGCATCAGGACCCAAGGGAAGAAGCAGTGACCCCAGGTGAGACTGAACCAGACCTACCTGCTAGTGTTGGAGGGTCTCCTGCAGAGGCGGGTGGTGGCTGTGGCTCACCACGGGGACATGGACACTGGCAGCAGAAGTTCTGGGAAGTACTCTATGGCTTGAGCCCTCCCAGAGTCCACCATTAGCCCCACCAAAGAACCCAGGTAGGCTCCAGTGTTGGGTTGCCTCAGGCCAAACAACCAACAGGGAGGGAACCCAGCCCCACCCATCATCAGTCAAGCAGATTAAAGGTTTACTGAGCTCTGCCCACCAGAGCAACAGTCAGCTCTACCCACCACCAGTACCTCCCATCAGGGAACTTGTACAAGCCTCTTAGATAGCCTCATCCACCAGAGGGCAGACAGCAGAAGCAAGAAGAACTACAATCCTGCAGCATGTGGAACAACAACCACATTCACAGAAAGATAGACAAGATGAAAAAGCAGAGGGCTATGTACCAGATAAAGGAACAAGATAAAATCCCAGAAAAACAACTAAATGAAGTGGAGATAGGCAACCTTCCAGAAAACGAATTCAAGATAATGATAGTGAAGATGATCCAGGACTTCGGAAAAAGAAGGAAGGCAAAGATGGAGAAGATGCAAGAAATATTTAACAAAGACCTAGAAGAATTAAAGAACAAACAAACAGAGATGAACAATACAATAACTGAAATGAAAACTACACTAGAAGGAATCAAAAGCAGAATAACTGAGGCAGAAGAACGGATAAGTGACCTGGAAGACAGAATGGTGGAATTCACTGCTGTGGAACAGAATAAAGAAAAAAGAATGAAAAGAAATGAAGACAGCCTAAGAGACCTCTGGGACAACATTAAATGCAACAACATTCCCATTATAGGGGTCCCAGAAGGAGAAGAGAGAGAGAAAGGGCCCGAGAAAATATTTGAAGAGATTATAGTTGAAAACTTCCCTAACATGGGAAAGGAAATAGCCACCCAAGTCCAGGAAGCACAGAGAGTCCCATACAGTATAAACCCAAGGAGAAACACACCAAGACACATAGTAATCAAAATGGCAAAAACATCATTCTCAGTGGTGAAAAACTGAAAGCATTTCCTCTAAGATCAGGAACAAGACAAGGCTGTCCACTCTCACCACTATTATTCCACATAGTTTTGGAAGTCCTAGCCACGGCAATTAGAGAAGAAAACAAAATAAAAGGAATATAAGTTGGAACAGAAGAAGTAAACTGTCACTATTTGCAGATGACATGATACTATACATAGAGAATCCTAAAGATGACACCAGAAAACTACTAGAGGTAATCAATGAATTTGGTCAAGTTGCAGGATAAAAAATTAATGCACAGAAATCTCTTGCATTCCTATACACTAATGATGAAAAATCTGAAACAGAAATTAAGGAAAAACTCCCATTTACCATTGTAACAAAAGGAATAAAATACCTAGGAATAAACCTACCTAGGGAGACAAAAGACCTGTATGCAGAAAACTATAAGACACTGATGAAAGAAGTTAAAGATGATACCAACAGATGGAGAGACATACCATGTTCTTGGATTGGAAAAATCAACATTGTGAAAATGACTATACTACCCAAAGCAATCTACAGATTCAATGCAATCCCTATCAAACTACCACTGGCATTTTTCACAGAACTAGAACAAAAAATCTCCCAATTTGTATGGAAAAACAAAAGACCCTGAATAGCCAAAGCAATCTTGAGAAAGAAAAAAGGAGCTGGAGGAATCAGGCTCCCTGACTTCAGACTATACTACAAAGCTACAGTAATCAAGACAATATGGTACTGGCACAAAAACAGAAATATAGATCAATGGAACAGGATAGAAAGCCCAGAGATAAACCAACACTCATATGGTCACCTTATCTTTGATAAAGGAGGCAAGAATATACAGTGGAGAAAATACAGTCTTTTCAATATGTGGTGCTGGGAAAACTGGACAGCTACATGTAAAAGAATGAAATGAGAACACTCCTTAACACCATACACAAAAATAAACTCAAAGTGGATTAAAGACCTAAATGAAAGACCAGACACTATCAAACTCTTAGAGGAAAACATAGGAAGAACACTCTTTGACATAAATCACAGCAAGATCTTTTTTGATCCACCTCCTAGAGTAATGGAAATAAAAACAAAAATAAACAAATGGGACCTAATGAAACTTCAAAGCTTTTGCACAGCAAAGGAAACCATAAACAAGACGAAAAGACCATCCTCAGAATGGGAGAAAATATTTGCAAATGAATCAACAGACAAAGGATTAATCTCCAAAATATATAAACAGCTCATGTAGCTCGATATTAAAAAAACAAACAACCCAATCCAAAAATGGGCAGACAACCTAAATAGACATTTCTCCAAAGAAGACATACAGATAGCCAAGAAGCACATGAAAAGCTGCTCAACATCACTAATTATTAGAGAAATGAAAATCAAAACTACAATGAGGTATCACCTCACACCAGTTAGAATGGGCATCATCAGAAAATCTACAAACAACAAATGCTGGAGAGGGTGTGGAGAAAAGGGAACCCTCCTGCACTGTTGGTGGGAATGTAAATTGATACAGCCACTATGGAGAACAGTATGGAGGTTCCTTAAAAAACTAAAAATTGAATTACCATATGATTCAGCAATCCCACTACTGGGTATATACCCAGAGAAAACCATAATTCAAAAAGACACATGCACCCCAATGTTCATTGCAGCACTATTTACAATAGCCAGGTCATGGAAGCAACCTAAATGCCCATTGACAGATGAATGGATATAGACGATGTGGTACATATATACCATGGAATATTACTCAGCCATAAAAAGGAACGAAATTGAGTCATTTGTAGAGACGTGGATGGATCTAGAGACTGTCATACAGAGTGAAGTAAGTCAGAAAGAGAAAAACAAATATCGTATGTTAGTGCATATATGTGGAACCTAGAAAAATTGTACAGATGAACCGCTTTGCAGGTCAGAAATTGAGACACAGATGTAGAGAACAAACATATGGACACCAAGGGGGGAAAGCAGTCAGGGGCTGAGGGTGGGGTTGTGATGATTTGGGTGATTGGGATTGACATGTATACACTGATGTGTATAAAATTGATGACTAATAAGGACCTGTTGTATAAAAAAATAAATAAAATTCCAAAATTAAAATAAATAAATAAAAATAAAATAAAATTACACAGAGACAGTGTAACAGAGAGAGAGAATATCTCTATATCCATCTGTATCCATCTCTATAGAGATATAGGTATATAGATATCTATATATCCATTATATATATAGAGAGAGAAGGATATAGATAATACTGAGGTATTTTAAACTTAGTGATTTTTAAAAGGACTTTGAGATCTTTTAGAGATGAGATTATTGGGTTAATATTGATAATAATACCAATAAAAATAGCATTAGCATTTGTACGGGACATTGTTGCTGGATGTTCTGAAGTCATTAGGTCTCATCTCCATTTTAAAGGTAAGAAGCAAATCAGAGAGATTAAGTACCTTGCCCAAAGCACTCACTATGAATGGCAAGGACATTAATAGTGAACTATTAATCTGAACTAAGACTGGCTTTAGTCCACAGCCTGTGGGTCTTCATTACACCACATTCCCTACACCTACTGAGCTTTGGTGCCTCTTGAGTAGACTGGGAGAGAGGAGAGATTACATATACAATTGAACTAAAGTATGGTCAAAGAGCATTGAGGAAAAAAAATGGAAATTTAAATAGATAAAGAATATATTAACTAGGACTATCTACAAAGAAATATTTTAGAGAAGGAAGAATTTAAATTTGTTGGCGGGGTCCCTATGATTACAAATAATTGGTTATGTGATTTTTCTCCATGGCATTACAAGCAATTTGACAGAACACTGTGGCTATGGACATGGCATCATTATTCTCAACCCAAGATAGAAAAGCATCTGTAAAAACTCCTTTGCCACCTTCTGCAGCTTGAAGATGGGAAAGGGGGAAAGGAGCAGAGTATGTTAGCATTTTCTCACAATTGTTTGTAGTCCAAATGAATATATTTAACTGATGTATTAGAAAACTTTGGAACTATTTTATAGGAAGTATTATCTAGAATTATTGCTCTTATCATTCAAAACTCAAATGTTATATTACAGAATTCAATTAAAGCCTGCATTTCTTGGAAAAAATAAAAAATAATAAATTCATAGTATTATATCATCATACCCCTCTTTATTTTTCCCAACTGATCATTTGAGCCTTAGTACAAGAAAATCCAAGATCTCTCACTTTTGGTTGCCCATCCCCAAAATTGTCCTAAAACCTTAGAGCCTCGTGAATGCCAATTGTGAATAGTGCATGTTTGTGTTGTGTGGTTTTTTTTGTGTCTGTATGTGTGTGTTGGGGGAGGATGTCAATCTAACTTCCAGCCTCAAATGATGCAGCTGAATGTGGCTGACTTTCACAAGATGTGACTGTGAAGACTTGCTTCCCACAGTGGGGTTTACGATGATGGTACTTGGCTATAATGATGTCCCTGACCTAGACATCTATACTTGGTAATCAATGGAGGATGCTCTTCATGTCTTTTGAGCTAACATCAGCTAAGAGTGTGGCTTTCCATGCTCAGCTCTCTAAGCAACTTCCAGGCCCCTGCCAGGAAGAGAGCAGAGTCAAGACTGGAATCTACCAGCTCAGAGACCCAATGTTGCCACCTTTCTTCCATCTCTAGGGAATCCACGAAGGGGTCCAGGCAAGTTTTCCTTTAAAAAACCTCAGAATTCATTATTTATTCTCCTTTCCTGGAATAAAGTGTTAGTTTGGCACTTCTCTTATTAGAAAAGAGAGGTTGTGCTTCCAACAAATGTAATTATGCTGGGGCCCATCTTAGTTAAGGTACTGGTGGAACACTTCATCAGCGGGATAGATTTTATGTGTGTAGTACAGGTCCAGAAGGAATAACATCAAACTATTAACAGTGAGTCATCACCTTGTCATATTTATTCCATAGTTATCTGAATGAACTAAACTTTGGTTTGCTTTTATTTGGGGAAGATCAATGAGCTTGTGTGTATATATATGTGTACACACACATACACATATATATTGCATATATGCAAACTAACTAAAAATAATAAACAAGTTTCTTTCCCTCACCTGGATCATTTCTATCATCTTAAACACATGCTGTTATTCTTCCCAACTTAAAACAAAATCCTCTCTTGATCACTCTTCCCCCTTGAGATACAAGCCTATTTCTCTGCTGTTCTCTACAGCAAAATCAAGACTTGTCAGTATCATTTGCAACTCACATGCCATTTTCTCACAGACACATGCTAGTCATGTTTTTCTTCTTCTACTCATTACTATTGCTCTTGTCAACGTCACTAATGGCCCTTGATCAACCTCAGTATTGTTGATCCAATGGTCAGTTTTAGTATTCATCATACATGACACACATGCAGCTCCTTCCACCTGAGAACACTTTCTTCTCCTGGCTCCCACGATATCATGCTCTTCTACTTTTCATCTCCTTCGCAGCAGCTTCAGTTTAGTCTCCTTTGCTGATTTTACCTCAACTCCTCCTCATCTTTTCTTTTTTTTAATATTATTTTTAATTGAGGTATAGTTGATTTACACTGTTTTGTTAATTTCTGCTGTACAGCAATATGATTCAGTTATACATATATTGATATATACATTTTTTTTAAAATTTTATTTATTTATTTATTTATTTTTGACTGTGTTGGGTCTTCGTTTCTGTGCGAGGGCTTTCTCCAGTTGTGGCAAGCGGGGGCCACTCTTCATCGCGGTGCGCGGGCCTCTCACTATCGCGGCCTCTCTTTATACATTCTTTTTTTAAAATAACTCCTCCTCATCTTAATGATGGGTGCCCCAGGGCTTAGTTTGTGAACTTTATCTCTAGTTTGATTTAATCAGTCATGGCTTTTAATGCCATCTATGTTAAACATACTTCATATTTTACTTTTAGCCTAGCACTCTCCTGAATTCTAGATTCATATACCCTACTGCTTATTCAATATGTCTACTTAGATGTTTGATCAGTATGTCAAACCCAGTATACCCCAAACTGAACTCATATTCTCTCACAAACCTTATCTTGCATTTTTCTGCAAAATGATAAATAATTCCATCTTTTAGTCTATTCAAACAGATATCTTGAAGTCATCCTTGACCCCTCTCTTTCACTTACATTCAATATTTAACCCATCTTTTTGACCAACTTTCAAATTATATTCAGAATTTGAGTACTTTTCACCAACTCTTCTGCTACCACCTTGGGTCAAGACACAATAACCCTCCCCTGGATTGTTGCAATAACCTTTTCACTGGCTGCCCTGACTTGGCTTTTGAATCCATTCAGCAATTCTCAATAAAGAGTGATTCTTTTAAACCATAAAATAGATTGTCAGTTTACTTACAATCCTACAGAAGTCCCTCATCTTTCTCAGAGTAAAAGCAAAGTCCTTATAATAGCCTATTAGACCTTACATGACATGGCCTCTGGAATCCCCCTGACATCATTGCCCTTTACTTCTCCTAGTCCCCACTTCTGCCTCTTAGCTTCCTCTAGAACAGGCTGGGCATTTGCTCTTCTCTTAGGACCTCTGCATTTGCTGTTCTCTTTCCCCTGCTTGGAACATTCTCCTTGCAATATCCAAAGGCTTGCAAATTTAACCCACCCAGGTCTTTGACTTGATGTCTTATTCTCAGTAAAGCTTTCTATTACTACACTATTTAAAATAGCACTCCTCCCACCCTCTCAGCATTTCCTATTCCCCTTTCCAGCATTTTCTTCTTTTAGCAATTATTAACATCTATATTAGATTCCTAAGGCTGCTGTAACAAATCACCACAAACTGGGTGACTTAAAACAATAAAAATCTATTGTCTCACAGTTCTTGAGGCCAGAAATCTGAAGTCAAAGTGTTGGCAAGCCTGATTCCTTCCTGTGGCTCTAAGGGAGAATCTGTTCCATGCCTCTTCCTAGCTTGTGGTGGTTGACATGAATACTTGGTGTTCCTTGGCTTACTGATACATCACTTTAATCTCTTCCTTCATCATCACATGACCTTCTTACAAGAACAACAGCCATTGAATTTAGGGCTCACCATAATCTAGTATGACATCATCTTAA
The DNA here is from genome assembly GCF_965194805.1 of Balaenoptera borealis. Lineage (NCBI taxonomy): Eukaryota > Metazoa > Chordata > Mammalia > Artiodactyla > Balaenopteridae > Balaenoptera > Balaenoptera borealis. The sequence continues at coordinate 26,862,809 of NC_138879.1, read as the reverse complement.
GTTGATGACATCTGCAAAGATTATTTCCAAATAAGTTCGCATACACAGGTACCAGGGGTTAAGACTTCAACATATCCTTTTTTGGGAAACAACTTAGCCATGGCACCACCTGACATACAACATATTTTGCTTATTTTGTTTGTTGTCTTTGTCTTCATAAAAGAATGCAAGCTCTAAGACAGCAGAACTTTTTCATCTAATTTTTTTTTTTCCAAGTGTTATCCTCTCAGGGACAAAAATGAGGCCTGACTTGTTGAATGATTGAAATCTCCTTGCTAGCTCCCCATGATGAAGAGGATAAAGGTCCAACCACTGGATATGGCATTCACACTCTTGTACAATCCACCACTCAAATTTTCACTCTTAGCTCTTGTCACCTCTCTCAGTGTCCTTCATTTTTACCAAAGTGAACTCTTGGCTTTGCCTCAAACATATACTTTTTACAGCTCCCCATATTTGCTCTTTCTTTCCCCTCTCTTAAAATACACTTCTTCTCTCCTTTACAACATATATTACTCTGTTAAAATCTTATATACCTTCCTAAGATGACCTCCTTGATACCTGCCCTGAGCCCATATACGGCTAATAGCCTCCTTTCTCTTGGTCCCTCCCAGCTTTTCTAGTTTCCCCATATAAATCTTATCATCTTATCACATGGATGTATTGGTTTGTTGTCATGACAATCCCAAACATGTTATTAAACTGGGAGACCCTTCAGGAAGGAACCAATGCCTTCCTTTTCTTTCCATCTTTCCTTCACTTCAACCTTCAAAATCCACCCAGTGCTTTGGAGTAATAGTCATGCGCTAAATACCTGTTGACAGAATAAAGAGAGCAAAGCAGATTTGCCATCTTAGGCTTTGAACAGATATAATTTTGGCCACTGGGCCCCAGAACATATGCACTAGAGAGTCAGGCAATGAGTAGGGTGGGAAAGATGAAGTTTCTAAGACTTTGTTAAAAGTCATGATGTGTCCTCCAGGAATGTCCTTAGTCATCGGCAGAGAGTGCAGAGATTAACACAGGAACACTAGAAATAGTGCAGGAGGCCAAAAAAGAGATTATGTCTCTCCAAGCTATCTTACAGCTATGGCCAATCCAGTAGTGAGGGTGGGTAGGAGGATGAATCTTCTCCCAGCCACATGTAACATTTCTAAAGACCCATTCTTTAAAGCCATTTCCAGAGGTGTTTTAAGCATTTTGGGTGAATTTAGCAGTGTGGTCTTAGACAAAGATGGACTGAGTGACTATAAAAGCTACAGCTGCCAACTATAAAAATTTCCTGGAGTAACAATCTCCTCCTACAAATCAACTCAAAAGTGTGATTGGTCTGTCTCATCTTTACACAGTGTTCCACAAAGTCAGAACTACTCTGATAGAATCACTTAAGTGCTTTAAAAAAATCTAATTCCTAGATCCCATCTGAGATCCCTTTGAATCAGATCTTTGGGGTAGGGCCCTAGAACCCACATTGTAAATGAGCCCCTCGGAAAATCTGACACATATTAAGGTTTAAGGATTCCTATCTTAAATGAACCTATCTCTAAATCCATTCATATAATCTTTCATGGTCAGCCCTATTATTGACCTTATTCTTGATAGAGAAGAGTGAAAAAAATAGCAAGTCTTTAGATAAAGTTAGGGTTTCTCTAAATACTCCCCTGCTTAGAGGATGGGCATCCAGAAAGAAACTTGTTATATATTGCTATATAACAAACCATCTCAAAACTCAGCAGCTCAAAATAATGATTTATTATTATCACTCATGGTTCTGTAGATTGCCTGGCCTCAGATGGGAGGCCCTTCCTTGGTCTTTTTCATGTGGTTGTAACCTGGGACTAGAGTCATCCGAAGACTCTCTGGGCTGGATGTTAAGAAGAGTCACTCCCAAGACTAGCAGCTAATATTAGAAGTTGGCTCGGAACTCCGCTGGGCCTGTCAACCAGAACACCTACACATGGCTTCTCCAGGTGGCTTCAGCTTCTTGGACAAAGTAGTTGGGTTCTGAGATGGAAATCCCCAGGAGTGAGCATCAAGAGACCCACGGTGGAAAAGAAAAGAGACCCAGGGGGAGACTGCAAGGATTCTTAGGACTTAGCCTTGAAAGTAATGCAGTACCACTTCTACCGCATTCTGTTGGTCACACTGGGCCAGTCAAGAATCAAATGCACCATCACCTGAGTACAAAAGAGAATGGTTCCTGGGAAGCATGGTGAATTGGGGGGCCAACTTTGGAGACTAGCCGCCACACTTACTTATCTTCTAATTAAACGTCCCTGCTCATAAGAGCATTTTTACCTTTACAAAATTAGTAATGGGTTCACTTACCATTTAACCACAAATTCCAAATGGAAGGTTCACCTACATGTATGAAAATAAAGTTACCATCAAAGATAACAAAACAGATGACCAAACATTGCTTGCTAAGGCTTCTGTGAAAGCTCTTTTAATAGATGGGGGCCTACTAGATACATCCATCCTTTGAGATGGCTTTGATTATAATCCCAATCCCTAGACAGAAAGGCAGTTGGAGTCTCCCAGCTATTAAACAATTCTTGGAGGAGTAAGCTGGCATAGATGAAGCATTTATATTGAGTATTGTGGGCAACTTACTTTCCCTAGTTTCTTCATTTGGAAAAAGGGAGAGAGCAAAACTACATGATTTTTAGTGTCTCTTCACTCCTGACATTCCATTATTGTGCCAGTGGCATAGGGATTTACAGGAAACATCACAGAACTAAAAATTTTAGTTAATTTATGGTTGTTGTAATGTATTTTTCTAAATCATCCATCTCTTTTTTGTCTTTTAGTTCATTCTCGAGAACAGAGCAGGCAGGGTGAGTGGAATTCTAGTTCTCTTGCAATGTGAGGCAGAGTAAAGTGTAGACCATGGAGCCAGCAGATACTGGGTCTGACTCTGGGCTCTGAAATTCATGAGAATAAGGCCTGTTCCTATTTGCTCAACCTCTCTGATCCTTGGCTTTCTCATTTGTAAAAAACACTAAGTCCATAATTTTGTTGGGAGGAATAAATGAGTTGAACTATAAGATTCTACCCCACTTGGCCATTATTGTTTGGATTTTGTCTTTTTAACTTCACTTGAATGGCTTAATGGTTATAGCGTACCTGTAGCTTTCAGTTACCACAAATCTGTTTGGGAAGTAGTCAAAGTATGAATACTACACATAAATAATAAGTGAGTGAACAGTAATTAAAGGCAAAAAACCCTATTGGAAAATTTGGACTCAAAACATAATTTCAAATCAATCAAAAATATTTATTGGGTCACTAGCATTTGTAAGGCACTGTGCTAAGCTTCACAGAAAACAAGAATCATATTTGGTCCTTGTATTCAAAGCTTCTTTCAGTCTACTTATCCCAAGATTGTTGAATTTGGAGCTGGGTGACAGTAATGACAGCAGCACAGATCAATCTGCCTGCCAAGGAGAGAAGTGAAAGCTTGTTTCTGCTCAGTGCATAGCAAACAGCTTGGAAAGAGTCCTGTAAACCAAGAACCACAAACAAGGCCATTTCTCCTCTTTCCCAGGTTTTCATAAGTAGGTCAAAAGAGTTTGGAAAGTATGTACATCTGAATAAGAAAACTGTTTCAACTGACAAAGATTCAAACAGTAGGGACAAATAAGAGATACCAATGATTATGTTTGGTATGTAGCACAAAGAGAAATAACCCAAAACAATCACATGTACTACCACCCATCCATTACCACAGAGGACCCACCTGGGCAAGATGCTGTGTGGAGATTGAGGTGGTGTTTGTGTATGTGTGTGCACTAGGCTTTTAGGAGTTCACAAACGGGGAAATGAGACAGATACCTAAATAACTATAATTCAGAGAGAAAGTGATAAGGGTTATAAAAGCTCAAAGTTCTAAGGAATGAGAAATGACACCAATCAGGTACTATGAAAAAAACTTGTTGGAGGAAGAGGTCATCCTTCAGCCTAGCCTTGAAGTGGAGGTGGGAACAGTAAGCAATTTGGTTTAGATGAATAATAGAATTTGGGAACGGAAGAAGTAGAAGAAAGGTTTGTAAAGAAGGTTGAAGCCAGACTCTAGAGAATTTTTAATACTGACTTAAAGAGGTTATATTTTACCCAGTAGGAAATTATATCAGATAAGAACTTTTTTATCTGCAAAAGACAGAGGAACATAACAGACAGTGGTTTGAACGAGAAGGGAGTTTGTTTATCCCATGCAATGAGAAATCAGGGGCAGGCAGTCCAGAGTCTGTATGGTGGCTCAGTGACGCCATGGGAGACCCAGGCTCTTCCCATTTGCCCCACCCTGTCATTCTCCACACATGGCTTCTGTCCTCATATTTGCCACCTCATGGTCATAATATGGCTGCTCCACCTCTAGCCTCATGTCTGTGCTACAGGCAGGAAGAAGGGTTAAGGATAAAGGGACATGCTGGTCAATCCCCTCCTAAAACTTTCACTTACATCTCACTAGAAATATGTTATGCCATCCATAGCTGTAGGGGAGGCTGAAAATTTTTGAGTATTTTACATTTCCTGCCACTGTGGTAAAGAAAGCTAAGGGAAAAGATACTTATTAGTCCCTTTTGAGTAGCCAGTTCACAGTGACTAACGTACTGATGATTTTTGAGCAGAGGAATAATAGAGTTGAAACTGTACTTCTTGACAATTAATTGGGCTGCAATACATAACTGCACTTGGAGAGAATGGTGGCAAAGAGAAAGAAGAGAACCCTAGGGTGCAGAGAGATTAAGTGATGGATTCATAATAATATATTAGTAAGTGGTGAAGTTGGGACTTGAACCCAGGCTGGTGAATTCTAAGCTCTTCCCACCCATCTCTCAAAGCTGATTCAAAGGATTTGAGCCTCATGATTGGGAGCCTTTAAGGCCCTTAACAGAACTATCTCTCATATAGAGTCAGGTACATAAGCACCCAAGCTAGGAAGTCAATCACTCATTTATTCCTTCAACACTGCTTGAATTATGCCTATTGGTGTTTTATAAACAATCTTGAGATAGAGTGTAATAAAGTATAAAGAATGGGAGTTCAGAGAAAGATGGAGATGGGCTCAAATCCCAGTTATTCCTCTTCCCCGTGGTATGATTTTAGGTTAGTCACATCAATTCTTTGACATTCTATATCCTTAAATATAAAATGGGAAGGGGAATAACAGTGACACAGATTTGTAAAATAAGATAATGTGGGTATGGAAAACATATAGACAACATGGGTTAGTTGGCTGAACCTGCATTCTCAAATTTCTTCTCCCAGACAATTCCAGCCAGGGTGGTTGTATGTTGTCATTCTGGCCAATCAGACACAAGTGAAGTTGGCTATATCTTTGGGAATGCTTTTATTTTTCTGATACAGATTCTTTCCTTTCCTCCTTCCTTCTTCCTGATAGTGGGTATGACAGCTGGAGCTGATATAGTCATCCTACCACAATGAGGAAAAGGCCATGAGAATACTAGAGGCTTCATCATGGGTAACAATGAACAAATGGACCAGCACTAGCAGCTGTCAACTCCAAACCTCTCACTACTTGACAAAAATAAACTACTTTTTTGTTCTTTTAGTTTTTTAAGGAACCTCCATACTGTTCTCCATAGTGGCTGTATCAATTTACATTCCCACCAACAGTGCAGGAGGGTTCCCTTTTCTCCACACCCTCTCCAGCATTTATTGTTTCTAGATATTTTGATGATGGCCATTCTGAGCTGTGTGAGATGATATCGCATTGTACTTTTGATTTACATTTCTCTAATGATTAATGATGTTGAGCATCCTTACATGTGTTTGTTGGCAATCTGTATATCTTCTTTGGAGAAATGTCTATTTAGGTCTTCTGCCCATTTTTGGATTGGGTCATTTGTTTTTTTGATATTGAGCTGCATGAGCTGCTTGTAAATTTTGGAGATTAATCCTGTGTCAGTTACTTCATTTGCAAATATTTTCTCCCATTCAGAGGGTTGTCTTTTCATCTTGTTTATGGTTTCCTTTGCTGTGCAAAAGCTTTTAAGTTTCATTAGGTCCCATTTGTTTATTTTTGTTTTTATTTCCATTTCTCTAGGAGGTGTGCCAAAAAGGATCTTGCTGTGATTTATGTCATGGAGTGGTCTGCCTATGTATTTCTCTAACAGTTTAGTAGTGTCTGGCCTTACATTTAGGTCTTTAATCCATTTTGAGTTTATTTTTGTGTATGGTGTTAGGGAGTGTTATCATTTCATTCTTTTACATGTAGCTGTCCAGTTTTCCCAGCACCACTTATTGAAGAGGCTCTCTTTTCTCCACTGTATATTCTTGCCTCCTTTATCAAAGATAAGGTGACCATATGTGCGTGGGTTTATCTCTGGGCTTTCTATCCTGTTCCATTGATCTATATTTCTGTTTTTGTGCCAGTACCATACTGTCTTGATTGCTGTAGCTTTGTAGTATAGTCTGACATCAGGGAGCCTGATTCCTCCAGTTCCATTTTTCATTCTCAAGATTGCTTTGGCTATTTGGAGTCTTTTGTGTTTCCATACAAATTGTGAATTTTTTTTGTTCTAGTTCTGTGAAAAATGCCAGTGGTAGTTTGATAGGGATTGCATTGAATCTGTAGATTGCTTTGGGTAGTATAGTCATTTTCACAATGTTGATTCTTCCAATCCAAGAACATGGTATATCTCTCCATATATTTGTATCACCTTTAATTTCTTTCATCAGTGTCTTATAACTACCATATGACCCAACAATCCCACTACTGGGCATATACCCTGAGAAAACCATAATTCAAAAAGAGTCACGTACCACAATGTCATTGCAGCTCTATTTACAATAGCCAGGACATGGAAGCAACCTAAGTGTCCATCAACAGATGAATGGATAAATATGTGGTACATATATACAATGGAATATTACTCAGCCATAAAAAGAAACGAAATTGAGTTATTTGTAGTGAGGTGGTGGACCTAGAGTCTGTCATACAGAGTGTAGTAAATCAGAAAGAGAAAAAATAAATACTGTATGCTAACACATATATATGGAATCAAAAAAAAATGGTCATGAAGAACCTAGGGGCAAGATAAGAGTAAAGATGCAGACCTACTAGAGAATGGACTTGAGGACACAGGGAGGGGGAAGGGTAAGCTGGGACAAAATGACAGAGGGTAGTGTATATATGGACATATATACACTACCAAATGTAAAATAGATTGTTAGTGAGAAGCAGTCGCATAACACAGGGAGATCAGCTCGGTGCTCTGTGACCAGTTAGAAGGGTGGGATAGGGAGGGTGGGAGGGAGGGAGATGCAAGAGGGAAGAGATATGGGGATATATGTATATGTATAACTGATCCACTTTGTTATAAAGCAGAAAGTAACACACCATTGTAAAGCAATTATACTCCAATAAAAATGGTAAAAAAGTGAATAATGCTATTGCATTATTCCAGAAATCATGATGATAAATAAATAAATACATAAGTATAATTTTAAAAAAAGACAAAACTTTTAGTTGGTCAAGTTTTTAAATGATAGATTAAATTTAAATGATCTTTCTCAAAAAAAAAAAAGAACAAAAACAAAACAAAAATAAACTACTTTTTTATGATACCATGGTTTCATTTTCTATTACTTTCAGTTAAAAGCCCTTAAATTTGATATAGTATGTAAAAGCACTTTGTGCCTAGTTGACACTTAATAAATTATTATTATTATTGTCACTATTGATATTATTGCTATTGTAAGAGGTAGATAACATCAAGCTACACACTAACTTGCAGATGAAAAGACTATAATAATCAAAATACAGGAGCAAATATGTGAAAAAATGGAAACAAAGTCACCACAAAGGATCAAGAATAACATAAAGCCATTTGATTCTGTAGGGGTGTAAAATGCCTATGCAGATGTCAGGAAAACCTATGCTATAAACCCTAGGCTATAAACCCTAGTTCAGGATTATAGTAAAGTACTCTCTCTGTCAGATGCAGAAATAGAGCACACATGGAGGGTTTGAGGGAGGGAAGTATTTCTACTGGAGAATTCTGAGCAATGGCTAAAAAATTAGTGTTCTGACTCTAGAAGATGGATTCTGTGGCTCTGATTTAAATTTAGTCTTCATGAGCATAGAGAAAAATCAAACTGGCCAAGAGAAACTATGGTTTCCAATAAGGAACTTAGAAATCAGAGAACTCAAGGTCCATGGAAATTAATTCTCTGACCTTCAGAATTCTCTAACCAATTACTGAATGAAATAAATTACTGATCTATAATGAATGTTAAATGCTCAGGTTTGCATGAACCTAAAGTGCAAAATTGAATCCTATGAACAATAGATATCAAGAAGAACAGAAAGTCTATTTAAAAGACAACAACAACAAAAGCTCCAGTGCATAACATAGCCTTATGCATATATATGTTTGTTAAATAAGTTAATGATCAAATAACACAGGGTCATTCAGACAAAATCAGATATTCTATATTTGTGAGGTCAATAGATCAAAATTTCTATCAATCTATTTACCATATTTCAATATCATTTTTATGTATTTGTACATTTTCACAAAGGTTTGTTATAATTTATAAAAACACATACACAGCAATACAATAAACAATTTATAAAAGAATTTTGCAGTTCAAGATAGGTGACCATGTATGTCTCCTGAATCACATCCCGTTAAATGACTCAAATAAAATATGCAAATAAGAACAAAATAATAACATCACTGGAAAAGTATAAGGAGCTTGCCATTGGCAGATCAGACTACTCAGAAATTTCTGAGAGGTATAAGGCAGATGGCAACAGATCACTTACTAAGAATCTTAACAAGCTAAATAATCCACAATAGTCAATGGGGAAAAGAAGGTACCAAGAAAATATGAGTTTTCCCAGCAAAATTCTGGAGGGACCCCAAGATCAGGGAGCAGGAGAAAGTTGAGAGATAACTGAATAAAGAGCCCTGAAAGAACTGGACCATTCAAAATGCTAATGCAGCATTTGTTCCCCTGAGTAAAGCTGAAAGAATGGCTCCCTGAATAGGGTAGGGTGAATGAGGGGCTCCCAGAGAGGGCACTAGGGTCCAAAAAGATATAGTGCTGGGCTCCCAAGTAACTTTGGTTACCATGGTGGGTCACTAAAGGGTAAATCCCCACACCTCCTAAAAAAAAAACTTCCCAGTCACTAGTCCCCACCCTTCTGAAAGGAGCCAGGGCTTCTGTCACCAAAATACTTTCCCTGTTGGAGAGACAATGATTTTTCCATGTGATGAGAATGGCAAACTCAAGGCGTCAGCCTGTTCATTTAGATCCAGATTTGTAAGTATGAACAAGTAGCCTAATCACTAATGTTGAATGAAAATTAACAGTCTGAAAGTGATTCATAGGATAAATAAAGACAAATCTGCGGGGAAAAAGAGCTAATGTATAAAACAGAAAAAAAACAAACTGTAAAACAAGTAAAATTAGAATCTTTCATAGATAATTGTGTGTCCTCCCAGTTAAAAAAAGATGAATCAGAATTCTTGAAAATTAAAAATATTGCAGAAATAAAATGTATGCCTATCTCTGAGATCTGGAAAAGTAAGGCAAAGAACTCGCTCAGAAAACAAAGTAAAAATCCAAACAGGTGGTCTTTATAAAGAAAGCAAAGAGGGGTTTGTTAGGCAGAATAATGACCCTTAAAAAGATGTCCATATCTAACCCCTAAAAATGGCGAATAAGTTACCTTCCATGACAAATAAACTTTGCAGATGTGATTAAGTTAAGGATCTTGAGATGGGGACACTACCTTGGATTATTCAGGTGGGTTCAATGTAATCACATGGGCCCTTATAAGTGAAAGAGCAAGGAAGGAATATCAAAGCCAGAGAGAGATTTAAAGATGCTGTGCTGCTAACTTTGAGGATAAAGGGAGGGACCACGAACCAAGGAATGCAGGTAGCCTCTAGAAGATGGAGAAGGCAAATGAGTGGCTTCTCCCCTAGAGCCTACAGAATAAATATCATTCTGCTGACACCTTGATCTTTGCCCAGTGAAGCCAATTTCAGACTTCAGACCTCCAGAATAAAATAAGACATTTGTTTTGTTGTAGTTTGTTATAGCAGCAATAGAGAATTAATATACATGGAGAACAGATTCAGCAGACACAATAGCTGTATAGGAAGAATAAAAGAAACACATATGTTTAGTGGGTAGGATGTGACCAAATAAATAATAGAAGAAATGTCTCTGAGCTGAAAAGAGTTTCAGAGAAAAAAGCCAATTGAGTCCTCTATGGCAAAATTATAAAAAATTGGGATCCTCAAGTATAAAGAAAAATCCTATAAGCTTCCAGAGGGAAAAAATATATAAGGTTGGTATAAAGGAACTGTTATCATTCTCATCACTTGGTCCATTATTTATTTGTGCTAAGGATTTTACTTTAACTTTCACCATGCAAGGACCATGTACCATATGCTTATTATATATATATATGCACGAGGAAGCAGAGCCACACTGAAGTTAAGCAGTCATACAGACAGTAAGTAATAGATATGGAATTAAAACTTAGGTTGCCTATTTCTGAAACCCATGACTTTAATTCCTAGCCTCGAACTTCTCATCTATAATCCAGAAAGCAGGAGAACAATGACCAATGCCTAAAAAGAGCTAAGGGGCCTCCCTGGTGGTGCAGTGGTTGAGAATCCACCTGCCAGTGCAGGGAACACAGGTTCGATCCCTGGTCTGGGAGGATCCCACATGCCACGGAGCAACTAAGCTCGTGCGCCACAACTACTGAACCTGTGCTCTAGAGCCCGTGAGCCACAACTACTGAGCCCACATGCTACAACTACTGAAGCCCACGCACCTAGAGCCCATGCTCTGCAGCAAGAGAAGCCACCGCAATGAGAAGCCCACACACCAATGAAGAGTAGCTCCCGCTTGCTGCAATTAGAGAAGCCCGCGCGCAGCAACGAAGACCCAACACAGCCAAAATAAATAAATTAAATAAATAAATAAATTTTAACAAACAAACAAACAAAAAAGAGCTAAGGAAATACATTTTGAAATTTGAGTCCTATCATTAAAGTATGAAGCAGGGGTGAAATTACATTCTTAGATATATAAAAACTCAGAGATTTTACCATCCACATAGGTTTTCTGAAAACAAAACTTCAAAAAAGATAAAATTTCTGGTTGTACTTCAGCAAAATAAAGCCGAGAAACAGAAATACATAGCATACCAATAAAAAGAGCAATGATATCAGTAAAACTGAGTTAATACTAAGTAATTGTTGAAAATATGACAGTGAAATTTAATAGAATTGTTAAGTAGGTATTCATAAAACAGAAGAGGCACAAAGTGAAAAATTAATGACCTGGAACCAAAATTCAAGATAATTTTAACAGTACATAGGAAGTAGTAAGGAAGAAATAAAGGAATGATGTAAAATACCTGGTTACACAGCTCTTATTTTAAGTAAGGTGGCTGTAGGTACTGCTCCATTTTTATGGAGAAAGGAAAATAATTTCTGTTTGTGAAGAGTTTAAGGATAACCACTAGAAGAACAAAAATATAAGGTGGAACCTTTAAACTACTAAAATGTAAAATGAAAAAATAAGCAAGAAAATATGATAAAGTATGAAAAACATGAAATAACAAACATATCAGACATTATAATGACTGAATATCAGTTGAATTTTTTTACTTAAAGGACTCAGTTGGAGTGGGGGAAACAAATAAACAAAACAATATAATCATATTTGTTTAAAGAGAAAATAAAGCCACAAAAAGTTAAAAATAAAGGAATGGACTAAGATTTATGAGGCCAATGCCAGTACAACAAACACTTGGGAGTTACAGACAAAGTAGAATTCAAGACAAAAAGCATTATATACAAAAAAGAGTATAATTTATATTGATAAAAACATGTGTTCTAATAATATAACACTTGTGAATGTTAATACCCATAACAGTACATTTAAAAATTAAGGACAACAAAAGGAGAATTTTATTTAAAAAACTGGAAGATTTTTTAAATTGAATTCTGTAGTCACAAAAGTAAGGATATAGAGGATTTGAATAACATAGTTAACAGTCTAGAAAGAATGAGAAGGAGAGGAGAGGCAGAGACAAAAAGAAGGAACAGAGGGAAGAGGGAAAAGGGGTGAAAGAAAGAAAGGAAGGGGAAAAAAACCTGGACTGTGTTCCAGACATCCTGAGACTATACACTCTTTTTAGCTGACTATGAAATATTTACAAAAAGTGATCACATACTAGGCCATAAAGAAGCTCTCAAAAAATACACAAAATCTCAAGTCCTACAAATTACATTCTCTGATGATGGTGCAAGTGTAACAACGACAACAACAAAAAGAAAGTAAGGGAAAATAAAAATCATTGGACATTTTTTAAGGACTCACATACATAAAATTTTATGTAAAGAGGAAATAAAAATTGACCTTGCAGATTTCTTGGAAATGAGGAAAAATGAGAACTCTTTATATAATGTGAAACATTAAAATCATAAAGACTCTCAATTTTGGTAACAAAAAATTAAACCTTTTATGTAGAAAAACCCATTGATTGCTTAAAAGAAGGAGGAGAAAAACATTTGCAGTCTAGTTAATAAAGGTTTAGCATTCATAACATACAAAGAGAACCTATAAGTTAAGAAGGAAAAAAGCCAATAAACAAATGGCAACTTACCCAGGAAGAAATAGAATTGGCCAGTAAACATTGCAACAGATGTTCATGCTGGTGATGGGAGAAATGCATGTTGAAACAAGAGATGTTTTTTTGTTTGTTTGTTTTGTTTTCTGGAACATTTTTATTTTCTGGAAGTGAGGGAAAGTCTGTGGCAAGTAGACTTCTGTCCCTTTTGCTATCTTCTTTATCCACTCCTGCACTTAGGGGCTACTGTGACCTTGGCCTTGAGACCTCCTGGGCTTCAGTTCCCTGATGGGAATGCCTACTATAGCCAGCTTTGAACACACAGTAGCCCAGGATCTGGGTGCCGGGGAGAAAGAGTGTCGGCTCCCAGGAGGACTTGGTCCTTGTACTCAGAGATATTTTCATTTGTTCCAAATCCAACAAGAGACAGTTTTTATCCATTAGATTGAAAAAAAAATTATGTCTGCCAATAATCATTTTGGTTAGGATGTGGGGAAACAAACATTCATATATTATTTAGCTGATATTTAGACCGGTTCTTTTTTTTTTTGGAGAGAAATTTAGAAGGACTTACCAAAAATTTTAAAACATAGATCTTTTGAAATAGCAAGATTACCTCTAGGAAACTATCATGCAAGGATACTCAATGTATGATTATTTGAAGAGAGAATAATTGAAGATAACTTCAATTCTGACAATAGAATGGCCAGATAAAGTACAGTCCAGCTATACCACTCAATACTAAGCAACTTTTAAAAATAATGCAGATCTTTGTAAAATGCCATGGAAGAACATACTTCTGAGTTAAGAAAAGAGTGCATGTGTATGTGTGCACATACACACATATACACACACATATGTGTGTATGTATATATGTACATATATTATTTACGTATAACTATGTGTTATACATAAATAATATATTTATTATATTACATCTGAAAGGATATACACTGCCAAACTATCAAAAATGACTTTCCCTAGAGAGTGACACCTGGGACTTATTACAACTATTTGTTGTTTTTGTTGTTTTATCTAAATATGTAACATTACTTTTGAAATTCAAAAAAACTAACAAAAATCATTTAATTAAGGTGGAAGCAAGACAAGGTTATAGTAGTAAGAGGACACAATAGCTAGATGAGTTCACATCAGTCCTGGGCTAAGTGGGCTATAAATCCAACGCTGAGCCTCCTAGTGCTCAAAGCAAGAAGGAAAACATAACGAATATAATGGTCACAGAAACCATAATAACCATGCAAAACAGCTGCTATACTCTCGAGAGGTACCATTTCTCCAGGCACTTTGGTCTAACAGAAATTTCTCCTGGGGCTTTATATGAAGCATTGGTGCAAATGACGTCAAAATTCTACCCACGATAAACGCCATGATTAATGTGTAAGGCTGCTTCTGAAACTGACCACAGTCATTCATTAGTTTAGTCCCAAGGAGGAGCAAAGTCTTCCTTCTTTGAGAAAACATTAGTGAGTCCAAGTAAAGTTCTTCAGACAGAAGCATCCATAGAAGTAACATCATTGAAAAAGAAATCACTACCCACATGTACAAAGTGAAGAATAAAGGAATTAATGGTCAGGGGGCAAATCTGTTCCCTTACCAACTCCTTCTTCAAGGATTGAAGCTCTTAAATCAAAGCCATGATCAAAGCTGGATAGAGTATGATGACAACATGGAGATGCAGAGAATGTTTCTAGCTTATTCATACCTACATATAAGTAAATATGAGCAATTCATTTGTTTATGTTAGCATGTGACAAATTTCTTATTTAGCAGAACAAACAGAATGCAATAATTTATTACTTAGAAAAAAATCAGGCCAAAAAATTCCAACAAAAGGACTTCTGTTATCTTAGGATGTCCTGTCCTTAGTCTATTAAAAAGTGGTAAGGGAAAGCATGCTTCATGCCAAAGTGATGTGAAATGTTTACCTTGCCTTGTTTTAGGGTGGGATGTAATTATTACTGTTAATGTCACATTTGTTCCCTTGCTTTCCCAGCATACAAATCAAATTTGCCACTTCATGAAGCATGAAATTGCCTTTTCAATACTAATTCAATAGTAATGTTGAATAAACTGCGAGCAATTACCAACCTAATCAGGAAGTACTGTCTTCCCACCTCCATCACCTTCTAGTCACTAAAAATAGTCCTCTCTGCCCACACCACAGAAGGGGATGACATTGATGTGATGATTACTTCCAAATCCCTGTAGCATTCCAAATGCTATTGGTTGGAAAACCAGTGAAATCCTAATCTCCCCTAGACATTTCCTGCATCCTTGAATGGTTACAGTGTTGTCATCTTTATTATGTAGAACACACATTTACTAAGTCATCCACAGGTAGTAGACATTCTAAAGGAATGTAAAAGAGAGCTTTGTAGCTACTCTCTAGTAAGAGCTTATACTTTTAGCTGTCATAAGATCTTTGGAGAGATCAGAGAACCAAATCACAGAATTATAAAGAATAATAATAACAATAATGAAAATAATAGATGTAATAGTGATAGTAATTTGATATAATTATGGGAATACTAATAGTAAAAATCATAACTACCCTCTAATGAGTGCTTATTACTTTCCATACATTTTGCTAAGTTCTTTATGATTATTATTTATTTTATACTCACAGCCATCCCATGAGGTACAGATGACAAAACTGAGGTTTATAGAAGTTCAGAAATTTCCCCAAGGTCACAAAGCTATTAAGCAGCAAAGTTGATATTTAAACCAAGGTCTGTCTGAGTGTATAGTCCATTCTCTTCCACTCTTCCACACAAGCAAAAAAAGTCACAGAAAACACCAAGCTCATGATATGTAATTTTGTAATAAGTGAAAAATCAGGAGCTAAAATATTGGAAACTCAGGTCCCTGATTACAAATATTTACTTCGACTGCCCTTGCCTACAACCAATGGCAAGTGAGAATGAAAAGAACCCCTACAAATGAATCTAGTTAAAATCAAGCAGCAAAAACTATTCTTTACAAATTGGTTTCCTTTATGGTTAAGAGAGGTATGGGCTTTATGGTTCTCTGATATACAGAAAGAAACTCAACCCATAGTTTCTGCTCCTCATCCAGAATAAAAAAAAAAAAACAGAGAGAGAGACACTACTGATTGTTTTTCCTTCAGTGTTTCTGGCTCATGGGGTGGTGTATGTACTCTTCTCTTTCTCAGTCAATCTGGAGTAAAGCTCCTCATATCAGATGTCTCCCCTAGACAGCTCACATATATCTTATACCACCCATGTATATGCTGTATATGCCATATCTGGCTAGATCGTGCATTAAAGAACAATAGAATTATTATTTATACCATACTACAAATCTAAGACAAAGTGAGCGCTAACCTATATGTATCATATAAAGGTATCACTTCCTAGTTATGCTTACGTGAAATAGTTTGTGTTTTGTCAATTCTGAGTCTTATCTATCATCTATCTATGTATCTATCCCTATCTCTCTTAACTCTATTCCTCTTTCTCTCTCTCTCTATTTTTTTTAAAGCCACAAATGGATAGTATCAAGTGAAGAGAGGACCTTTTGGCTAATAGATTCACCCTTTGTCTGGGGCCAAATAAAACCAGATAAAAATAGACCTTTGATGTAAAGTTCTCACACTTTTCATAAACTTGGTCTTAAACATCTTTCTACAACCTGGGCTACTCTATCCATCTATCCTAGGACAGATGCCTTCACTCACGTTCTTATGATCAGCCTTATCTCAAGTTTAAGATTTCATACTTGCTACCACTTTCTAGGCTACCATCTCAGTTCCTCTCCTTGATCATAAGTGATGTTCTGTCCCATAAATGTTACCTCAGGCCACCTAGAGCAAGAGACAGAAAAGGAGAAGGAGAGGGAATGATACTGATGATGATAACAACAGGGGCTAATATTTGTTGAGCATGTTCATGTACCAGACATTGCACTGAGCACTTCACATTGAATATGGTTACAAATCCTCACAATCCTATGAGGGAAGTACTAATATTACCCCTATCATAGACATCAGCAAAAGAAGCTTAGAAAGGTTAAGTAACTTACTCAAGGCCATACAGCTAAAAAGTAGCAAAACTGGGGTCCCATGTGAATCCAGAGTCCATGTGCTTAACTACTTGTATACTACCTCTATGAATACCCTTTCTGCTTTAGTCTGGCCCCCAAAACACCTTATAGGACCCAGGCAGACAGGAACTATCTAGCAGCTCCACATGTACAACGAGGTCCCAGCATAGAGCCAGCTTCTATTTAGTGTTGCTTGGGAATTACGATGACGAGAAGGTAAAGGTCTACTAAAAGGATAAATGCACTAAGCTGCTGACAAATGTCAGCAGACACACTTATGAACATGAGCACCAAGAATTTGGTAGATTCTCATAGGCTTTCTGATATCCCAACTATAATACCCATGTACATTGCTTGCGAGTCCAGTGCAGAAAGGCTAAAGGAGAAAAAGAATTATTAGCACGTTATTTTAAAAAATCTTATGTTCCTTGCATTTGGGGAGGTTTTAACTAATCATGACAAAACAACAGTTAAATGACAACTTAGTATTTTGGACTACTCTATTAGGGAAGGAGTTAGCATCAAGGAACTTATTCCTAACATCCAAAATTCAGAAATATGTTACCTGTTCAAGATAAGAGAACATTAAGTAAACTACAGATATCTTAATAATTATGATGATGATGTCATCTTTGATGATAGAAGGAGCCCACATTAATCCTTAGGAATAGATTCACTCTCTCGTTTCATATTCACAATAATCTGAGTTAATCTGAAGCTGAGTTATCCAGTCAGTATAAGAAGACATTATTGAGAGTTTATAATAAAGTGAAGAAATGAAAAAAGTAAGATATAAATTTTATCTTTTGCAAGAGAAAAACTACTTATTGAAAAATATTGGAGAGAAATACAGTATAATATTAAAGGTGGTTGATTCTCAAAGATGGGACTGTGTGTGCTTTTTTCTTATTTCTTTTCTTTACTTTTTGATTGTCTCTTATAAGCCCTTGTTACTTTTGCTGTGGAAAAACACAAAACTTTATTTAAAATAAACAAGCAATGTGGACTTTCTTTTCTGGAGATGACTAACTAGGCAATATTTGTTCTCAAAAGGTCTTTTGGGGTCTCCAGGAAACCTAGGTTAGATTTTGGTCTTCATCAGGTAGAAAGGCATTTCCTACTGTTCTTCCTTGGAGGCCCTATTTTATAGTTCACCAAAAGAAGAACATATTTATAGAGTGCTCAGAAATGGAAAGATGCCTCTGGTAAATCATAAAGTGAGGAAATAAGTCACCTCAGGTGTCCATGGTGATTTATTCTTTCATCTTTTTTCACTTGTTCCTCACAAGAGCCTTAAGAGATTAGGACACCAGGCAATATTAATGTCCATGTTACAGAAAATCAGGGACAATGAGAATAGTTACCTGCCAAGACCACACAATGAGCTTGCAAATATGTGACAATGGAATCTGATCTCAACTCTTAATTCAGTGCTCTCTTTAATGACAATAGCTATCTACACAGAGTTCTGATTACTCCTGGCAGGGAAGAAAAGCTTATCAGGCTATGGCTATCTAAAATATTGATGGATGAAGGTTCTGTGTAATGCCCACTCTAAATTCGGCATATTACAACTCTCGGCAAAATCAAAGGAATACCAGTTGTATCATACTCTTTTATTCAGGCATTCATGCAAAACTCATTTATTGCATGCCACGTACTATGAAAGTCCTGGGGATTCAGTGATGGTGGCTTTCAGGCAGCCTATAGTGGGGAAGAAGACAATTAAATCTAAAAGTATAATACAGTGGGAAGAGTGATGTGAAAGAGACATAATGAGGTGTCATAGCCTCTCAGAAGAGGGACATGTTGCTCCTCACTCATCCACTTGTTCATTCAACAAATATTCATCAAGTGCCTTCTTGTTGCCATTCTTTGTGTTGGGCTCTGGGGATATATAATAAAGAACACTTGATCTTTATCTTCAAGGATTATCATCTAATGGAGAAGAGAGAATGAATAAAACAGACATATTAAAACAGATACATTAAAAGAGAAATGTGATAAATGTGGCAAAGGGTAATTAGTGTTGTAAAAGCATATGATCTATACTTTTGGTTCAAAGGAGAGTTTCCTTGCAACCCTCTACTAGAAACTGAGAAATGTTCTATTTCCTCAAAGGCTTGGGCATTCAGAGGATAGTTTTCAGGGGCTGATTGGAAGTAGGCTACTTGATAATGCTTATACCTTTATTATAATAATTTGATAGATTCACTATTACTTATCATACTGCAGGTTTATTCACTCCCTCCCCACCACTGCATATAGTAGATGCTTATCCTCTTGTCCTCAGTGCATGGATGAAGTTTAAAGTTGGACTGTTCCTCTCTTCCAACAAGCCCCAAACACATTCTTAAAGAGAAAATTGCAATTATATCCATATTATTCATAGTAAAGCATTACCTCCTAACATGAAGCATCCTCCACTGGAGGTAACAGATGGCATTAGGATACTTATGTTAGAAGTAATGAAAACCTGATTATACTCTTTCTAATTTTTTACCCTCTTACATGAAGCATGCTATAGTTACCTCATAGAGTATGGTGATGTGTCAAAACTTAATTAGCCAGCAGTTGTACTCCATCTACATTATGTTGGAAAATACGTTTTCAAGAGCAAGAGAAAAGAGTTCAAAATACTCTGGCAGGAAGGGATTTCTTAGAACACAAAGGAGAGAGAATAATGTAATAAGCTATTTTATATTATCAAGGCCTTAATTCTTTCTTGGATAAATAGAAGCAGGAGAAAATTTTTTGGTTCCCTGGATGCAGCAGGGTTGGCATATCTTCTACACAAAAGTGGGAACTCAATGGCCTGACATATATATGTGTACTTATAGGGGAATCAGGAGTTACCATATTTGAAAGAAGTACAGTTCCTGTGTATCTGGAATGCATCATAGGGTAACCAACCATCCTGGTTTGCCTGGGACAGAGAGGGCTTCTGAGAGCAGGAATTTCAGTCCCAGACAAACTGAGATGTTTTCTTCACCTTAAATACATGTAAACTATGGTTATAGAAAAACTTTTAGTGTTTCAAACTTAGAAGTTCAAGTTGGCCAAGTCAGTACTGTTTCCTCTGCTCTCTTCTTTGACCATTGTGGAAGAAGAGGCTAACTATTCATAGAAACATCAAAGATCGTTCTTATTCCTAAAGTGGCTCATTAGTCCAAATCCCCTACTCCTCTCTCACCATCTTTCTTCTCCTCTGGCCCTGCTCCTTGCATCTTAGCTACCAACTTCCCTGCTTCTGGGCTGAGTACAGTCAATTGTTGACTGCAGCGGAGAAGAGTCTCTCAGGCTCATCTATCCTCTGTTCATGAAGCAGGCCCAGAGCTCTTTTTATATTTTCTAGGGATTTTTAACCAGCGGACAGAAAAAAAATGATATACACTTTCTTTTTTTACCAAAGTATAGTTGATTTACAATATTATATTAGTTTCAGGTTACAACACAGTGATTCAATATTTTTTATAGATTACAAACTTTCAAAGTAATAAAAAAAACCTCAAAAATCTCACAATAAGAATGTACTTTTGGAGTAATGATGGGAGCAGTCAAGATGGCGGAGGAGTGGGAGGACGTGGAATTCATTTCTCCCCACAAACGCATCAAGAATGCATCTACAAATGGAACAATTCTCACAGAGGACCTGCTAAACTCTAACAGAGGACCTCAGACACCTAAAAGGACAAGAAAGATCCCCGCATAAATGGGTAGGATGAAAGAAAGAAGAAGGGAAAAGGAAGAAGAGAGGAAGTGGATGGGACCTGTGCCCCTGGGGGGGAGCTGAAAGAAAGGAGAGGGTCTCACATTCGGGGAAACCCCCTCACCAGTGGCGAGATCAGCTGGGACAGAAGCGGAGCTTCAGGGGCTTGGAGGAGAGCTCAGCAACTGGTCTGTGGCAGGCAGGACAGAGTGAGACTTACACAGCTGGTCTGTGCCACAGCCTTGCACACCCCAGCCTGAGATGGGTGTCCACAAGTGTGCATGGGGACTGGGCGCTGTAACGTGGAGTTTGGATAGCAGACCTGGGGGGGAACTGATGTTGGCTGTGAGGAGACAGCCTGAAGGGACAGGAATGAGGAAATCTGCAACCAGGAATGCTCGTGGAGGAAGTGTGGGCCACCATAGAAGTAAAGCGCCATTGTTGAGTGATGCACAAAGGGCAGGGCCACCACTGCAGCCTCTCTCCTCACGTGCAGGACCCAGGGAGGGCTCACACTGAAGTAGCTTGGGCGTCCCTGGTCATCGCCTCCTCTGCTCCCTCCCCACCTGGGCGACCCACTCACCCTGATCACTGTCGTGGCCCCTTCCTGCCTCACAGCCCACTTGCCCTGATCACCACCTTGGCTTCCTCTTGCATGATGGGCTCGCACATACCGATAGCCACCCAGGTATCCTCCCGCCTGTGCAGCCCGCATGCTCTGATTGCTTCCTTTACCTCCTCCCACCTGACGGGCTCATGTGCTCTGGCAGCCTTGGGAGCAGATGGTGGTGGGTGGCCCACATGCAGAGATGGGGCTGAAAAAACAGCTGAGGCTCAGGAGCCACGTGGCTAAGGAAGAAGAGTTGAAGTCTCTCCTCACAGCTGCATGAACCACAGAGTTACACCTCCACTGATGGCTTCCTAAATTCAGCACCTGTGGAACATCTGAAAGGACAGCAAGTACTCCTGCAGCTGAGACAGGTCTGGCTTTAGCAACTGTGGGCTTTGTGAGCATGTACACATGGAAGTTGGGCGAGGTCAGAGTCTGAGCTGCCTCCATAGCTCCCACAATGGGTCCAGGTGCATGACTATTGCAGTCCTGGGACCTGACTTCAGTGGATCTTGCCTGGTGACCTGGTGAAAACAATGCCTGAGAGTCACTAGGGCCAATTGCCAGCATAACCCACAGTTAAGGTGGGGCCGAGAGGAGTACCAACAACAGTGTACTTTGTGAGCCTGCACAACGGACAAAAGGGGACACAACAAGCACATCCACAGGTGAACAACTCCAGAGGAGGAATACTCAGTTGCTTCTCTCCCTGTGGGAGTGCTCCAGTCCCACCTACCTCACATGGCAGATCAGAAGCACAGCTAAGAAACAGATCTGGGGTCCTCTACTGTAACACAAGGTTGCAGACCATGCCCTGACAGGGCAGTGACACCCACAAAGCAAAGGGGAGGCCCTGCTCAATATCCAAGTTAGGCTCTTGTCACCACAACACCAGTCAAACCCCCAATCAAAGGGATAATGGCCAGCATACACTGAGGAAAGAGGTGGCAATCATCCATAATAAAAACAGCCCTCACACCAAAAAATAAATAAATAAACCCATCCAGGCTACACACAGATGTTCCCACATAAAAATAGACCTCCAAGACAGTCTGAGGGTCTGGAATCAGGAGGGAGACCCTCCAGAGCATTTAGCCTTCAAGGCCAGTGGAGCTTGAGTGCAGGAGCTCCACAGAGCTGGGGGAAACAGAGACACCACCTTGGAGGGCTCACACAAGGTCTCACATGCACTGGGATCCAGCACAAAGCAGTAGCTCCATAGGAACCTGGGCTAGACATACCTAGGGGTCTTAGAGGTTCTCCTGGGGAGGCAGGGGTTGGCTGTAGCTCACTGTGGGTTCAAAGGGACAGGTGGCAGAGGTCCCAGGGAATATTAATCAGTTTGAGCTCTCCTGGAGGTCCCCATTTAGCACCAAGACCTGACCCCACCCAACAGCCTGCAGGCTCCATTGCTAGAAAGCCTCAGGCCAAACAACCAGCAGGACAGGAACACAGCCCCACCCATCAGCAGACAAGCTGCCCAAAGTCAGAATAACCTCACAGACAGCCCCAAAACACCACTTGACATGGCCCTGCCCACCAGAGGAACAAGACCAGCTTCACTCACCAGAGGGTAGGCACCAGTCCCTCCCACCAAGAAGATTGCACAAGTCCCTGGACCAACCTCACCCACCAGGGAGTAGACACCTGAAGCAGGAGGAACTATGATCCTGCAGCCTGCAGAAAGGAGACCACAAACACAGTAAGTTAGACAAAATGAGATGACAGAGAAGTATGTTGACATGAAGGAGCAAGATAAAAACCCACAAGAACAACTAAATGAAGAGGAGATAGGCAATCTGCCTGAAAAAGAATTCAGAGTAATGACAGTAAAGATGATTCAAAATCTCAGAAAAAGAATGAAGGCTCAGATTGAGAAGATACAAGAAATGCTTAACAAAGACCTAGAGGAACTAAGGAACAAACAGAGATGAACAATAAAATAACTGAAATGAAAAATACACTAGAAGGAATCAATTGCAGAATAACTGAGGCAGAAGAATGGATAAGTGATCTGGAAGATAGAATGGTGGAAATCATTTCTGGGGAACAGAATAAAGAAAAAAGAAGGAAAAGAAATGAGGACAGTCTCAGAGACCTTAGGGACAACATTAAGTGCAAAAACATTTGCATTAAAGGGGTCTCAGAAGAGGAAGAGAAAGAGAAAGGCCCTGAGAAATTATTTGAAGAGATTAGAGTTGAAAACTTACCTAACATGAGATAGGAAATATTCACCCAAGTCCAGGAAGCACAGAGTTCCATACAGGATAAACCGAAGGAGGAATATGCCAAGACATATATTAATCAAACTAACAAAAATTAAATACAAAGAAAAAATATTAAAAGCAAATTGGGAAAAGCAATAAATAACATATAAGGGAATAGCCATAAGGTTATCAGCTGATTTTTTAGCTGAAACTTTGAAGGCCAGAAGGGAGTGGCATAATATATTTCAAGTAATGAAAGGGAAAAACCTACAACCAAGAATACTCTACCCAGCAAAGCTCTCATTCAGATTTCATGGAGAAATCAAAAGATTTACAGACAAGCTAAAGCTAAAAGAATTCAGTACCACCAAATGAGCTTTGAATCAAATGCTAAAGGAACTTCTCTAGGTGGGGAAAAAAGAGGTCACAACTAGAAACAATAAAATCACAAATTGGAAAAACACTGGTAAAAGCAAATATACAGTTTAAGCAGGAAATCATCCATACATGAATATGTTATCAAACCCAGCAACCATGAGGAGAGTAGAGTAGAAATGCAGGAAACGGGAATTGCATTTGAAATTGAGACCAGCAACTTAAAACAACCTTGTATATATTATATATATACATGGCTATATCAAAACATCATGGGAAATGCAAACAACAAACTACAATAGATACTACAAACTACAATAGATACAAAACTACAATAGATACAATAGATACACACACAAAAAAGAAAAAACAACCCAAACACAACACTAAAGATGGTCATCAAATAACAAGAGAAGAGAACAAAAAAGGAAGGGAGGAAACAAGACCTACAAAAACAAACCCAAAACAATTAAGAAAATGACAATAAGAACATACATATCAATAACGACCTTAAATGTAAATGGATTAAATGCTCCAACCAAAAGACATAGACTGTCTGAATGGATACAAAAACAAGACCCACATATATGCTGTCTACAAGAGATCATCTTCAGACTGAGGGACACATACAGACTGAAAGTGAGTGGATGGAGAAAGATATTCCATGAAAAGGGAAATGAAAAGAAAGCTGGAGTAACAACACTCATATCAGACAAAACAGACTTTAAAAGAAAGACTGGTATAAGAGACAAGGAAGGACACTACATAATGATCAAGTGATCAATCCAAGAAGAAGATATAACAATTTTAAACATATATACACCCAACATAGGAGCACCTCAATATATAAGGCAAATGGTAAAAGCCATAAAATGCAAATCAACACTCAAACAATAATAGTGGGGAACTTTAACACTCCATTTACACCAATGGATAGATCATCCAGACAGAAAATTAATAGGGAAACACAAACCTCAAATGACACATTAGACCAGATAACCTAATTGATATTTATAGGACATTCCATCCAAAAACAGCAGAATAAACTTTCTTCTCAAGTGCAAATGTGATATTCTCCAGGATAGATCACATCTTGCATCACAAATCAAGCCTCAGTAAATTCAGGAAAATTGAAATCCTATCAAGCATCTTTTCTGACCACAATGTTATGAGATTAAAAATAAATTAAGGGAAGAAAAACTGTAAAAAACACAAACACATGGAGTCTAAACAATATGTTACTATACAACCAATGGATCACTGAAGAAACCAAAGAGGAAATCAAAAAATACCTAGAGACAAATGAAAAGAAAACACAATGATCCAAATCCTATGTGACACAGAAAAAGCAGTTCTAAGAGGGAAGTTTATAGCAATACAGTCTTACCTCAGGAAACAAGAAAAATATCAAGTAAATAACCTAACCTTACACCTAAAGAAACTAGCGAAAGAAGAACAAAGAAAACCCAAAGTTAGTAGAAAGAACAAAATCATAAATATAGAGCAGAAATAAATGAAATACAGATAAAAAAAACAATAACAAAGATTAATTAAAAGAAATTAAAAGCTGGTTCTTTGAGAAGATAAACAAAATTGATAAACCTTTAGCCAGATTCATCACAAAAAAAGGGAGAGGACTGAAATCAATAAAATTAGAAACAAAAAAGGAGAAGTTACAACTGACACTACAGAAATACAAAAGATCCATCAGAAAATCTACAAACAACAAATGCTGGAGAGAGTGTGGAGAAAAGGGAAACCTCTTGCATTGTTGGTGGGAATGTAAATTGATACAGCCACTATGGAGAACAGTATGGAGGTTCCTTAAAAAACTAAAAATAGAATTACCATGTGACCCTGCAATCTCACTACTGGACATATACCCAAAGAAAACCATAATTCAAAAAGACATATGCAACCCAATGTTCATTGCAGCACTATTTACAATGGTCAGGTCATAGAAGCAACCTAAATGCCCATTGACAGATGAATGGATAAGAAGATGTGGTACATATATACAATGGAATATTACTCAGCTATAAAAAGGAACGAAATTGGGTCATTTTTAGAGACGTGGATGGATCTAGAGACTCATACAGAGTGAAGTCAGAAAGAGAAAAACAAATATCATATATTCACGTATATATGTGGAACCTAGAAAAATGGTACAGATGAACTAGTTTGCAGGACAGAAATAGAGACACAGATATAGAGAACAAACATATGGACACCAAGGGGGAAAATGGTGGGGAGAGTGGTGTGATGGGATGAATTCGGAGATTGGGATTGACATATATGCACTAATATGTATAAAATAGATAACTAATAAGAATGTGCTGTAAAAAAATAAAATAAAATAAAATTTCAAAAATAAGAAAGAAATACAAAGGATAATAAGAGACTACAACAAGCAACTATACAGCAAAAAAATGGACAACCTAGAAGAAATGGACAAATTCTTAGAAAGGTACAACCCTACAAGACCAAACCAGGAAGAAACAGAAAATATGAACAGACCAATCACAAGTACTGAAATTGAAACTGTGATTTAAAAACTTCCAACAAACAAAAGTCCCAGACCAGATGGCTTCACAGGCAAATTCTCTTAAACATTTAGAGAAGAGTTAACACCTAGACTTCTGAAACTCCTCCAAAACATTACAGAGGAAGGAACACCCTCAAGCTCATTCTATGAGGCCACCATCACCCTGATACCAAAACCAGACAAAGATATCACAAAACAGGCCTGTATCACTGATGAACATATATGCAAAAATCCTCAACAAAATGCTAGCAAACCAAATTCAACAACACTTTAAAAGGATCATACACTGTGATCAAAGGGGGAGGGATTCAAGGATTCTTCAATTATGTGCAAATCAATCAATGTGATAGACCATATTAACAAACTGAAGCATAAAAATCACATGATCGTCTCAATAGATGCAGACAGAGATTTTGACAAAATTCAACACCCATTTATGATAAAAAAAAAAAAAAAACACTGCAGTAAGTGGGCATAGAGGGAATCTACCTCAACATAATAAAGGCCATATATTACAAACCCATGGCAAACATCATTCTCAATGGTGAAAAATTGAAAGCATTTCCTCCAAGATCAGGAACAAAACAAGGATGTCCATGATCACCACTTTTATTCAACATAGTTTTGGAAGTCCTATCCACACCAATCAGAGAAGAAAAAGAAATAAAAGAATCCAAATTGGAAAGAAGAAGTAAAACTGTCATTGTTTCCAGATGACATGAT
Organism: Balaenoptera borealis; assembly: GCF_965194805.1. Taxonomy (NCBI): domain Eukaryota; kingdom Metazoa; phylum Chordata; class Mammalia; order Artiodactyla; family Balaenopteridae; genus Balaenoptera; species Balaenoptera borealis. Next base: position 26,835,923 of record NC_138879.1, on the reverse strand, counting down.
ACTATACATAGGAAATCTTAAAGATACCACCAGAAAACTACTAGAGCTCATTTACACAGAAAATCTCTTGCATTCCTATACACTAACAATGAAAGATCAGAGAGAGAAATTAAAGAAACAGTCCCATTTACTATTGCATGAAAAAGAATAAAATACCTAGGAATAAATCTACCTAAGGAGACAAAAGACCTGTACTCAGAAAACTACAAGATGCTGATGAAAGAAATCAAAGATGACACAAGCAGATGGAGAGATATGCCATGTTCTTGGATTGGAAGAATCAATATTGTCAAAATGACTATACTACCCAAAGCAATCTACAGATTCAATGCAATCCCTATCAAATTACCACTGGCATTTTTCACAGAATTAGGACAAAAATTTTTACAATTTGTATGGAAACACAAAAGACCCCGAATAGCCAAAGCAATCTTGAGAAAGAAAAATGGAGCTGGAGGAATCATGCTCCCTGACTTCAGACTATACTATAAAGCTACAGTAATCAAAACAGTTTGATATTGGCACAAAAACAGAAATATAGCTCAATGGAACAGGATAGAAAGTCCAGAGGTAAACCCATGAAACTATGGTCACCTAATCTAAGACAAAGTACGCAAGAATATACAATGGAGAAAAGATAGTCTTTTCTGTAAGTGGTTCTGGGAAAACTGTACAGCTACATGTAAAAGAATTAAATTAGAACACTCCTTAACACCATACACAAAAATAAACTTAACATGGATTTAAGACCTAAATGTAAGGCTAGATACCCAGATACTATAAAACTCTTAGAGGAAAACATAGGCAGAACACTCTCTGACATAAATTGCAGCAAGATCTTTTTTGATCCACCTCCTAGAGTAATGAAAATAAAAACAAAAATAAACAAATGGGACCTAATTAAGCTTAAAAGCTTTTGCACAACAAAGGAAACCATCAACAAAACGAAAACACAACCCTCAGAATGGCAGAAAATATTTGCAAATAAAGAAACCAACAAGGGATTAATCTCCAAAATGCACAAACAATTCATGCAGCTCAATATGAAAAAAACAATCAAACAAACAAACCGAATCCAAAAATGGGCAGGATACCTAAATAGACATTTCTCCAAAGAAAACATACGGATAGCCAACAGGCACATGAAAAGATGCTCACCATCACTAATTATTAGAGAAATGCAAATACAATGAGGTAGCATCTCACACCAGTCAGAATGGCCATCATAAAAAAGTGTGCAAATAATAAATGCTGTAGAGGGTGTGGAGAAAAGATAACCCTACTACACTGTTTGTGGGAATGTAAATTGGTACAGTCACTATGGAGAACATTATGGAGGTTCCTTAAAAAACTAAGAATAGAGCTACCACATGATCCAGCAATCCCACTCTTGGGCATATATCCAGAGAAAACTGTAATTTGAAAAGATACATGCACCCCAATGTTCATTGCAACACTATTTACAATAGCCAAGACATGAAAGCAACCTAAATGTTAATCAACAGAAGAATGGATAAAGAAGATGTGGTATGTATATACAATGGAATATTGCTCAGTCCTAAAAAGGAATAAAATAATGCCACTTGCAGCAACATGGATGGGCCTAGAGATTGTCATACTGAATGTAGTAAGTCAGGCTGAGATAGACAAATATCGTGTTATATCACTTATATGTGGAATCTATGAAATGGTGCAAATGAACTTATTTACAAACAGAAATAGAGTCACAGATGTTGAAAAAAGCCATGGTTATCAGGAGGAAAGGGGGGGATAAATTGGGAGATTAAGATTGACACATGCACACTACTATATATAAAATAGATAACTAATAAAGACCTACTGTATAGCACAGGGAACTCTATTCAAAACTCTATAATAACCTATAAGTGAAAAGAATCTAAGAAAGTCTGGAGATATATATACATATATATATATATATATATAAATGATTCACTTTGCTGTTCATCTGAAACTAACATAACATTGTAAATCAACTATACTCTAATAAAAATTAAAATAAAATAGTAATGAATGTAAAAATAAAATGTACTTTTGGAGCTCTCTAGTATATACCTGAAGCAAGTTCTATCTCAGTTTCCTTATTTACTAAGTGCTTGCCTGACAGTTAATGTCTTCTCTAAGTAACCCCCAACCCCTCTTTGCTTCTACTATTGGCAGGCTTAATGACCAGGTCTCTATCCTAGGCTCCTTCCACTTCTCATGGCTATAGGAGGCAGTGAATGTAATATAAAACACATGGATTTGGAGTTCCCTGCCTGTTCAGAGCTGGTTTCAGATCCTGGTTCTTCCACCTTCTAGTTGAATATGCTTGGATGAATTACTTAATTCCCCTAAACTTCACATTACTCATAGAGATTTAAAAACATTAAAAAGTAATATTTACATATTCCCAATCTTCTAAGAAGACTGTTTTGTTTGCTCCTATGTTCAGCGTGATAGATAATTATGAGAAACAGAAGAATCTCAGCAATCAAAGATGCAAGTTAAGTTCTCTATATTCTCTTCATTAAGGTAAGTAAGGGTTAAAGATTTGCTCTAAGGTTGGAAATAAGAAATTATTCATCAGTCCCCCAGCGATTGCAGTTGACTCTCCCCTGTGGCATTGAGACAACTACAGAATTAGAAAATGGAGCTTAGATATGGAGTTAGAAATATTTGGGTAAACAGTTCACACCAGGTCTCAAGGGGGGATAATTCCTCTCAACCTCTCAGGCTTTTTGTGAGAATTAATTAAGAATGGACTTAAAATCATGGGGCACAGAGTAAGGTCTCAATGACCCTTGGTTTAGTTGGGCAGACTTCATTTTCCTTTTTGGCAAAGGGAATCAAAGGCTTACACAGCTAGAAAGTAGCATTTCTAGCACTCCTTGGCTTCTCTTCTTACTTACCTAGAATCTATGGTCCATCACCACAATCAGTGCATTTCCCATAACTTAATTCCTTTGCTCCTCTTTCCTTTTATCACACTCACGTGGCACACCCTATAGTTAGTTGGAACTAGATCTCTGCCTACCTCGTTCCTGCCCCCAACTCGAATGAATCTGGATAAAAACATACAGCTATATTTTCATTTGTAACCATAACTCTCAGTGTGCCCTCAGCACTCTGTGGAAACCTTGTCATATGCTTTGGTCAATTCACAAATCGCATATTCAGGGGTACCTATTTTATATCTTCTCCTCACCCTCCTCAAATTTCCCATTCCCATTTTCACTTTCAGTTTATACCCTTGATTATTTGACTGATAACATAAAGCAATTAGATATAGAGCTACTTCTTCTTCCCATAACCCTGCATTCTCCCCCAGCTCCATCCACACCCAGACCCTTCTCATCCCTCCAGCTATGGGAGTGAGTTAGCCCTTTACATACTGATGGACAGCACCTCATTTTTCACACTGGATCTCCCCTTCTCTTGCTTAAAGGAGGACTTGAAACCTACAGGTAACTTATCTTTCCTTAACATTACAAGTGAATTGGATTATTCCCATCAACATAAAAATATGTCCTAATTTCTCCTGTCTGAAAAACAAACAAAGCTTCTTTTGATCCTCATTCCTCTCTAGCTGCCCTGCCTTCATATGTATACTTTTTGTACACCCCCAACTGCTGTGAGTACAGCTACTGGGAATCCTCAACTGCCAGAATTGCTTTTAGCTGGTAAGAGCCTCCTGTCCAAGGTCATGCTCCCTTCCCAGGTAGCCCTCAGTCATCCACTGGTTATGTACTGGACTAAAGGTGAGAGCCCCCTCACTTTAGTGGGGGGCCATTCTGAAGGGCCATCCCAGCTTCAGAGCTCACCATGTGGTCACCTTCAGCCTTTGTTGAGACTGCATCACAGGCCACCTTCTCCCCTCTACTCATTCTTTATTCCTTCCTTTCCCACATAAGAGTTAAGCTTGCAATCCCTCTCAAATAAACTTCTTGCACACCAATGTCCATCTCAGAGTCCTTTCTTGGGGAACCTGACCTGCAATACCTCTATTAAAAAGTAAACTCCACCAGTGCTGGAACCTTATCTGTCTGGTTTTCAACTATATGTACAGAGCCTAGAACAGTACCTGGAACAGAGTAGGTGTTCAATAGATAGTTGCCAAATTAATTATAAAGTGGCAGAACTGGTATCAGATCCAGTTCTACAAGATTTTAAAGCCAGTGCTGTCTGCCTCACAGACACTACCTTGAAGGCATTTCCAACTAATAATCTTGAGATCCAGTTCAATTTGAAACACTGCCCTTGCTTCTGCATGCACCTGGTACCAGATGAGACTTACAGGCAGCTAAGCACAGGGATTAATCGGAAGAACTCATCCTCACAAATGTCGAACCTAGAAGAGCTCATGTGTGGCAGTGTAATTACTTAGATGGCATCGACACATCAGAAGGATCCTGGAGAGTCCAGACCCAAGTTCAGCTTGAGAGGTTTCTATCTTAACTTTGAATTTCCCTGGCCTCTGTCACTTAAAGTCAAACAACATCATTTAAACAAATTTTGAGTGTGTAAATAATTTCTCCTTTTCTACTGGTCTGCTAAGTAAACCAATATTAAAGACTAGAATATTTATCATGTTGACAGCTCCTGCCTGCTAGATTAGATTTTGTCAGGAAACTGAATTTTCCTCTGAGAGCATTCAACTCCGCAGCTTCCTATTCTTGACTTCCACTTTAGACACTTTTGGTATTATCTAGCTCTACACCAAAATAAAATGGGAAGTAGCCAATAGAAGTAGTTGAGTATATTGGAAATCTTCATTCCAGACTATTTGAGAAATACAAATTCAGTTACTAAATAAAAAGCCAATTTGGTTAAAGAATGATGCTGTATCTTCCAAACGACTCCTGTCGCATCCACTGGATTAAAACTCACAGAATCACAGCTCATGTTCCAGTGATGTGTTTAGTACCCTTCTTTACCAAATCACTAGGAAAGCTATGTCTTGTGACATCTGTCCAAATGCAGAGAGAATCAAATTCTGATTATGCTAATCTGATATTGATGCAAGGACATTAGTGAAATAGACTAATCTCACTGAATAAAATGCCCTTGGCTTTCATAACCAATTTCTTGACTTGACTTCATCTGGTTCTCTGAAAAAGCCAGAGATACAGCTTCCATTATATTGCAGGGAAGACCATAACTCAAGTGAATGCATGCACAAGCACACACATTTTTTCAGAGCAGCCATGCTGTCTTTTCTACTGTCAGTATAGATGTGTAGCCATTTCCTAGTAACAGGTGAGACAGAAGGTAAAAGATGTACTGAGATAGCTCTTTCCTGGCCTCTGTAAAACAAAACAAGACAAAACTCATTTTCCAGTTAAAGCGACACTGAATAAGACAGGATGCCATCTCTGTTTTGCAAAATTATAGTGAAGGTAGTTCGAGCTTCTCTGGAACTAGAGGTCAGGCCTTCAGAATTAGTTATTATTTATCTCCAGACTGAGTATAGAGCTTCCTATCATGATTTCTGGGATTGAAAACCACACAAAGCAGGTGAAATTTAGAGGTAAACACTACCAGTTTGAAAAGAGGGAAACATTGTGTCCTCTATTCTTTCTATTGAGTTATTTTGAGACATGGGAAGACACTTCAGAAGCATGCAAAATACTAGAAATGAAAAGCAACACCTTTTATTAAGAGCAAATGACAGTGTTGAGATGAGACTGAACATGTCAATTTCCAGTCATCCATTCAAAGGACAAAGAGCCCATTTCAGGGAACCTTCTACAGATGTTCTTTTGATAGTTTTTTTATTTAATAGTCAACTGGAGGCTCAGATTTTTATAATTTGATTTCCCAGAAAAAGCATCCTCTTCTCTGAGGAGACTATTCAGTACCTCTGAGATTTACAGAAATCAGTCTTGTGCAATGTGCTCATCTCATTGATGTTAACTGCAGAAGGTAACAAGAGTGGTAAGAAAGATCCCTCTCCTCAACAGCCTGCAGGCCAACTCATAGTCCCCTCCTCTATTTTAACTGCACTGGGTCTTTGAAGCTACTGCACCTTCTTCCACTCTGTATGCAACTGAGAATATTTTCCACTTTAATTTTTGAAATTGTAGACACGTAATAAAATGTTGCACTGTTTTGCTTAATCCATCTGCTCCTGCTTATATCTGTTATGCTTTCTTTTCAATTCCTAGTGACTGAAGCTATTTAAACCAGACCCACCAGTCAGAAGCAGGGTGACAAGAATTAACAGGAGAAAGAAAAGCTCACATCCTTTTGTGGGTTCAGGCTGGAGGGTGGAAAGAAGAGAGGCTTAGGGAGGGGATAGTGTCAGAGGGGAGCCTTAGAGATAATGCACTGAATCCCCTTTGATGTTACCCTTAAGCTCTTTTAGAAAACTTAATCTCCAAAGATTTAGTTTAATTTTGATTATAAACAAAATATCTTTCTACCAATGGTAATTAATAAAATTAGAAAGCAGAAAAACGGACCAGCTGATTTCCCTCTTCTTATAGGTACACTTGACAGTGCAAAGCTTTATTTTATTATCTGTTTTATTCTTCCTTCTATCTTGCCTCATTCCACAAAAGACTTAACATGGCTTACAGAAATAAATGTATATAACATTACATATAACCAAAGAGTCAAAGCAAGTAAAAAAATTGGAATAGAACAGCAGGATCCAGAAAGGAATTCAGTGGGTTATAAAGTCCCACTAATTTTATTACAGGTGAAAACTTGGCTCTGAAAATCTTGACACTCAAAGGGAAATGAACCATACAGTCACACAATTCTCATGCAGGAAAAAAGCACATCAATTGTACAGAGGAAGCAAGGTTTTTCCTAGCATTTAGTATTAAAGAAATTTCTTACCTAGGGCTTCCTTTAGGAAGACCCAGTGACACAATGTCCTTTTCAAAATACCAGCAGCAATTTAAGGGTAGATATTTCTGCCGAATTGCTCATAAATTTGAGTTTTGGAAAGCCAAATGGATCTTAAAGACATTTGTGATTAGAACAAGGGGACAAATTTTGGTCTGTAAGTTGTGGTCTTTCAATTTATCACTTTGTTAACTTTGGATTGTTTTATGTGAAATTTTCTCAAATAAAGGCAACCTAGGTAGTGGAGAAAATTTGTTGGAAGCTACAGATGGACATGCAAACACGGCCAATGGAATATGGGTGGAAGTGACTGTGGGCTAGTTTTGCCCCTAAGGCTTATGTGGCATTATATGCTTTACTTGCCCTCCTGAAAACTTTTGATCTCAACCAGAAGGACAGTTTCTAGGTAGTTCCTCCCCCTTCAGCCGGGGCCATAGAACATATCTGACCTTAACTTGAAGCTTGAATGAGGCCTCCTCCAGCAGACCTGAAGACCAATGAGCAAGAAATACATGCTTATGTTTTATATCACCAAGATTTTGTAGTTACTTGTTAAATAGCACTATTGTGGCAATAGCCTGCCAATACCCTGTCTTGACTACTTCACAAAGTTGTTCTGAAGATTAAGTGAGAGAAATGATCAGGGATATTATTTGCATATTCAAATATAATGGGTAAATTATAGGAGCTCTGATGTTTATTCCAATATATGGCATATAGAGTTTTCAGTAGATTTACCTGCTGCTTGGTGGACAATGAAAAGATCCTGGGATAGTTAGGGACCCAGGAAAGTATTGTGAAAAAATTGAAGCAAGTGAATAATAGAGGATGTGATTCATTATGCCTAGCATTACCAGATACATTAGTTGACATCTTATGTGGACCCTGTGTATTGCAACAAGCACTATGTATATCATGCATGAATGGGGGACTGAATTGAGACTGCTGGTTAGAATGATGCAAACCAACAATCCAGAAGGAGCTCAAAAGAATGGGATGAAATAGTAATGAGGTACCAAAAGGAGTTTGGAAACTCAAGTGGAAGTCTGGCTGGTCTACTGCTAAGCACTAATCATTTGATATGATCGATATTACTTTGTTCAATCAGTAAAATTCTGAATTATCTACTTGTCTTTTCCTGGAGGTAACCATAGGAGTTATGATAACAACCACATTTCTGGATATTCTTATTTAGCCTACTTTGGTCATCCTAGACCAAATTAAATACAATAAACATTAATCAAGCACCAACCAAAATTTTCAGTGTGTACTTACTGGGCACCTTCTATGAACCAAATAATATGTGGCCTCAGGGGTAAGCAGGCAGACCACCAGACATGGTTAAATTATATGCCAGATTGTACAATAAATGAGGACTCTACTTCATTAAGACTAAGAAGTATAGATATCACTGATGGGGACTGGGTCATGCCAACTCAAAATATGCCACTTTGACATAAGAATTATTTTAAGCTGAATGCATTTGAGTTCCTGAAATCTCTTATCTGCCAAAAAGCAGAGTCTCCCCAAAGAACTCAATTGTTGTAACTCCGTAGAATCCTAATCTTCTCTTTGTGGCAGCACCACACTCATACAGACCACTGTCACAAACTACCATATCTCCCATCTATTATCCTAAGGGCCCATTTATCCTTCCCAAGGCATTTGCTTTTCCATTAGTGCCCTTTCTCTCCCTCTCTTTCCCCTACTAGGTAAGTTATATAGACTCCAAATTCTAACCACCCCTTTGAGTTACTCAATTCTGGGTACTCCCAAGTGTTAAAAGGCTCCATGCACATGTTAATAAACTTCTGTGTGTTTTTGTCTTGTTAATCTGTCTTCTGTCAATCTAACTTATAAGGCCCTTGCTGGAGAACCTAGGAGGACAGAAGAAAAAAGATATACATTTGTTTCCTCCCTTACATCACAAAGCTTGTAATCTACCATATATTTCACCATGTTATAGGTAGCATCTTTTATCTCTTTGGTGGACTAAAACGTACAGTAACACTGATGGCATAAATAACATTCCCTTTAAATCACGAGCATATTATTACACTGGTAGCCTCTACTGAAATAATTTCCAGGGTCAGCTATTTCTCTGTTAAATTAAAATTAAATTATGGAAACACTATGTAAATACTAGGCACAATAATGGGATGATTCCAATAAACTATGACCCTCACCAAAATTCTTTTTTTTAAAAAATTGAAATACAGTTGATTTATAAAGTTACATTAGATTCATGTTTACAACATATTCCCCGTGCTGTACATTATATCTTTTAATCTTATTTAGTAAAATAAGTAGTTGTTTGGACCTCTTAATCTCCTTCCCCTATCTTTCCCCTCCCCTCTCTCTCTCCCTTCTGGTAACCACAACTTTGTTCTCTATATCTATGAGTCTGTTTCTGTTTTGTTATATTCATTCATTTGTTTTATTTTTTCAGATTCCATATGTAAGTGAAAACATATAGTATTTGTCTTTCTCTGTCTGACTTACTTCACTAAGCATAATACACTCCAAGTTCATCCATGTTGTTGCAAATGGCAAAATTTCATTCTTTTTAAGACTGAGATATATATATAAACACCACATCTTCTTTATCTATTCATCTGTTAATGGACACTTAGGCTGCTATTTTGGCTATTGTAAATAATGCTGCTCTGAACATTGGACTGCATATATATCTTTTGAATTAGTGTTTTCATTTATTCAGACATTATACCCAGGAGTGGAATTGTTAAATCACATGGTAGTTCTAGTTTTAATTTTTTGAGGAATCCCATACTGTTTTCCATAGTGACTGTACCAAAACATATTCCTACAACAGTGGATTAGAGTTCCCTTTTCTCCACATCCTAACCAACATTTATTATTTGTATTCTTTTTGTCAATAGCCATTCTGACAGGTGTGAGGTGATATCTCATTGTGGTTTTTATTTGCATTTCCATGATGATTAGTGATGCTGAGCATATTTTCATGTGCCTGTTAGCCATCTGTATGTCTTCTTTGAAAAAAAATTCTATTCAGGTCTTCTGCCTACTTTTTAATTGGGTTGTTTGTTTTCTTTGATATTGAGTTACATGAGATCTTTATTTGGATAAAGACATATCCCTTATCAGACATATCATTTGCAAATATCATCTCCTATTCAGTAGGTTGTCTTTCATTTTGTTGATGGTTTCCTTTACTCTGCAAAGCTTTTAATTACATCCCAATTGTTTATCTTTGCTTTTGCTTCCCTTGCCTGAGGAGACAGATCTAAAAAAAATATTGCTAAGACCTATGTTAAAGAATGTACTGTCTATGTTTTCTTCTAGGAGTTTTATGTTTTCTGGTCGCACATTTAGGTCTTTAATCCATTTTGAGATAATTTTTCTATATGATGTGAGAAAATGTTCTAATTTCATCCTTTTAGCTGTCCTGTTTTCCCAACACCACTTATTGAAAAGACTGTCTTCCCTATTGTATATTTTTGCCTCCTTTGTTGTAGATTAATTGACCATATGTGTGTGGGTTTATTTCTGTGCTCTCTATGTGTCTGTTCCATTGATCTATGTGTCTGTTTTTGTACCAATAACATACTGTTTTAATTATTATAGTTTTGTAGTATGGTCTGAAGGCAGGGAGCATGATACCTCCACTATGTTCTTTTTTTTTTTTAACATCTTTATTGGAGTATAATTGCTTTACAATGGTGTATTAGTTTCTGCTTTATAACAAAGTGAATCAGTTATACATATACATATGTTTCCATATCTCTTCCCTCTTCTGTCTCCCCCCCTCCCCCCCTCCCTATTCCACCCCTCTAGGTGGTCACAAAGCACCAAGCTGATCTCCCTGTGCTATGTGGCTGCTTCCCACTAGCTATCTATTTTACATTTGGCAGTGTATATATGTCCATGCCACTCTCTCACTTTGTCCCAGCTTAAACTTCCCCCTCCCCATGTCCTCAAGTCCATTCTCTAGTAGGTCTGCGTCTTTACTCGTGTGTTGCCCCTAGGTTCTTCATGACCTTTTTTTTTTTTTTTTTTTTAGATTCCATATATATGTGTTAGCATACAGTATTTGTTTTTCTCTTTCTGACTTCATTCTGAATGACAGACTCTAGGTCCATCCACCTCACTACAAATAACTCAATTTCGTTTCTTTTCATGGCTGAGTAATATTCCATTGTATATATGTGCCACATCTTCTTTATCCATTCATCTGTTGATGGACACTTAGGTTGCTTCCATGTCTGGGCTACTGTAAATAGAACTGCAATGAACATTGTGGTACATGACTCTTCTTGAATTATGGTTTTCTCAGGGTATATGCCCAGTAGTGGGATTGCTGAGTCATATGGTAGTTCTATTTCTAGTTTTTTAAGGAACCTCCATACTGTTCTCCATAGTGACTGTATCAATTTACATTCCCACCAACAGTGCAAAAGGGTTCCCTTTTCTCCACACCCTCTCCAGCATTTACTGTTTCTAGATTTTTTGATGATGGCCATTCTGACTGGTGTGAGGTGATACGTCACTTGCGTTTCTCTAATGATTAGTGATGTTGAGCATCCTTCATGTGTTTGTTGGCAATTTGTATATCTTTTTGGAGAAATATCTATTTAGATCTTCTGCCCATTTTTGGATTGGGTTGTTTGTTATTTTGATATTGAGCTGCATCAAATACCATATGCTAACATATATATATATATATGAATCTAAAAAAAAAAAGGTTCTGAAGAACCTAAGGGCAGGACAAGAATAAAGATGCAGATGTAGAGAATGGACTTGAGGACACAGGGAGGGGAAAGGGTAAGCTGGGACAAAGTGAGAGAGTGGCATGGACATATATACACTACCAAATGTAAAATAGATAGCTAGTGGGAAGCAGCTGCATAGCACAGGGAGATCAGCTTTGTGACCACCTAGAGGGGTCACAAGGGGTGGGATAGGGAGGGTGGGAGGGAGACCCAAGAGGGAGTAGATATGGGGATATATGTATATGTATAGCTGATTCACTTTGTTATAAAGCAGAAGCTAACACACCATTGTAAAGCAAATAAAGATGTTAAAAAAAAAAGTGCAATGAGAAGCAAAAAACAAAAAAAGCAAATGTCTTGGGTGAGGCATCCTTTTGTTGGTGACTGAGAAGAGTGCTTCTGATTCCCACCAGTCATTGTCACTCAAATAGCTTGCAGGCAAGTCCCCAGGCTCTTGTTTTAAACTTTTTGTCAGAGGCTCCTATGAAATTGTAAAAATGATGCCATCTTCTGAGAAACTCAAAAAAGGCTGAAGTCGCTTCAAGGTCAGACCATTCAAGCTTGGGGAAAAGTCTTCTATTTGCTTTGGAGAAATACCACTACCAGGATAAGAGTAATAGTACCACGGTTCAGCAGCATTTGTGAGAGCAGTGTAGAGGACTGGTGGGTGACAAGAAGTGACCCCACCTCCACACACATTGCACTCCCAGGCAGCTCATGTCACCCCAGAACATTCAGAAAGGGGGCCTAGGAGGCTGGGGTAAGCTCCCAGCAATGCTCTTGAGTGGGGAAGCTGGGCTAAATAACATTGGAATTGCAAGCCTTTGACTTGATTGTCCTATTCCTGGTGTGATTTGAGAACTGAGGGTCACCTTTGAATTCCTTTCAGTCTTAACACTGTATGTGAAGAAGAATAACCTAAAATTTCCATCCATTATCATCATTATGTCTCTCACCACAGAGAACTTAGGGCAGTCTGAAGAATGAATGGCAGGGATATGTCAGCTTGCTTGTTAAATTATGCATATCATATGAAATGACTGAAAGGACAACTGCCTAGGAGAAACAGAGACAGCATTTACTACGGCCAGTCCTTTGAGGCTCATGACTTTAAAAGTTTTTCTTGATGTGCTCTGAGCCCTGCAGAAGTTGGAAATAAGCCTACCAGGATTTCCACAGTAAAATTCACGTTCTTTAGGGGAATAGTCCAGATGCAGAAACACCAAAGTGTATGCTCAGCAGAAAGTAAGAGACCGCAGAAGAGAGAGAAGACACAGAAAACACTGCCACCTTCTACAGAGAGAAAATATCCATGTTTGTGTCCTAGAAATGAAAACCGTTGATCTTTCCCCTTACTCTATAGCTGCCAAATCTGGTGCAGTGATGACAATAACTATCTTGGGCATTTTATGTGGCACTTTTTGGATAAAGGATGTAGGAAAATTACCCATTCAGAAACAACATTCAATACATGGTTTGCCACCTTGCCAGGGAAGAGAGTGGCAGCCAGATAACAAAGCAGACCTATAGCACCACCTCTAAGGATAAAATATGTATGATGGTAGAAGCAAAACAAATAGGCTGAAGAGATGAATTAACAGGCTGAAAATGGCGAAAACCTGGTGCAGGCTACCACTTTCCCTCATTCTTTCAAATTATGAAAAAGAGAAGGAAACTGACTGAAGGTCAGTGTTCTTCTGATTCCATGCCCTCTTCTTCCTAAACCCTTGATACAGATGGAAAATATTTCTCCCCTGACTTTATCTTTACTGCAACATTCTGAAAAGGAACACAGTGTTGGAGTCAGACAGCCTAAGGTTGAAACTCAGCTTTTTCTTGTCGTCCCTGTGACTCTAGGTAAATTATTAAACAACTGTACATTTCAGTTTCCTAGTCTGTAAAACTGACCATCTCAAGTTGTTTGGGGAATTAAATAACATAAAATACGTATGTATAAATGGATGTGGTAAGTACTTAATATATTTATTTCCTTTCTCTTTTTCCATCTATTTGTAATTCCAGGATCTGGGGCATGTTTTTTTCACTCATCTTTTTATCATTTCATTCAATAAACATTTATAAAGTGCTTTCTTTGTGCTATATACTTTGCTGCTAACCAGAAGCTGTCAGCCACAGCCATAAAAATTAGTGGGCCAAAGGAACCCAGACTGTAGGTCGAAGGGGGTCACTCTTATTCAAGATCCTGTGCCTCATATCTGTTGATGCTTTAAGCACAAAATCCATGGGGGAAATAAATGCCAGACCACATAGTAATTGGCAAGGACAATATGTTCTTCCAAATAGATTTTGTTGCTCCCACTTGAATCTGGATCAAGGGACTCTGACTGTTGTTAATTCACCCCTGAAAGGTGATTAACACATACACTTTCCCTTTCAGCTATATAGGTCCCAGTCTATGAAAAGGCAAATTAAAGGCCTTACCAAAAGTGTAATTATGAGAATTTGTGTAACATTTGACCTTTTATTCTTCATAATCCTTTTAATTTTATACTTCTAATCACAGACAGTAACAATATGGAACACACAGAATGGTCTGACTATATTAGTGAAGTCACCTATTTATATATTATCTGTGATCACTTACTTTCACCCATTACAGTCTTCTAAGTGAGTAGCTTACAGTTATTAACTTTCAGGAAGCCCCTATATATCATAGCATCATACCATTAAACTTTTTGGAAATTCATCACAAATCAGTATACAGATGACATTGATGTCTTATTGCTATTCATTCCTCCTGGGCCATTTTTAGCAGTTCATTTTTTATATCCCTGCAGTGCTGAAATATGGCTCACTCTAGTATCTGTCCTTTTGGTAATCGCAAAAGGAAAACTTGGCAGTTGTCATATATTACACTCTTGAGAAAAATGCTAGTAATACTTCGAAATGATTGAACAGTGTGGACTCAAAACTGCCTGTCAGGGCTATTTTCTCACTCCTATTTAGATTTTTTTTTTTTTAATCTTACCTTTTGGATTCAGAAACTGTGAAATAACCATTAAAAGGCAATGTACTGAATAAGAATCACTTACTTGGAAAAGCCTACAAGCGTTTCCCTATTTCTTCCTGTTGAACTTTCCAGCATGCTTCTAACATGGGTTTAAAGTGTTGCATGTAATGCCTGCAATGCTGCTAGAAATATGGTATCACTGACAAGAAGCTGGTGGGGGACTGGGTTTGTGAAATAGCCTAGGACATCCCTCGTTCTGGAATAGTGGTGGCTAAAGCTGGAAAATAAGTTGAGGGCATTGCTTTGTGACTACCAAGGCATAAGCTACACACATATGCCAACCTTACCTCTGCAACGATGTGATTAGGAGGAATATAGCCTTGTAGAAGGCAAGCAAGTAAAGAAGATGTATTAAGAGAGGAATTAGGATGAAGGTAAGGAAAGTCAGAGTCCCACATAATCACTTCTACGCTTCCTCCCCAGTTAGTGGCAATTGTGTTTGTGGAGAGTAGAGTACAGGGCACAGCAGCTCAGTTTGAATGATGCTTCAGGAGGCCAGAATATGGCCACTGGAATCATTACCAATATGAATATTTGTAACAAATCTGAAACTTTATTTTCAACACTAGTTATAATAGATGCTGTTGTTGATCCACTCCAACTCCCTTTTCTAGGTCAGTGGACAGGTTTTCCAGCTTCTTTGAGTGTTGGTTGCAATCAACTCACCCTCCTCCTAGGAACTGTCCCTGGCCTGTAAGAATAGTGATGTGCTAATAAGTGTTTATCAACCAGCTCTCCAGGAAAAAAGATCCTGGTGTGTAGCATTTCCAGATTTCTGTGGTGTAAACATTCCTACCACAGGGGATTTCAATTACCAACTTGATGTCACTGAGTGCAAATGTGGGAAAAGATGTACAAGACAGGCTCTTGAAAGCCAGCGTGAGTCAGTTCCTCTAGTCCACCACTGTGAAAAGCTGTTTTGCCTGGGGATTCCAGGGAGATTAGACTCAGTTTAGGCTGCCTCCCTAGACCCAGGGATAGGTGGGGGACTGATAGCACTCTGGTGCCATTCATGCTCAAGAGCTCCCTGTGGGATCAGGCTCCAGTTGGATTCTGATTAGATCCATATCTTTGCTGAATTTCTCCCCCTGCCTTGCTTCTCCCATTCCTTTGTAGCTTTCACTTGAGAATACTTCCTCATCAAATCATTTGCACAAGATTCTCTACCTCAGGCTCTAAACCTGAGCTTGGAGAGCATCAGACTCCAAAAAGGTGATGCAACACTTATTTTGGACTGATAATTTTGCCAAAATCTTATTCTATCAAAGTTTCTCCAGCTCAGAATAAATAATTTAGAAGTCATCAAACACTGAGTTGATTTCTATATTCAAGGCTACTTAACAAATGAGCACTAAGCAGCAACATGCTGTACATAATGTGTATCCCCTTTCTTCATCACAGCACATGGAATGCCTTTTTCTCATATTGAAAAGTTAGTGAAAATAGCTACTTGTCTAAAAATTGAAACAAGAGTAGCTTTCTCTCAATTAAAAATGAATATTTTCTGAATATTTTAGAGAAAAATACAAATTATGAAAAATCTCTGTTTTTTGTGATGTGGTGTGAAGCATATTTGTGTATTAAAGATGGGAGAAAACACTTTCGGGTAGGTGCGATGCTGTTAGTTTGATAGGATTGTATTGAATATGACACACCAAACTGTGTGAGTGTGTATGTGTACACTTATTGGTAAAAATGAGATCATATGTAAATATGGTTTGTGTATAGTCAGAGCATGTGCGTTTCAGGGCTAAGGTCCAGAACTGATTAAATGTCATATTAAATATCACAGCTGATGAAGATCTGAGTAAAAACAGGAAAAGAATCTGTTCAGCACATTAAGTGGGCAATGTTAACGTTAACAAAATGAAACACATTACTAAATAGACACTGGGTTTAGTGTATGACTAAAACAGAAATTAGGCTGAACTAGCTAATCTTTAAAAAAATTTTGTATTTATCTTATTAATAAAAATTGCATATATTTAAGGTGTACACCATGATGATTTGATCTACATATACATAGTGAGATGAATACTATAGTCAACCTAATTAATGTATCCATCTCCTCATATAGTTACCTTTTTTGGTGGTGAGATCACCTGAAATCTACTTCTTTCTTAACAAATTCCCAGTAGCCAATACAGTATTATTAACTTTAGTCATCATGCTTTATTTTAGATCTCTAGATCTTATCCTATACAACTGCAACTTTGGGGCAGGAAGGTGGGGGAAATGGGAAGATGAACTGGCTAATCTTAATATTACCTACAGTTTGGATCTTGCCTTAGTATACTGCATAACAAAGGATCAGAACACCTACAGTCTAAAATGATAAAGATATGAGATACTGGAAAGAAATGGATTGGTGATTTAGTTATTCTTAATCCTTCATACAACATTAATAAGGTTGTAGCTATATGACATTAACTTTTCATAAGAAAAATTAAAAGTCTGATAATTGCTCAGATGTTCAACTGCTTATGGTGTTTAGACTCCCCAAATCATATTTTTGATTCTAGTTTTCCAGTTTTAATCTAGTTCTTTTGTTTTAGAAAGACAGGACTTAGAAGAAAATTAGAATTTTCTTAAGTCCTTCAAACAGAATCTACTTCATTTTTTTCCTGAAGTGATAAGGACATTTATTTTACTTTTATTTTCATACTGAAGGTTTCTAGGCAATGATAACCCTTAAACAGGATTCAAAGTCTCTAAAGTTCATGTAGGGAGAGCTTTGTTGGTTTATCCAGCCAAATGATCAGGCTTACAAGGAGTAGGTTGCCCAATTTTAGAACCTTGTTGGAGAAAACGCACAACTGATACCAGATTTTTAATCTCAAAATTCAGAACTTCTTTGGGTATGTGATTGTTTCTGTGTCACCCAGATGCTCTGGCAGTTTTATCTTCTTGATTGTGATGGAGACACTTGTTCTGGAATGCTTGAGAGATAAGGTTAGCTGGGAAGAAGTCTGTAAAAATTAGGTCATTTATTTCCCTTTCTCCTCCTCCCCCATATTTAGATGGATGGCAAGAAAGCTGAGCTGCAAGTAGTGTATGTGAATAAGACGTGTTATTGTCTATTTTTTTTTTAAATTTTGTCATTTCTATTTTTTTAAATTTTTATTTATTTATTTATTTATTTATGGCTGTGTTGGGTCTTCATCTCTGTGCGAGGGCCTTCTCCAGCTGTGGCAAGCGGGGGCCACTCCTCATCGCGGTGCGCGGGCCTCTCACTATCGAGTCCTCTCTTGTTGCGGAGCACAGGCTCCAGATGCGCAAGCTCAGTAACTGTGGCTCACCGGCCCAGTTGCTCCGCGGCACGTGGGATCCTCCCAGACCAGGCCTCGAACCCGTGTCTCCTGCATTGGCAGGCAGACTCTCAACCACTGCGCCACCAGGGAAGCCCTACTGTCTATTTTTAAAAGAACAGTTAATTTGTAAAATGCCTGTTAGTTTTATCTGTGGAATCAAATAACCAGAAAACTAGGTGATACCATGTGACAGACACTTAACTCGTGAGATAACTGGAGGAAAATCTTCCTTCTAGAAAATCATCTGCCTATAAATTCATTAAACACCTTCAGTTAATTCTCTCTGTATTCTTTTATAAAAATTGTGTTTGGTTCTCAGATAACTTGATTTTTCTCTCATTTAAGTATTGTCACCAAACTCATACAATTTTCAATCCCTCTAAAATGTATGAAAGGGGAAAGCCTATTCCACTTTGATGCAGAAGACAGAGGGCACATGTTTCTCAGTCATATATACTCAGGACCAGGAGAAAAGAGGGAAGAAAGGAAGGGGAGAACAGAAGTATAGGAAAAAATAAAGGGGAGAAAGGAAATTGGAGAGGATTGGAGAGGGGAGGAAAAGATAAGAGAGTAAGTCAGAGAGATGGAAAAGAGGAGGGAAATGAGAAAGAGAGAGAGAGAGTAAAAGAACAAGAAGCAGGAAAGGAAAGCAGTCTTTTAAAAGAAAATACTCACCAGAGGAGTAAACAATGTGATCTAGATACATTTATAAAAAACTAAAGCCAACATCCAGATGTTTCCTTGGGAGATTTGCCTAATGACTCTGCATTGATTTACTAGGTGATGTCAAGAAGTACACATTACATGAAACTGCCAAGACAGTGAGCAGTAATCTTCAGCCCAGATCTAAGCGAGGCAACAATGCATGAGAATCTGATAAGAACCTGATACCAGCAGCAGAACACCTTTACTCTGAATCTATTTCCCAACTTAGAATATAGCATCGTAGTATTTCTCATTTGGCTTAACTTTCATCACTTTTCAATGTTACGCTCTGAAACCTTCCACTGTCTGCCAAAAGCTCTGCTCTGAGCGTAAACACAATTACCTTGGCCTCATTTTTAAATCGTTAATCAAAGTCCTTTCTTATAGCATTCGTTTTACCCTGAATCCTCCATTCTAGCTACTCAGAGAAAAATATCCTAAAGGAGAAAGAGTGTATTCAAAACTTTGAGGAATAGTTTTGAAAGAGGATGAGAAGAGGAGAATGCAAGTTTCTTCCAAATAAATGCTAGGGCTCTGAAGGGCGTTTTCATTTAAACTAGAGGGTTTACATCTTAGTTAAATCCTCATTTAGGAGTCAGCCTCAAACAAATATATTCCTTGTGTCCCATCTAACCACTATTCATATAGAATCAGAGTTTCTAGATTGGAAGGGGATTCCCTTGTCAAGTCAAAAATCTTATTTTATGCTTGAGCTTGCTCTACAGTCTCAAGTGGCTTCAGTGCCTGCCAGAATGCTTTCTGTGATGGGATTCTCAATGAAACATATGGAGGTCTTTCATTTTTCACACGGCTTGAATTCTTATTTTGAATTGAAGTCTAGTCTAAGTCACTTCCAAACACCTGGGCTAGTTCTCTGTGTCTGAGGCTGCACAGGACAGTTATAATTAGAAGGCACCTGTATTACACTTTAAAATATTTTTCTTTCAGATAGATAAAATTGAACATAGAACATTTGATTTTTCTCATCACCACTTTATTCCTCTTCTTTTGTACTTCACTTTGTATATGTCTTTTCCATTAATTAATCTAACCATCAGTTCTGAAAGATCTGACTGATCCCAGATATTGTCTTCTTAGTGATGGTTATTGCAGGACAATAACCTCACTTATCATGGGCATAGTACCTTATATACTATATAATTAGATTGAACTGCTCTCTTAGCATCTTCCCTGTGCTATTTATTCATACTGAAAACATTATCTATTAACTTCCTCTACTTTTTTCACATGCAGTAATTTTACAACAAAAAATCTAGCTCAGCCTGAATCTGTACAGCTTTTTATAAATATATACCTGGTAGGAAAGCTTTACCTTTATGCTTACTAAATTTCAACCTTTTGGGTTGGGGATACTGGCAAGGTGGTTCTGAATTCTAATTCTGTCATTCAAAGAATTGCAATCACTTCACCTCTCAGCATTTGTTACTGATTCAAATGTGAATATTAATCTCTTTTACCGAGAAACTCAAGTGGGAGTTAGTGTTTTTTCACTAAGAGCAGCAACATTCCTGATGGTAGCTACTCTGGTCTGAATGTTTGTGTTCCCCCAAATTCGTATGTTGAAATCCTAATCCCCAAATTGTTGTTATTAGAAGGTGGGGCTTTGAGAAGGTGATAAAGGTAGAAGGGTAGAGAACCTCTTGATTGGGACTAGTACCCTTATAAAAGAGGTCCCACAGAGCTTCTTAGCCTCTTCTATCATATGAGTATAAAACAAAAAGGCACCAGCTATGAACCAGGAAGAGAGCCCTCATCAGAATGTGACCATGCTACTGCCTACACCTTGGACTTCCAGCCTCCCAAACTGTGAGAAATAATTTTCCATTCTTTATAAGCTATCCAGTCTGTGGGAGGTTGTTATAGTAGCCCGAATGGACCACGACAGTAGCTAACAATTGTTGAGCATTTTCTTCTTTGCCAGCCACTAGCTTAACTGCATTATAACCTGACTAATAAGTGCATTATTTCATATAATTACTTCTACCACAACCCTATGTAATGAGTACTATTATGATTTCCCTTTTAAAAATGAGGAAACTGAAGTTTAGAGAGGTTAGACCTTTTGTATCTAGGTGGTCAGTGGCAAACCTAAAATTCAAACCAAAGCAGAACATCTGTGGACATCTATGTTCCTTAAATGGAAATTTACTCTATGTTAATACTGCAACTTCCTCTAACTATAACTTTAAAAGATCTTCTCATTCTGGAAGTCTCAATTCTTGTTGGACCTTATTCTCTCTGAAACTGTTTTTCAAGATTATTTTCCCTTTTGTCTTTCTCCTTGGCTATAAGCCCTTTCTCTCACATCTCTTATATGTGATTTAAAAATATTTCTTGCAAAGCCCCCTGTGTAGCCATATCTGCGGTATCTTTAGCTCCTGCCAGTTCCTTTTTTCTTACCATCTTTTGTAATTGTATTATCATAATTTAACTTTTAAGAGCTTCCCAATCCTTAAGAGTTATCTTCCATGAGGCAATGAGATCATATGTATTTCAGCTATGATATTTCAAAATTATGCTTTGTTAGAGCTTAGGATCCAAGTTTGACAGCACTTAGTTTTGTTTTTTTTTTTAACCTTGGCTACTATATTTTCTAAGATAACACATCCACTTTCTCCCAGAGTTTTACCTTGTTGGTTAGAATTAGATGCAAATAGAGAAACCTTGTATTGCTTCCTTCTGAGAAAAGATATTATCAAATGGAAAGTCGAGAAATTCATCAAACTACAAAATACAGATGCATAAGAATTGCATTCACTTCTTCATTAGCTTTTAAAGATCTGCTCTATACCACAAATATACATAAAGCTATACATACAATTTCCATACCAGAGCTTCAGTGTAAAAAGACCTATGGTATTTAAAGACAGCTAATGAGTTCCAAATGAGTAGGTATACTTATCTATGAAAGTTTACTATCAGTTATCCGATAAAAATAAGCACCACACCAACATATCTAGATGACAAAATGGATCTATCTTTACATTTTATTCAATCTTCCTCATATGGAGCCAGAATATCTAATATTTAAAAGACCCTCCTACAGATAATATTTTATTCTACCTAATTTTTCATGTTAGTTTATATTCTAGCATCCCCATAAAGCCTGGTTCAAAAAATTCAAGTTCTTAACCCTATTAAAAATTAATGCTCTCCCATTGCCTCTTCCACCCTCTTCTTTCTGGATTCTTGCTGGCATTATTGTTAATTAGGCTGCTTTTTCAAACAAGATGAGCAGTCTCTTTTGCCAGGAATTGTCCTTTTATGAAGAAGACTTCAAGGAGAAGTAGAGACAATATGGTGGAGTAGAAGAAGTGATCTCACATCCTCTCATGAAAACACCAAAATCAAAACTAACTGCTGAACAACCATCAACAAAAAAGACTGGAACGTACCAAAAAAGATATGCTACATCAAAAGACAAAGAAGCCACAGTGAGAAGGTAAGCCACAGAGACGGTAAGAGGGGAGTTTTTGCAACATAATCATGAACTGGAAAATAATTATATCACAGAGGTTCTCCCACAGGAGTGAGAGTTCTGAGCCCCATGTCAGTCTACCCATCCTGAGGGTCTGACATCAGGAGGAGGAGGCTCTAGATCATTTGGCTTTGAAGGCAAGCAGGACTTGAGTGCAGGAGCTGCACAGAACTGAGGGAAAAGAGATTCCACTTTTGGAGGGCACACAGAAGTTTTCACATGCACTGGGACCTAGGGCAAAGCAGTGCTCCATAGGAGCCTGGGCCAGAAATACGTGTGGGTCTTGGAGGTTCTCCTGGTTGGGGGGAGGGGTGGCAGGAGGTGGATGTGGCTCACTGTGGGGGAAGACACTGGTGGCAGACGCCCTAGGAAATATTCATCAGTGTGAGCCTTCCCAGAGTTTGACATTTTGGCACCAAGACCTAGCCCCAGAAAACAGCCTGCAGGTTCCAGTGGTGAGACACCTCAGGCCAAACAACCAACAGGGAGAAAAGCCAGCCACATCCATCAGGAGAAAGACTGCCTGAAGTCTTCCTGAGTGACCAGATGTCTCTAAACACACCCTTTGACACAGCCCTGCCCACAAGAGTTATCCCTGGTGGATAACTTGGAGTTAGACCCAGCTCCACTCCAACCTCACCCACCTGGGGGCAGATACCAGAAACAGGAAGTACTACAAACCTGCAGCCTGACAAACAGAGACAGAAAGTCAGACAAAATGAGATGGCAGAGAAATATGTTCCACATGAAGGAACAAGATAAAACCCCAGAAGAACAACTAAGTGAAGTAAAGATAGGCAATCTGCCTGGAAAAGAATTCAGAGTAATGATAGTAAAGATGATCCAAGATCTTGGGGAAAAAATGGAGGCCAGCCTGAGAAGATACAAGAAGTATTTAACAAAGAGCTAGAAAATTTAAAGAACAAACAAACAGATGAAAAACACAATAACTGAAATGAAAAATACAGTAGAAGGAATCCATAGCAGACTAAAACATGCAGAAGAATGAATAAGTGAGCTGAAAGACAGATTGGTGGAAATCACTGCTGAGGAACAGAATAAAGAAAAGAATGAAAAGAAATGAGGACAATTTAAGAGACCTCTGGGACAACATTAAATGCATCAACATGTGCATTATAGGGGTTCCAGAAGGAGAATACAGAGAGAAAGAAGCAGAGAAAATATTTGAAGAGATAATAGCCATAAACCTCCCTAACATGGGAAAGGAAACACTCACTCAAGTTCAGGAAGTGCAGAAAGTCCTTTACAGGATAAACCCAAGCAGGAATATGCCAAGACACATATTAATCAAACTGACAAAAATTAAAGACAAAGAGAAAATATTAAAAGCAACAAGGGGAAATCAGCAAGTAACATACAAGGGAATCCCCATATGGTTAACAGCTGATTTTTCAGCAGAAACTCTGCAGGCCAGAAGGGAGGGGAACAATATGTTTAAAGTGATGAAAGGGAAAAACCTACAACCAAGAATACTCTACTCAGCAAGGCTTTCATTCAGATTTGATGGAGAAATCAAAAGCTTTACAGACAAGCAAAAGCTAAGAGAATTCAGCACCACCAAACCAGCTTTACAACAAATGCTAAAGGAGCTTCTCTAGGCGAAAAAAGAAAGGCCACAACTAGAAACAAACAAAGAAAAATATGAATGGGAAAGCTCACCAGTAAAGGCAAACATACAGTAAGGGTAGGAAATCATCCACATACAAATATGGTATCAAAACCAGCAATCATGAGAAGAGGAGAGTACAAGTGCAGGATACTGGAAGTGCATTTGAAATTAAGAGACCAGCAACTTAAAACTATATATATATATATAAAATATATATATATAATATATATATATATATATAATATATATATATATTATATATATATATAATGTATGTGTGTATATATATATATACGTATATACATATATATACACACACACACACATATATATATATATATATATACAGACTGCTATATCAAAGTGTCATGGGAACTACAAATCAAAAATCTACAATAGATACACACACACACACACACACACACGCACACACACAAGAAATCCAAACACAACACTAAAGATAGTCACCAAATCACAAGAGAAGAGAACAAAGGAGAAAGGGGGAAAAAAAGACCTACAAAACAAACCCAAAACAATTAACAAAATGGCAATAAGAACATACATATCAATAATTATGTTAAATGTAAATGAATTAAGTGCTCCAACCAAAAGACATAGAACTGGCTGAATGGATACAAAAACAAAACCCGTATATATGCTGTCTACAAGAGACCCACTTCAGATCTAGGGATACATACACACTGAAAGTGAGGTGATGGAAAAAGGCATTTCATGCAAATGGAAATCAAAAGAAAGCTGAAGTAGCAATACTCATATCAGACAAAATTGACTTTAAAATACAGACAAGAGACAAAGCTGGACACTACATAATGATCAAGAAATCAATCCAAGAAGAAGATATAACAATCATAAATATATATGTACACAACATAGAAGCACCTCAATATATAAGACAAATGCTAATAGCCATAGAAGGAGAAATTGGCAATGACACAATAATAGTGGGGAACTTTAACCTCCACTTACATCAATGGAAAGATCATCCAGACAAAAAATCAATAAGGAAACACAGGTCTTAAATGGCACAGCAGACCAGATGGACTTAATTGATATTTATAGAGCATTCCATCCAAAAGCAACAGAATACACATTCTTTTTAAATATTTATTTATTTATATATTTATTTGGCTGCACAAGGTCTTAGTTGCAGCACACAGCATCTTAATTGCAATACACTGGATTTTTAGTTACAGCATGTGAGCTCTTAACTGTAGCAAGTGAACTCTTAGTTGTGGCATGTGGGATCTACTTCCCTGACCAGGTATTGAACCTGGGCCGCCTGCATTGGGAGCACAGTGTCTTAGCCACTGGACCACCAGAGAAGTCCCAGAATACACATTCTTTTCAAGTGCACATGGAACATTCTCTAGAACAGATCACATGCTGGGCCACTAAGCAAACCTTGATAAATTTAAGAAAATTGAAATAATATCAAGTATCTACTTCAACAACATCACTATGAGATTAGAAATAAACTACAAGAAAAAAACTGTAAAAAACACAAACATGTGGAGAAGAAACAATATGTTACTAAACGACCAATGTATCACTGAAGAAATCTAAGAAGAAATTTTAAAACACCTGGAAAAAAATAAAAATGAATACATGAAGATTCAAAACCTACAGTACTCAGCAAAATCAGTTCTAAGAGGGAAGTTTATAGCAATACAAACTTATCTCAGGAAACAAGAAAAATCTCAAATAGACAACCTAAATGTACACCTAAAGCAACTAGAGAAAGAAGAACAAACAAACCCAAAGTTGGTAGAAGGAAAGAAATCATAAATATCAGAGCAGAAACAAATGAAATAAAGATGAGGAAAACAATAGCAAAGATCAAGGAAACTAAAAGCTGGTTCTTTGAGAAGATAAACAAAGTTGATAAACCTTTAGCCAGACTCATCAAAAAAAAAAAAAAAAAAAAAAAGAGAGAGGACTCAAATCAATAAAATTAGAAATGAAAAAGGAGAAGTTACAACTGATACCACAGAAATACAAAGGATCATAAGAGACTACTACCAGCAATTATATGCCAATATAATGGACAACCTAGAAGAAATGGACAAATTCTTAGAAAGGCATAACCTTCCAAGACTGAACCAGGAAGAAATAGAAAATATGAACAGACCAATCACAAGTACTGAAATTGATACTGTGATTTAAAAATTTCTAACAAAGAAAAGTCCAGGACCAGATGGCTTCGCAGGCAAATTCTATCAACCATTTAGAGAAGAGTCAACACCTATCCTTCTAAAACTCTTCCAAAAAATTGCAGAGGATTAAATGCCCTCAAACCCATTCTGTGAAGCCACCATCACCCTGATACCAAAACCTGACAAAGATACCCACAGAAAAGAAAATTACAGGCCAATATAACTGATGAACATAGACACCACAATTCTCAACAAAATACTAGCAATACGAATTCAACAATACATTAACAGGATCATACACCAAGATCAGTTGGGATTTATCCCAGGGATGCAAGAATTTTTCAATATCCTCTAATCAATTAGTGTGATACACCCCATCAACAAATTGAAGAATAAAAAAGATATGGTCAGCTCAATAGATGAGGAAAAGCTTTTGACAAAATTCAACACCCATTTATGATTAAAAGAAAAAACACTCTCCAGAAAGTGGTCATAGAGGGAAGCTACCTCAACGTAATAAATGCCATATATGACAAACCTACAGCTAACATCATACTTAATGGTGAAAAGCTGAAAGCATTTCCTCTAATATCAGGAACAAACAAGGATGTCCACTTTTGCCACTTTTATTCAAGAAATTATTGAAAGTCCTAGCCATGGAAATCAGAGAAGAGAAAGAAATAAAAGGAATCCAAACTGGAAAAGAAGAAGTAAAACTGTCATTGTTTGCAGATGAAATGATACTATACATAGAAAATCCTAAAGATGTTACCAGAAAACTACTGGAGCTCATCAATGAATTTGGTAAATTTGCAGGATACAAACTTAATACACAGAAATCTCTTGCATTCCTATACACTAACAATGAAAGATCAGGAAGAGAAATTAGGGAAACAATCCCATTTACTATCATATCAAAAAGAATAAAAAACCTAGGAATAAACCTACCTAAGGAATCAAAAGACCTGTACTCAGAAAACTTTAAGATGCTGATAAAAAATATCAAAGAAGACACAAACAGATGGAGAAATATACTATGTGCTTGGATTGGAAGAATCAATATTGCCAAAATGATTATACTTTGTGAAGAAATCTACAGATTCAATGCAATCCCTATCAAATTAACAATGGCATTTTTCACAGAAGTAGACAAAAATCTTTAAATTTGTATGGAAACACAGAAGACTTCGAATAGCCAAAGCATACTGAGAAAGAAAAATGGAGCTGGAGGAATCAGGCTCCCTAACTTCAGACTATACTATAAAGCTACAGTAATCAAAACAGTTTGGTACATGTCCTGTGGTGCAGACAAAAAATAAATTTTGATACTCGCACAAAAAATGGCATATACCTCAATGGAACAGGATAGAAAGTCCAGAGATAAAGTCATGCACTCATGGTCACCTAATCTATGACAAAGGAGGCAAGAATATACCATGGAGAAAAGACAGTCTCTTGAATAAGTGGTGCTGGTAAAACTGGATGGCTACATGTAAAAGAATGAAATTTGAGCATCCTCTAACAACATACATGAAAATAAACTCAAAATGGATTAAAGATCTAAATGTAAGATGGTGTTCTATAAAGCTCTTAGGGAAAAAAACAGGCAGGACCTTCTTTGACATAAATGGCAGCAATTTCTTTTGGGATCCAACTTTAAGAGTAATGAAAATTTTTAAAATAAACAAAGTGGATCTAATTAAACTTAAAAGCTTTTGCACAGGAAAGGAAACCATAAACAAAACAAAAAGACAACCCACAGAATGGGAGAAGATATTTACAAACATAGAGACCAACAAGAGATTAATCTTCAAAATATACAAGCAGCTCATGCAGCTCAATATAAAAAAAAAAAAACAACCCAATCCAAAAATGGGCAGATCTAAATAAACACTTCTCCAAAGAAGACATTCAGATAGCCAAGAAGCACATGAAAGGATGCTCAACATCACTAATTATTAGAGAAATGCAAATCAAAACTAAAATGAGGTATCACCTCACACTGGGCAGAACGGCCATTATGAAAAAATCTATAAATAATAAATGCTGGAGAGGGTGTGAAGAAAAGGGAATGCTCCTGTACTTTTGATGGGAATGTAAATTGGTACAGTCACTATGGAGAACAGCATAGAAGTTCTGTAAGAAACTAAGGACAGAGCTACCATATTCTTCAGCAATTCCACTCCTGGACATCAATCCAGAGAAAACCATAATTTGAAAATATACATGCACCCCAATGTTCATTGCAGAACTATTTACAATAGCCAAGATATGGAAGCAACTTAAATGTCCATTGACAGACAACTGGATAAAGAAGATGTTGTATAAATATATACAATGGAATATTGCTCAGCCCTAAAAAGGAACAAAATAATGCCATATGCAGCAACATGGTTGGAACTAGAGATTATTATATTAAGTGAAGTAAGTCAGACAGAGGAAGACAA
Organism: Balaenoptera borealis; assembly: GCF_965194805.1. NCBI lineage: Eukaryota > Metazoa > Chordata > Mammalia > Artiodactyla > Balaenopteridae > Balaenoptera > Balaenoptera borealis. The sequence continues at coordinate 26,807,523 of NC_138879.1, read as the reverse complement.
ATATCATGTCACTTATATGTGGAATCTAAAAAAAAATGGTACAAATGAACTTATTTACAAAACAGAACCAAACTAACAGACTTCAAATACAAACTTATGGTTACCAAAGTGGAAATGTGTGGGGAGGAATAAATTAAGAGTTTGGGATTAACATATACACACTACTATATTATAAAATAGATAACCAACAAGGACCTACTGTGAAGCACAGTGAACTCTACTCAATAATCTCTAATAACCTATATAGGAAAAGAATCTGAGAAAGAATGGGTATATGTATATGTATAACTTAATCACTTTGCTGTACATCTGAAATTAACACAACATTTTAAATCAACTATACCCCAGTACAAAATAAAAATTAGTTTGGGAAAAAATAGTGCCAATATGACTGATTTGACGGTTAATGATTTCACTGCTTCCATATTCCACAATTATGGCTAAATAGTTATTTAATTCAGTAACTCCCATTTAACTTCTTTATATCTATGTTTGCTTTTAAAATTTTTAATAACATTTATTGTTTTCTTTCTAATTTTACAAACAATACATTTTCATTGAAGACAACAAGCGTACACAGAAGCAAAAGGCAAAAACAAATTATCACCTACAATCCCCATGCCCCCCAAAGACAAACATCATTAGCATTTTGATGCATTTCCTCCCAGTGTCTACATACTTTTTTTTTTTTTGAATTGAGGTATAATAGACTTACATTATGTTAGTTTCAGGTGTACAACATATTGATTTGATGTTTCAATACAATAAAAAAAGATCACCTTGATATGTCTAGTTACCATCAGTCACCATACAAAGGTATTAAAATATAATTGAATATATTTCCCATGCTATACATTTCATTCTATGATTCATTTATTTAGTAATTGGAATTTTGTACCTTGAATTTCCCTCACCTATTTCACTCATCCCTCCACCAGCTTGTGCTCTGGTCACCAGCAATTTGTTCTCTGTATCTATATTTCTGCTCTGTTTTTTCTAGTTTTTTTTTTTTTTTTTGGTTTGGTTGTTCATTTCTTTTGTTTTTAGATTCACATATAAGTGAAATCATATGGTATATGTCTTTCTCTGTTTGACTTACTTAGCATAATATCCTCTAGGTGCATCAATGTTGTTGCAAATGGCAAGATTTCATTCTTTTTTATGGTTTTCCATTGTACATATAAACTTTTATCTTCCTTATCTGTATATCTATAGATGAACACTTAGGTTGCTTCAATATCATGATTATTGTAAATAATGCTCCAATAAAAAAAAAGGTGCTTATATCTTTTCAAATTAGTATTTTTTTTTCTTTGGAAAAATACCCAGAAGTGGAATTGTGGTTTTAATTTGCTTTTCCCTGATGATTAGTGATGTTGAGTATCTTTTCATGTGTCCGTTGGCCACCTGTATGTCTTCTTGGGAAAAATGTCTATTCAGGTCCTCTGACCATTTTTTTAAAAATGGGATTGCTGGTTTTTTTGATGTTGAGTTCTATAAGTTCTTTGTATATTGTGAATATTAACCCTTATCAGATATATCATATGAAAATATCTTCTCCCATTCAGTAGGTGGTCTTTTCATTTTGTTAATAGTTTTCTTCTCTATGCAAAATCTTTTTGGTTTCACATAGTCCCATTTGTTTATTTTTGCTTTTGTTTCCCTTGCCTAAGGAGATATATACAAAAAATATATATATTGCTAAGGCTAATGTCAAAGAGTATATTGCCTACAAACTCTTCTAGGAGTTTTATGCTTTCTGATCTTACACTTAGGTCTTTAATCCATTTTGAGTTTATTTTGTATTTGGTGAGAGAAAGTAGTTTACTTTGATTCTTTTGTATGGAGCTGTCCAGTTTTCCCAATGTCATTTATTGAAGAGGCTGTCTTTATTCCATAGTGTATTCTTGTCTCCTTTGCCATAGATTAATTGACCTTAGGTGCATGGGTTTATTTCTGGGCTATCGATTCTGTCCCATTGATTAATGTGTCTGTTTTTGTGCCAGTACCATACTGTTCTAAATACCATAGCTTTGTAGAATGAGTGGAAATCAGGGAGTGTGAAACCTCCTGCTTTGTTTTTCTTTCTCAAGATTGTTTTGGCTATTTGAGGTCCTTTGTGTTTCCATACAAATTTTAGAATAAATTATTTGTTCTGGTTCTGTGAAAAAAATGTCATTAGTATTTTGATAGAGATTACATTGAATCTGTAGGTTGATTAGGTAAAATAGTCATTATAACAATATTAATTCTTCCAGTCCTTGAATATATCTTTCCATTTGTTCGTATCATCTTCAATTAATGTCTTATAGTGTTCCGAGTGCAGGTCTTTTACCTTCTTGGTTAGATTTATTCTTAGGCATTTTATTTTTTCATGCAATTTTAAATGGGGTTGTTTTCTTAATTTCTCTTTCTGATGCTTTGTTGTTAGTGTATAGAAATGTGACAGATTTTAGTATATTGATCTTATATCTTAGATCTTTACTGAATTCATTTAGTAGTTTTCACATTCTTTGTTGGTGTCTTTAGGATTGTCTCTATATACTATCATGTCATCTGCAAAGAGTGATGGTTTTACTTCTTCCTTTCCAATTTGGATTCCTTATTTATTTTTCTTCTCTGATTGTTGTGGCTAGAACTTCCAATACTGTGGTGAGAGAAGGCATCCTTGTCTATTTCCTAATCTTACAGAAAATGCTTTCAGCTTTTCACCATTCACTGTGATGTTTAGCTGTGGTCTTGTCATATATGCCCCTTATTATGTTGAGGTATATTCCCTCTATATTCACTTTGTTGAGAGTTTTTGTCATAAACTGTTGTTGAATTTTGTCAAAATCTATTCTTGCATCAATTAAGATGATCATATGACTTTTTATTCTTCATTTTGTTAGTGTAGTGTATCTTGTTGATTAATTTACAGATATTGAAGCATTCTTGCATCCCTGGGATAGAGCCCACTTGATCATGGTGTATGATCCTTTCAATATACTGTTGAATTGGTTTGCTAATAGTTTTTTGAGGAATTTTCCATCAATTTTCAGCAGTGATATTTGATTCTAATTTTCTTTTTTGTGGTGTCTTTGTCTGCTTTTTGTATCAGGGTGATGTTGGCCTCATAGAGTGATTTCAAAGGCCTTCCTTTCTCTTCAATTATTTTCTAATAGTTTGAAAAAGATAGTTGTTAACTCTTCTTTAAATGTTTGAGAGAATTCACCTGTGAAGCCATCCAGTCCTAGACTTTTTTTGTTGGAAGTTGTTTGATTACTGATTCAATTTTATTACTGGTATTTGGTCTGTTCTTATTTTCTATTTCTTCCTAATTCGTCTGGGAGATTGTACATTTCTAGGAATTTATCCATTTTTTTCTAGGTTGTCTATTTTATTGGCATATAATTGTTCATAATGTTTTCTTATGAGTCTTTGTATCTCTGTGGTGTCAGTTGTAACTTCTCCCTTTTCCCTTCTGATTTTATTGATTTGGCTCCTCTCTCTTGCTTTCTTGATGAGTCTCGCTAACGTTTATCAGTTTTGTTTATCTTTTCAAAGAACCAGTTCTTAATTTCGTTGCTCTTTTCTATTGTTTTGTTTGTTTGTTTGTTTCTTATAAATTTATTTCTGCTCTGATTTTTATTATTTCTTTCCTTCTACTAACTTTGGGGTTTTTCGTTTTTTTCTAGTTCCTTTAGTGTACAGGTGGATTGTTTATTTGAAACTTTTCTTGAGGTAGGCCTGTATCACTACAAACTTCCCTCTTAGACCTGTTTTTGTTGCATCTCATAGATTTTGGACTATGTGCTTCCATTTTCATGTGTCTTCAGGTATTTTTAAAATTTCCTCTGATTTCTTCAGTAACCCATCAGTTATTTAATACCACATTATTTAAACTCCTCATGTTTGTGGTTTTTGCAGTTTTTTCCCTTTTAGTTGATCTGTAGTCTCAAACTCTTTTGGTCAGAAATGATGCTTGATGTGATTTCAAACTTTAATTTTTTGAGATTTGTTTTGTGGCCTAGCATTTGATCTATCCTGGATAATGTTCCATATGCATTTGAAGAGAATGTGTATTATGCTACTTTTAGATGAAATGTTCTGTATATATCTTTTAATACTATTTTGTGTAATGTGTTGTTTAAGGCCAGTGTTACTGATTTTCCATCTGGATGATCTGTCCATTGATGTAAGCAGGGTGTTATAGTCCCCTACTATTATTGAGTTACTGTCAATTTCTCCATTTATGTCTGTTTATATTTGTTTTATGTATTGAGGTGCTCTTATCTATGTTAGGAGCATATATATTTAAAACTGTTATATTTCCTTCATTGATTTATTTTTGATCATTATATAATGTCCTTCTTTGTCTCTTGTTACAGTCTCTGTTATAAACTCTATTCTGTCTGATATAAGTGTCTCCATCCCTGCTTTCTTTTCATTTCCATTTGCATGGAATATCTTTTTCCATCCCTCATTTTCGATCTGTGTGTGTTTTTAAATCTGAGGTAGGCCTCTTGTAGGCAGCATATATATAGGCCTTGTTTTTTATCCATTTACCCACTATATGTCTTCTGATTGGAACACTTAGTGCATTTACCTTTAAAGTAATTATTGTTAAGTATGCACTCATCACCATTTTGTTAATTGTTCTGGGGTTTTCTTTTGTAGTTCTTTTTTGTTCCTTTCTTCTTTTGATCTCTTCCCTTGTGATTTGATGACTATCTTTAGTACTATGTTTGGATTCCTTTCTCTTTTAGTGTGCATCTGCTATCAATGTATGGAAAAACCTGAATGAATTTTTTGGCCAACCAAATATATAGCAATACATGATTATTTTATGTTCAAGTGTATTTTAACAACCTTGAATTTTTACTCCCCCCCTCCATGTTTAATTTTTTACCTCCTATTTCATACCTTTCTAGTTTGTGTATTCCTTAACTATTTATTGTGGATATAGATAATTTTACTTTTGTCTTTTAACCTTCCTTCTAGCTTTATAAGTGGTTGATCTATTACCTTTACAGTATATTTGCTTTTACCAATGAGATTTTTCCTTTTACAATTTTCATATTTTTAATTGTGACCTTTTCTTTTCCACTTAGATAAGTCCCTTTAACATTTCTTATAAATCCAGTTAGTCATGCTGAACTCTTTTAGTTGTTCTTGTTTCTAAAACTCTTTATGCCTCCTTCAAATCTAAATGATAGCCTTTCTGGGTAGAGTACTCTTGGTTGTAGGTTTTTTTCCTTTCATCACTTTGAATATATTATGCCACTCCCTTCTGGTCTGCAAAGTTTCTGCTGAAAAGTCAGCTGATAGACTTATGGGAGGTCCCTTGTATGTAATTGGTTGCTTTTATCTTGTTGCTTTTAATACTCTATCTTTAATCCTTGCTATTTTAATTACAATGTCTTGGTGTGGCCCTCTTTGGCTTTATCTTCTTTGGGACTCTGTGGTTCTTGGACCTGGATGTTAGTTTCCTTTCCCAGGTTAGGGAAGTTTTTGATTATTATGTCTTCAAATAATTTATCTGCCCCTTTCTTTCTCTATTCTCTTATGGGACCCTTACATTGTAAATATTAGTGTGCTTGATGTTGTCTCAGAGGTCTCAAACTATCTTCATTTTATAAAATTCTTTTTTTTTCTCTTTTCCGTTATGTTAGGGTGATTCCTACTGCTCTTTTCCAGTTTGCTGATCCATTCCTCTGTATCATTTAATCGACCGTGATTCCTTCTAGTGTATTTTTAAATTTAAATTACTGATTCTTCAGCTCTGTTTGGTACTTTATATTTTCTAATTCTATTTCACTTCTCACTGTGTTCATCCATTCTTCTCCTGGGTTCACTGAGCATCTTGATGATTATTACCTTGAACTCTTTATTGGGCAGATTGCTTATCTTCATTTTGTTAAAAATTTTTTCCTGAGGTTTTGTCTTGTTCCTTCTTTGGTACATATTTCTCTGTCTCCTCATTTTGCCTATTCTCTGTATTTATATCCAGTGTTAGGCAATTTGGTTATATTTCCTGATTTTGGAGAAGTGACCTCACGTAGGAGAGGTCCTATGGAGCCTACCAGCACACTCTCTTCTGGTTACCAGAGCTATATGCTCTAGGAGTGCCCCCTATGTTGGCTGCATGGGCCTTTCTGTTGTGGCAGGACCAACTACTGTGGGAATGCTGGTAGGTGAGGCTGCATTCTGCCTGGTTGGCCACCAGGCTCTGCTTCACATGGTGGCTGCTGGCTCACTGGTGGGTTAGGCCAGTTCCCAGTACAGCTGGTTGCATGGATCAGGGTGGGGGGGGTCCCTGGGCTGGTGCTGTCCTTCTGGTGGTCTAAGCCAGGTCCTAGGGCAGCTGGCTGTGGGGTCTGGGATGGTCTTGGCGTGGTGCTGGTCCGCTGGTTGGTGTGTAAGTCCCAGGCACTAATAGGATAGAAAGAAGACTCTAAAATGGTGCTTGCCAGCACCAGTGTCCTTGAGGTAGAACAAGTTCCCAGGCACTGCCACCAGTGTCTGTGTCTCCAAGGTGGGTCCCAATTTCCTTCTGCCTCTCTGAGAAGCTCTCCAAAATCTGCAGGTGGGTCTGATCTGGGATACTTTCAAATTACTGATTCTGCCCTAGGTCCTTTAGCATGTGAGATTTTGTGTGCACCCTTTAGGAGCAGAGTCTCTATTTCCTAAAGCCTTCCAACTCTCTCAATATGTCAGCCTTGCTGACCATCAAAGCCACACATTTTGGGGGCTCATCTTTCTGCTGCAGGACCCCTTAGCTAGGGAGCCTAATGTGGGGCTTGGTCCCCTTCCTCCTTGGGGAGGAACTCTGCATTTGTTATTGTCTTCCCATTTATGGGTTGCCTACACAGGGGTGTGGGTCTTGACTATATTATGTCTCCACCTCTCTTACCCAACTCATTGCAGTTCCTTCTTTATATCTTTAGTTGCGGAAAATATTTCAGCTAGTCTTGAGGTTGTTCTTGTAGATAGTTGCTCTGTAAATGATTGTAATTTTGGTGTGCCCATGGCAAGACGTAAGCTCAGGGTCTTCCTACTCCTCTATCTTGGCCACATTTCTCCCAAAGTAGGATTCTTATATCCATATGCAGTGCAACAATATATGAGTGTTGTTTGAAAGTACACTTATTTTGGATTTTGTCCTGTGTGTCAGATATTAACAACTGGATAAAAAGTACTCTTCTTCAAGAAAAAAAAAAATTGCTTAAAAATTATCATTGTAAATAAGCATCTTAAAAGGTAAAAGAAACCACATTGTTTGTAAAATAAATATCCTTTTTTATATCCAAGACATCATATGTTTTGATTCTCATCTATTATTACCCTTTGTAGTCTTGTGTTCACATTGAATTTCAGCTCTACCTCATGCTAAAACAAATAAACAAACAAACAAACAAAACCTGTAATTCATCATCTGAGCTCTATGCCAAATCAAATATGTTCAAACAAACACAGTAACACAGTGAGGTACTGCAGCAGAGCTGCTTCGTGGGTTTGTAAATAAGGTACATTTAACAATGAGCAGGAATAATGTTCATGGATACAAATGTGACATAAAACACATAATGACTGGGATACATTTAACATGTTGATACCCAGCTGATCTCAGACTTCAAAATGTGGCAGCTTTCCCAAATTCTACAAAACCTCCTAATCTTGCAGAGAGGTTTTTAAACCTTTTAAGTTGGATACACATTTCTTCAAGGAAAAACTAAATTCAGAGCCAGTGATTTGAATCCTTACTTCCAAAATAAATCTCCAATTCATTAAACACCATCTTTTAATAGATTGCAAACATGATTTAGCTATTGTCTATCAAGTTTAGGCATTACATTATCAGTTAGTTTATCCAACTACCATCTATATTTTATATTTTCCACCTTTAACAAATGCAAAGGAAATCATCAAACGGTCCTCAGCTCTTCAAACAGCTGACAACGCAAAGCATGCCAGATATAAATATTTATACCATCAAAAGTAAATGTTTCCAAAATTCCAAACTCCAAAGCATTTGAAAATTGATTTGGATCAGGTACACTTTACTAAATTAAAAATATATTTTTTAAATCACATAACAACAAAAAAACACCAAAAGATAACATAACTTATGAATGATTTTTAACACCAGCTATCTCTCATTATCTTCTTTCCCAATAAATTTTAGAGAGAAGCTTTCCTGAATTAGTTTTTTTATTTCTTTCACATCAAGATTTTCCTCTAAGATGGTCTGATGGAAAATGAAACTTGTATATTCACTGTTTGTGTTAGCTTGCTACATTTTCCATCCCACTCCCTATGTACTTTTTACCTAATAATGCTTTAAATCCTTGTCATACTCTTAAGAAAAAAATCAGTTCCTTAACATGGCTTCAGGATCTCGCCTCTGCCTTCTTCTTCCATCCTTATCTCCTCACCAACTCCTCTTAGGTCTCTGTGCTTCAGCCTTGCTGGCCATCTTTCAGGTAATTTCTGGAATTCAGGTACCAGCCTTCCTTCTGCTTTGTGCGTGTTTACTTTTTTCATTTCTCAGTTTGCCTAGGATACAGTTATATCCTCCATCACCCTCTCCAAGAAAGAAAGAGTGATTGCATATTCAAAATTGCAATTTGCCCTTTTTATATACTGGTCAGTGAACCTATACATGCTCATGACTTGATTTGAATGATTCAACTTTTTAGAGAGAGGTATATGTAGAACCCAAGTCAAGTTCCTTTTAGGGTTTGTAAAATAAAACTGCAATTGGAACAATAATTAAGGTAGGTTAGTTTTCTATACAATCAGAACAATAAATATCATGAACTTATATAGGACCTTTTTACAAAAGTGCTTCCCAAGTCATATTTAAAACAGCACACAAACACTACTTAGCTAAATAGTCTCAATCACATGCAAGATCCTTTAAAACTTGCCTTGTGACCTGAGTCAAAGTCACTAACAAAATTTTGATGGGTCATTCGATTTTTCAATGTGTGTGTGAAAATTATGTGATAAGAAAAAAATACAATATATCAGAAGGCGAAAAGATTACTTACAAACTTGTGGTAATTAAGGTGAACAGACTGCATAAGGTGAGTAGAAAGCAGAGCCCAAGGAGCCCAACCCCTGGAGAATCAGGCATCAGCAATAGTGAAATTTATCCAAATTTTAACCCCAGTTTCTTGCACACAAATGATTTTCCGTTCCTCTTGAGTTCACAACAGCTAAATCACGTTCAAACACAGTTTTCTGTGTGTGTTTTTTCCACCTTCAACAATCTGCTCAACAGTAAGGGTAGCTAAATAGAGATAAACCAGAAAAAAAAAAACAAAAAAACACAAACACTAGATTCCAGTGATGAGGAAACCCCATGGACATTATGCTCTTCCACAAATTAAGGAGGAGCTCATTATGGGGGAAGGATAGGGAAGAAGGGATGTTGATGTGAGAATCGGGAAGCATAGTTCAGCGTTTCTGTGCAGGAGCTATGATTCTTAGCCAGCAAGCCATAGTAAAATTAATTATTGATTTTCCTATAAATCATCTAAGGTGATTTTTGTTTGTTTTTCCTTCCAGGATGATAAATGTCTGATTTTACTTTTGTTAAAATTTTTTTTTCACTTTGTTGAGGTTAAAAGAAGCCCCAGTAAAGAGGTTTCTGAGAGGAAGAATTTTCCCAGCATGATATGCAGAGGAGGCAATGCTGTTTTCTAACTTTCTTTCATGAGCTACCAAGGGATAGGACTTCAGGCAACATCCAGGGAATACAAAGAAGTAATTAGAAGCATGAGGGTTTGACTAGGGAGAGAGAAAAAGCATGATTTACACATAATTATATTTGCTGGCAATAGGCCTGAGGTCTGTGATATTACTCCTGGGTGGAAAGACAAACTCATCACAGAGATCAAGGTCTGGAAGGCTGGCTTTCAGAATCAGCATCTCTCCCTGTCCTCAACTTCACGATGGAAGCAACATGGCTGCTTACCTTCCTGCCCCCAGTGTTGATGCGAAGGGGCGTCAGAAAGGGGTCGAAGATCATGTGACTAGTCTCTATATTGACTGGCGACTGTCGTTTCCCCACAGAGCAAAGATTCCAAGCTGAGTTCACCAATCCCCAGAAAGAAGGAACTAGAAACAGAAAGAAATTTTAGAATCAGGCTGGGGAAACAATGGAAAAAGAGCTATGGCACACAAGTCATAAAATCAAAGAGAGCCATCCAATGTTTCCCACACATAGAGATCCTTGAGTGTCGTTATGGCAGTTTCCTGGCCTGAATCTTGGTCAATTTCTCTAACTCTTACCTTCATGATGTCTTAAGATCAGATTTTATTTATTTTTGACCCATTGACTCTGTGGTCTCTTTGATGGGTATAGCTAGCATTAATGACTTAATAAGAAGATGGCATAGTCCAGCCACATCATCTTTTCATATTGAGGTACACTAAATATATAACAACTCCTGAGCTGATGCTCTGCTTTTCTGTTTGGCAGGAATGATATGGGAATCAACCTTGTTCTCGATAGAAAGTTTTATAAGCTTTTCAAAGAAGTAGCATTCAACATATATAAGGTATTTATTCTGCTGGTTGCCAAGACCAGACTGAGGGAGTGAATTATTTTATGACCCCCAATCAATGCCAGACAGGAGCTTGGAAAGTTGATTTAATGTACCATCAGCTGAAGAATGCGTTCATTGATAAGCAGAAAAAGATGGCATTGAGTGCTGAGTGCAAATATCCAAAGGGAAATCATCCACTCATTTTCAGTGTCACATTAAATAATCTATTAAAATAAATTTCTGACAATTTCCAGTCCTATTTTCTTCTGTTTAAAAAAGTTAGCAGAGCAGTGGGGTAACGAACCTACTAATTTTACATCAGTGAAGATCAGCGACTGTATCTTCAACATTTTCCTGCCCCCTCAGTATCTTTACTGAGGCTTTAGATCCATGTGTCCTTTATATGCCTCTGAGATTGTATGATCATCATTCAATCATCCATCCACAGCATCCATCAGCAGTCCAGTGAGCTCCTATTGCATGTCCAGCATTGGGTTAAGTTGAATTTTGAAGAAGGCAGATGCATGTAAGAACAATTACCACACTGGGGGTGGGGTACATATGAGGTTAAGTCAAGTGTATATGAAACTCTAGATGAGGGGCACCAAAGCCTGCAGCAGTGGAAGTGGAAACAGGGAGTGATTCCTACAGAAGATGAGCCTAACAATAAAGTCACAACACTCTCAAATGTACGTTTCCTCTCAGGAACTCAAATTTAATACAACCTTTAATTTACAGCAGCCATTATTCCTTCCCATGTCATGGATGGAGAAAACTGAAGCAAGAGAGGAGTATGGCAAATACCTGCCAAAGATACTATGAAAGAGAGAAGTTTTGGGCTGGATGGTATGTCTAGTCCCATCTAAATTCAAAATTCTATAACCCTTTTAATTGTTACAGGCAATTATTGGGCAGAAGTGATAAAAAACAAGTTCCTTAGAGTCTTAGAAGAATGTTTCAACACCAAAATAAAGTGAGCTTCATTGTGAAATATGGCAAATAACCTAATTTGGTTTAACCCCTTGGCAATAAGCCTCTGGTAGATCCACCCCCTTTAATTAAAAAGTTTGAATTGACTTTCCAGCTATAACAGATTTTCAAAATGGCAACAATGGCCAGGGTTACAGAGAGAGAAAGCAAAGGAGGAAGAGGGGAAGGGGAAGTAGATAGAAGAATATGTACATGTGCTTCCTTGGCAATTTCATTTCCCATCATTATTTAAGCTATTTTATCTCTGCAAGTAACTTTATCTTTAGAAGGTACCATGACCTAGCAAAATTATAATATTTAAGGAAGCTCTTGCATTAAAAATGTATTTTAAAAAACAAAAACTTCTATCATCTCTAAAACGCTCTTTTAAAATCACTGACTTAATTTTATACTCATTCTTCAATCATTTCAAGTTTATTATAAAAATAAAGCCTCCATCAGTGCATGTTCTTACCTGTGATTTTCAGTGATGCACATAAACATGGCAGATGTGAGGATGCCAGGGATACAGTCATGGCACTGCCACAAATTAGTTGTGTGCCCTTAGATAGTAATTTATTTCTTGGGCCTTGGTTGGTCTCTATGGCCTCTGTTGTAGGCTGAATAATGGCCCCCTCCAAAGATGTCCACATCCTAACCCCAGAACCTGTGCATGTGTTACCTTACATTGTAAAAGTTACTGGACAGAAATTACTAAATTAAGGATCTTGAGATGAGTAGATTATCCTGGATTATCTGGGCCCAACATAATTACAAGTGTCTTTTTAATGAGAGAGGTGTAGAAGGATCACAGACATAGAGAAAAGATTTAAGGATGGAAAGAGAGGTCAGAGAAGACAGAAGATACTGGTTTTGAAGATGGAGGAAGGGGACATGAGCTAAGGAATGCAGGTGGCCTCTACAACCTGGAGTAGGCAAAGCAACAGATTCTTCCCCTAGAGCCTCCAAAAGGAACACCAGCCTGCTGACACTGATTTTAACCCCATGAGACTCATTTCAGACTTCTCACCTCCAGAACTCTAAGATAATAAATTTGTGTTGTTTTAAGTCACTAAGTTGTTATTATTTGTCACAGCCACAATAGGAAACTAATACAGCCCCCTTTATCTTTAAAATCCTGTGAGACAAGAACCTCTTTGACAATCAGGCCATCTATGATGTCCTGGGGGGCCTTCCCTGGAAGGCAGATTCATAATAAACATAGTAAGAGATGATACATATTGCATTTCATATACTCCCATGAAAATTATTAACAAAAATAATCAAATCCTATAAATGGATTGCCAGACTGCTATTATATGGCAACATGGGTGGGCAGATGCTTCTGTGCTTTACAAATAAACTTCACACCCCAAAAGTACCCCCATAAAAACACAAACAGCAAAAATATTATGTGAGCATCTGATTTGCTTTTATTGGGCATGGCATTCTTTATGACAAATAGTTTCAGGGTTTTATATACCCACTTCACTATCGAGGCCTGTGTGTCTGGTTCTAACCACCTGCTTAGACAATTGAGGAATAACTGAGAAACACTCTTCCTTGCTAAGCTGTGACCCTCATTAGCTCCATTCCTGAAGAGGTATCAAAGTTTATTCATCACTGGATTGCTCATTTTAAATCAGCTGTAAGTTAATAGTCTTTCAGAAATAGAAGCCACCTTAGGGGTCATCTAATCTAAATTAATAAACAAAATTAAGGCCATAAAGGCAGATAAAGTCCTCAACCCAAGGCCACACAACCAGGGAGAGGCAGAGAAGGACAGAGTAAGGACTTGTACCCAGGTCTCAAGACTCACAGTGCTCTAAATCCCTTCCACCCCAGCAGGCTTCATACATGAGCAGGTTATTAGAGTCAGAGTTTCAGAGTTAAATTGTTGTTATGGCCATTGTAAGACTTTTGCTACCATTTCTCTTTTGGTAGATCAAGAGTAACATTAATGCTTAGTCTCCAGTTAAAATAAATTTCAAGTGCAAAGGTTTAAATCAAACTGCTTTAAATATCAATCATCCCAAATAAAGTTAGGATTTTTAAAAAGCCATTCAACTATAGCTGGGTAAAAAAAAGCCTTCAATTCAGGCAAGATAAGATGTGTTTGTGTCTCATCTGCAGGACCTCAAGGAGAGCTAATGGGGATGACTGCCCATGAAGAGCTGGACTAGGCAAGGTTCTAGTCCAGATGAAAGAAGTCAATGCTCTTAGAATCATTGTTATGTGTTGGGACAATAATTAAGGTGCAAATCTAGTCCAGGGACCTTAGGTGCCAAAAGGGACCAGGAATAGGTCTACAAATGTCATGTAATCTAGGTTCTAGGGAAATGCTATAGGAGGAAGGCTGTGGAAACAGAAGCATGGGGTGCCCATACTTATTAGAGCATGGGAGTGAGCCAGTAGACTTTACCTTCAGAGCAAGGCTGGACAAATGAACTAAGGCTTCAAGATTTAGAGTAGGAAACTCTCCCTCTGCATTTGTGCGGAACTCTGTTATCTCCACGATCCTAATACGTAACTATGCTCCATATTTTTGATCCTTCAGGTTTATAAACTCCCCATGTCACCCCTGGGAATGAAATGACTTTGTAGAATGCTATGGCACTGCTTTTATTTCCAAATTTAGAGAATCATTGCTGAATTGTTTTTCTCTTAATTCCTATGGTTGTCCCAATAAATCAAATTTTTAAATTTTCTGTCATTTTTTAAAAAGCATCAGTTATTATGGTTTACTAGCTAATGCGGTGTCTTTTTCTAGCTTGACTGATACAACTTATTGTTGAGAAAAAATGTGAATGTAAATAAAGTAAAATTGAGTGAGAATTACCCTAATTAGTAAACAACTGGTCTGAAATGTTTGAATGGCACCATCTCTAGAATCCTTTTCACACAATCTTTTAATTTACATATAACCTAAAACAGACACCAGACTTGGATATTTTTGCAAATTAATTTTCACAGAGCCTAAACAATGGAACTTAACTGCTGCATCACAGCTATGTGTTATCTTGCCAAAACATTTCCCTGTGGCAATGCTGTCATTGTGACCATAAACCACAAAACCCAATGGTCTCTTGGCTCTGGGTCCAGTGAGCTATGAAAATGCTCAGTGACTGATTTAAGCTACTTAAAACATGAGCCTTGGAAAACGCAAAACCTATCAGTTGCTTATTCAAAAACCAGTGGAACAAAAAGCTCAAGTTTAGTTTATTAACACATGGTAACCCTCAGACAAAACCAAAAAAGCTCCTACTAAAATAAGAAATAGTTTGAGAGAGCAATGAACTAGAGGGATCAAGTTTGATACTGAGTTAAAATTTGTCTCAGTGACATTTGTATCCTATAGAAAATGCTCCAAAATCAGTCTGAGCTTTTAGGCATCCTCCTTGTTCATTTGTCCTGAATTGTCATTTGTCATCTCAGCAGAATTTGCACAGACCATGCTGTTATGGCAAGGAGTTTGACACTTGGAATTAATTTATGCAATTTATGTGACTTGCTAAATCCTATGGAAACAAGACAAACTCAATTAAAAAGTGTTTATTGACAGCCTATTATGTGCCAGACATTAGGCTTGACACTGAGAATTCATGCAGCAAATATTTACTGAGGACCTACTCTATGTGCCAGGCACTGCCATCAGTTCTGGACAATCAGTAATGAATAAAACAGATATGGTTCCTGCTCTCATGGATCTTGCAGTCTAGTAGGGAATATGAGGGATAGTGTTTATCTCCAAGTTTATATACGCATATCTATGTAATTAGAACTATTTGCAAGTATGCTGTAGAAACAATTAAAACAGTAATGAACTATAGAATATAGTATGGATTGGGGAGATAACCTAGGTAGAATGGCCAGGAATAATACCTCTGTAGATGACATCTAACAAACCCTGGAAGGACCGAGAGGAGTTGCTTCTGAAGAGTGGCAGGGCAGAGGGCATCCAAAGCAGAGGAGAGGAGCAGGTCTTGGCAGAGAAGAGCCTGATGTGTTCAAAGAGTGGAGAGGAAGAAAGTTAACCTGAACTAGATGAGCCAGATGAGAAGAAAAGTGAGATGAGATGAGGTTGGCCAGGAAGACCAGGGACAGGAACTTGCATTTTACTCTAATGTATTAGAAAGCAACTGAGAATTTGGGGCAAGGGAGTACCATGGTCTGATTTATGAATTAAAAGCCTTGGTTGGAATACAGCCAAGAGTGAGCTTGATTACCCTTGGAGTAGTTTGAGTAGGAAAAGAATTGGTTTCTAAGCAACAGTTGGGTTTTTATGAGAATTTAATCCTATTGCTTTGGGTTTGTTTAAATTCTATCTCAAAGGCACAACTAATTGAATGTTTTAAAAACTATTCTCTTCAATATATGTTCCAATAAAATAGCATTTTCCTATGATGCAACTAGTGCATTACAAGTAATCATTTGAAGCAAGGAATATTTTCATGAAGAGATTCAGCTAAGGCAATCTTTTCTAGCTTTCAAGCAATAAACTAAGTCCCCAACTTTTCGGCCAAAGGAAAGCAATTGCAAGTTGGGAAAATGAATACTGGCATAAAACATATTTTCAGTGAATTCAATCCTTACAAATAAAGGCTTCTGCTTCAATATAGCCATCTCTACTATAGGGTTATAAAGCATATGAATACATTTAAAAGAAGAACTCATATCTTTTCCTTGCTCTTTTCCTCACCAGAGCTGATTTACTGTCCATTTCCCTATTCTCAACTCTAATAAATCTCCACTTTGAGCCATTATTAATTAGCATGTTTGAAATACTCACTGTTGCAGAATTTTTGGCCCCTTTCTGATTTCAAATTTATATCATAGGGGGAACTGGCTTTGAATAACTCTTTTGCTGCAATTCCTCTTCCACTGTTGGAACTCTGATTCATATTACATGGAGGGCTTCTAACTAGGGCTTCCCATTCTCTCACTTGGGAATCTCTAAAGGGTTGGAAATATATTACTTAATACATAATCATTAATTTGTGCATTCACCTAAAAAATTAATGGAATATCTCCTATGAGACAGATTTTTTTAAATGCACAAATTTTAAAAAATGTTCCCACTCTAATGAAGACCTCTAATTGTGGGAAGACAGGCAAGCTAACAAATCATGTTATAATAAAACATGTGTTATAATTAAGGTGTGTGAATATTAAAGTCTAAGTGGAGACAGAGGAGTAAATTGATCCTGACCCTTTCCTCAAGTGATGGCATCAGCCTTCCTAGCAGAGGAGACGTTTGAATTAATCCTGAAAGTACGAATAGAAACTGCAAGCCATACAAGTCTTATAACTAGTTAAAAGACTAAAGTTTTTCTAGAAACTGAGACAAATTATTGCTGGAATTAGAATAACTTTTATGCAGGGAGATTTTAAGCCACTGGGTCTTCTGACTTCCCCAACTTGGAGAGTTTTTATTACATAGGAGGAAGACCATGAGCTACCATATCCTTACCATGCAACCTTGAGCAGGGGGTTAAACTTCTATAGCCTTAGTTTCTGCATCTGTAAAGTGAAGATGATACTTCACAGAGTTGTTGGGAAGATAAGTGAGAATATGCTTATAAAAGGTCTAGCATAATGTCATTTCTATAACAAGTATTCAATGAATGTTGGAAAAGGAGTCCCGTGAGGGAATGTTGGGGAATGGTGTGGCCACCAGGTCTGTGATCCCACCACCATAACATTCCAGAGATGAAAAGGGTAAAGGTTCCAGGCAGGATGCGGAAGAGAGGAAGGTTTCAGATGCCCACACAACCCAACCTGAATTCAAAGCAGGGAGCAGTCTAGGTCATAGGATTGGTCTCTCAATTTCATACTTTTAATGAACCATGTGAAATTATTTCTTGGATCTATAACTCTCAACGTCTGGATGAATGGAGGGAGTTAGCAGTGATATGGGTCATCCAGGATGGTTTTATCTACAAAGAAAATAATTTTAATTTAGCTTTTGGAAGTTGGTGGATTATTTGTTTATACAGCAGCTTCAGCCTCCTGTTTAGGATTGGTTCTAATATGCTAACTGGCTTGCATCCCTGCAAGCACATCAACAGAAGGTGAAGTGAAAGGAAGGAAGGGGGAGTTTTCATTTGCTGATCAGTCACCATAATCTCTGTGCTAGGAACTTGACATATCTTATCTTGCTTAATCCTCCCCACAATTCTGTGACATAATATTACTGTTACTTTGTAGATGAGAAAAATAAGACTTAAAGAGATTATATGACTTTCCAAGGTCACTTGGCCAGTAAGTAGAGGGACTAGAATTTGAAATCAGTTCTTTTCTCTAAAACAAAGAAATAACAAGACAGACAAAGGAAGTAAAGTAATGCATGTGTGGTAACATGTGAAACAATACACAGGCATATAAAGCAAGAGGTAATCATCTCACCCTCCTTCCTTCCAATGACATCTCTGAGGTAATTGGTGTGAACACTTTATTAGGCATCATTCAACATCTTTCACTATGTGCATACAAACACATTCAAGTACCTATACACATAGAGAAGTTCTATTTATAAAAATAGTTTTTGTTTCAAGTAACAATATACCATGAATGTCCTCTATGTCAATCCTTCATAGAGCTACTCATTCATGTGTAAGGCTACAGAGTTTCCATAGTTTGAATGCACGTTACTTTTCTAAACCATTTCCTAAATGAAAGACATTAAGATTGTTTCCATCTTATTTTACCATGAAAATCAATGCTGCAATAAATAACCTCAAACATATACTTTTTGTACTAGTAGTATTGTTTAGTCAAGGTATGTACATGCTTTATTTTAATAGATGCTGCCAGGTTACTTTAAAAGATACTGGCAGTGTCTATAAATATATTTTTTTAATATATATTTTTTATATATATATATTTTTTCTTAACCATATTTGCTTATTTATTTATTTATTTATTTTTATATTATTGCTGTGTTGGGTCTTCGTTCCTGTGCGAGGGCCTTCTCCAGCTGTGGCAAGCGGGGGCCACTCTTCATCATGGTGCGCGGGCCTCCCACTATCGCGGCCTCTCCCGTTGCGGGGCACAGGCTCCAGACGCGCAGGCTCATTAATTGTGGCTCACGGGCCTAGTTGCTCCGCGGCATGCGGGATCCTCCCAGACCAGGGCTCGAACCCGTGTCCCCTGCATTGGCAGGAAGACTCTCAACCACTGCGCCACCAGGGAAACCCTATAAATATTTATGTTCCTATCAGCTATGTGTGGTATGTCCACTTCCCCATAATCTCCATAGCACTGAATGTTATTTATTTATTTGTTTGTTTATTTACTTATGACAATCTAATAGGAAAGATAGGATTTCACTGATTTAATTTGCATTTCTTAACTACTGCCACAGTTGAGTATCTTCTCATATGCTCATTAGCTATTTGCATTTCTCTTCTGATCCTATTCTTCATGTATTTTTCTCTGGGTTATTTGTGTTTTTCATATGAGTTTTATGTATCATTTGAATTCTAGAAATATTAGCCCTCTGTCACATGCTATAAACATTTTCTCCTAGCCTATTAACTACCTTTTAAGCTCATTTTTGGTATTTGGTTATCTAGGGATTTTTAAATTTTACATGGTTGGATTTATCGATCTTTTTGTGCATAAGGTTTCTCTGTTTTCTCTATTATTTAATATTGCATATCCAACTAGAGTGTATGTATTTTCCTAAATATTAAAAAATATTTTTACTGTTGTAGTTTTTACAATTTTATTTTTAAAATCTATCAGAGATTAATTTGTATATACTTAGACCACAATCTGAGGTCTAAGATTTTCCCAGATATAAACTGAATAATGCCATTATTATTTATTAAATAAACCATCTTTTGTGACCAATTGAGTGTTACTTTTATCACATATTAAGTTTCTATATACATTAGATTTGCTTCCAGTCTTTCTGGATTATTCAACCTATATTTATATTCCTGTGTCAGTGCCATATTGTTTTGAGTATAGTTACCATTTAAGGTCATTTATAAGATCAGGCTTCCTGATCAAAAAGCCTGCTCTCTTTCCCTGCTACCTCTAAAGGACCATACATGCTCCAGGGAAACTTGCTAGGATTAGTGACTCTAGGAACTTAACTGTGTTAAATTCTGAAAAATTCACCAACACGCTATTAGACAACAATTCCCTACAAATTCAAACATCTGGTGAAACACTTAAAATCCTGCAAAACATGTGGATATCTTGAAATACAGTGTCCTTTATCCATATCTGTTTGAGTATGTAAACATCTCCCTCTCTTTGTCACCCTCTAATTCTCACTCTCTCTATATGTGTGCACAAAATTACCATTATACAAATTGCAAAAGTATGCAAATGATGAAAGCCCTGCTGCTCAGATGTATGTGGAGATCAGTCGCCTTTTACAACTTCTCAGTGTTCACATTTGGGTAATCCTAGAGAAATCTCCAGCCGTTCCAGTCTGTCTTGATTTTGGCATGTATTTAAGGCATATTCTTTACCATTTGCAAAAATAAGGGTTCAGTTATCTTCATACTACATCAGGAAAACTAATCTTTGTGCTATCCCTGAGTCTTGGGGCCCAAACACAATAAAATTGGTCACTAAACAGGGAACAAAAACACACAAATGATCTGTTGGTCTTTTCCCAATTTTGTACTGGGATGGATTGTCCAATAAGCTTGCATTTATTTTCTGTTGAGATGCTAGATTTAGCTTCTTTGACATAGTGACTTCTACCAACACATTTAACTTCTCTTCTTAATTTTCCTATTTGACTTTTGCATCAACATGCTTCCTATTAGCAGGCAATAAAACATGCAGGCATCTCACTAACTGTAGATCTCTATCATCCCCAAAATCTTATCAAAGATCAAATCTGGGTGAATTCTTTGCTTTCAAATGATTCTTGTCCAACCGAGGTACCGCTAGCCTAATCCAGGTTCCCAATGCCATGTACTTTAGTTTTTGCAGCAGTTCCTTAAATTCCCCAACTCCAGGGTAAGTTCCACATTACAAATGATATGAGAGCTGAGCAGACACAGAAGAACCATGACTGGAAAATAGGCTACATCTCTGGTTCACAACAGAATTTAGTGCACAGCAATGGTCAGGATTAGATTACTCAAGATCTGTGTTGTCTTGTAGCCCTAGAGCTCTGATTCAATGCCATCATTACACCCTCAGTTCCCATTCCAATCCTTGGCACACTCAACAACTCAACAACTACTAATCAAATGTATAGATAGATAAATGGATGGATGGATGAGAAGAAACAGGACCATGCTGTCTGCTTTGCGTCTTATTTTCTACCCGGTGCTTGTCATATTAGAGTCCTTCAATACAGTTTGTGGAATGAATGGATGAACATCATGCTGTTTCATTTCCATACCCTCAAAAACACAGTGTGCTCATTCCTACTTCTGGGCTTCTTTTCCCCTGTGCTTCACTGAGGTATAATTGACAAATAAAAATTGTATACATTTAGATTGTACAACATGATTTTTTTAAGGTGTATAATGTGATGATTTGATATACATATACATTGTAAAATGATTACCACAACCAAGTTAATTAACACATCCACATAGTTACCTTTTCTTTTTGAGGTAAGAACCCTTAAGATCTACTTTCTTAGCAAATTTAAAGTATACAATACAGAATTGTTAACTATAATCACCATGCTGTCCATTAGATCCCCAGAATCTATTCATCTTATAAGTGTATGTGTGTGCTCTTTGACTTACATGTTCCCACTCTTCAGATCCTGGCAACCACTCTTCTACTCCCTAGTTCTATGAGTTTGAATTTTTAGATTCCACATTTATCTTCTTTTCTCTCTTGACCTTCCCCTATCAAATCCTATACATCCTACAATTCCTAATTTAAATCCCAATCCCTCCATAAATCATCCTTTACTGGTTAAGTCATCCCTCTGGATTTCTAGAGAAGCTGGTTAGATGCCACATAATTTCATATTTAATTACACATGGTTATATTTTTCAATGTTTTGCAAATTCATTAATATCAAATTCTAAGTAGAAGCAAGCACCTCAAGATCAGAAACTTGAACATAGCACAACACCTGATTACAGGGCCTAGGCCTATAAAAGATAATTCATGAAGTGATTGTTCAAGATGAAATCTCTCTAAGGAACTTTAAAAAATAATTTTTATTAGAGTATAGTTGATTTACAATGTTGTTTTAGTTCAGGTGTACAGGAAAGTGAATCAGTTATACATATACATATATCCACTCTTTTAGATTCTTTTCTCATATATGTCATTACAGAGTATTGACTAAAGGTCCTTATTAGTTATCTATTTTATATATAGTAGTGTGTATATATCAATACCAATCTCCCAGTTTATCTCTCCCCCACTTGCCCTCCTGGTAACCATAAGTTTGTTTTCTACATCTGTGACTCTATTTCTCTTTCATAAATAAGTTAACTTGCACCATTTTTTTTTTTTAGATTCCACATATAAGTGGTATCATATGATGTTTGTCTTTCTATGTCTGACTTACTTCACTCAGTATGACAATCTCTACATCTATCCATGTTGCTGTAAATGACATTATTTCATTCTTTTTTATGGCTGAATAATATTCCACTGTATATATGTACCACACATTCTTTATCCATTCCTCTGGCAATGGACATTAAGGTTGCTTCCATGTTTTGGCTATTTTAAATAGTGCTGCAATGAACATTGAGGTGCATTTATCTTTCCAATTATGGTTTTCTCTGGATATATACCCAGGAGTGGGATTGCTGGATCATACGGTAGTTCTATATTTAGTTTTTTAAGGAACCTCCATACTGCTCTCCATAATGGTTGTACCAACTTACATTCCCACCAATGGTATAGGAGGGTTCCCTTTTCTCTGCACCCTCTCCAGCATTGTTTGTAGATTTTTTGATAGTGGCCATTCTGACTAGTGTGAGGTGATACCTAATTGTAGTTTTGATTTGCATTTCTCTAATAATTAGTGATATTGAGCATCTTTTCATGTGCCTCTTGGCTATCTCAATATCTTCTTTGGAGAAATGTCTATTTAGATCATCTGCCCATTTTTTGATTGGGTTTGTGTTTTGATATAGAGCTGCATGAGCTGTTTGTATATTTTGGATATTAATCCCTTCTTGGTCGCTTCATTAGCAAATATTTTCCCCATTCTGTGGGTTGTCTTTTCGTTTTGTCTAAGTTTTCCTTTGTTGTGCATAGCTTTTTTTTTTAATTTTTTTTTAAATTAATTTACTTATTTTTGGCTGTGTTGGGTCTTCGTTTCTGTGCGAGGGCTCTCTTTAGTTGCGGCGAGTGGGAGCCACTCTTCATCGCGGTGCACGGGCCTCTCACTATCGCAGCCTCTCTTGTTGTGGAGCACCACTCCAGAGGTGCAGGCTCAGTAGCTGTGGCTCACGGGCCCAGTTGTTCCGCGGCATGTGGGATCCTCCCAGACCAGGGCTCGAACCTGTGTCCCCTGCATTGGCAGGCAGACTCTCAACCACTGCACCACCAGGGAATCCCCTGTTGTGCATAGCTTTTAAGTTTAATTAGGTCCCATTTGTTTATTTTTGTTTTTATTTCCATTACTCAAGTAGGTGGATCAAAAAAGATATTGCTGCAATTTATGTCAGAGAGTGTTCTACCTATGTTTCTCTCTAAGAGTTTTATAGTATCTGGCCTTATATTTAGGTCTTTAATCCATTTTGAGTTTATTTTTGTGTATGGTGTTAGGGAATGTTCTAATTTCACTCTTTTAGATGTAGCTGTCCAGTTTTCCCAGTACCATTTGTTGAGGAGACTATCTTTTCTCCATTGTATAGTCTTGCCTCCTTTGTCATAGATTAATTGACCATAGTGCATGGGTTTACCTCTGGACTTCCTATCCTGTTCCATTGATCTATATTTCTGGTTTTGTGACAGTGCCAAACTGTTTTGATGACTCTAGCTTTGTAGTATAGTCTGAAGTCAGGGAGCCTGATTCCTCTAAGTTTGTTTTTCTTTCTCAGGATGCTTTGGCTATTCAGGGTCTTTTCTGTTTCCATACAAATTTTAAGATTTTTTTTTGTCTATTTCAGTGATAAATGCCACTGGTAATTTGATAGGTATTGTGTTGAATCTGTAAATTGCTTTGGGTAGTATATTCATTTTGACAATGTTGATTCTTCCAATCCAAGAACACGGTATATTTATCCATCTGTTTGTATCGTCTTTGATGTCTTTCATCAGTATCTTATAGTTTTCTGCATACAGGTCTTTTGCCTCCTTAGGTAGGTTTATACCTAGGTATTTTATTATTTTTGATGCAATGGTAAAATGGATTGTTTATAATTTCTCTTTCTGCTCTTTTGTTTTTAGTGTATAGGAATACAAGAGATCTGTGTGTATTAATTTTGTATCCTGCAACTTTACCAAATTCATTGATGAGCTCTAGTAGTTTTCTGAGAGCATCTTTAGGATTTTCTATGTATAGTATCATGTCATCTGCAAACAGTGAAAGTTTTACTTCTTCTTTTCCAATTTGGATTCCTTTTATTTCTTTTTCTTCTCTGATGTCTGTGGCTAGAACTTCCAAAACATTGTTGAATAAAAGTGGCAAGAGTGGACATCCTTTTCTTATTCCTGATCTTAGAGGAAATGCTTTCAGTTTTTCACCATTGAGAATGATTTTTGCTGTGGGTTTGTGGTGTATGGCCTTTATTATGTTGAGGTAGGTTCCCTCTGTGCCCAATTTCTTGAGAGTTTTTATCATATATGGGTGTTAAATTTTGTCAAAACCTTTTTCTGCATCTATTGATGATCATATGGTTTTTATTCTTCAGTTTGTTAATGTGGTGTATCCCATAGATTGATTTACATATACTGAAGAATCCTTGCATCCCTGGGTTAAATCCCACTGGATCATGGTGTATGATCCATTTAATGTGTTGTTGGATTTGGTTTGCTAGTATTTTGTTGTGTCTACGTTCATCAGTGATATTGACCTGTAATTTTCTTGTTTTGTGGTATCTTTGTCTGGTTTTGGTATCAGGGTGATGGTGGCCTCATAGAATGAGTTTGGGAGTGTTCCTTCCTCTGCAGTTTTTTGGAAGAGTTTCAGAAGGAAAGGTGTTAACTCTTCTCTAAATGTTTAATAGAATTCACCCATGAAGCCATCTGGTCCTGGACTTCTGTTTGTTGGAATTTTTTAAATCACACTTTCAATTTCAGTACTTGTGATTGGCCTGTTTATATTTTATATTTCTTCCTGGTTCAGTCTTGAAAGGTTGTACCTTTCTAAGAATTTGTCCATTTCTTCTTTGTTGTTCATTTTATTGGCATAGAGTTGCTTGTAGTAGTCTTTTATGATCCTCTGTATTTCTGTAGTGTCAGTTGTAACTTCTCCTTTTTCATTTCTAATAATAAAATTAGAAATCAATAAATATTTGAGCCTTTTCCCATTTTTTCCTGATGAGTCTAGCTAAATGTTTATCCATTTTGTTTATCTTCTCCAAGAACCACCTTTTAGTTTCCTTGATCTTTGCTATTGTTTTCTTCATCCCTATTTTATTTATTTCTGCTCTGATCTTTATAATTTCTTTCCTCTTACTAACTTTGGGTTTTGTTTGTTCTTCTTTCTCTAGTTGCATTAGATGTAAGATTAGGTTGTTTATTTGAGATTTTTCTACTAAGGGAATTTTAAAGAAAAGCATTTGTGTTTGAAAAGACACCAGCAATGAAATGGATTTACTGATATTTTGATTCTTCTCACCAGCTGGTTCCCTAACATGCCCAGCCTTATGAAGCCCTTTGCAGTTCCGCTAACATGTCTTGCCTACAGTGGTTCCACTGCCTAGAATGCCCTTCCCAATAGCCCATGCAGACAACACTTTCTCATCTTTCAAGATGAAGGTCAAAGAGGCCTCTCTAGGAAGCTTTCCCTATCTGTTACTCCCTCCACTCTCCAGTCTTTTCATGGATCTCACACCCATCTTTGTGCAACTAGGGAATTCTTTTACTCTAATACATCTTGTTGCAATTTTGTACATGTCTGTCTTCCTAATAAATGGAAATTTTTTGAAAACAGACTTCTGTCTCTAAATCACCATTGTTATGCACAGTGCCCAGTATATAATAAATTCATAGGTAATGTTGTTTGAATTTTAAAAAAAGAATAAAAAGTAGTCAAGACTTGATATACACTGGTGGAAGAAGAGACAAAAGGTGAGGGGTAGGAGGACTGCATTTTACTGTACATCTACTTTGTGACAGTCCCAGTATCAGGCATTTACTCAGGATGTGTATTTAATGTCTGATCACTCTCCCCAAATGAAGTGGGAAGATAAGTCCAAACCTATGGATACAGTCTTAACTATCTAGGTTGTTGAGTATGAATACCAGACACGATTAGGGATTGATGATGGCATTCTTATCAATGCAAAAATCCAAATTTGGGTTACCAAAAGGAATAAAGAAAAACGAATGGTTCGAGATGAAAAATCAAAGGAAGAAAGCAGATAAGTGAGGAGACTTGCAGTAGGCAGTAAGAAGAGGAATAAATGAATTTCATGAGTCAGTCAGTGAGGAGACAGAGAAGCATTTTATTCATTTCTATGTCCATGGACATGGTATGCTCTGAACTTTCAAAAGTATAGCCTGGGACAGAAATTTGATCCATTTCTTGTACCAATCATGGAAGGTAGATTGAAGGCTGCATCAAATGATCATATTGGAAAAAGAAGTAAAGTGGTACCACCACAGGAGACCATGACATTGGTCAATATGGCTGTAGAACATAAAATAATGCCTATCCATGCTGGTACTTATGTTTCCATCTTTAAAGACATTTCTCATTTTCACAGAGCATTGTACAAAGATTCAGTTATAATGAATGTAAAAGTGCTTTGTAAACTGTTACACATTCCTAATTTCTTAACTATTCATGTTTAAATTGCAACATGCTTACAATGACCAGCATTTTCTTGGTCAGTAGGGTCTCTGCATTTCAGTACAATTTTGCTCTCCTGGCAGTACAACTCAGGTTCACGTACTAAGTACAAGGAGTAGATCTTTGTTGTAATGCTTGCTCAAACAGATAGCATGAAGGCTGGCCTTTTCCTTTATCATCATTTAAGGCAAAGTGCAGTCCTTAATAAACCATGCTCCAACTTATGGCTTCTCCAGGAGATCCATGGCAACACAGCAAAAGAAATTCATGCTGATCTGAGTGAAGAATTCTTTGAGACTGATCCAGCTTAGAAGGTTCTCTCAAATCAATGGCTTGAGGCATTAAAGTCCAAAATCTTTTGGGAATAATGAGAATATGAATTTTCCTCATTATTGTTGGCAGCTCCCTGGTCTTAGTGGAGAATAACTCAAAGTGCCCAGAGGAAACACCAGTTCATAGTGACAGGAGATTAAAAGAGCATTTAAGTTTTAAAGGCTCAGATGCCTAGGAAAGTTAGCAAGGACTTTCAGAAATATAATCAGAAATATACAGTCAGAAATATAATCGGCAGTGAATAGATCTTTAAAAGTTTCCTCTGTAAGCAGCCTGAGTCTCAACTCCATTTCTGGCCATCATTTCCTGCTTTTGTCTATGCATTGGGAAATCAATAAAAATCAGCAAAGCCCTCACTTTTGCAACACTTTAAGGCTTATAAAGCATTTTCTCAGAACACTCAGTTCCACTACTTTTGATATAGCGGTACAGAAGTTCATTAACAATCTGGCAGTTCAACAAAAAAGACCCTGTGCCAAGTCTGGATCACCAAACAGAAGAATGTACACCCCCTTCTCTCAGAAGGAGGCAACTCTACATTTCTTTGATCTCCTGGAAAGCAGGAAGCAAAACCCAAGTCCAGAATTAATCAGAGGTGATGGATTACTGATAGCTATGAACATATACCAATGGAGCCTTAGTGTAATGATGAAGTGTTAATTTCAGGGAATAGCAAGAAGCTATGAGCATAGGAGGCACTCAGTTAATATTGGTTCAGTGAGGAAATAAGGGACTAGCTTAATGTTTGAAAAGAATCAGGGAAAGATGGTTAAAGGGTCAAAGGTCTTTATAGGATGCTATAAATGAAGAGTCGGCCTAATGGTTTATTATTAAGTGCTACCTCAATTCTAGGCCCTGTTCCAGTTTAATCCTCACAACAGACTCATAATGTGAATTATCCCAATTTAACAGGTGAGGAAACTGAGGTTCAGGGAGGTTAAGTTTAACAGCCAGTAATAAGTCAGGCCTGGATTCAAAGCCAAGCAACCTGCAACCCTTAAATTCCATGTGATCTCACTCACCTTGATTCTTGATCTTTAAGTAAACACACCAATCAAATGCTGTCAAAAGAGCTGATTAGGGACCTCATACTAAATAAATCTGTGTGGGATTCAGGGATCTGCATTATTAACAAGCAACCCAGGTGCTTCCAATGCAGGTTGCTCATAGACCATAAAAATTGGAAAAAGAAAAAACAGCTGATAAAATTAACATATATTGGGAGAAAGTAGGTCTCACAAATTTACAGCAAGGTGACCTGAATAATGATAGATCAAAGGAGAAAAGCATATCAACCAAAGGGTTGATAAGAAAGAATAAAACAGAGAAAAAAACATCCACATTTTTCTTCCTGCCCTGTCACATGAGAGAGGCACAGAAAGGCGTTTCTTGGTGGGAGTAGCAATATTTCACCAGAACTCACTATAGCCCTCAATGTTATCCACCTTCTTTTGTTCTAATTCCTTGTTCACCAAGCAAACCTCAGATAAACATTCCTAAATGTTCTAATCTCAAAAAAGAAAAATATTGTTTTAGATGGTAAACAGAAAGAGTTCAGCTATCGGGGGCAGTGGTTGGCAGTGGGTTTCCCAATTTCCTCATTATAAAGTAGATTACCATGATGACTTATTCATCATCCTGTGCTATGTTCATGAGAATCAGCAAGTCCCAAGGACCAGATGATCTGTGGACATACCAAGAATATTCTGTTTCTTGATTTGAGAATCTGTGTATCAGACCCTAGGCCATGAAGGTTTGACCAACATGTGGCCTCTGACAGGCACTGCCAGCAACCAGGCCACACCTCCCACTTTACCAGAAGAGAGTCCACACTTATCATTACTTTAGAAACCATAAACTGTATTTAAAAACCAAGAATATTTTGTGAATAAAGATATTCACCTGAACATAACTTATAATAATGAAGCACTGAAAACAATCTAAATATGCAACAATAGTAAGGAAAAGTTTTAATAAATAAGGTGCATCCGCATAAAGAATATTTATGCAGTCATTAACATAAATTTTTATATAGAATATTGTTTCAAATATATAAAGCAATGTGCAATGGTGGGGAAATATAACCAAAATGTGGATAGAAGTTATCTCTGGATAGTGCAATTATAGGCAAATATTAATGTATATGCAACTATGTTCATATGCTCCAAGCTTTCCACAATGAGCAGGTAGTACTTGCAAAATTAAAAAAAAAAAAATTAAAGACTGCTTATTTGGGCCAAATTTTAATCCTCCCAAGAATTTTATTCTGATGAACTGAGATTAATTGTCTTATAACATCTGTTTTCAGTGTGGGAATGATAAAGAAAGACTATCTGCCTCCTTGCACCCACTTTCCAAATTTCTTGGCTGATGATCTGGGCATACCCAGGAATAAAATGCAGGCGATAAGCCTTCCCCTTGTAAGAAAGGAGAGAAAGTCATACTTAGCAATTGCCAAACAGGAGACACGAGAAGCCTTAATATATGGAGCAAGAATCCTTTCCTTTCATCCCTGCCCTTAGACATGAGAAGTTAATAGGGATTTAGTTAATTGGCTGATTTTTATCCTAATTGGCTAACAAATCTATTCCAATTTCAAGGAAAACCGAAGAGGAGAAAGTAACAACAGGAGGCTTCAGCTGCTAATGGATGTTTAAAAGAGACTGCATTTTATGTTTCAGAAGGTCTGAGGTCCTTAGACTCAGAGCATTAGCTCCTTAGAAAGTGGGCACTCCATCAAGGAAGGGGCAAGCGTCCCTGATGGACACCCCAGGCCTTCCTGCCTCCTTGAAGAAAAACTGAAACTTATGGCACACATTCGATTTTGTTCTAGTACTGATTTCAGCTTAAGCAAATGCAGACTCAATTCTTGACTGGGAATAGAAGATTCAGCAAAGCTGAGGCTCTTGTACTATGTGAGTACCAGGGCCTTCTGAAAGATGCAAGTTAAGCTCATCGCAACTGAATTTGCTCTTTCTTCCCCCACACCAATTAGGTCTACCATTTAACGTAGCATCTCATTTCCTAGACTGTCATCCAAGTCTCAGAATTAAATCACTTTGTGGCGCTAGCCTTCTGCAAAATTTTGAGGTAGGCTAAACTGGTTTTCCATATCTTTTCACCTGTCTTTTAAGCCTCATTCTGCCCTGTTCCCTTACCAGGTAGTCTGTTTCCCTTCCTAACTTCCTTTCAGACTACCTCTCCTGCTCCCAGTAACAAGTGTTACATATAGCCTGAACTATAACTCAGCATTTATGATCAGAAACATGCAAACACACTCTTAGGAGGGGTGGCAGAATGCTTGAAAATGGTGCTATATCAGAAATTCAGGTCAGATAAGAACTGTATCCAAACTATCCTAAAATTATGGCAGGAAAAGTAAAAATAATAAAAACAGACAAAGTAGAAAAGAATAAGGAAAGAAAGGCATATGGTAAGAAGAGGTAACATACCATCAACACTGACCTCAAAACCAGCTGACAAAGGCTTCAAGGCTCAGGCCATCCACCACTACAGCAAATGAAAGGACTCCAAGGACAGCAGGCTGAAGAATCCAGAATTTATAAAAAATGAAGAATGAAGTATCTTCTATGTTTTTCCCTTTCCATTGCTTCTGTACATCTTTTTAACCTCCTAAAAATCTAAAATAACCATCCACTGAGAAGTCTCACAATATTCAGTTTCTCCCTGATTCCCTTTGCCTGCATTCATCTAACTGCTTTATTGCCTCTGGTACACTGGGGCCTTGTTAATGTAGCTTTAAAGACACTCCACTCTCGGGAAGTAGCCTCTCTTTGGGGCTTATCTCTCACTGCTCTTCTTCATGCATCTTGGCCTCCATCTGAACAAGAACTCTGTCATTACTTGTGTGTCCTGGGGCTTTCCTCTCTTCATCATACCGTGCTCTTTACCTACTCATTAAAATCATACTCATTCTCTAAGGCTGGACTCAAGTATCTCTTCCTTTGGGAATTTCCCTCAATGCCTCTTTCTGCCTCAGGAAGTGGTACTGTCTTCTTTCTCTGAAATTCTGTTGTATCCAATGTCTCTCCTATACCACTTCTTATAATATCTCATAATAGTGGCAGAAAGTATGGTTTTATGTCCTAATGTTCCTCATAGCTTATAATATGATAATGGAATATCAATTGATTGATGAATGAATGAGGAATTCTGACCATAAATACTGAGTAAATGCTACCACACCACACTGATGGATCTTTCTCTTATTTTTGCTTACTCCCTTTTGCTCTCATATGCACACATATATATACTCATGCATCTCTGCCAGTGAGAATAGTTCAGGTATCTTAATCGAGAAGTAAAAGATTGATAAGCAGAAGGTAAAACAATAAAAAAACCCTTAATGATTAATGCTTCAGTTCTCTCAAATAGAACAGATCTTTATCTACTTAGCCTTTAGAATATAATTATTTATGAATTTCTTTATATTGAATCCACCTTGTTCCACAGAGGGCTTTGGGCACTTTTTACAATGCAAAATCTTGATTTTAGGGTGCATCTTCACATGTCAAAAAATAAGTCAAAGACTTTGTCTAGACTTTCTAAGCCACCTTTTTCTGTGAGGCAGTGAATGACTGGAAGAAGCAGCCCAGATTTCTGCAGAGTGGTAACTGGGAGAACCTCATTAAACCCGATGGAGGTTCACCTGCCTACGGTTTGTAAACAGAGCAAATGTTATCGTCGGTGTAGACATGACCTTGTGGGTTTCTTTGCAAACTATATTAGTGCTGTGCAAATATTCCCACTCAGTTGTAAAGGCACATTATATGCAGGGAATTATTCTCCCAGAAAAGAGACAGATGTTTAATTCACTTAATATGACACCATAGTCTGAATCCTTAACGTTAGACAGGGGTCCTTTTTCGAGCTAGGGTAAAATTGTATGTGCATATTTTAACAATACAGTACTCTGTAGCATAAAGTAATTACCTCTTTCTAACTAAAAACTTTCTGCACTTTTTTTCAAGCCCCTGTTGGCAATGTCACTTGCAGAGGCCATGGTGCACCTAGCAGAAATTTTAATCAAGAGATGATGCAGAAAGTGTCTGTGATGACATTTTTCAGCCTCTCTGAGAACTTTTAAACATTTTGGTTGCAAATTCCTGCAAAATAACATAGGATGACTTACTTTTAATTGTATAAGAGTCTGTCCCCAGAAGAATATGAAACATGTCTTTTCAAAAGATCCTAGGAAGGCTTAAGAAATTCAAAGAAAATGGTAGGTGGGGTTGATAGCAAACACACACATCTAGAATTATTCTTGGGGGCTTTGGCACACAAGAAACATATCCATCAGTCTGCTAGTGGTGATCAGGGATAACTGTCCTTCAGAACTTCAAACAGAAGGGGCCCAGGAAACTTAGCTAGACCTGAATTTAGGCACAATGGAATTTTTTTTTTAATTTTATTTATTTATTTTTGGCTGTGTTGGGTCTTTGTTGCTGCGCGCAGGCTTTCTTTAGTTGCAGCGAGCAAGGGCTACTCTTCGTTGCGGTGCGCGGGCTTCTCATTGCAGTGGCTTCTCTCATTGTGGAGCATGGGCTCTAGGTGCGTGGGCTTCAGTAGTTGCGGCACGCGGGCTCAGTAGTTGTGGCTCACGGGCTCTAGAGCACAGGCTCAGTAGTTGTGGCACACGAGCTTAGTTGCTCCGCGGCATGTGGGATCTTCCCGGACCAGGGATCGAACCCGTGTCCCCTGCATTGGCAGGCGGATTCTCAACCACTGCGCCACCGGGGAAGCCCCTGGAATTTCTTTTAATGTAGGGATGGAGCAACAATCCCAATAATGCTGGAACTTAACATGAGACACCCACCCTTGTGAGGTTCTTGCAGTTTCCAGCCTACCCTGCTATACTCTGCCTGTGGTGCTCCTGCTGGGCTTCAATAGCCTCATTTGTGATTTACCAGCTCACTTCTGTAGATACTGCTTATAGGGGGATTTAAAGGGAAACGTGAAGGACCCACTCCTTCTGGTTTGCATCCTGTTCCTTTCAGCATTACCTCAGGGATGGGGCGCCACTCTGGCAGCAGCAGTTGGTTCCACTTTGCAGGTCTCCCTCCCACATTTCTAGAGCCAGCTTCATCACACCCACTTTGAGATACCAACCAGCTGGCAGCACTCCCCAGAGGTCTGGGGTCCCAGTTTGCAGGAATCTCTTATGAGCTCCAAAGCCCTCAACAGCAAGCCCTACTCTGAGACCCCAGTTCGGTGGCCTCCTCCGCTAGGCTTCTAAATTCTCATCCCATCTTTCTCTCTGTTCTCCCAGTCCTGGGCCACTAGCTTATTTCTGTTATTATGACTCCTGTGAAACATCAGGGTTCCTTTTTCCCTTTCCAACTCTCTGATTAAACAATTATTTTATATTAAATTATCTCTGTTGAAATGATTATGTGGTTTGTACTTTCTTAACTGGACCCTAATTGATATTTATTACTTATAATGGAGTTACACAGAGTTTTACTATACTGTTGATATTATATTTACATTCTGGAAGGTGTATTCATATGTTAAAACCATATGGGTAATCTGCATTTGTTAAAAAGAACATTTTTGATCAATATAACCATCCTGAAAGATGTCCATGATACATTGAAGTGATAAAAGAAAATGCTTTTATAATTGGCAGGCATTTGCTCTATAATGAGAGAAAAACAAAGGAAATAATTTAAAAGGATACTGTCATCTCTAAGAGAATACTTTATTATTCCTGTTAAAATGACTCAAAATAACTTTAACATATGTAAGCAGGACAGTATGACATATATTTTTTTGCCCATATTTAGCTGAAATTGCAATAACTATAAAACAACTAAGGTGCAATTTTTGGATGTTTTTGCCACAATTTGAAACCCTAAACGTTTATACAATATGTGTGATTTAAAGGCATACATGCTTCTAAAATTTAACTTTTTGGCTAAATATAGCTAAAACCAACCCACATTAAAGTCCATAGCTGAGAAGAAGAATTAGCAAAAATCTTAATTATAGTCTCATTTACACTTCTATTTACAAGCCCATTCATGAATTAATTTTAACTCTGTGCCTCTGCCTTCAATCAAGCTGTGAGTACCCGTCAGAAAATGACAGTGTTTGAATATTTGCACTTATGTTTAAAATTTCTACATCTTGATTTCTTTGTCAAAATTTCAACTTAGAGCTCTGTGGGTGAGGCTGTAAGGCAGAGGCAATAAGGTTGTCTCTGAATGTGGCCAAGATTCCACATCCAGAGAATGTTCATTTAGTGTGTAAGCCAAAATAGAGCTCCTTATTAAGGTAGTTGACCTTCAACACATGACAAAGCAGGAGGAGAGCATGACGTAGGGAAGCCAAGTGCTGAACAGGAACTTTAGGAGACCTGAGTTCAAGGCCATGTCCTTTAGTGTAACATTGGGCTAATCTTAATCCGTGAAAATGGGCATCGGACTACTAGAGCATTGTTGCCCCTTGAAGCTTTTATATAAGCTATTATAATAATAAGTTTATTTACCTGCAACATCTTAAAGCAACTCAGTCTAAGGCAGTGGTTGCCAAAATTTTGGGTAGTGTGGCCCTATCACTGAAAAAATAAAGTTCAGTATGCAATCCCATTATAAATATTTATTCATAAATTAGATCAATATGCTATTATATTAATTATTACATGTATTGGGTACCTCCTAAGACAGTGGATACTAGCCAACATCTTCTCCCATTCATCTGCAGCCACACCAACCTCCTAAGTGATGCCTGACACTGCCAAACATGTTCTTACCTCATGGTCTCTACACTTGATCCCTCTCCTTCAACTAGCCACTCCATTCACACCTTCCTCTACTTCAGATCTTTGCTCAAATGTCACTTTCTCAGAAGGCCTTTCCTGACCACCCTATTTAAATTTAAAATCCTTCCCTATGCTCTCCTTGCCCTTCTTCTCCCCCTTCTTCTTGCCTTATTACTCTCCAGAACACTTTGCTGTGGGTGCTCTCCATTTACTCTGGGGGTACCTCTTCCCCCTTTTGTACCCTTTTCTGTGCCCTGGGAAGCTGTACTGCATGGACTACATCCACTGGGCTCCTTGCACTCTGGATTCCATTTGAATTTTGCCAGTGGGGGGCACCAGCAGGGACAGGAAGGTGAGGGGAGAGAAGCCTTGGCATTTATCCCCTCAGCATCTATCCCTGCAGGGCCACGGATTGGAAAATGGCTGCTTTCCACTAGCAAGGCCACACCTCCTGTTGGGCGTCCTTCTACATCCACAGCTGTTGGAATAATCTGGGACACTGCCCGCTCCCCTGGGGGAGGTAGCTTCCTACTCTTGGTAGCCCTTGGGGAGTTTCTTCTTAGTTTCTCTTAAATCCTGCCTAGCTTTCTATAAATAGCTCTTGATTAAATGCTCCTCAATTACTTACTTTTGAGTGTGCCAGCTGTTTCTTTCCAGGACCCTGACAACCAATATTTATATTGATAATCTGTTTTCTCTCATTAGAATGCAAAATTCCTGAGGGAAGAGATTTTTTCATCTATTTTTATTGTTGCTGTTCACTGCTACATCCTTGGTCCCCAGATCATAATAGGCATTTAAGTAGTTGCCAAATAAATAGATGAATAATATTTTCCTCCTGGATTCCTATGGTTTGTCTTGCACATTCCATTTTGGAAATCACCAGCTTAAGATTCAAATATATATTCTTCTTTGCCTGATTTGACTAACTATTGGATTAATTTAGCCTAATTCCCATCTAATACAAAGCTCTATTTTTAAATCATAAAAAAAAAAATGTAATTTAGTATCAAATCCCCCTGGAAGATCATAATTGCCTCCCACAAGATTCCTGTAATAATGGCCCCAACAGATATTGAGCCAGTCATGGGAAAGACTTTATTAGTTCACCTTTCTGTGGTGTCTCTGAGTTAACAGATTTGTCTTTCTCCCTCCTGATTTCTGCTTTAAGATCTTATCTTTCTTTCTTGCAATAAGGAAGATAAAAACTGCCTAAGGAAGTAAAGACTTGGCTGACCCACTTTATCCCTATTCACAACAGGAGAAAGTCACTCATAATCTTGTCCCCCACTAAACTATTTAATTTGCATAAAATGCTCAATTATTTAATTAACTTACAATGTCTAGGGCTTAGTTGCCTGGATCAGACTTAACAATTGTCTTTAGTAGCAACATCCCTTAGAGCAGGATAGCTAATTAAGCAGAATGAATTTTTTTTTAATCAGAAACTCATATAAATCCCTTTTTGTCCTTTAATGTGAACATTTGGGTGATTACTTCTCACTGAATGGCCTTATGCCTATTAAGGATACCCAGTACATTTGGATAAATCTGATTATTTTCTACATGCTCGAATTTCCTTCTCTGCATTAGTCGATAAATGTATCTGGGTTCCAAGAGTTACTACTGTACTGAACAGAACCCGCAGAGGTTGCTTTGGGAAGGAGAGCATAAATGGCAAGAAACTGCTGAATCCTGCATCTAGGAGGGAACATTTTGTAAACACAATAACTTCCATGTTCATGTGGCTCCAGCTTTAAATGCTGTGCTCATCTCTGACTATATATAGTGGCCTGAGTAAGAGTTTTCTCATGTGGTTGTAAATTTCTCAAGCTGCGGGTCAAAACATTGTGATGTTCAAACAGTCTTGAACTGTTTGAAGAAGAAGAAATTAACTGCCAGTGTTATTAAAATGGAACTCTGCTTTCTATTCCAACCAAAATATATTAGCTTGAACAAACAGTTGCTCACAAAGTAAGATACAATTGTCTTTCACTTGAACTTCAACAACATTTCTCACTGTTAGCAGTGGTCCACCCTAACGGTGTTATTTTAGTTTTCTAGGTTGGCTGTAACAAGTACCACAAAGCACAAACTGGGTAGCTTAAACAACAGAAATTTATTGTCTCACAACTCTGGAGGCTGGAAGTCAAGGTGTCAGCAGGGTTGGATCCTTCTGAGGTGTGAAGGACTATGAACGAGAATCTGTTCCATGTGTCTCTCTCTTAGATTCTACTGGTTTGCTGGAAATCTTTGATGTTCCTTGGATTCCATGCAGCATCCCCATCTCTGCCTTCATCTTCATGCAGCATTCTCCTGGTGTGCATATCTGTGTCCACATTTCTCCCTTTTAGAAGGATGCTAATCATATTGGATTAGAGGAGAGGCGTACCTACTCCAGTATGACCTCATCCTAGCTTAACTAATTATATCTACAATGACCTTATTTCCAAATAAGGTCACAATCTGAGGTACTGGTGTTAAGATTTGAACATGAGGGTTTTTTCTGGGGGTGGTGGGACACAATTCAACCCATAAGAAATGGCAAAAATGTTTAAAAAAATACATTTCAAGAAGATGCTAAGAGACCACTGTATTCAACCCCTTTATTTTTTAGTGAAAAATAGAAAGGTAAAGTGATTTGTCCAGGGCTTCCTTGCAGAGTTGGAAACATATACCAAGAACACAGGGCTCTGGCTCTGGTTCTGGTGCTTTCCTAAGCACAAGACACTGCATTTAGTTTTATTCTTCCTGAAACTGAGACTCATCTGCATTTACAGAGGCGGAAGCAGCAGCAGTGACCTATCCAATTTGGAAGACCTGCCCCAAAACTGATCTAGCCCCTCTACATCAGGTTGTGGGTGAGAGTCAGCCACAATGGGCAAATTAAGAAATGGAAAGCGAGGTGTGAGTACTGAAAAATAAACCTGAGTGCCAGACACAGTACCTGACATTTCCTCTACACTCTAAGAAAGTTTGAATTAATAAGCTAAACTAATTCTTTAGTAAAAAGAATTGTTCACATGCATTTAGAGCATCTATCATGTCAAGTATTTTCAAATCCATTACCTAATTTGTTACCTGCAAACTCTGAGAGACAAGCATTATTTCTATTTGACAGAAAGAGAAAATGTGGTTCAATGGTAACTCATTTTTAAAAAGAAAATAATTATTGGAGTATAGTTGATTTACAATGTTGTGTTAGTTTCAGGTGAACAGCAAAATGAATCAGTTATACATATCCACTCTTTTTAGATTCTTTTCTTATATAGGTCATTACAGAGTAGTGAGTAGAGTTCCCTGTGCTATATAGTAGGTCTTTATTAGTTAGCCATTTCATGTATAGTAGTGTGTATATGTCAATCCCAGTCTCCCAATCTATCCCCCCACTTTCCCACCTGGTAACCATAAGTTAACTTTTTTACATATGTGACTCTATTTCTGTTTTGTAAATAAGTATTTATACCATTTTTTTTAAGATTCCGCATATAATCTGTATCATATATTTGTCTTTCCCTGACTTACTTCACTCAATATAACAAACTCTAGGTCTATCCATGTTGCTGCAAATGGCATTATTTCATTCTTTTTTATGGCTGAGCAATATTCTGTTGTATATATGTACCACATCTTCTTTATCCATTCCTCTGACTATGGACATGTCGATGGATATGTTGCTTCCATGTCCTGACTATTGTAAATATTGCTGCAATGAACATTGGGGTGTATTTATCTTTTTGAATAATAGTTTTCTCTGGATATATGCCCAAGAGTGGGATTGCTGGATCATATGGAAACTAGTTTTAGTTTTTAAAGTAACCTTCATAATATTCTCCATAATAGTTGTACCAATTTACTTTCCCACCAGCAGTGTAGGAGGGTTCCCTTTTCTCCACACCCTCTCCAGCATTTATTGTTTGTAGATTTTTAGATGATGGCAATTCTGACCGGTGTGAGATGATACCTCATTGCAGTTTTGATTTGAATTTCTCTAATAATTAGTGATGTTAAGCATCTTTTAACGTGCCTCTTGGCCACCTGTATGTCTTCTTTGGAGAAATGTCTATTTAGATCTTCAGCCCAATTTTTTGATTGGGTTGTTTGTTTTTTTGAAATTGAGCTGCATGAGCTGTTTGTGTATTTTGGAGATTAATCCATTGTTGGTCGATTTGTTTGCAAATATTTCTCCCATTCTGTGGCTTGTCTTTTTGTTTGTTTATGGTTTCCTTTGCTGTGTAAAAGATTTTAAGTTTAATTAGGTCTCATTTGTTTATGGGACCTAATTTATGGGTCTTTGTTTTCATTACTCTAGGAGATGTGTCAAAAAAATCCTGCTGCAATTTATGTCAGAGAGTATTCTATGCTTTCCTCTAAGAGTTTTATACTGTCTGACCTTTCATTTAGGTCTTTAATCCATTTTGAGTTTATTTTTGTGAATGGTCTTTGGGAGTGTTCTAATTTTATTCTCTTACATGTAGCTGTCCAGTTTTCCCAACACCACTTGTTGAAGAGACTGTCTTTTCTCCATTGTATATTCTTGCCTCATTTGTCATAGATTGGGTGACCACAGGTGCATGGGTTTATCTCTGGACTTTCTATCCTGTTCCATTGATCTACATATCTGTTTTCGTGCCAGTACCAAACTGTTTTGATGGCTGTAGCTTTGTAGTGTAGTCTGAAGTCAGGGAGCCTGATTTCTTCAGCTTCATTTTTTCATTCTGAAGATTGCTTTGGCTATTCGGGGTCTTTTTGTGTTTCCATACAAATTGTAAATTTTCTTTTTCTAATTCTGTGGAAAATGCCATTGATAATTTGATAGGAATTGCATAGAATCTGTAGATTGCTTTGGGTAGTAGAGTCATTTTGACAATATTGATTCTTCCAATCCAAGAACATAATATATCTCTCCATTTGTCTGTGTCATCTTTGATTTCTTTCATCAGTATCTTATAGTTTTCTGAGTACAGGCCTTTTTTCTCTTTAGGTAAGTTTATTCCTAGGTATTCTATTCTTTTTAATGCAATGGTAAATGGGATTGTCCCTTTAATTTCTCCTTCTGCTCTTTTGTTTTTAGTGTATAGGAATACAAGAGATCTGTGTGTATTAATTTTGTATCCTGCAACATTAGCAAATTCATTGATGAGCTCTAGTAGTTTTCTGATAGCATCTCTAGAATTTTCTATGTATAGTATCATGTCATCTGCAAAGAGCGATAGTTTTATTTCTTTTCCAATTTGGATTCCTTCTATTTCTTTTTCCTCTCTGATTGCTGTGACTCATGCTTCCAAACTATGATGAATAAAAGTGGCAAGAGTGAACATTCTTGTTCCTGATCTTAGAGGAAATGCTTTCAGTTTTTCACCATTGAGAATGATGTTTGCTTTGGGTTTGTCATATAGGGCCTTTATTATGTTGAGGTAGGTTCCCTCTATGCCCAGTTTCTCAAGAGTTTTTATCATATATGGGTGTTGAATTTTGTCAAAAGCTTTTTCAGTATCTATTGATGATCATATGGTTTTTATTCTTCAATTTTTTTTTAAATTTTTTTTAACTTATTTATTATTTATTTATTATTTATTTTTGGCTGTGTTGGGTCTTCGTTTCTGTGCGAGGGCTTTCTCTAGTTGTGGCAAGCGGGGGCCACTCTTCATCACGGTGCGCGGGCCTCTCACTATCGCGGCCTCTCCTGTTGTGGAGCACAGGCTCCAGACACGCAGGCTCAGTAGTTGTGGCTCACGGGCCTAGTTGCTCCGCGGCATGTGGGATCTTCCCAGACCAGGGCTCGAACCCGTGTCCCCTGCATTGGCAGGCAGATTCTCAACCACTGCGCCACCAGGGAAGCCCTTATTCTTCAATTTTTAAATCAATCACATAGATTGACTTACATATAATGAAGGATCCTTGCATTCCTGAGCTAAATCCCACTTGATCATGGTGTATGATCCTTTTAATGTGCTGGTGGATTTGGTTTACTAGTACTTTGTTGTGGATTTTTATGTCTATGTTCATCAGTGATATTGACCTGTAATTTTCTTTTTTTCATGGTATCTTTGTCTGGTTTGGGTATCTGAGTGATGGTGGCCTTATAGAATGAGCTTTGGTGTGTTCCTTACTCTGCAATTTTTTGGAAGAGTTTCAGAAGGATAGGCATGAACTCTTCTCTGTATGATTAATGGAATTCACCTGTGAACCCATATGGTCCTGGACTTTTGTTTGTTGGAAGTTTTTAAATCACAGTTTCAATTTCAGTACTTGTGATTGGTCTGTTCATATTTTCTATTTCTTCCTGATTCAGACTTGGAAGGTTGTACTTTTCTAAGAATCTGTCCATTTCTTCTAGGTTGTCCATTTTTTTGGTATATAGTGGATTGTAGTAGTCTCTTATGATCCTTTGTATTTCTGTTGTGTCAGTTGGAACTTCTCCCTTTTCATTTCTAATTTTATTTACTTGAGTCCTCTCCCTTTTTTTCTTGATGATTCTGCCTAAAGGTTTATCAATTTTGTTTATCTTCTCAAAGAACCACCTTTTAGTTTCCTTGATCTTTGCTATTGTTTTCTTCATCTCTTTTTCATTTGTTTCTGCTCAGATCTTTATGATTTATTTCCTTCTACTAACTATGGGTTTTGTTTGTTCTTCTTTCGCTAGTTGCTTTAGTTGTAAGGTTAGGTTGTTTATTTGAGATTTTGTTTCCTGAGGTAAGATTGTATTGCCGTAAACTTCCCTCTTAGAACTGCTTTTGCTGCGTCCCATAGGTTTCAAATCATCATGTTTTTATTTTCATTTGTCTCTAAGTATTTTTTTATTTCCTCTTGACTTCTTCAGTGATTCATTGGTTGTTTAGTAACATATTGTTTAGCATCCATGTGTTTGTGTCTTTTACAGTTTTATCCTGTAATTGATTTTTATTCTCATAGCATTGTGGTTGGAAAAATGCTTGATATGATTTCAATTTTCTTAAATTTACCAAGGCTTGATTTGTGGCCCAAGATGTGATCTATCCTGGAGAATATTCCATGTGCACTTTAGAAGAGAGTGTATTCTGCTGCTTTGAAATGGAATGTTCTATAGATATTAATTAGTCTATAGGGTCTAATGTGTCAGTTAGGTCTTGTGATTCCTTATTAATTTTCTGTCTGGATCATCTGTCCATTGGTGTAAGCGGGGTGTTAAAGTCCCCCACTATTATTGTGTTACTGTTGATTTCCCCTTTTATGGCTGCTAGTGTTTGCTTGTATATTGAGGTGTTCCTATGTAGGGTGCATATATATTTACAATTGTTATATCTTCTTGGATTGATCCCTTGATCATTATGTTGTGTCCTTCCTTGTCTCTTATAACAGTTTTTATTTTAAAGTATATATTTTCTGATATGAATTTTGCTACTCCAGCTTTCTTTTGATTTCCATTTTCATGGAATATCTTTTTCCATCCCCTCACTTTCAGTCTGTATGTATCCCTGGGTCTGAAGTGGGTCTCTTGTAGGCAGCATATATATGGGTCTTGTTTTTGTATCCATTCAGTCAGTCTATGTCTTTTGGTCAGAGAATTTAATCCATTTATGTTTAAGATGATTATTGATATGTATGTTCCTATTGCCATTATCTTAATTACTTAGAGGTTTTTTTCTCTATTTTTGTAGGTCTTTTTTCTTCCGTTCCTGTTTTCTTCTCTTCTCCTGTGGCTTGATGACCATCTTTAGTGTTGTGTTTGGGTTGCTTTTTCTTTTTTTTGTGTGTATATCTACTGCAGCTTTTTGGTTTGCATTTCTCCTGATATTTTGATATAACAGTATATATATAAGGTTATTTTAACTTTCTGGTCTCTTAATTTCAAATGCAATTCCCATTTCCTGCATTTGTACTCTCATCTTCTCATGGTTGCTTGTTTTGATATTATACTTGTATGTGGATGATTTCCTACTATTACTTTATGCTTATCTTTATCGGAGAACTTCCCATTTGTGGTTTTCTTGTTTCTAGTTGTGGCCTCCCCCCCCCCCCCCCCACCTAGAGAAGTTCCTTTAGCATTTGTTGTAAGGCTGGTTTGGTGGTGCTGAATTCTCTTAGCTTCTGCTTGTCTGTAAAGCTTTTGATTTCTCTGTCGAATCTGAATGAGAACCTTGCTGGTTAGGGTATTCTTGGTTGTAGGTTTTTCACTTTCATCACTTGAAATATATCGTGCCACCCCCTTCTGGCCTGCAGAGTTTCTACTGAAAAATCAGCTGATAATCTTATGGGGAGTGTGTTATTTGTAACTTTTTCCTTTTTGCTTTTATTATTTGTTCTTTGTATTTAATTTTTGTTAGTTTGATTACTGTGTGTCTCAGTGTGTTCCACCTTGGGTTTATCCTGTATGAGACTCTCTGTGCTTCCTGGAATTGGGTGACTATTTCCTTTTCCGTGTTAGGAAAGTTTTTGACTATAATCTCTGCAAGTATTTTCTCAGGCTCTTTCTCTTTCTCTTCTTTTTCTGGGACCCTATAATGCGAACATTGATACATTTAATGTTGTCTGAAAGGTCTCTGAGACTATCTTCATTTCTTTTCATTCTTTTTTTTTAATTCTTTTCCTTGGAAGTGATTTCTAACATTCTATCTTCCAGGTCACTTATCCGTTCCTCCGCCTCAGTTACAGTAAGTTCCCTACATACGAACGACTTCCATTCCAAGAGTGTGTCCATATGTCCAATTTGTTCATTGGACAAAGTGAATTGAAAAAGTGAATTGGACAAGTCCAGCAACGTTAGCCTAGGTACCTAGCTAATACAATCAACTATATAGTACTGTACTGTAATAGGTTTATAATACTTTTCAAAAAATAATACAGAAAAAAACATGTACAAAAAAATAAAGATTTTTAATCTTATCATACAGTACCTTGAAAAGTACAGTAGTACATTACAACAGCTGGCACACAGGGGTTGGCATCAAGTGAACAGGCAAGAAAAGTCATTGACTAGAGGAGGGAGAGGAGGTGGGAGATGGCAGTGCTGAAGGATCGTCAGCAATAGGAGATGGAGGGCAAGCTGCAATTTCACTCACACCTGACATTGTTGGAATGCATGTTTGCATCTTTGAAAGTTTGAAGCTTGAAGGCTCGTATGTAGGGGACTTACCATATTACGCTATTGATTCCTCCTTGTGTATTTTTCATTTCAGTTATTGTATTTTTCATCTCTGTTTGTTTGTTCTTTAAATTCTTCTAGGTCCTTGTTTAAAATTTCTTGTATTTCCTCAATCTGAGCCTTCATTCTTTTTCCGAGATTTTGAGTCATCTTTACTAACATTTCTCTGAATTATTTTTCAGGTAGATTGCCTATCTCCTCTTCATTTAGTTGTTCTTGTAGGTTTTTATGTTGCTCCTTCATCTTCAACATATTTCTCGGTTGTCTCATTTTGTCTAAATTTCTGTGTTTGTGGTCTCCTTTCAGCAGGCTGCAGGATCATAATTCCTCTTGCTTAGGGTGTATGTCCTCTGATGGCTGAGGTTGGTCCTGGGGCTTACGTAGGCTTCCTAGTGGAAGGGACTGGTGCCTGCCCTCTGGTGGGTGGAACTTACTCTTCCTTCTGGTGGGAATGCCTGTGTCAAGGGGTGTGTTTTGAGATGGCTGTGAACTCAGGAAGACTTTAAGTACCCTCACTGATGGGTAAGGCTGTGTTATAGTCTTGCTGTTGTTTGGCCTGTGGCTTTCCAGCACTGGATCTTGCAGGTTGTTGGGTGGGGCCAGGTCTTGGTGCCAACATGGGGACCTCTGGGAGAGCTCACTCCGATCAATATTCCCTAGAGCCTCAGCTACCAGTGTCCTTGTCCCCACAATGAGCTACAGTTAACCTTCACCTCCCCAGGAGACCCTCCAAGACCCCTAGGTATGTCTAGCCCAGGTTCCTATGGAGCTACTG
The DNA here is from genome assembly GCF_965194805.1 of Balaenoptera borealis. Classification (NCBI taxonomy): domain Eukaryota; kingdom Metazoa; phylum Chordata; class Mammalia; order Artiodactyla; family Balaenopteridae; genus Balaenoptera; species Balaenoptera borealis. The sequence goes on along the minus strand of NC_138879.1, from coordinate 26,763,081 downwards.
CTTTGTGCTGGGTCCCAGTGCATGTGAGACCTTGTGTGCACCCTCCAAGAGTGGAATCTCCATTTCCCCAAGCCCTGTTGAGCTCCTGCACTCAAGCTCCACAGGCCTTCAAGACTAAATGCTCTGGGGGTTCTTCCTCCCATTGCCAGACCCTCAGACTGTCTTGGAAGGTTTTATGTGGGAACACCCCTGTGTAGCCTGAGTGGGTTTAGTATTTTTGATGTGAGGTCTGTTTTTAGTATAGATGTCTGCCATGTCTTTCCTTAGTGTATGCAGCTGTTATCCCCTTTATATGAGGTGTGACTGATATTGTATGACCAGAGCCTGCACTGGATATTTAGCAGGGCCTCCCCTTTGCTCTGTGAGTGTCACTGCCCTGTCAGGGGTGGGGTCTGCTCCCTAGTTGTTGGAGTATAGGTCCCCACATCTGTTTCCTAGCTGTGTTTCTGATCTGTGGTGCAAGGTATGTGGGATTGGAATACTCCTACTAGGAGAGAAGCCACTGAGTATTCCTCCTCTGGAGTTGTTCACCTGTGGGTGTGCCCGTTGTGTAAGCTCTCAGATTACACTGTTGTTAGCATTGCTCTTGACCCCACCTTAACCATGGATATGCCAGCAATTGGACCTGGTGTTTCTCAGGTGTTGTTTTTACCAGGTCACCAGCATAGATCCACTGAAGTCAGGTCATGGGATTGCAGTGATCATGGATCTGGACCTGCTGTGGGCACCATGGGGGCAGCTCAGACTCTGGCCTGACCCTACCCCCACATGTACATTCCCACAAAATCTACAGCTGTTAAAGCTAGGCCCATCTTGGCTGTGAGAGCACTCATTGTCTGTTCAGATGCTCTGTAGGCTCTGAGTTTACAAAGCCAGCATGGGGGTATCAATCCTCAGTGTGCACAGCTGTGAGGAGAGATTTCAACTTTTCTTCCTTAGTTACACAGCCCCTGGGGCTCAGCTGTGGTTTCAGCCCCATCTCTGTGTGTGGGCCACACACAGGGGTCTGCTCCTGAGGCTGCCCTGGAGCACAGAAGTCTGCCCTGGCAAGAAGGGGGCATGGTGGAGGTGACAGCCAGAGGCACGAGAGAGCTGCCCCAGTGGGCACAGGGTGCAGAGGGGGAGGCAGCAGCTGCTGGGGTCGTGGGAATGCCCACCTCAGCAGAGATGGGGTGTGGAGGACGAGGAAGCTGCCACTGAGCTCACAAGAGTGCCTGCCACAGCTGGGATGGGGTGTGGAGGAGGAAGCGGTAGCTTCCAGGGTTGTAAGAGTGCCCACCCCTGTGGGACTCCTTCCTAGTGCCCGGGGAGGCAGGGGACGGCAAGTGGGAAAAGAGGCTGCAGTGGTGGCCCTGTCCTTTGCACATCACTCAACAATGGTGATTCACTTTTATGGCAGTCCAGGTTTCCTCCACGAGCATTCCCAGTTGCAGATTTACTCACTCCTGTTCCTTCAGGTTGTCTCCTCACAGCCCACAGCAGTCCTCTCCCTGGGTCTGCCTTCCAAACACCACATTCCAGCACCCAGCCCCCATGCACACTGGCGGACAGCTGTCTCAGGCTGGGGCATGCAGGGCTGTGGTAAGGACCATCTGTGTAGGTCTCACTCTGTCCTACCTGCCACAGACCGGTTGCTGCACTCTCCTATGATAGCCTCTGAAACTCCCCTTCTAACCCAACTGATCTCCCCACTGGTGAGCGGGCTTTCCCTGATACAAGAACCTCTCATCTCCTTCAGCTCCGCCCAGGGGCACAGGTCCCATCACGCTTCCTCTTCTCTTCCTTTTCCATTCTTCTTTCCTTCATCCTACCTGGTTATGCAGGGATCTTTCTTGTCCTTTTAGGTGCCTGAGGCCCTCTGTTAGTGTTCAGAAGGTGTTCTGTGAGAATTGTTCCATTTGTAGATGTATTATTGATGCATTTGTAGGGAGAGATGAACTCCACATCCTACTCCTCCACCATCTTGACTCCGGTAAGTGATTTTTTTTAACTAAAGTATTACAGCCTGACATAAAATTTGTATGTTATTTCACGTTTGAATTCAAATTTGTGTTGTTTTTACTAAATTTTTATTGTTCTGAGCAAAACTAAATTAAAAAATTTTTAAGTTCATAAACTTCTTACCATTTCCCTTCATTTTTTTTTCTACTTCATTTTTTAAAAAAAACATCTTTATTGGAGTATAATTGCTTTACAATCGTGTGTTAGCTTCTGCTTTATAACAAAGTGAATCAGCTATACATATACATATATCTCCATATCTCCTCCCCCTTGCATCTTCCTCCCATCCTTCCTATCCCACCCCTCTAGGTGGTCACAAAGCACGGAGCTGATCTCCCTGTTCTACTTCTCCCCTGAAATGTAAATTTGGGAAATTTCTCACAGGCCAACCATCTCTCTCTAATAGTTCCTTCAAGTACTTGAGGCAACCACAGCTTTGCACTCAGAAGATGGTCATAAAATATGAGTAAATGATGACAGTCCCTCTTCAGAACTGAGGGAGTCACAGTCACATAAGCTTAGGATCTGAATGAACTTAGAGGCTTTCTAAACAATGCTCTCTGTTTTACAGATAAGGAAGCTAAGACCCTAGGTCCTAGAGCAAGTTAAAAACTCGATACCCTCTCAGTCCAGTGTTCTGATGATTGTACATCTGTCACCATTTCAATAAGAGAATGACTACCTGGAAGAAAGTCCTATCAGATGGCTTGTTCCCCACTTTCTCTGAAAGTAAGAATGGTCATTAAAGACACACGGGAGAGACTGCAAAAGAGTACAGTATTATGCAACAGTGATATTCAAAATTATTAAATTGGTGGCCCCAGTGCCCTTCACAGGCACAAAGCAGCTCCTCTGTAAGGGAATGAAAAGAGGTCACATGTCACGGGAGAGACTTCTTTCTATAGAGACCACGTCACAGCTCTAGAGGAAAGAACATCAATTCATTCCAGGGAATTTGTGTACAAGACAATGTATGCTTTTTCTCACATTGTCAAGATTCACAAAAGTGATAAGAAGTTTGAGCTCTGTTACTGATGACCTCCCATAGAATATGCTACCTCTCATTTTAAAAAATAGTCTCACTCCTGGGTGGAGTATTTGATGGCCTTCAAAAAGAAATTAACTGCTTTGGCAGAACTCTTGAAAGGAATAAAGAGTGGAAAAGAGAGAGGACAGGAAAAGGCAAAGGAGCTAGTCTCACTGCTCCTGGATCTTTCTGGACCTCAAAGCAGTCATCTCTTTGACCTCAGGGCCTCACCACATCTGAATAGTTTTCTTAATGTCCTCAACTCTTTTCAGCCATTGTCCACACTGCCAAACAGTTTGAGATTTGTCATCACCCATGGAAATCTTTGCTATGTCCACATTGTAAAGTCTACATTCCTCAGCATGGCATACCAGGTCCTTGGAAACCCAGCTTCTGTTAAACCTCATTTCCTGCTTCACTGCTCCAGGTAGCTCATAACTCAACCACACTTGGCCACTAGTCACTCATCATACATGTCACTTGTAGCCACTGCCTTGGGCATACCTTTTCTTCTTTCTTTCATCAATCAAAATTCTCCCCGAGGCTCCAGGCTCAGCTCAGAAGCTCCCTTCTGTGAAAAATCTTCTGATCGGAATGAGCCACTTCTTCACCTGAGCTCTTTCTCTAGGGCTCAGCTCAGAACCTCCTATTTTAAGCTCTGGTTCTTTTGATTAGACTTAAGGACAAGCCATTTGTAAACCAATGCCAGATCTAGTAACTTTTCAAAACTTTTAATTTTGGACTAATTTTAGATTTACAGAAAAGTTGCAGTGATAGTATGGAGAGCTCCCACTTAATACTTTGCAAAATTATGAAATATTTTATAGAACATATAAAGCATGATATTACAAACACCTATCTCACCTCCTGTCTTTACCAAATCTCAGCACTTTGCCATATTGCTTCAGATTTTTCTTAAAAGACATAAAACATTATGGTTATTTTTAAAGTCCTCTGAGTACTTCTCCCTGATCACAATCTCTCTTCTGCCTCAAAATTAATCGCTCTCCTTATTTGGCATTTATGACTGTTTGGCATGCTTTTATATGTTCACTACATATGTATGTATCCCAGAAGTTATATATGATCTCTTTGTATGTTGTTAAACTTTATATATACAGCATCATTCTGTATACATCAATCAATTGTATATGTTTTGCTTTTCACTTAACATGTATTTGTGATTTTGTAGACCTAGTTCATTCATTTAATCTTCTGTATAATATTTTATTATATAAATATGCAACCATTTGTTCTACTCATTGCTAGACATTTCAGTTTCCCTTTTTTTTTTTTCTTTAGTATGGACAAGGAGAAAAGCACACAACAATGTACATCGAGGCACTTATTTTATTAACAAAACCAGGAAATGGACTTTGATTAATCCATAACTGTTAACTTTCCCCCTCTATAGTGCCATTCAATCCCTGACAGAAGAAAAAAATTAGAGACATCAAAATAATACTTTTGGCAGTTGTGAGAGGTTTCTTGTTCTTTTTGGTTCAGCAAAGATCCTTTTTTATAAAAAATCAGGAAGGAACCCACCAGTATTTTTTAGGGAAATACATGTATAAATGAGGTCCCTTTAAGCTCTCCCAAGCTCTTCAGAATCTTAAAAATGGAAGTAGGAGATGTTGTTCATATTATTGTACAAAATGGTTGAGTTAAGTCCAAAGGGTACCTGGAGTCTTATCTCACTAAATTTGAATTTCCAGTACCCACCATTGGCCCAGATTTAATCTTCCCTTGAAATAATAAACTATTAAAAAAAAAAAAAAAAAAAAACCCAAGGCACACGGTTGTTTTTCCCCAAACAGTTTTAAATATGCCTATATGTAATTCTACAGAAAAGACGGGAGTAGACCAGCTCAAATCTTTTGTTTGCTAATTAAAGCAGAATTCAGATTATATTTCTCAGTAATTTTATACAAATTGGAAAGAAGGTGCAAAATGTTATTACACAGTGCTCAGGCAGGGAAATAGATGCCTTGTATCAACTCAGATTTCTCCCTTGTTCCACTAGGACATTTGCCTTTATCACCTTTTTCTTTCTGCTTATTACAAAAGTATCTAGTCTTATATGCATGGTGGTAGGATTGGAGACATTGGGGTGAAAAAGATAGTGTCTACTCTTAAGAAGATACTAACCACTCCCTGAATATGTGAAAACATAATTTAGAAAGAAAGAGAGAGAAAGAGAGAGAGGTGGCATGGTTCTCTGGGGGAGGCAAGAGATTGAAGGAGAGTGCTAAAAAATAGGATAGGAAGTACATTCCGTATAGAGGGAGCATGCAAACGAAGGAATAGTAACAATTGCTGCCTCTAAGGAACTCCTGCAATAGCACATCTACTTGGAATCTAAATCCTGGTTTCCATAGTTTTGTCAATTCCACTACTATACAAACTGTGTTATAGGAGAAATAACACAACTTGGTTCACAAGAAAAAAGACAATATGGAATGTGCCACATACCAGCTATGGTGAACTAGTTTATATTCCCTAAGAATACCATGAATTTTCAAGTCTCTAAGTCTTTGCTTATACCCCTACTTTGGATGACATTCTCTGAGTGCTCCACTTCTCTATGGCCTCATACATCCTTAAAGCTCATTTAAAGCATAACCTCTCTAGGAAACCTCCCTTACTCCCCTCCGGAGGCGTGAATCATCCCTGTGTGTTCTCCCAGAGAAGGCTGCTTCTGCCTCTGTAAGTAAAGCACTCAGCACAGTCTGACAAACAGCCTCATAAATTGTGTGTGCCTCTGTGTCCTCTGCTCTTAAAAGACAGGAATTCGTCTAATTCATCTTTCTAATCCCCTCAGTATATGGGATAGTGCCAACATGTAGTAAGTGTTAAACATGCAGTTCATTAAATGATTTGCATAGCCAAAAAGGAAACTGGTATTGGGAATTAGAGTAATCAACAGATCCCAGTAGTGCCACTGCCTTAAACTTCATGTGGATACAATTCCTTTGAAAATAACTGTGGGGTTGTTATTGTTGTTGTTGTTGATAATTGCCACTAAGTCCCTCAGCTCTACCTAGAAGTCCTAGGTTCAATTCCCTGGGCCAGAAGCCAAGCTGTGTATATCTGAGTGGGTGTATGAGGGTATTCTCCATGGATCTCTTTTACAAATTGTGTTCAAAGTGGGCCATTTCCTGCTAGATTCCTCACCTTTCCTAAGTAGCATATGGTGAAATGTTTATTTTTATTAAAGTAAGTAAATAGTACAAAAGTATATCAAAGAAAGAAAATTTAAAAGGCAAGAAGAAAAACACTAGACATAGAGTTTAAAAGTCTATTATTTGCCGATCAACTTTATGATTTATTATATTTTTTGAAACAACTGTGAATGGTTTTTTTCTTAAGTAATGTTTGGGTTTTTTTTTTTTTTTTTCTATTTTCTCTAGAAACTTTATAGGAAAAGAGAAACATACCTTAGCAAGGAAGGCTGAAAATTATTTTAAAACTCAAACATATCAGGCTAATATATTCATAATAAAAAAAAAAAAACAAATAAACACATGAGCAAAAATAAAACATGAAGAAATAAATGAGAGTACCAATAGAAGGAAAAGTAACATTACTATAGCTTTGTAGTATTGTCTGAAGTCTGGGAGGATTATGCCTCCTGCTTTATTCCTTCTCCTCCGGTTTGCTTCGGCAATTCTGGGTCTTTTATGATTCCATATAAAATTTAGGATTATTTGTTCTAGTTCTGTGAAAAATGTCTTGGGTAATTTGATATGTGTCATATTAAATCTGTAGATTGCTTTGGGTAGTATGGCCATTTTAACAATATTAATTCTTCCAATCCAAGAGCATAGGATATCTTTCCATTTCTTTATCTTTAATTATCTTTAATTTCCTTTATTAACGTTTTATACTTCTCAGAATACAAGTCTTTCATCTCCTTGATTAGGTTTATTCCTAAGTATTTTATATTTTTTGGTGCGATTTTTAAAGTTTTTTTTTTTTTTTTTTTTTTTACATTCCCTTTCTGCTAATTCATTGTTAGTGTGAAGAAATGCAACCAAGTTCTGTGTATTAATTTGGTATCCTGCTACCTTGATGAATTCATTTATCAGTTCTAGTAGATTTTGTGTGGAGTCTTTAGGGTTCTCTATATGTAGTGTCATGCCATCTGCATATAATGACAATTTTACCTCTTCCCTTCCAATTTGGATATCTTTTATTTCTTTTTCTTCTCTGATTGCTGTGACTGGGACTTCCAATACTATGTTGAATAGAAGTGGTAAGAGTGGGCATCCTTGTCTTGTTCCAGATTTTCAAGGCTTTCAGCTGTTCACCATTTAGTATTATATTGGCTGTGGGTTTGTTGTAAATAGCTTTTATTATGTTGAGCTATGTTCCCTCTATACTCACTTAGGTAAGAGGTTTTCTTTTTATCATGAATGAGTGTTGAATTCTGTCAAATGTTTTTTCTGCATCTATTGAGATGATCATGTGGTTTTGGTCTTTTCTTTTGTTGATGTGGTGTATCACACTGACTGATTTGGGTATGTTGAACAATCCTTGTGCACAGGAGACTATGTTCAACATCCTGAGATAAACCATAATGGAAAAGAATATTAAAAAGAATGTATATATGTGTATAACTGAGTCACTTTGTTGTATAGCAAAAATTAACAACATTGTAAATCAACTATACTTCAGTAAAAGAAGAAATTAAAAAAGAAGGAAAACTAACATGTAATTTTGTTTGGTACCAGTTCCAGTGACCATAGAGTAAGCATACACTACTCTACATCTCCCACTGATTACTAGTAATAATATAAAAACATGTATCTGAGGACTCAGAAAAGTAAATAATAGCAGATGAATTGGAGAAAGAAATCAAAATTGAAAGTATGGCCAACATGACAATGAGTTTATTGATATTTTCTTTTTCTTTTCTTATCTCTCAGCTTGGATTCTAGGGCACACAAACCCCAGAACTGCACACTAGGTATGGGGAGGAAAAACTCCAAAAGAAACTTATTCTCTATTTTTCTGTCCAGAGGACTGAGAAGGAAGAGTAGGTGGGATGGAGACTGTGGAGGGAAATCCCTTCCTATGTTTTCTTTTTTTTTTCTCATCTGGCTTACTCAGGTGAAGACAAGCCTGGGTCACAGAACAATACATTAGTAAATACAGAAGCTATGTATATACCTAAAACTGAGAGGAATTCTTTCTCTTTGAGGAGAAGAACTAGAAAACTTGGTCCTTGAGGTCCAAAGTGTGTGTGTGTGTTGTGTGTGAAATCATCATTAATTTTCTTCCTCCCTTCTCTTTCATTGATTTGTCCCCAAGGTGAACCAAGTCATAGAAAGTGTGAAATGACATAGGAAACTTAAATCCTGACTTTTAAGTCAGAAGATCTGAGAGAGAAACCCCTGGAGAATTGAGAGAGAAGAGGAGTTATGGAGAAGAAGCTGATAGAGAAAATGAACCGCTAAATCTGTGTACTAAGTCTCAGGCTCACCACTGAATTGCACAGGCATTGAACCTAACCAAAGTAGTAGAGCAAATGTTTCAAGAGTTGAAATATGATGTAAAACAAAGCCCTGGCTGACCACTGGGTGGTGTACTAGTGGAGTAGACAGAAAAGTTCTACAAATGCTTTTAAAATTAAACTGACATATATCTTTCTTAATTAGTGTTTTTACTTCCTTTGGATAAATAACCAAGAGTGCAACTGCTGGATCATACAGTAGTTGTATTTTTAATATTTTGTGGAACCTCCACACTGTTCTCCATAGTGGCTGCAATTTACATTGCCACCAACAGTGCACAAGTGTTCCTTTTCCTCCACATCCTCTCCAACACTTGTTATTTGCCACCCTTTTTAGCCATTCTGACAAATGTGAGGTGTTATCTCATTGTGGCTTTGATTTGCATTTCCCTGATGATTAGTGATGTTAAGCATCTTTTCATGTGCCTGTTGGCCATTTGTATGTCTTCTTGGGAAAAATTCTATTCAAATCCTCTGCCCATTTTTTAATTCAGTTTTTTGTTTTTTGAAGTTGAATTGTATGAATTTTTGAGTATCTTGGATATTGGCCCCTTATCAGATATATCATTTACAAATATCTTCTCTCATTCAATAGGCAGGCTTTTCTTTTTTTTTTTTATACTTTCCCTCACTGTGCAAAAGCTTTTTAGTTTGATGTAGTCCCATTAGTTTATTTTTGCTTTTGTTTCCCTTGCCTGAGAAGACATATCCAAAAAATATTAATAAGAACAACGTCAAAGAGCACATTGTCTCTATTTTCTTCTAAAGGTTTTATGGGTTCAGGTCTTATATTCAAGTCTTTAATCCATTTTGAATTTATTTTTGTGTATGGTGTGAGAAATTAGTCCAGTTTGATTCTTGTGTATGTAGCTATCCAGTTTTCCCAACACCATTTATTGAAGAGACTGTCTTTCCCCATTGCCTATTCTTGCCTCCTTTGCCATAGATTAACTCCCCGTATAAGTATGGGTTCATTCTGTTCTGCTCCAGTGATCTATGTCTGTTTTTATGCCAGTACCATACCATTTTGATTTCTGTAGTTTTGCAGTATAGTTTAAAATCAGGGGGTGTACTATTTTCAGCTTTGAGTTTTTTCCTCAAGATTGTTTTGGCTATTTGGAATCTTTTGTGTTTCCATACAAATTTTAAAATTATTTGTTCTAGCTCTGAAAAATGCCATTGGAATTTTGATAGGGATTGTATTGAATCTGTAGTGTGCCTTTGGTAATATGATCATTTTAACCATATCATTTTTTCCGAACCATGACTATGACATATCTTTTCCATCTGCTTGTGTCATTGCAGCATTATTTACAATAGTCAAGATATGGAAACAACTTAAGTGCCCATCAGTTAATGAATGGATAAAGAAGATCTGGTGTACATATACAGTGGAATCCATAAAAAAATAATGAAATCTTGCCATTTGTGACAACATGGATGGACCTAGAGGGTATTATGCTAAGGGAAAGAAGTCAGACAAAGACAAATACTTTATGATTTCATTTATATGTGGTATCTTAAAAATAAAAACAAATGAACAAATATAACAAAACAGAAACACAGTTATAGATACAGAGAACAAACAGGTGGTTGCTAGAGGGGATGGGTTGGGAAGGGGAAAGAAATAGGTGACGGAGATTAAGAGTTACAAACTTCCAGTTGCAAAATAACTGAGTCATGGGCATGAAATGTACAGTGTGAGGAATGTAGTCAATAAATATCTTTGGTGACATATCATAACTAGACTTATCAAGGTGATCATTTTGAAATGTATAGAAATATCAAATCACTATGTTGTATTACAGGCACTAACAGAGTGTTGTAGGCCAATTATACTTCAAAAACAAACAAAAAAACTCAGAAAAAGAGATCAGATTTGTGGTTAACAGAGGTGAAGTGTGGGTGGAGGTGGAACTGGATAAAGGTAGTCAAAAGATACAAACTTCTAGTTATAAAATAAGTAAGTACTAGGCATGTAATGTACAACATGATAAATATAATTAACACTGCTGTATGTTATCATGAAAGTTGTTAATGGAGTAAATTCTAAGAGTTTTCACCACAAGGAAAAATTTTTTTCTATTTCTTTAATTTTGTAACTATATGAGATGATGGAAGTTCACTAAACATATTGTGATAATCATTTCACAATGTATGTAAGTCAAATCATTATACTGTAGAGAGGGGAGATCAAGAAGGTGGAATAAAAGATGTGGAGCTTATCTCCCCTCATGAACACATCAAAAATACATATACATGGGGAACAATCCTCACTGAAAACTAACTGGAAACTGGCAGAAGGACTCCTGAACAACCAAACCTGTAAGAAAGATACACATGTAAATGGGTATGAGGGGAAGAAAAGTGATTGGGTCAGCATCTATACCTTTGGGAGGTGACTCAGAGAAAAATGGAGATTACACAAGCATCCCCCTCCTCTGAGGTAAAGGTCCTCATGCTGGAAGATGCAGAACAACACACATTTAAAGGGAACAGTGTAAGCTTGACCTTGATTGTCAGTGCTTCTGCTCCAGTAATTTGAAATAAGATTGTACCCATGGCAGTGTGGTAATAGCCAATGAGCGAAGAGAAAGTTCTGCCTCACATTGTGCACCAGCTCTTGTCCCTCCATCCCCAGCCCCATCTCCTTTCAAGGTGATACCTGCCAGCACACCCTGAGAAAAGACGTGACTGGCATCCATATTGAAACCAGCTCTCCCACCAAAGACATCAGACACGTGCAATCTGCATAGGGGCGCTTCCACATAAGAACACCCCTTCAAGATCACAACAGGTAAAAGTTTCACCTAAATTCGTAGAGGCAGAGAAAGTTAAGCAAAATGAAACCTGAGAGGAACTACCTTCAATTGAAAGAGGAAGAGAACACACTTGGAAAAAATTGAAACAAAATTAACAATTTACCAGATAAGGAATTCAAAAATTCAGTAATAAAAATGTTAACTGAATTAGGGAAAAATAATTTATCTAATCAGTGAACATTATAAGAAGGAGATAGAAAATATAAAAAATGACCCAATCAGACATGAAGAATTCAATATCTTAAAAAACAAAACAAAACAAAACTCTAGAAGGAATGAATAGTAGACTAAGTGATACATAAGAACACATAGTGATGTGGAAGATAGAATAATGGAAATTACCAAATCAGAGCAGCAGAATAAAAAAACCAAAAAAAACCCAACATTTTAAAAAGTGAAAGCAATTTAAGGGATCTCTGGGATAATATTAAGTATTCCAACATTTGCATCATCGGGGTTCCAGAAGGAAAAGAGAGAAGGGGACTGAAAATGTATTTGAGGAAATTATGGCTGAAAACTTCCCAAACCTGAAGAAGGAAACAGATATCCAAGTACAGGAAGCACAGAGGGTCCCAAACAAGATGAACCAAAACAGACAAACACCAAGACATATCAAAATTAAAATGGCAAAAGTTAAAGATAAAAAGAGAATTCTAAAGGCTGCAAAAGAAAAACAAAGAGTCATATACAAAGGAATTTCCATAAGCTATCAACTGATTTATCTGCAGAAACTTTGCAGGCCAGAAAGGATGGTCATGATATGTTCAAAGTGCTGAAAGGGGAAAACCTGCAACCTAGGATACTCTACCCAGCAAGAATATCATTTTGAATAGAAGGAGAGATAAAGACCTTTTCAGACAGCAAAGACTAAAAGAATTCATCAACACTAAATCTACCCTAAAAGGAATGTTGAAGGGTCTTTTCTAAATTAAAATGAAGTAAGAGTCTATAAGAAAGGAAAAATCCCTCTAAGAAAGGCAAATATGAAGGACTGAGGATCAACCTACTGTAAGAATTGAGGATGAAACACTTAAATAAGCCAGGATGTAGATGAAAAGACAATACATTGTAAAGCAACTATAACTACAATAAACAATTAAGGGATAAGTATAAAGATGCAAAATATGACATGAAAAACACAAAATGTGGGGGAGGGGAATACAAATGTTGATCTCTTAGAATATGTTTGAACTTAAATGACCATCAGTTTAAAACAAGTAGATAAAGTTATAAGTCAATATATATGAACTCCTTGTTAACCAAAAATCAAAAACCTACAATAGATATACAAATACCAAAAAGAAACTACTAAAGAAAATCATCAAACCACAGGGGAAGAAACCAAAAGGATATTTGAACAGAGAACTACCAAAACAACCAGAAAACAAGAAATAAAATGGCAATAAGTACATATCTAAATGTCAATAAGTTAAATGCTCTCATCAAAACACAGGGTGGCTGATTGCATTTAAAAAAAAAAAAAGAAGAACATTTCAATATGCTGCCACAAGAGACCACTTCAGGGCAAAAGACAAACACAGACTGAAAATGAAGGAATGGAAAAAGATATTTCATGCAAATGGAAATGGTAAGAAAGCAGGAGTGGCAATACTCATATCAGACAAAATAGACTTTAAAACAAAGACTATAGCAAAAGACAAAGAGGGCATTATATAATGATAAAGGGACCAATACGTAAGTGGACATTACACTCATTACATATATGCACCCAATGCATAAACACCTAAGTATATGAAACAAATACTAATAGACATAAAGGGAGAAACTGACAAATATACAATAATAGTAGAGGAATTTAACACCCTACTTACATCAATGGACAGATCATCTGGACAGAAAATCAATAAAGCAATAGTGGTCTTAAATGATACAATTGACCAGTTGAAGTTAATAGATCTCTACAAAATACTACACCCCTAAACAGCAGAATAAATATTCTTTTCAGGTGCACATGCAACGTTCTATAGTATAGATCACACAGTAGGCCAAAAAATGAGTCACAAGAAAATTAAGAAGATAGAAATTATATCAAGCACTTATACCAACCATAACAGCATGAAACCAAAAATCAACTACAGAAAAAAAATTGTAAAAGAACAAACATGTGGACATTAAACAACATGCTACTAAAAACAAACAATGTCAATGAGGAAATCAAAGAGGAAATCAGAAGACACCTAGAGACAAATTAAAATGGAAACACAACTCTCTATAATCTATGGGATGCAGCAAAAACAATTCTAAGATGGAATTTTGTATTGATACAGGCCTTCCTCAAGAAACAAACAAACAAACAAAAAAACTCAAATAAACCTAACCTACCACCTAAACGAATTAGAAAAAGAAGAACAAACAAAGCCCAAAGTTAGCAGAGGGAAGAATATAATTAAGATCATAGAGGAAATAAATAAAATAGAGACCAATAAAACAATAGAAAGGATCAATGAACACAAGAGCTGTTTTTTGAAAAGACAAACAAAACTGACAAACTTTTAGCCAAGCTCACAAAGAAGAAAAAAATTTGAAAATGCAAATAAACAAGATAAGAAATGAAAGAGGAGAAATAACAACCAATGCCACAGAGACAGAAAATATCATAGGACAATACTACAAACAGTCATATGCCAACAAGTTGGAACACCTAGAGGAAATGGACAAATTTCTAGAAAGATACAACCTACAAAGACTGAATCAAGAAGAAAAAGACAATTTGAACAGACCAATCACTAGTAGTGAAATTGAATTTGTAATAAAATAAACTCCTTGCAAACAAACGTCCAGGACCAAATGTCTTCTAGGGAGAATTCTACCAAACATATAAAGAAGAACTGATACCTATCCTTCTCATATTATCCCCCCAAATTGGAGAGGCTAGAACACTCCCAAATTCATTCACAAGTCAACCATTACCCTGATACAAAAATAAGACAAAGACACTACAAAAAGACAAAATTATAGGCCAATATCTTTGATGAGTATAGACACAAAAATCCTCAACAAAATATTAGCATACTGAATCCAACAATATATAAAAAGGATTATACACCATGATCAAGTTGGATTTATTTCAGGGACACAAGAATGGTTCAACATTGACAAATCAATCAATATGATACAGCACATTAACAAAACAAAGAATAAAAATGATATATTCATTTCAATAGACACAGAAAAAGCATTTGACAAAATTCAACAACCATTCATGACAAAAAATCTCATCAAAGTGTGTATGAAGGGAACATATCTCAACATAATAAAGGCCATTTGTGGTAAACCCATAACTAACATCATACTCAATGGTGACAAGCTGAAATCCTTTCCTCTAAATTGAGGAAAAAGACAAGGATGCCCACTCTCACCACTTCTATTTAACATGTTATTGGAAAACCTAATCACAGCAAACAGACAAGAAAAAGAAATAAAAGGCATCTAAATTGGAAGAGAAGAAGCAAAACTGTTAGTATTTGCAGATGACAGATATATATAGAACCCTAAATTCTCCACCCTAAAACTATTAGAACTACTAAATGAATTCAGTAAAGTTGCAGAATACAACATTAATATACAAAAATTTGTTGCTGTTCTATACACTAATAATATCCGAAAGAGAAAGTAAGAAAAAAAAAAAAAAAGCTCTTTCAAAATCTCATCAAAAAGAACAAAATACCTAGGAATAAACTTAACCAAGGAGGTGAAAGACCTATACTCTGGAAACTATAAAAGACTAATGAAGGAAGTTGAAGATGATACCAAAAAATGGAAAAATATATTGTGCTCTTGGACTGGAAGAATTAATATTGTTAAAATGCCCATACTACCCAAAGTGATCTTAATATTCATTGCAATCCCTACTAAAACACCCATTACACTTTTCACAGAACTGAAAAAAAAATCCTAAAATTCATATGGAATGACAAAAGATCCTGATTTACCAAAACAATCTTGAGAAAGAAGAACAAAGCTGGAAGTATCATGCTCCCTGTCTTCAGACTATACTACAAATCCATAGTAATCAAAACAGCATGGTACTGGCAGAAAAACAGACCCATAGATCAATGGAACAGAATAAAAAGCCCAGAAATAAACCCACATACATATGGTCAATTAATCTATGGCAAAGGAAGCAAGAATATACAATGGAGAAAAGACAGTCTCTTCAGCAAGTGGTGCTGGGGAAAATGAACAATCACATGTAAAACAATGAGATTATAACATTTCCTCACACCATATATGAAAATAAACTCAAAATTGATTAAAGACCTAAATGTAACACCTGAAACCATAAAGCTCCTAGAAGAGAATATAGGTAGAATACTCTTTGTCACAAATATTGGCAATATTTCTTTGAATCTGTCTCCCAAGGCAAAAAATAAACAAATGGGACCTAATTAAACTTAAAAGCTTTGGCACTGCAAAGGAAACCACTGACAAAATGAGAAGACACCTACAAAGTGGGAGAAAATATTTGAAAATGATATGACTGACAATGGGATTAATATCCAAAATATATAAACAGCTAATACAACTCAGTTTCAAAAAACCCAATCAAAAAATGGGCAGAAGTCCTGAATAGATATTTTTCTAAAGAAAACATACAGATGGCTAACAGGCACATGAAAATATGCTCAAAATCACTAACTTTTAGAGAGATGCAAATCAAAACCACGAGATATCACCTCACACCTGTCAGAATGGCTATCATCAAAAAGTCTACAAGTAACAAATGTTGGAGAGAATATGGAGAAAATGTAACTCTTGTACACTGTTGGTGGGAATGTAAGTTGGTGCAGCCACTGTGGAAAACAGTATGGATATTCCTCAAAAAGCTTAAAACATAACTACCATATGATCCAGCAATTCCACTCCTGGGTATATATCTGGAAAAAAAAAACCAAAAACACTAAATCAAAAAGATATATACACTTCAATGTTCACAGGAGCACTGTTTACAACAGCCAAGATATTAAAGCAAGCCAGGGACCCATCAGCAGATGAATGGAAAAATAAGATGTGATGTGTGTATATATACAATGGAACATTACATTAAAAGAATGAAATTATGCCATTTTCAGCAATGTGGATGGCCCTAGAAAATATTATGCTCAGTTAAACAAGTGAGACAAAGATAAATGCTGTATGATATCATTTATACATGGAATCTAAAAAAGAATACAAATGATCATATGTGCAAAACAGAAGCAGACTCACAGATACAGAAAACAAAGGGCAGAGGGATGGGGGAGATTCAAATTAGGAGTATGGTACTAAGAGATACAAACAATTATGTATAAAATAGATAAGCAGCAAGGTTACATTGTATAGCACAAGGAATTATAGCCATTATCTTGTAGTAAATTTTAATGAAATATAACCTTTAAAAATACTGAATAATTATGCTGTACACCTGAAACAAATATAATATTGTAAATAAACATTTCAATAAAAATAAATAATTTAAAAATCATTATACTGTACACCTTAAACTTTAGATTGCTGTTTGTCAATTTTGTCTCAATAAAACTTGAAGAAAAAAAACTAAACTGAGATAGGAAGCACAGCCTACAGATGGCAGGTTGGGACTTGTGGCAAGAACCATACCAGGTTGACTCCCTGATAAAACAAACAAAAAACAAAAACAAACAAAAGGAAAACACTCTCTAGAAGATTTTAACAGGAGTAGATTCATAAACAAAATTCTCAAAATTTTCTAATACAATCCAAAATTACTAGTTGTAAGAAAACCAGGAAAATCTCAATAACTCTCCAGAGAAAATATAATCAATTGATACCAATACATAAGTTGACCCATATGTTGAAATTATTGGACAAAGCTTTGAAAGTAGTTTTTTAACTATGCTCCACTAAGTAAGAGAAAACAAATCTTTTGAAATAAATGGAAAGGAAATGGAAGATACAAAGAAGAATCAAATGGAAATTTTAGAGACAAAAAATGTGAAAACGGAAAAAAACTTTACTGGATAGCAGAGTGGAAGTGGCAGAAAAAAATCACCAAACTTGAAAATAGATCAATAGCAATAATCCTTTCTAAATAAGAAGAGACAAAACTTAGAGAAAAATAAAATACATAAGCAGAGCCTTAGGGCCATGTGGGACAGGTTTTGCATTTGTGTCACTAGACTCCCAGAAGGAGAGAAAAAAGAGATTTGTGAAGAAAATGTATAGCTGAAATCTTCTCAAATTTGGTGAAAGCTATAAATGTGCAGGTTTAAGAGGTTGACAGAACCCCCAAAAGGAAGAAAATAACATAGAGAGATATCAAAATCAAACTGCTGGAATTGCAAGATAAAGAAAAAATCTTAAAAGCAGCAAGCAAAAACCCCAACACCTTATATATAGGAGAACAATTCAAATGACAGCCTATCTCAATGTAAATCATGGAAGTCAGAAGACAGTGTAATAACCTATTTAAAGTGCTGAAAGCAAAGAATTCTTAATTCAGAATTCTATAACCACTGAAAATATCCTTCAGGAAATAAGGTGAAATTAAGACATCCAAATAGCCAAAGCAATCTTGAGAACGAAAAATGGAGCTTGAGGAATCAGGCTCCCTGACTTCAGACTATACTACAAAGCTACAGTAATCAAGACAGTTTGGTACTGGCACAAAAACAGAGACATAGATCAATGGAACAGGATAGAAAGCCAAGAGATAAACCCACGCACATATGGTCACCTTATCTTTGATAAAGGAGGCAAGCATATACAGTGGAGAAAAGACAGCCTCTTCAAGAAGTGGTGCTGGGAAAACTGGACAGGTACATATAAAAGTATGAAATTAGAACACTCCCTAATACCATACACAAAAATAAACTCAAAATGGATTAAAGATCTAAATGTAAGGCCAGACAGTATAAAACTCTTAGAGGAAAACATAGGCAGAACACTCTATGACATAAATCACAGCAAGATCTTTTTCAACACACCTCCTAGAGAAATGGAAATAAAAACACAAATAAACATATGGGACCTAATGAAACTTAAAAGCTTTTGCACAGCAAAGGAAACCATAAACAAGACCAAAAGACAACCCTCAGAATGGGAGAAATATTTGCAAATGAAGCAACTGACAAAGGATTAATCTCCAAGATTTACAAGCAGCTCATGCAGCTCAATAACAACAACAACAAAAAAAACCAATCCAAAAATGGGCAGAAGACCTAAATAGACATTTCTCCAAAGAAGATAAACAGATTGCCAACAGACACATGAAAGAATGCTCAACATCATTAATCATTAGAGAAATGCAAATCAAAACTACAATGAGGTATCATCTCACACCGGTCAGAATGGCCATCATCAAAAAATCTAGAAACAATAAATGCTGGAGAGGGTGTGGAGAAAAGGGAACACTCTTGCACTGTTGGTGGGAATGTAAATTGATACAGACACTATGGAGAACAGTATGGAGGTTCCTTAAAAAACTAAAAATAGGACTACCATACGACCCAGCAATCCCACTACTGGGCATATACCCTGAGAAAACCATAATTCAAAAAGAGTCATGTACCAAAATGTTCATTGCAGCTCTATTTACAATAACCAGGACATGGAAGCAACCTAAGTGTCCATCATCGGATGAATGGATAAAGAAGATGTGGCACATATATACAATGGAATATTACTCAGCCATAAAAAGAAATGAAATGGAGTTATTTGTAGTGAGATGGATGGAGTTAGAGTCTGTCATACAGAGTGAAGTAACTCAGAAAGAGAAAAACAAATACAGTATGCTAACACATATATATGGAATCTAAGGGGAAAAAAAAAAAATGTCATGAGGAACCTAGTGGCAAGACGGGAATAAAGACACAGACCTGCTAGAGAATGGACTTGAGGATATGGGGAGGGGGAAGGGTAAGATGTGACAAAAAGAGAGAGTGGAATGGACATATATACACTACCAAACATAAAATAGATAGCTAGTGGGAAGCAACCGCATAGCACAGGGAGATCAGCTCTGTGCTTTGTGACCACCTAAAGGTGTGGGGTGGGGAGGACGGTAGGGAGGGAGATGCAAGAGGGAAGAGATATGGGAATATATGTATATGTAAAACTGATTCACTTTGTTATAAAGCAGAAACTAACACACCATTGTAAAGCAATTATACTCCAATAAAGATGTTAAAAAAAAAAAAAAGACATCCTTGGGTGCAAAAAAAAAAAAGCTAAAGCAAATGGTAAAAATAGTTCTTTAGGCAGAAGAGAAATGATACCAAAGGAATCCTGGAATCCCAGAAGTGAAAGAAGACAACAGAAATGGTAACTATCTGGGTAAATAAAAATAACCTTTTTTTCTCCTCAAGTTCTTTGAAATATGTATGACGGTTGAAGGTAAAAGTCATAACATTGTCTGATGAGGTTTTCAATTTTTTATAGCTGAAACTACAGCAAAAAAGAGGGAGCATAAATGAACATATATGGTTATAATGTTGGTACATTTTTCCTTGTGTATGTAAACTTTGAAAAGATAGGTTATGTATATTTTAATAATTTGGGCAACCACTAAAAAAAGAACTATAAAGAGAGACACAGTCAAAAAATAAATTGATAAATTAAAATTGAATACTAAAAAAAATCAAGTAATAAAAAGAAGGTAGAAAAGTGAAAACAAAAGAAAAAAATCAGAGAAAACAAATAGAAATATAATAAAATTATAGGCCTAACCTAAATCTATCCATATCAATAATTACATTAAAGTAAATGTTCTAAGCAAAATGAAAAGACAGAGGATCAGATTTGAAAAAAAAAAAAAAGGTAAGACTCAACTACATGCCATCTACAAAAAAGCCACCTTAAATGTAATTATATAGGTAGATTAGAAGTAGAAAGAAGGAAAAAAGATATACCATGCAAACACTAGTTAAAAGAAAACTGGAGTGGCTATATTAGTATCAGATAAAGTAGACATCAGAACAAGAAGAATTACTGGCGATAAAGAACATAATATAATGATGAAAGGGTCAATTCACCAAGAAGACCCAACAAACTTATATGTGTATGCACCAAACAGACCTTTAAAATGCACAAAGCAAAAACTGAAGCTGGAAGAAACAGACAAATTAAAAATTATAGTTAGATTGCAAAAACTTCTCTCAGTAATTAACAGAACAACAAGTAAACACAAAATCAGCAAGGATATAGAAGTTCTGAACAAAACTCAGCTGATTTGACATGTATAAAACATTCAACACAACAGCAGAATATACATTATTTTCAAGTGCACATGGAACATTCTTCAAGATAGACAAATATCTTGGGTCATAAAACAGACCCTAACAAATATTAAGTGATTGAAATAATACACAGTATGTTCTCTGACCATAATGAAATTAAACTAGAAACAAATAACAGAAAAATGTTGGGAAAAAAGCACAAATATTTGAATATTAAACAACACTTCTAGATGATACATTGGTCAAAGAGGGTATCAAGAAACATTTAGAAATATTCTGAACTAAATGAAAATGAAAATACTACATGTGATGGTCAGTTTTACATAATCAACTTAGCTCGGCTATTGTCCTTATTATTTAATCAAACATGAATCTCAATGTTGCTGTGAGGTAGAAATGATAAAGTCTATAGTCATTTTATTTTAAGCAAGAAAGATAATTAGTTGAAAGGTTAAAATAAAGATATATTAGAACAGTGTCCTTCTAAAGCAGCTTTCCTGAAATGCTGTGAGCATATTGAATGAAAGAATAGATTTGAACCATAAGAAACAGCCCAGTTCTTGTTTGAACTCAACTATATATTTATTCTTCCAACCAAGTGGATATTTATCGAATACCCCCTATCTGCCAGGGGAAAACCCAGTTCTTCCCTACCATGTCTTTATTCCCTGTGTGTCTCCTTTTAGTACTCACATAGACCAGCTAAGCATCCTACAATTTAACTCCAGTATGACATTATCTGTCCTGCCATTCAGTCAGATTTCAGTTAAGGGCTCAGTCCCATAAGACTGCTCCCACCCTACTTCAGATGCCAATTACAGATAGTAGGTCCCCCAGGTTACCTACAACTTCTGTCCAATTTGGCTATAAATTGGAGGTTCTCAAGATTTTCTCTTCAAGTTGATCAATTTTAGAGCAGCACACAGAACTCAGGGAAATACTACCAGCTTATTAGGGGATAAAGTATACAGATGAACAGTCAGACGAAGAGATACATAGGGAAAGGTCTGGGAAGGTCCCAAGCACAGGAGCTTATGTCCTTGTAGATAGGTTCAAAGACAAATATTATAACAAGAGATGCTCCTACTGCCTTTATCAGTTAAGAATTCATATATATATATATATATATATATATATATATATATATATATATATATATGTATATATATATATATATATATATATATACATATATATATATATATATATATATATATATATATATATATATATATATATATATATATATTCTATTACCTCAGAGCCAGGTACTGTGTTAAGCAATGAATATTAGACCAAAAATTAAAATGAACGAATGAATGAACGAATCCTTAAGGAATTTTTGTGTGGATATTAGATAATGAGTAGGAAATAAGAAGAAAAGTCCATTCCAGGCAGAGGGAAACAATGTAAACATAGAAATGGAAGTAGAACAAGAAAAATTTGCTCTGAGAAACTACACTTTCTGCCCCTTAAATTCTCTGTGCTTCCTTTCCCAGGTCTCTAGCAGTGGGGATTGGATGTACTAACTGCAGTGCGACAGCCAAAACATGGAGTTACACAGTGGGCTGTTGGTAAAGTAATAGACGTACATGGAATAGTTAGCTAGCCCAAGGAGTGGGAAGGGAAGAGATAGAACACACATTTCAGGCCAATGCAGATTTTGTACTCCAAATGAAATTTCTCCAGCATCTTTAATTTAAAAAATACTATGCAAGGCTGGGCAAAAGTTGTCCAATCTCAAGCTACACTGACTGTCTTTACTTCATTTGAATCCCATTAAAGCATGATCTTCTCAAATATCCTTTTATGATATCTAGATAGTCTAATGCTTCAATTTAATTCTATGAGAGTGTGGATTAACAATGAATATGAAAAACTGAGGGGATTTCCCAAAGAAAGTCATTTCCTTGAGGGGGAAAGGAAAAGCCCTCCACAAAGTACAAAAATATTATGGTTTTATTATTTTTGTTATTTGTCCCTCATATGATGAATCAAGAATGGGAGTCTAAAATCTGAATTAAAGGTTACTACAACAGCATTTTTTTAATTAATTAATTTATTTATTTTATTTATTTTTTATTTTTGGCTGTGTTGGGTCTTCATTTCTGTGCGAGGGCTTTCTCTAATTGTGGCGAGCGGGGGTCACTCTTCATCGCAGTGCATGGGCCTCTCACTGTGGTGGCCTCTCTTGTTGCAGAGCACAGGCTCCAGACATGCAGGCTCAATAGTTGTGCCTCATGGGCCTAGTTGCTCCACGGCATGTGAGATCTTCCTAGACCAGGGCTCGAACCTGTGTCCCCTGCATTGGCAGGCAGATTCTCACCCACTGCGCCACCAGGGAAGCCCAGCAACATTTTTTTTTAATTTTATGCTACATGGCTTTAACAGAGGAAAAGTGATTCTATTGTCACCCTGAATATTTTTTGTAGAGAAATCACAGATGTATTGCACAGCTCAAATGCTGAATCCTCTTTGGTTTATTCAGAATTATTTGAATTATTAGGTCACATAGGATAAGCATGATAAGCATTAGTCTTTTTGTGATCTAATTCATCAATCTTTCCAAAGTTACTAAGGCAAATTCTATTCTAAATTTTATTCTAAAAGCCTCCATAATTTTGTTTATTTCTGTTTATCAAAAGTCACAAATAAGTTTCATTTTCTCTGCTACTAGATACTTTTAAAAATAAAGTAATACTTGTATTGGAAGGTAAAATATCTACATTCCAGGAATGAAATAAAAGTAGAGAGGAGTCAAGAAGCAACCAGCAATAATCGGTGGATTTGAGGCTGGGAGGAGAAGCTGTAGAGAAAACGGAGAAGAAGTGATGAAAATTTACTTGTCTACATCATGAACCTGCATGGGAAATATTGCTCTAAACATTCCATATTTGAATAGATGTTATATGGTAATTGGAGTTAATTTGTTAATGGGTGTTATCTGAATATGGATTTCAAAACACACTATAAAATAAGTTCTAGATAAGATTTTTGACTTGTTTGGAAAATTGTCATAAATGATTTACTAAGAACCTAAGAACCTAGAGCTGTTTATCTGCTTAATTTTGGAGAGTCTCAGACCAATAATGACGATATTCTAAAAATGAACCTAGACTATAACACATATATTTACAGGCAACCATGAGCTCACAGTTTCCTATCCACAAATGGCAACATCATGCTTATTATCTACACAAGCTTAGGAATAGAATAAAACATACCATAATTCTACCTACTGAACAATTTCTTCTCTAAGAAGCACAAATACTTATTGAGGTTATGTTTAAATCTGTCCTTGGGCATGACAAATAAAAAATGTAACTGTGTGTGATATGGATCCCTTATTATAGAAGGACCCTTTAGAAAATCTATCATTTTTCTGTCTTTGCTGTAGGAAAAAGCTTAGTCAACATTATTTGGGGATGATCAATCTTGACAGCAACCACAATAGAAAATTAACATTTGCTTATCAGAACTTATGATATTTCAGTTAACATTGGTGTAAGAGTGAAAGTTACCCTTATCTAGCTAACTTTCAGTAGTAGCAGAAACAGAGGATTTTCACAAGATATTAGAACTATTTAAAATATTTATTGGTGTATTTTTGAACTTTCCATTTCTACCACTTGAAACATAATTCACATTTTACATAGTGTCTCATGTTAATTAAAAGTTATCATTTCATATTTATTACAGAATAAATCTACTATAGATCTATTTCATTATCCTAAACTAGTATACTACATATTAAAAATAATTTTAAATGTTTTTCTTAAAAATTGTAAAAAAATATTTTAAATTGAAAATTTTCATTAATTAAAACTTTCAGTTCATATGAATTATTCCCTATTCTACCAAGTAACAGTAACTTTCTACTGATTTCCAGACTATACCTTTGATCAAAGTAGAGAGGTATTAAAAAAAAGTCTAAGCACATAATCTGTATCAAATACCTTATGGTCTTGTAGGAAGAAAAATAGATTAGCATATGCAATTTTAAAACCAAGTAGAATCAGGAATTATAGAAAATGTGATATGAGAGTTATATAAGAGAAGGATGCTACTTGGGGAACTAGAAAAAGAGAAACGTTTCAGAAGAGATGTGAGATCTACTCTGGGCCCTCTCCCTTTTTTTCTGGTCCTTGAAAAGTTCATATTGAAGACTATACAATTTTTTGGAGACTAAAAGAAAAACAATGCTGTGATCATAAATTGTCTTATTCTCTTTATGTTGACTGATATTCATGAATCCTCAATCTTTAACATTAGATTCTATATCTATACTTCTGAATACTCATGATTATAAACGGTGTTCTGAATTAATTTTTATAATAGACTTTGCTGAATATCTAAAATATCTGAAGGACAACAGTAGTGCTATTGATTTAGAGATTAATAAGACAAGGCTCTTGCCTGAGAGGTGGTTAGCATATATTAAAGGAAACAATTTCATGAACAGATATAAATTTAACATGCTGCGATAAGAGAACAAGGTACTAGGAGAGCAAAAGGAGGATGTTGTTTGAAACTACCATGCATTCCTGAAAACTGTATCTTAAAGCAGGTGATCAAAAAGTAAAGTGTTATTTAGCATGAGGTTTACTCTTTTCACCTCTGAAGGCAACGGAAAAAAAATTAAATGAGGAGCTAAAGGTAAAAAATGATTTGAAAAAAAAAAGAACAACAAGAAAACCCTCACAAAAACAAAACTATATTAAGCAATATTGAAAGAATCAAAACATGATGACAAGTTTAATCTCTTTCGTGTGACATCATCTATGGCATGTGATTGTTTAAATCAAGGGACCATCCAAAATGCCATCTAACCAAAAAGTAGGAAA
The DNA here is from genome assembly GCF_965194805.1 of Balaenoptera borealis. Classification (NCBI taxonomy): domain Eukaryota; kingdom Metazoa; phylum Chordata; class Mammalia; order Artiodactyla; family Balaenopteridae; genus Balaenoptera; species Balaenoptera borealis. The sequence continues at coordinate 26,737,657 of NC_138879.1, read as the reverse complement.
ACTGCAAACAAAGTTATAAAGAATCACAAGGAAAGATTCACCTAACCTTTCATTCACCTAACTTCAGGCTGATGTGGCTCAGCACTGCCTGATCAAAAAGTTAGAAAATGCTGCAAAATTGACCTATTGATGAGATAGTATTCTACAGTGTCTAAGTCTAATAAAACATCAGGACTTTCAATTCCTGACATAACAGAGTAATAAATATCAGACTAACTTTCCTGCCATGAACTGGAAGCAACTATTTTCAGGCATTAACAATACAGAACACAAGTCTGGGATCCTTGAGAGAAAAAATACACACAAAGTAAGCTCCATATTCGCCCTGAATTTCTGTCAGAAGGCACATTCCAAGTCTTGACATATGGAAGTGGAGCCCAAGCAAAGAACAGCACTCTCAACTGGATGAAAGAAAGAGAGATTAGGCTACAGGAGTGATAAAGATGGACTCTTTAGATTAAGGTGGAGGAGAAGAAAGCTCTGTAGATAAATAGTTCCAGAACCTGTCTTGGAGTTGCCTAGACATGCAAAGGGCTAGATTTCATGAAGTCTGGCAGAGAATAACTTCTGAGAAATTGGAGCTCAATAAAGTTTCTGAAGGCTGCGTTATGTGAGGAAACATTGGAGTTCTGGTCATTCAGAGTGGGAAGGTTTCACTAACTTCCCCAAGCATACAGTTAAAATCTTATACAAATCACAAATAAGAATAGGGATACACTAGCCCTAAATTATCCTTTCAATCCATCCTAACAAAGCCCAAAGAGTCTTGACAGCATAAAGCTGATTCTCCAGTAAATTAACTACATTCCAGAAAAAAGTCAATGCACTTTAAAGAAAGACAATAAAATTTATATTCTAAACATGAGGCAACCAACAATGTACAACATACAATAATAATTTACTAGAATATGCAGCTGGGAAATATGACACATAACTAAGAACAAAAATGTCAATAGGAATAGACTCAGACATGAAAATAAGGTTGTAATTAGCTGATAAGGGCTTTAAATATATCTATTATAAATATGTTAATTTTTTTTAAAGTTTGAGTAAACAGACAAAAAATCTCAACAAAGAATTAGAAACTACAAAGAAGAACTGAATAGAAATTCTAACTACAAATTACAATAGCTGAAACAAAAAAATATTAAAGAGTAGCCTTGGCAGTTATGGAAACTAAAAAAGAAAAGACTATAGGATGAAAGAATCTATATAAACTAAATCTCAAAAGGAAAAATAAGCTTGAAAAAAGGAACAGAGCCTCATTGACCTGTTGAACAATATGAAATGTCTAAATGTATAACTGAAGTGCCACAAGGAGCAGAGGGAGAGACTGGGCAAAAATTATGTTTGGAGAATTAATGGTTAAAATTTTTCAAATTGATGAAAAATTTCATATCACAAATGCAATGAGCTGAACAAACCCCCAGTTCAAAAACCACGAATAAAATCAGACATAGGCACCTTATAGTGAAGATAATGAAAATCTACTTTACGATTGTATTGAAGATAAAAAGAAAATCTTAAGAGCAATCAGAAAAGACACAGTACATACAAGGGAAAATGATAAAAAACTATAGCCTACTTCTTATCAGAAATAATGCAAGCAAGAAGACAATGGGACACATTGAAAGTGTTGAAAAAATTCCTGTTAACCTAGATTTCTATATCCAACCAAGTATCTTTAAAATATGAGGGTAAAATAAAGACATTTCCAAAAACCTAAAGTCAAGAGAAATTGAAACAAAAGAGATGTTAAAGATTTTTATATTAAAAAATAATGGAACACAGATCTAGTTGAAAGAATGAAGAGCACAAGAAATGGCAAATTATGTAAGTAAACAGAACTATTTTGGGTTTTTTATTTTTTGATAACTGATATTTTTGAAGATAGACTGCAATAAGTTAAGCATGTGTTTTATAATGTCTAGATCAACTAAACAATAACACAAAGAGGCATGGCAAAAAGTCAATATAGGAGATGAAATAGAATATTGAAAATTATTCAGTTCACCAAAAAGAAGGTAGGAAAGTTGCAACTGAAATAAAAGAGCAGATAGGACAAATAGAAAACAAAACACAATAAAACAAACAAAAAAGAAAACAAATATGAAATAACAAATACAAGAAAATAAACATGGTGTATTTAATCTAAACTTATAATTACACTGAGTGTAAATGGACTAAATTTTACAGTTAGAAGGCAAAGATTGTCTGACTGGATAAAAAAGCAAGAGGAAACTGTTTGCTATTTATAAGAAAACACTTTAAACATAAAAACATAGACAGTTGAGAGTTAAAAGATGGAGAAAAACATATTGTGCAAACATTAATCATAAAGAAGTAAATGTACTTATATCGATATCTGAAAAGTTAGACTTCAACAAGTAATGTAGTATCAGGGAAAACGAGAAATATTATAATGGTAAAAGTTACAATTCATCAAGAAGACATAAATCTTAAATATTAATCATTTAATGAGAAACCTCTCAAATGTATGAAGCAAAAATTAATTCTCTAAAGGGAGAATTAGACTAGTCCACAGTCATAGTTGGAAACATTAACCAGTCTCTCAATAATTGTTAGAACAAAATTCAGTAAGATATAGAAGATTTTTAAAACACTATAAATATTAAATATGACTTAACTTTTATAAAACTTTACATTCTAAAATATCAAGGTACATATTCTTTTCAAGATGGACTATATATTAATTTATAAAACAAGTGTCAATACATTTCAAAAACAAATGGGTGGGGACACAGCCCTACCCTCAGCAAACAGGCTGTCTAAAGACTTCTTGAGCCCATAGTCGCCTCTAGATGTGCCCCTAAATGTGGCCCTGCCCACCAGAGGACCAAGACACAGCTATACCCACCAGGGGGCAGGCACTGGCCTCTTCTGCTAGGATGTCTACACAAACCTCTAGATCAGCCTCACCTACCAGGGGACAGACACCAGAAGCAAGAAAACTACAGTCCCACAGCCTGCAGACCAAGTCAACAAACTCAGGCCATACATTACCCAACATCTAGTTGGTCCCTGGCCCTTGGGTGATGAAAGGAGAGTGCGCTGCTGGGAGGCATAGGACTTCTCCTACAGAGGGTCACTTCTCCAAGGTTGAGAAACATAACCAACCTACCACATACATAAAAATACAAAGAGCAATTTAGATAAAATACGTTGACTGAGGAATATGTTTCAGATGAAGAAACAAGATAAAACCCCAGAAGAAGAACTAAGTGACATGGAGATAGGCAATCTACCCAAGAAAGTGTTCAGAGTAAAGGTTGTAAAGACGATCAAAGAACTCGGGAGGAGAATGGATGAACAGAGTGAGAAGTTAGACGTTTTTAACAAATAATTAGAAAATATAAGAACAACCAAACAGAATTAAAGAATACAATAACTGAAATGAAAAATACAATAGAAGGAATCAAGAGTAGACTAAATTAGGCAGAACTGATCAATGAGCTGGAATATAGAGTAGTGGAAATGACTGCTGCTGAACAGAAAAAAGAAAAAAAGAACAAAAAGAAAAGAGGACAGTTTAAGAGAACTCTGGGACAAATTGAGCTCACTATATTCACATTTTAGGGGTCCCAGAAGGAGAAGAGGAAGAGAAAGGGCCTGAGAAAATATTTGAAGAGATAATAGCTGAAAACTTCCCTAACCTGGAGAAGAAAACAGTCACCCAAATTCAGGATACTCAGAGAGTTCCATATAGGATTAACCCACAGAGGAATACACCATGACACATTGTAATCAAAATGACAAAAATTAAAGATAAAGAGAGACTATTAAAAGCAACAAATCACATACACAGAAACTCCCATAAGGCTATCAGCTGATTTTTCAGCAGAAACATTGCAGGCCAAAAGGGAGTGGCATGATATACTTAAAGTGATGAAAGAGAAAAATCTACAACCAAAAATATTCTACCCAGCAAGGCTCTCTTTCATATTTGGTGAAGAAATAAAAAGCTTTACAGACAAGCAAAAGCTAAAAGAAATCAGCACGACAAAACCAGCTTTACAACAAATGCTAAAGGAACTTCTCTAGGCAGAAAAAGAAAAGGTCATAATTTAGAAACAAGAAAATTACAAAATGGAAAACTTCACTGGTAAAAGCAAACATGTTGTAAAGGTAGGAAATCATCCACACACAAAGCTAATAGGGAGGTTCAAAGACAAAAGCAGTAAAAATCGTTTATATCCACAATAGGCAGTCAAGGGATATGCAAAACAATTAGATGTAAAATATAAAATCCTAAACAGTAACTGTGAGGGGAGGAGAGTACAAACACAGGGTATCTAAAATGCATTTGAAATAAAGAGACTTTAAAAAAAAAAAAACTAGAAAAGATCAATAAAATGAAAAGTTGGTTCTTTGAAAAGATAAACAAAATTGATAAACATCAAGAAAAAAAAGAGGGAGAGGGCCGAAATCAATAAAATCATAAATGAAAAGAAAAAGTTACAACCAGCACCACAGAGCTACAAAGGATCATTAGACTACTATGAACAACTATATGCCAATAAAACGGACACCCTAGAAGAAACGGACAAGTTGTACAATTTCCCAAGACTGAACCAGGAAGAAACAGAAAATGTGAACAGACCAATTACCAGTGCTGAAATTGAATCAGTAATTTTAAAACTCCCAACAAGCAAAAGTCCAGGACAAGATGACTCCACATGTGAATTCTATAAACATTTGGAGAAGATTTAACACCTATCCTTCTGAAACTATTCCAAACAATTGCAGAGGAAGGAACATTCCCAAACTCACTCTATGAGGCCACCATCAACCTGATACCAAAACCAGACAAAAATACTACAGAAAAAGAAAATTACAGGCTAATATCACTGATGAACTAGATGCAAAAACCCTCAACAAAAAACTAGCAAACTGACTCCAACAATACATTAAAGAGATTATACATCATGATGAAGGGGGTTCTATCCCAGGGATGCAAGCATTTCAGTATCAGCAAATCAATCAGTATGACACACCACATTAACAAATTGAAGAATAAAAACCATATGATCATGTCAATAGATGCAGAAAACGCTTTTGATAAAAATCAACATCCATTTATGAAAAAAAAAAACCTCTTAAGAAAGAGGGCATACAGGTAAGCTACATCAACATAATAAAGGCCATATATGACAAACCCATATAAAACGTCATACTCAACAGTGAAAAGCTGAAAGCATTTCCTCTAAGATCAGGAACAAGACAAGGATGCCTACTCTCACCACTTTTAGTCAACATCGTTGTGGAAGTCCTAGCCACAGCAATCAGAGAAGAAAAAGAAATAAAAGGAATCCAATTGGAAAAGAAGTAAAACTGTCACTCTTTCCAGGTGACAAGATGCTATAAACAAAAAATCCTAAAGACACTACCAGAAAAGTACTAGAGCTTACCACTGAATTTGGTAAAATTACTGGATACAAAATTACTATACAGAAATCTGTTCCATTTCTGTACATTAACAATGAAATATCAGAAAGAGAAATTAAGGAAACAATCCCATTTACCATTGCATTAAAAAGTATAAAATACCTAGAAATAAACCTATCTAAGGAGACAAAAGTCCTATACTCTGAAAACTATAAGATGCTGATGAAACAAATCGAAGTTGACACAGATGAAAAGAGATACTGTGCTCTTGGATTTGAAGATCAATATTGTTAAAATTACTACCCAAGGCAATCTACAGATTCAATACAATCCCTATCAAATTACCAATGGCATTTTTCACAGAACTGGAACAAAACATTTTAAAATTTGTATGGAAACACAAAAGACCCTGAATAGCCAAAACTATCTTGAGAAAGAAAAACGGAGCTGGAGGCATCATGCTCCCTGACTTCAGAATATATTCCAAAGCTAGTCATCAAAACAGTATGGTACTGGCACAAAAGCAGACATATAGATCAATGGAACAGGATAGAAAGCCGAGAAATAAACCCATGCACTTATGATCAATTGATCTATGACAAAGGAGACAAGAATATACAATGGAGAAAAGACAGTCTCTCCAACAAGTGATGCTGGAAAAACTGGACAACTACATGTAAAAGAATGAAATTAAAACATTCTTTAACACCATATACAAAATAAACTCAAAATGGATTAAACTCTTAAATGTAAGAATGGATACTATAAAACTCCTAGAGGAAAACATAGGCAGAACACTCTTTGCCGTAAATCACAGCAAGATCTTTTTTGACCCACCTCGTAGAGTAATGAAAATGAAAACCAAAATAAAGAAACGAGACCTAATTAAATTTAAAAACTTCTGCACAGTAAAGGAAACCATAAACAAAATGAAAAGACAACCCTCAGAGAAGCAGAAAATATTTGCAAATGAAGTGACCAACAAGGGATTAATCTCCAAAATACACAAGCAGCTCATGTAGCTCAATATCAAAAAATAAAAAACCCAATCAAAAAATGGGCAGAAGATCTAAATAGACGTTTCTCGAAAGAAGACATACAGATGGCCACAGGCACATGAAAAGATGCTCAATATTGCTAATTATTAGAGAAATGCAAATCAAAACTACAATGAGATATCACCTCGCACTAGTCAGAATGGACATCATTAAAAAGTCTACAAATAATAAATGCTGGAGAGGGTGTGGAGAAAAAGGAACCCTCCTACACCGTTGGTGGGAATGTAAATTGCAGCCACTATGGAGAACAGTATGGAGGTTCCTTAAAAAACTAAAAATAGAGCTACCATATGATCCAGTAATCCCACTCCTGGGCATATGTCTAGAGAAAACTCTAATTCGAAAAGAAAATGCACCCCAGTGTTCATAGCAGCACTATTTACAATAGCCAAGACATGGAAGCAACTTAAATGTCCACCAACAGATGAATGGATAAAGGAGATGTGATTGATGTGTGTGTGTGTGTGTGTGTGTGTGTGTGTGTGCGTGTGTGTATGTGTGTGCATGTGTATGTGTGTATATATATATATATATATATATATATATATATATATATATATATATATATAAAATGGAATATTACTCAAACTTAAAAAAGAATGAAATAATGCCATTTGCAGTAACATGGGTGGGCCTAGAGATTATCATATTACCTGAAGTAAGTCAGACAGATAAAGACAAATATTATATGATATCACTTATATGTGGAATCTAAATTACAATACAAATGAATTTATTTACAAAACAGAAATAGATTCACAAACATAGAAAATAAACATATGGTTACCAAAGAGGAGCGGGGGAGGCGGAAGAGATAAATTAGGAATTTGGGATTAACATATACACACTACTATATATAAAATAGGTAAACAGCAATGATCTACTGTTTAGTACAGAGAATTATACTCAATATCTTTTATTAATGGAAAAGAATCCGAGAAGTGTATATATATATATATATATATATATATATATATATATTCACTTTTCTGTACACTTGAAACTAACAGAACTTTGTAAATTAACTATACTTCAATGAAAAACAAAAAAGAAAAAAAATTTCCCACTCAGGCACAAATGAATACTATCAAATATGTAAGAAATGTATGATATCAATTTTACATTAACTTTTTCAGAAAAATACAAGATATGTGACAATTTTCCAATTTATTTTATTAAGTTAGCATATCTTTGATACCAAATCCAGACAAGGACTTTATAAGGAAAAAATGCAGAACAATACCTCTCATGAATCTATAAACAAAATTACTTAACAAAATATTAGTAAACAAAACACAGTAACACATTTTTTGAAAAGGTTATATGTAATAACCAAGAAATATTTAGTGCAGGAATTCAAGGTTGGTTAAATATACAAAATTCAATTAATGTAATCATCACATTAAAAGTAGAAGAGAAGAAACATATGATCATTTCAATTGCCACAAAAAACTAATTTTACAAAATTCAACGCAATAGTGAAAAACTTCTCAGAAAACTAGGAATAGAAGGGTATGCCTTCAACCAAATAAAATACATCTGCTCAACACTTACAACTAATATCATACTTAATTATGAAATATTAAAACCTTTCCCCATAAGATCTAGAAAGAGACACAGATGTCCATTGGCAGTACTTCTATTTAACGTGTTATTAGAGATCTTAGGCAGTGCAATAAAGACAAAGAAATTAAAATAAGGATTGTAAAGGAAGAAGTAAAGCCAGCCTTATTTGCAGATGTCATAATTGTGTATATATAAAATCCTAAGAAATCTACAAAGGAAAATCCCTGACAAAATAAAAAGTGAATTTATCAATACCATGGATACAAACCAATATAGAAAAATTAATTGGGTTCCCATATGCCAGCAATAAACATTTAGAAAAAAAGTTTTAATGTCATTTACAATATTATTAAAGGCATAAAATATTTAGGGTTAAATTTAATGAAAGCTATACAAGAGCTCTATGCTGACCCTTACAACATTGCTAAGAGAAATTGAAGAAGGCCTAAATAAATGGAGAGATATACCATGCTCTGGGGAGAGAAGGCTCAATATTATTAGAAAGTCTTTTCTTCTCAAATAGATCTAAAGATTCAACAATGCATTTCTAACCATATATATGTATTTGTAATAGAAACAAACAAGTTGATTCTAAAATTTATATAGAAATGCAAAGAATCTAGAAAAGAACAATCTTAAGAAAGAACAAATTTAGAGAAATTCAAAACTTAGTATGAAGCCACAGTAATAATGAGGTTTTGACAAAAATATCAACAAATAGATCAATAAAACAGAACTGAGATTCCAAAAATAGACCATACTGTTATGTTCAGTTGATGTTTTGTGCAAAGGTACTAAAGCAGTATAATGGGAAGATAAACTATTTTCAACAAGTAGTACTGATACTACTAGATATCAATGTGGGAAAAAGCAAGTAAACCTCAACTTCTACTTCATACCATAAACAAAAATTAATTTTAGTTGAATCATAAACTAGCTAAAGCTATAAAAATTAAAGAAGAAAATGTGGGAGAATATCTTTCTGAACTTAAAATAGTACACAATAAGCATTAATCATTAAAGAAAAAATAAATTATATTTCATCTAAATAAAAAATTTCTTCTGATCAAAAGGCAGAAAATGAATAGGCAATTAACAGACTGGAAAAATATATTTGCAAAATGTATATTTTGATAAAGAATTTTTGTTCTGACAAACTAAAAAATGAGTTTATCAATATCACAGATAAAACCAATATAGAAAGATCAATTGGGTTCCTATTTAACGGCAATAAGCATTTGAAAAAATAAAAGCAGTTTTGCTGTTTAGAATATCACTGAACATATAAATTATTTAGGGTTAAAGTCAATGAAATATTTAGGAATTCAACCAGAAATTCCATGTCAGTTAAATATACAAAATTCTATTGATGTAATTAAATTAATGTATCCAGGTGGGTACATAACTCATTAGTACAAAACAAATAACCCAATTTTAAAACTTGTGCAAAAGACCTGCAGTCACTTCACAAAAGGTGATATACAAATAGACAATAAGCATATGAAAGTGTTCAACATCACTATGGTGCTATCATAGTGACAAACATCATTAGTCATCAGGGAAAGACAAACAAAAAACACAGTGGGTTACGACTATACATCTGATAGAATAGATAAAATTTTAAACCCTGACAACACCAAATGCCAGTGAGGAGGTAGAACAACTCTAATAACCGTACATTGCTGGTGTAAGAATAAATGTTACAATCACACTGGAAGAAGTTCTGGCAGTTTCCTAAAAAGTTAAATATATACCCACTATATGATCCAGACTTTTCACTCTTAGGTATTTACCCAAGGAAAATGATAATATATGTTCACATAAAGATTTGTACACAAATGTTGGGAGAACCTATAAACTGTGACATAGTCATACAATGGGATATTGCTCAGGTGTAAAAAGCAAAGAACTATTGATACATGCAACAACATAGATGGATCTCAAAAACATTATAGTCAAACAGAAAAGAGTACCTACTAAATGACTCCATTGCATGAAGTTCTAGAAAACTAGTATATGATGAATCAAATGAATGAATAAAACAAAATAGAAATAGGCTCACAGATATAGACAACAAACTAGTGGTTACCAGTGGGGAGAGGGGCAGGGGGAGGAGCAAGATAGAGGTAAGGGATTAACAGGTACAAACTACTATGTATAAAATAAATGATACAAGAATATACTGCACAGCACAGGGCATATAGCCAATATTTTATAACTTCAAATGGTGTATAATGTATAAAAATATTAAACAGTATGTTGTACACCTGCAACTAATATAATATTTTAAATCAACTATATTTTAATTTAAAAATAGCAAAAATAATGGTATCAGAACATCAGTTCTTTCTTGAGGGAGTAATTGATTGGGAAGGTACACAAAGAAACTTTCTGGAGTGATGAAAATGTTCTATACCTTGATGGGGATGTGTTACATATAGGTGTTTACACTCATCACAACTCAATGAACTTTATAGTTGAGGTATATGCATTTTACATTAAGTAGATTGTATCTCAATTGTTTAAAAGGCTACACCTGTGATTAGTAATAGAAGCTAGTATTTGCTTCTGCCTGCTCTAGGACAGAATTTAGTTTCTTTCTCTTTTTTTCTGTTGCTGAGATATACATCAAGTGATAATAAAAATAGCAGATTGTGACAATACTGAAATTGGTCTGACCAATTAGGGATATATCTAAGACAAAATAACTCACTTGAATGTTAAGAAGGAATGGGCTGAATTCAGAAAATCAACTGAATTTATCTATCATATCTTTTCCCTAACATATTCCACAGGTAAGCAGAGTATAACATCTAAGATATTAAGAACTTAGTGCATGCTTGGAAAATTGCCATTCAGCTTTACAACCAATTAAACAAATACCAGATGTAGAGCTAGATTCCCAATCATGAAATTTAACTTATAATTCACTGACAGGCTATAAAAATTCCTTTGAGTTTTTCCTCTCTCTTACTTCCAACACTGAACTCTGGTGACTTAGGTGATCATCAAGGAAAAAAATCATGCATAAAGATTACAGGCATTGTGTCTTTCAGTGATTGTTTTTCCTGGTATTTAACCAGTGCATCCATTATGTACTAACCTCACCTGGGTGACATTGAAGGCAGGTAAGTAGGAGATTCTAATCACTGTTATTAACAACATATAGAAGCTGTCCATATGTTCAGCTATAGGCTATCAAATGTTATGGAACATTTTGCATCTATGAATTATAGGTGTTCAGGGAAAGAAATTTAATGCACTAATTCATTCCAACTTTCAAGGAAAAAGCATTAAGAAGAGAAAATACTAAAGGAGATTCCAGTTTCATATGTTCAGACTTTGCTTGGACTAATTTGTAACTGCAAAGGCCATTCTAAGCTATGCATACTACTCAAGACTCACTGTGCTTTTTTATCTCTTTTTCCCTACTTGGAATGTTCCCCGTTTCTCTCTTGGTGAAAGTCTTACTCTTCACTCAGGACGGTGCAAATACCACAGCCTCTCCCCAGCAAACTGTCTCACCAACCCTAGGTATTTTAAATCTATTTGCTCACTTCTCTGTCTTTTCTAGAGGATGGGGGAGTTCATTGAGGGAATGTACTTTGAAATATTAATCTTTGTGTCCTTGTGGTCTAGCTTACAGTAGGTGCTAAGTAACTGTTCAATAAAGGACAAAATGAATTTATACAAAGCAGAGATTTTGGAACACCATCACCCCTATAGTTTGATTAGGTGTCAACTTCATGAAAATATTTTCAGGTGCAGATATCCAGCTGTTTTGGATTTTTTTTTAACCTTGAGTCTTCCTCCAATAATAGTGCTTTTTATTTCAGTCTAATCTAGTTTCACATTTTTGAGTCGATTTTCACTTTCACTATAGGAAATGATATTTATTTTATTCTATTATCTTGATTCCAAACTCTTCTGTGTTTTATATCTGGTCACACTTAATAGAGTATGTCATTTATGCACCACAAAAATAACTCTGTCCAGATTACTCATTGTTTAATATTCCCTGTCAGCTTTCTGGGCATCAGGAAACCTGAGCACTTTTCAAGCTGTATTCGTATACAGGACATTCATAAGAGAGAGTGCTTTCTACCATCATGAATAACTTTTCTTTCTCTCCTAAAAACAAATTGGGGATTAGTGTACACAATCTTTCTCACACCAGGCTTTTTAATTTGTTTGATTGATTTCTTCCACTATACTGTGCAATATCAAAAATACCATGGAAATCTCAATAAATTATCTGCACTTAGAGTGCCTCTTTGCCTCTCAAATGCAATAATATACTCTATTTAACTTTAAAAATGGATGGCAGGCATTATTTGTCTTCATGGATCCCAGCTCTTCTAGTTTATTGCCAGATGACTGCAGGTGTATTTCACCTTTTATTTGTTTACTTTTTATTGATTTAAAATCTTATGCAAAAGCAAAACAAAACAAGATACTGCCTGTGGCTGTACACCAAACATGAAAAAATACTATAGTCAGATAAAATTTCAGCAAACAAAACTCCAGGAACAAGACGGTCTGGTTACTCAACAATGGAAACAGAAGTCAATGACTATTTGTTATTCACTCGCACCTTCATAATTGAAGATATCTATATCTATTATAAATATCAATTTTTTTAAAAGCTATGCCAACAAATAAAGAACATTTAACAGTAGGGTGCCTTGTCCTTCTGTGAGGTCAAAAGAATGTTTTGGGGGGCAATTTTCAGGGGAGCCTGTGCTGCCATGTTCCCCTGGATTATTGAGCATGTTTGTCACATGGCCCTCTAATCACTGTGATTATATGAGCTTTGTGGTTGGACTATAGTGAAGTATGATTAAGAAAAAGAGAGTACCTGTAGGTGAAGCAAAATATCACCTATGGCCAAAAGAAACTGGACTGATGGGAAAGGCAAAGATGAAATCAATTACACCAAAAGTAGAAACAGCCCATTCTTTATGCCTAGGGCTCAGAAAAGGAAGGGAAGTTTGCCACATGTCAGGGTGAAGAATTTCCTCAGCTGCTTTCGTAGGAGTGCTTTAACTTCTGTTCTCCTTGGCAAATATTCCCAACCTAAAGTTTCTATGTGAGAGTTGACTGTAAATAGTATGACTATCATAGTTCTTGCCTTTCAATTAGTTTTCCCCAAATTATTCCTATTCTGTCCCTTCTCAACCTTTAATAGATTCTAGATTCATTAGATGGCTAATTTAATTAAAGTACTGCACTTTTTCACCAAAAAATGAACATCTACCCATCTATAATTCTGTATACAATTTCAGAGAGTAACATGATGGAAAAAAATACACAGGAAAAAAGCAAACAAAAGGAAAGTCAATGTCACAATATGAAAAGCAAACCAAGCTGAATTCGAGGAAAGAAAGCATTCAGCTGAAAAGAGAAGATAATTTCATGGGTAAAATATAAATTGGAACTATGACTGTTCTGAACTTTTATGTACCAAATAATATTGCATTGAAACACCTAAGATAAAATGACAGAATATAGGGAAATTTTAGGGAGAAAGTTGAGGAAATAATTTGGTGAAGGAGAGTTTTATATTTCTTTCTCTTTTTCTGACTGATTAAAAAGGCAAAGCAAAGGAAGGAAATGAAATATCAAAATAACATAATTTTAAAAGATGATCTATATCTGTATTTGTGTGTGTGTGTAATTCTGTACCCTACAAATACATTCTGAGTACCCATGGAAAATTTGCAAAAGTTTACCATATATTTTTAGACCAAAAACACCTTCAATAAATTATTTTAAATGTAAAAAAAATAGTTAAAATAGAAACAACAAGCTATTTAGAATTAAATCTCTCTACTAGTTCTTGTGTCAAAAAGAAAATTAAACTTATTAAAGTTTACCTGTAAAATGGCTGAAATATTACATGTTTGACCTATGAAATATACCTTGAGATCCACTTAAAGCTTAGAAAATTAAATTAACAAATCATAACCTAAGAAGATAGGTTATGATTAACTTAAGAATTAAGTTAATTAACTTAAGATTAACTTAAGAATCCATTAAATAAATGTTTATTAAAATCTATGTACCAGACAAAAGCATAAAATAAGAAAATACAAGACAGAAAAACTGCATATTTGAGGACTAAATCTGAGACTATTGTTCAAAGGGAAAAAAATGTAACAGCAACAGTAAAAACACAAAAATGGATGAACTATTCACCAAGCTATTTAAGAAAGGAAAGAAGTAAAGCACAAATACATAAAAATTGAAATTCAAAAGGAAAACAAAAGTCGAGAGGATTTGTAATCAACAGATCTGCCTTACAAGAAATGTTAAAGGAAGTTCTTAGAAGAAGGAAAATGATATAGGTAGAAACTCAGATCTACCTATATAGAGAAAGGAAGAGAATTAGAGAGAAATAAATGAAGGCAAAATAAAATCTTTTATTTTTCTTTATATTAATTACTCTAACAGATAAGAATTTGGTCAAAATAATAATAACAAATAATGTATTCAATGATTACAACTTATGGATAATGAAATGACTGACAGCAGTGTTGTTAATGGACAGAAGGGAGGAATGGGGAATACTCTAAGGTAATTGCACTACCCATGAAGTGGCATAAGTGTTTGTTATTTGAAAGTGGACTTGGATTGGTTATAAATGTGTTTTGCAAAGTCTAGGGCAACCACTAAAAGAGTTTTCAAAAATTAAAAAGCCTGGGTAAAAGACAGAAATCAAGAATTAAGAGTTGTGTTTTAGATGCATTAACTTTGAGAAAGTTTTAAACATGCAAGCCCAGTAAATGGGGAAGATGAAGAGAAATCAGGAAAGAAAATGAAAAGTAGGAATCAGTGTGGTAGAAAAACAAAGAGAAGATGGTTTACAAAATGCCAGTGAAGAAATATTCTCATAAAATGGTAAAAGATATTTTAAAATGCATACAAAATATTAAATATGTATAAAACAGAATGTTAACAGTAGTTGTTTCAATGCAGTGGTTTTGTGGGTGATTTAATTTTGATTTCTTTTTCTATCTTCCAAAACTGTTCTGCAATAAATATGGAACACCATTGTAATAAGAAATGAGATGATGAAAATTATTTTTGAAATATCAGACCCCTTACTCTTACTCAAGAATATACATATTTAGGTCTAGCTTTGTAGTAGTGTCAGCTACACATATTATAGGGAAACCTGTTGGTAAAAATGTTCTGGAGTAGCACCACCCAATAGAAATACAACGGAAGCTACATATATAATTTTAAGTTTCCATGTAGGCACATTGAAAAACATTAAAAGGGACAGATGAAATTAGTTTTAATAACATATTTTATTTAACCCATATATCAAAGTATTATTTAAATACATCACCAATATAAAATATAAATGAGCTAGTTTATCTTTTTTCCTTTAGTCTTTGAATCTGGTGTGTATTTCACAATTATACCATATCTCAACTCATTTCAAATGTTCAATAGCCATATGTGAACAGTGGCTACCATATTGGACAGTGTTATTCTAGATCCTTGCTACTCAAAGTATGGTCTACAGAGCAGCAGCATTGACATCACTGAGGAACTTGCAGGAAATGCACAACCTCAGTTCCCACCCTGGACCTACTGAATTAGAATCTACATTTCTAACAAGTTGTCAAATAATGCTGGTCCACAGACCACACACTGAGTAGCAAGACTATATATGTCCAACTCAAACTTCCTCTAGAGTTTCTGCAGTGGTTCCCAAACCTGTTTCTTAACACTATTCTCTTTGTCTTTATCTCTATCGTTTCTCTAAATAGCACTGACTATGTGCTGGTTACTGTGTGCTATACAAGTCCTATCATGCCCATTTTACAGAGGAGAAAACAGAGACACTGAAAATTTATGTAATGTACCCAAGATCACCCAGCCCAAGACACACATTTGTCTGGGTGTCTAAGACTACCTAGTAATTACTGGAGCTGGGATTTGAAACCAAGCAATTTGCCTCCAGAGTCCTGTGCCTTAATCGACAGATTTCTATTTGCATATCTTTCTTTCCCATTTGAGATACTTCAAGGACATACACTATATCCTACCCACCTTTGCTCCATAACACCTATATAATACACTAAATGTTTTGGGAAGGAACAAAGGGAGGACTCATCTGTTCTCCTACTAGGACTGTCCTTCAGGACCAAATGCCTTGGAGTATAATGCCTCACCCGCATTTTATGGATGCTAGTAGACTTATTATTACTGTGTGTCAGGCTCTGGTCAAAACACCTCCTAGGTACCAGTTTTGTCTCTATTGTTTTGCACTAATATTATGCAGATATTTATGAAAGTTATGGATGATATCCAAACCCATTTTTTCTTCTAAAAAAAGTTTCTTCCTGGGAATTACCTCGTGGCCCAGTGGTTAGGACTCTGCGCTTTCATTGCTGAGGGCCCAGGTTCAATCTCTGATTGGAGAACTAAGATCCCTCAAGCTGCATGGCACAGCCAAAAAAAAAAAAGTTTTCTTCCTAAACATTTAAAAGATAAATTTTATCTAAATGAAAATCTAACAGGTCGGATTTCTGTAAGAGGAAGTTTTGAAAACTAATGAAATGACCATAAAGTAAGGAGATTTAAGGAAGAAAGTGAGACGCTTGGATAATTCCAAATCCAAACAATCACCTTTTTAATATCTAGGTAATAACTTTTCTTGCACATCCGTTAGTGATCTTTTCAGATTCTCTTGCCTTTTGTTCTAACCTAATCAATCTAATTTCGTTTATTTTCTCCTCAGTTAACATCCCTAACCTTTGGAGTGTCCAATTCTTATTCCTTCTTCCTTTGGCACTTTCAACTTTCTGTTTCTCACCTGATCACACTGAAGTAGCTGAAAGGTTCTCAAGGACTTGGAGTCGTGTGTAGGGAAGCACCTTGTGCCTTTTGCTAGATTCTCAAGCTGTCTGCTAACATCTGACTGCTTTTCCAAGGAGGTGCTGCCAAGTCAGAAAAACCACCTGCCTCATAGATGGCCTTAGTTTCTGCCCCTACAAAAGCAGACTCCACAAAGATAGAGAAGAATCTATTTTTATGATAAGATATAGAGATGACTATGGTGTGAATACACTTTCCACCACTTTAAAGCTGTGTTTCCACAGTTACTTTTCTTAACTGTGTAAACTTGGATGAGATATTTAACCACTATGAACCTCAGGTTTCATCTACAATAATGTGGCATTTTTACCTACCTCCTAGGGTGTCTGATATCATTAACTGAGAATAAAATATATGAAAAAATATAGTGTAAATAATACACTGATAAATAATATCACATAATCATTCTCCTGCAATCCTTTTCTTATTTAATGACAGGAGTTCTGAGGCCCCAAATTTTTAGACCTTCCAATTGCCAACACAAACATTTCCATGTCATCCTCCTCCAAGATGCATTTGTCCTTCAGATGCAATTCATGTTACATAATATTTGTATGCAATGCTCTACTTTATTTACTTACTAAAACTGTATTGTAAAATCTCTAGGATGGAGTCTGGGTCAGTTTTGTCTTCCTTCTTAGGCATCTATTACAATGCCAGGAATAAATAGGCACTTAATAAAACCCTGTTGTTGATGACAAGTATCACCAATATCTTTGGAAAACTTTCCATGAACCCCTCAGTTTGGTCACTACTCCAGCTCTACCCTCTCATCCTCAGGGTCCTCAATCACAGACCTCCCCTCACTTCCTGTAAATCAAGTATTATTATAAAACACTTCAAACATACAGAGAAGTAAAAGATCTATGTCTCTACCACCCAGATTTCATAAATGTTTACCTTTTGTCATATATTATTCAAGTTCTGTTTTTTTAAGATCCATAAATGTTTCAGATACAGTTGTGAAATTTTCAATCTTATTTCTCTTCCTCCTCTAAGGCAACCACTGTCCTGTTATGTCTATAAGTTTCACTTTAACTTTCTGTAAAAATGGACTTACAATATTTGTCTCACAGGGTTATGAGAATAAAATAAAATAAAATACATAATGTGGTTGACAGTGAGCAAAATGTGCAGTAGTTTGATATATCATCCTCATAATCACCATCATCGTTGTCATCATTATTGTCATTATTACTTTTCTCTGCACATTTATCTGTCTCCTCCAGTAGAGTTATGCTTTTGTGAGATCTGGAACTGTCTTTCAAAACCTTCTATATACCCACATCTTATGCAAGTTCCTGATACATAGTTAGTATACAATATTTGTAAATTAAATAAAATTAAATGAATGCTACAAAAACTGGAATGATGGCCATCCATTCTTTGATTTCAGGCATAGTCTTAAAACACATTAGACTTTGACTTTACCAATTCTCTAAAATAGGAACTTAACTGTAATATGCAGGCTACTATTCATTCATCTTGAAAAATCCATAATAATGATAATCTCTTAATTCTTTCAAGTGGCCCTGATTGGTTGTATCACTTATTCATCTCCAATATCTGGCTCCAGATAATGAGACAAATTTAAGGTTCTTGAGTTCAGAAGCTGAACTAAAAAATGAGCAGGTATTGGATAGATGTGTGCCCAGTATTCTCAATATCTTCTCAAGATAAAAGTAGCTTTTTAGTTTGTTATAACCCAACTTTCTGTTTTCTATTCATTTATTGAGATTTACAAACATCAAAAAGCAGAAATTGCCATTTAATATTATTTGCAATAAAATTCTCCTTTGTTTACTTGACACTGAATTCCAACAGTCAAGGAAGTGGCAGCTCTTACTCATTTCCCCCATACACTAATTAAATGGTTTAGTGCAAAGGTCAGCATAATTAAAGAATTAGAAAACAATGAGAAGTGCTCAGGATAATTTGTAATATCAGTGCATTGATGGATTGGGTCCAGATTCCAGAATTTGATTGGCAGGACTTTATTAAGTTTTTGCAGCACTTAGGTAGGCTGGGAGCTCCTTTGTGAGGCTCTTGCACATTAATCCAGGCTCCCTTTCTCATTAATACTGATGAGTGAAGAGAGTTAATTGAATTATGTATGAAACACTGCTGATTAAATAATATTTCACTCCCCACTATAAAATTAGCTCTGCTGGATTAACATCCACAGCTGTCTCTGACACAATGTCATAAGAACCTCTTCTCAAGCATACACTTTGATTCTTTTCCATCTGTTCAACTTATGCAGCACCTCAGTTACCACTGGAACCAACTACTCTTCAACTCTGATATGAGGTCATTTTGGAGAACTGAGAGTTGTTTATTAACATCTGTGTAACTATGAGCAAAAATTCTCCCCAGTGCTCCCAGTATTCTGAGGACATTATTATTTAAATCCACTGTGGAACGTGAAGAAAAATTCTAATAATTTATAATTGTATTCTGCATAAGGTAATAGGAAGAAAATAACTCAGGGTCTTCCAAATCAGCCTGGAAAATTACTTTTTGAGCTGCATTTGTGGTTCTGCCTACATTTTCTACACCTTCCTCTTCTCACAGAATCCCAAAATCTGTTGAGAAAACAAAGTCTCTCCCTGTCAACAAGGTACTCAAGTTTCTTTCCTCTCTCCTGCCTTCACTCTCTTTTTTCTTTCGATTCATCTCTTTTTATTGTGAAATTTACTAGATGCAAGACGCTGTAACGGGTGCTGGTATGCAGAGATAGAAAAGCTGCGGTTACTCTTTTAGAGGAGCTCACATTTTAAAAGGCAATAAAACAGATATATAGATATTTAATATCATGTGATCAGTACATAGTAGAGATATGAACAGTGCAGAAAAGGGAGTGACCAATTCTACTTGGAGAAGATGAAAAGGCTTTGAAATTGGAAGTGACAAATGAGGTGAGTCTTGAAAGAAGAGTTGGAATTTTCCAGGTCCTGACTCCATTAGAAAGAAGAAAAAGAGTACAGGGTGAAATGGCATGTAGACCCATCATCCATTGAGGTACTGGAGTAGGGATTAGACTAATAATCCTGGAGTTTTGTTTCTCCCTATGATTTAGATAAGATTTGTTGAATATGATCAGTTCTCCCAGGATGATGGTATATTACTAGGCAACATGGTGTAATGGAAGGAAGAAGGCAAGAGGCCAAATTTGTATGTGACCTTAGTCAAGTTAATTCCATAGTCTGGGCTTTAATTTCTTCAACTCTAATGTAAGGAGTTTGGTCATGACATATCCTACTGAAAGTTTGCAGACATTCTGACTGATAGTGGGGAATGAGGTTGGTCTGTCTCCAGGAGAGGTAGGCTAGAAGGCTAGCTTGGTGAATTTACTAGAGATTCGGGTCTGGCTTCTCACTTTGAAAGTCCATAAACTTCTTTTTATCAGGGCTACAGAGATCTGGACTTGAGTACCTGATTTATATAGACTAAATTTATGAGATTAAAGTCTATAAATCAAGTTCTTAATTTATAATACACGTTCTTGTCAGCCTACCTTGAAATTGAAATTTTCTTCTTATAGGGAAAGCCATATTTTAATCGAAGGTTACTTAAGCATGGACTCAAAGCAAAGGGAATTGAATGATTTAAATGTTTATGACACCATGTCCTGAAAGCACATACCTCAATGCATCATGGGCAACTGATTTTTAGTAGCGGACCAGGAACCCCTTTCTAAGGACAGTGTTAAAGTGTCACTGTGAACTTCCAACTCCCAGACTTTCTTTTCCTCTAAACTTTCTTTACTCACCAATTTTTCTTTCCTATAGATGTCAGTAAACATGTATTGTCTACATATATTGATCCCTCGATAAATTTGCCACAATTTTATGGGCCATTCCTTCTCTTAAGATGACTGTCTATTTCTAATGGTCCTTGGCCTGATTTGATAATTCAAGTTGGAGAGGACAATCTTACTTTTCATATAGCTAAGTTCTTAGAAGCTCCTTTTTTCTACTTACCAACCTACATCTTCTAACTCTAGGATTCTAAGACATATAATACATTATCTTCTCATGGTTTGCAAAATATTAGACCTACAGAAGATGCTTGAATGATACTGAATGTGACAACAACCTAGCAATCAACAAATAGGCTTAGTTATATAAAAAGAAAAGAAAAAAGCTGATAAGATGTCAAGCTCATGACTGATACACAAAGCTATCTTTCAGGAAAAAAACCATGTAATGCATTTTATCGTTCATATCTCAAGTTCATAAAATATTTAATACAAACAAAACAACCAAGAGAAGAGAATAAAATCTAACACTTAGCATTTGGATTATTAGAAAAATGTCATTCTTTAATTAAAATTAATTGCTTTTATGCTGTGCTTTGCTTATTGTAAATAAGTAAAAATATTCAGGAAATAAAATGCCCAAAACACAATTGCTGAATTTTCAGCTACGAATTCTGTTTATGTTTTAGGATTGCTTCAAAAACAAACAGGCAAATAATGCTTTAATCAAATAATTGAAGTTTGATCATTAGGAGATGACACTGTTCAACCACTCAAAAAAAAATTAAACCCTCAGCAGACCAAATAAACATTTTCATTAAAGTTATATTCGATCATTACATTCAGTGACATTCTCTAACTGAAGGAATTGGGTCTAACAAAAAGAGGATGTAAATGGAAAAAAGCAGAGCTGAGGTTAATTCCAAATTTTCTATAGTATCTGAGAAAGTTGTGTGTTCTTTGTGCAAAAGTTCTCTGTCTATCCAGGGATAAGGATGACCCGACTGAGATGGTTGGATTTTCAGAACTAATTTCCTGTATTATTTTTACTTTAAAACCTTTCCCAAGGCTTCCTTTTGGCAATGGAACCGAACTAGGTCAGCTAATATGTTCCCTTACATATTACATTTCTTCTTCCCTTAGGAGTCATCACTTTTCTTCTTGAAATAAATTCACCTAAAGAATCAAAGCCATTTCTCTCAATCAACTTCCCATCATTCTCTATGGAGCCTTCAGAATACACAATTATACTGTCAGAAGTGTGTCACCCATTCACTAAAACACAATTGAAAGCCTAATAATAATAGCAGTTATTATTTATTGAATTCCTCAAATATGTCTTGCCAGCTGTGCTAGGGATTCAGTGATAAATAAAGCATTTTTGCTCTTGAGGAGTTCCCAGTCAACCAAGAGAAGCAAACATGTAAGCAGTTGTTCACTGCAGAGGAAGATATGTGTTATAAGAGCACAGATGAGTAAGAAGCTTTTTCCAACAGGAGTGAGATAACTCTCCCAACTCTTATTCATGGTATCATCATCCACCCTATCCCCAACACGCTGAAGTCATACCCCTCTTCTCTTCCATCCTTTCATATCAAATGGTGATTTCTACTTTGGAAATATCTCTGCAATCTTTTCTCAGTGCTAATGAACTGGGACCTCAGCATCTCTTGCCTGGACAACTACAGTAACATCTTTGCCAATACTGTCTTCCTTCCAAAAATTATTACTATTAATTTTGAACAGCACTGATTCAAAAATTGCCATTGGCTCTGACTTTTCCACAAGATCAAGTTCAATCACTTCAACATGGCCCATGTAACTTTTCACAAGCTGTCCCTCACATACTTCTCCAGCCTCATATCCCACATCATTCTCCAGGCTATACCAAACTTCTCTTGATTCTCTCAGCTTGCCATGTTCTTTCTGTTATCTGTAGCTTTGAGCATTCCCTCTTCTCTGCTTGGCATACCTTTCTTCCTGACTCCATCTTCCTGGGAAAACTCTTATCCATAGACCAAAAAAATCATTCCCACTTGGCTTTTCATCACCCAACTTGCAAAGGGGTACCAGATAGGCCATTCACCCAACAAATGCAGGCCATGAGGGCAAAAACTTGACTTTTAAATAACCACAGAGGACCACACTACAGCCAAGTGCAAAACATTCACATGTGGTAAAAATGTCATCAAGACAGCTGCTATAATGTGCTCAACTATTTTCTGTGGATTTAATACATTTCTCAAAATATCGAACTTACTCACAGCCAACAGGTGCATCCTGGGGTTTCAGAGACTGAATTTTACTCTAAACTCCCTGACTTCCAATCCCTCCATATGGTTAGTTCCTGCTTACCCTTCAAATTCTGGCTCTTATTCAAACTCTTCAAGAAATCTTTCTAGATGTCCTTCTCAGGTTGGTCCCTGCTCTCACCTTTCTCATAGAATCTGATTTCTTTCCTTTATAGGGCTTACCCCAATTTATCATTATATATTTATTGTTTATTTACTGTCTTTTTCTGTACAAGTTTGTAAAGTCCATAATGATAGAGAACACCTTTGTTTTATTCATCTATACCCACCCAGCACTAGCCTGGAACAGAGTGAGTCTCAACAAGTATGTGTTGAAGGACTACAATTCCATGTTGTATCATGCCAGATGACATAATAGCATAAAAATGTAGATTATATGTCCATCATAGTTATAGTCTGTTTGCTGGAGAAATCAATAAATGATGAAGATCTACACACATCAGGATAGCTAAGTTGTTATCAAGAGTTTTGTCTGTATGAAGGCCTCATGAAAGTCCTCAGAGAAAGAGGGACAAAAGAAATTTGAAATTTGCAATCAAGCTCAGCAAAATTGTTCCTAAACTCTCTCAGAGACAGAAATTCATCCTTTGGTAGAAGAGAGTCAAGCTGCTTAGGCTTTTTCCATAAAAGATGTTTATTTTAGGTGAAGAAAAAATATCTTTAGATGTATCGATACAGGAACAATTAAACAGTATTTGACTCAACCTGGGAGAAACTCTATCATATTTAAAATAGCATTCTCCAAGAAACTCAAAGCACAGGGCAATACTTTCGGGATCCCCGAACAAAATTGACACCACTAAGGAAATATCTCACCTCATTCTTTATGAGAGAAGCACTCAGAGTAACAGAAGGGAGTCAAAATAATCTTTTGTAACAATGTCAACCTCCTATGGCAAACCCAAGGTCACCTTACCAGTGGGAACCACAGGGACAGAAGAACCTGGGGATTATGGTCACCAAATGGGAAACTGGAGAGCGGCATGTTAACTGTAATATCTGCCAAGGTAAAAGATAGGTTACACTGGTCACCCAGCCTGCTGAAGAAAGACAAAGGAGGTATTTGGGAACTCAGTTGTTCCTCTTGATGGGGACCCAGGTCAAAGCCTATATTCTTTACAGAGGCTATGGCTGCCCATGTTTCTTTGTTCATCCACCCAAATGGCTGTATCCTGGAGAACAAGAATTTAAAAAAACATACCATTAGAGAAAATGAAAGAACAAGAAAAGTAGTAAAATAATTTTGTGCTTAATTACATGGACAGACTGCAGGTGCTATAGAGATGGGAGAAAGAGTATCCAGAAAAGGATGGGATATAAATATTTGTTCTCCTGCATTTCTTCATGGAGCTAGTCAGACAAGGATAAATTTAAATTTACTTTCTTTTAATGACTGTCCCTGGGAATTCCTTACCCCATAACACACCAACCTCATAGAATTACAGAAACTACCCCTTCTTTCTCTGATATATTTCTCTTACTCCCATTTCCCCTTTATCAATTAAAAGAACTGCTCTCAACTCTGAAAATACCACCTTTCACTGTGGGCTCCCCTGGAACCTGCTTTCTGCACAGTGCATCAATTTATTTATATTTATATGTCCTAATATGTATTTTTCAATTGGCTTCTATTATGCAACACACGATAAGGAAAGAGCCTGGTATTAAAGTCACACTGTGTGGCTTAATTTCACTTCAGGGGCAGGACTCTGGCTTTAATCAGCTTATTTTGGTCACAGAATAGTTCTCGGTAATCATCCAGTAACCAAATGACTTTCTCTTCCCCTTTCCTCTCTCTTCCATATGGAATAGCACATTTCTTCCACTCCACATAAACAGGAGTGAAAGCCAGCTTTTAAACTGGTGTAGTGAAATTGCCACTTGACTCTCCATTATCCCTACTAGTAATGGGAATCAATGGAGTGAATAATCTAAAATAATGGCTGGTTCCAAATCAAACATATTTTTCTTGAGGAATACAATATATAACTTTTTCCCCTAAAAAGAATTATCTTTCTTACTAATTATGTTTTATTGGTCCCCAAGTAGGCATCAAGAAAAAAAGAGATAGCCCTTTTTAGTCTGCCAAGCATTGTTCTGGGTACTTTATAAACATTATCTTGTGCAATCACTCTATGAGGATGGCATTATGACTTCCAGTTTATATGGAAGGAAATTAAGAGTCAGCAGAGCTTTGTGGTAATTCCATCATCAAAGTTGAAAGCTTTGTGGTGGTGAGAGACTAATATGAGTTCAGGTTATCCTCATGAGTTCCAGCCCACCCATTTTGTCCTTGCTTCCCCCTCTTCATAGTCATTTTTCCTTCCTCACTGTTTTGAATATGGACTTCAGGCTCCAGTACCAGATACAGAAGCAGTAGCCTCACATAGACCGTTTAACCAGCCCCCACAATTTCATAAGGTCCATTCCCTATAATAATCCCTTATTCTCTATAGCTCCTACTAGGTCTGCTTCTTTGATTAAATTCTGACTCATACACTGAACAATCCTAGGCAATCATTTCCTCTCTTCAGATCAGTATTACTTAATCAGTAAATAGTCCTTTCTGGCTCTATGGTGAAAGTGAAGGGTGACTTAGAATTGTGCTAAGGGGTTTTCTTTTTGTTCACAGATATCACAAAATAGGTAATTTATATATGAATAATCACAAACTAAATTTAAAAATGATGTGAAAATGAGTCATCATTAGGAATTAGGTCTTGAACTTCATGATGTGGACGATATTTCAAGGGAGTCCTCAAGCTCTGAGCCACCTGTGTGAAGAAGTGTGTGATGACAATGAAGTTTAAGAGCAAGATTTGTGGTTGTTGAGTGTCCTCGTTTTGTGTAGGTTCAGTGAAATAAATCCACACATGTGCCTAACACTTCACTTCTTTCAAGTATTTTTACAGCTAGTATTCACATTTGTCAAAATGCCTATTATAGAGTTGCTATAAGAAACATATTGACAATAGAAATGTAGACCTTGGATGAAGCTAGGCACATAAGAGTGAATAAATGGTAATTATTATTTCTTAAATTTGTATGTTTATTTGACTTTTGCTAGCTCTCTTCACGGATCCTCAGGGTAGTCCTGAAATGCTACTATCACCCACTTCATTTAAGAGGAAATAAGCACAAAGTATATAAATGACTCAATTGAGGTCATATGGCTCCCAAGTGCTCACAAAGACAGTAGCAAGTGATAGAACAAGGACCAATAACCTGATCCACTGAAGTAATGATGATAAAGCTGATATGTATGGAGCATATACGTTGTGTCAGACATTGCCTACACATATTAGCTTATTTAATCCTCATCAAGAAACAAACAAGAAAACCTATAAAGGCACTAATTTTTATTCCTTGTTTACAGATCAGGAAACTGAAACTTAAAGATTAAGAGATGATAAATTACCTACTTTATGTTATACAGCAGGTAAATAGTAAATGGGGACTAAATCTGAACAGTGGGGTGGGGATGGTTTTCCCAGCTTCAGCTTCTTAATAGTGTATCTATATAGTACCTGTCACATAATGTTGCTCTAAGGACTGAACAAGATAAGTAAGATGCTTATACCATACCTGACGTGTACTGAGAACTCCTTTTTCATTAGTGATCTCATCCAATAGTCCATACTCAGTCTAAGTGCTGCTGGTTCTTTTATTGCTTATACCAGGGATTAGGAAGCTATGTCCTTTCAACCAAACCCAGTCTGAGGTCTGTTTCTGTATGGCTCATAAGATAAGAATGGTTTTTACAGTTTTAAAGGGTTGCCAAAAAAAAAAAAAACACACACACACAAATAATATGCAACAAGACCTATAAGGCTCACAAACCCTAAAATACTGACTATCCAGTCCTGTACAGAAAAGTTTCCCAACCCATGGTCTTATATCATGCTGCTTCATTGACCTTGATATAAAGAACTAAAAGAGCCAGAAAGGCTACATTGATTTATTCTAAGCAAGGCAGAACTTTGGCCTAAAGACTGAATAGATCTTGGAAGATAGAAGGAAAGTTTGAAAGAGGCAGAAGAAAGCTCTGTTTGGTGTTTTTCAGTGAAGTGAGTAAAAATGAATGAGAAACCAGATGTTCTCTCTGCCACAGCAACATTACTGCTGTCCCACCTTGCTGTAAGCAGTCAGAGAATAAACAACTGTAGAGGAGTGGGTTTTTATAGGGATATTCTACCTGTCATGCTCTAAATTTATTCCCCCGCACATAAATAAATAATGAACACGCAATACATCTAAGTTCATTTATTGGTTATTTTCCATGCATAATTTTATTTGATCCTCAAGATCCAGTTATGGGGGAAAGAATCAAGTCCTCCATTTTAGAAATAGGAAACAAAAATAAAAGGAAACTAATATGCATTAAGAAACTTTGATGTGTCATGCACTCTCTAGACACTTCCACATTCTCTCATGTGAGCATCACAACTCCACATGTCCTATTGTCATGTATTTAGTTATTGTTATTGTTGTTTTCTAACATATGAGAAAGTTGAGGCTGAGAAGTTTAGGTAACACCTCACAAGTAGCAGGCTCTAAAGGCGGAATTTGAACTCCAAGTCTGGCTACAACCTTAGCCTCTTCCCTATGTAGGAAACAAGCAGGAGATGTAGGATAACCCTGCTTTCAAAAATAAGGAAAGAGAGGTTAGAAAAGGAAGCTTAGGATACCAGATGCTTCCACTTTTCTCTTTAGGTTACATTCTGGAACATTCAACAGACTGACCTCCTCTTCATTCCTGAATATACTCCCTTTAATCTATGGATCGTGGCATAGGCCACTCCCCTTGCAGGGATAGCCTTAACTGCTGTTTACATCTTTCAAGATTCAACTTGAGCATCATCTCCCCCTGGAAGTCTTTTATAAAAACCTGTTTTTTTTTTTGTTTGTTTGTTTGTTTTTTTTTTGTTTTTTTTTTTTTTTACTGTGGCAACAATCCTAATCCTTCAAGGATGCTCTCCAGTTTACATGTCAGTCCCATGGTACCTTGTCCTCTCTCTATCAAGCACATACCACACTACATTGAAATAGCCAGTTTAGATATTTCTTTCTCTCACTCTACTGTCACTTCCTTGAAGGCAGGGGCTATATTTTGTTCATTCTGTTTCTCCAAGCTTTAGCATAGTCCCTGACCTACAAGCAATCAGTTGGTACCTATTAAAGGAATGAGTAGATGAAAGCTTTTGTTTTCCTGTTTAGTAATTTTTAGGTTACAGTTTTGGATACCAATTGATGGAAACACACACATGAATGCTCATTAATCTTCCAATGATATTGAAGTAGAAGCTTAAGACATGGATATGGAACCTTGCAACTCAGGTAGAAAATAAAACACCCAGAGTTTACTTATAAGGAAAATGAGTGCATTTAGATGCAATGACTTCCTTTAAGTAAAAGGCAGAGAAAGAGACCTCCTAACTGCCCTGTTGAATTTTATCAACTTTGAACTCTGTGTGTTGGTACTGAGCTAATCAAATTAGCATGCATTCCCACTTCCACGTGCAAGGAATCTTATTTCTAAAGGAATAAACTCTTCCCTCAAAATATTCAGAGTAGTTACTTATAGAAAAAAAAAAAAAACACAACACATTAATAAGTTAGCTATCTCTTACCAGGACAACCACTGAAAATAATACGCACATCCCAAGGAGCCACTTCCTAGTTATATTAATAAATCAAAATATCTACTTATGATGATTTATTTGTAGATCTTGATGCTGAAAACTCATTTATCATTTGCAATGCAATTTGCCCATCTCTACAGATCATAAAAATTCACTGAATTATGCTTCTTCTTATGGTATAATTTAACATCTTGTTTTTCAGTACTAGAATAAATCACCATGATTAATATATAATTTCCATGTGTTATCCCTTAGCAGTCAATTGTAAACAATGCATTTTATATATTCACATGTATTTCAAGAGTTGATGAAACAAATTTTCTCACCTCATAGTTTCTTAAACCAAAAGGTACAAAGAGACACATCTAACCTATTTCAGAGTCAGAACAACAAAACTGCCCAGTTAATAAGAACACCAGCTGTACGTTTCTGGAATAAGTTCAATATCTTGCTGATTCTACCAAAATTGTGATTTATATTCAATACTATGGAAGAGACACATATATGTGTTTTGTTAGAAGTTGACAGTAGAGATTTTTAGTACAGCCATTCTGTGCCTTAGACATTAACAAGAGAGTTAAGGCTACTGAAATGAAGTGATTAAAGATCTAGAATAAAGATATGAATTTTGCATTAATCAATATGCTCCTACCTTACATTATTTTAACACTATTTCTACAAAGATACCGTGTTTCAATAATTAATAAATATTTTTCCTTAGAGAAAATGAGGCATGGAGAGATTAAGAGAATATCTTAAGAAACAAGAATGAGGTAATGATAAACAGCATTTATTGTCAACCAGTCTAGTTCTTGTTTTACAAAATAACAGATAAATAACATACTTTAATAATGAAAAAATTCCATTTTTAGTATAAAATTATTAAAATACTAACTTATTTTTAATACTGAAGAAATTTGCTAATTGTTCCCAGACATCTCAAAGCCAAGCCAAAAACAAGGCTCTTGTTTTTCTTATTCAAATCTTAAACTAGTCTAAAAAACAAAACAAAACAAAAAAATCCTTAAGATTCTCAAATACTTAAATGCTTTGAACTTCACTGGTATATTAGCAAGTTACTCTAATGTATATAACTAAGAAATTAGGCATTCATAAATATGAATTATGAATATCTCTATAGTATATCTTTTCCCCCATAAAATATAGTAAAGTATAACATAATAATTTAGTTAACCCTTCAGAACCTTAATGATTCTATAACATATCAATAAAATCATTTATAAAGCCATAAAAATAAATTCTGCTTCAAAATTAACTCTATACTTCATTATGCTTCTACGTTACAGTCCTAACATTAACTATGAATTTACTGGAATCTTAAAAGAAATTTTTATCTCAATTAGGTATCTACCTCTTGAGAGTTATTCGCTAAGCAGTGAGTAATAGAAAACTTCCAAGGCTCATTGAAATGAAAAGAGTGGGCAATCTACCAAGGCCACTCCTTAGCCAAGTGATTGGTTCCACCACCAGATATACACTGTGTGTTTTCTACCCCATGCCTATTTGGCATTATATTCATCAAACATTATGGCTCTTTAGGGTACTTTGCTAATAGTAAACATGATGAGTGTTCTATCTGGCCTGGGAGAGCTCTATTTCCCTGGTTTGGAGCAACCATCTAAGCCATTTCATGGATGGTCTATTCTTTACCAGACTGTCATGGTCCAGAGTAGCTATACTGGGGGCTAGTGTGGATTTGATCTGCAATGTTAATGTAATGATAAGTTCTTCAAGAATATCCTTTTATAAACTCACAAATTAGTGGTTTCAGAAAACTTTCTCTAAAATATATTGGTCTCTTGGCTGTATTGACCCATACTAACAAGTCACATGAGAAACAAACAGGGGCTGGAAAATGGTGGTCCATAAAACATGGACATGGAAGGAGAAGAGTGACAAATGAAAAGATAGGAAAGATGAGGGGAAACTGACTTAAGTGTTCAAGGAGAGAAGAGGATGAAAAACAGCCCTTAAGTATAACTTTTTTTATCTCACTAAGAGCTTCCATGGGTCTTAGAGGTAAAGTCAGATTGCAACTTTCATTATCTGATGTAGACTGAAGTAATGAGATCCAGAGAGAAAAAAGATGCAGAAGGCACATACTCCCAAATCCCTGATGACAGCAAAATGATCAGAGATCCTTTTCTTTATCTCTAGAAGGAAGTAGCACCTGATGTGACTTCTGCCTCCCCCTAAACCTGGAATCCCATATTGATAGAGCTTAAGTGCTACAGCAATAAACCAGTAGGTCCCTATGGGAGAAGGGATGAAGTCATGATGTATAACTTTATTTTCTGCCCCCTAGTTCCCAACCAGGTAAACTCAAAAAGGGTATGTGGCACACTTGTACCTAAAATTATGAAATATTGCAATAAAAATATTACAGAAATACAGAGAATAACATAACAATGCCACATCACCCCACACCCAGATTTAATAAATGTTAACATTTGTCATTCTTTCAACAGATCTCTCTTTGTGAAAAAAAAAAAAGCAAGTTCAGTGGAAGACCCATTTTCATAATTTTTAAGCACACTTTTCCCCTCTCTCACTGGAGAGCTGCTTTATGTCCTTCATGATGACTGTTTTTATATTTTTACTACATATATGCTTATCCATACAACAGAACTTTTTATAGAGTTTTTTGAAGTTTTACATAAGTGTAATCATATAGTGTTTATTCTGCTGTTTGCTTTTTCACATAAGATTTGTTGAGATTTATGTGTTGATATGGGTATATCTAGTTCATTTGTTTTAAGTGTAGTAAAGTACTCCTGCATAAATATATCTTTTCTAAAAATGTCATGGCAATTCTTGGACCCTCTTAGAAATTTGATTAAAATATTATTGAATTAATTCATCTGGGGAGAATTAGCCTCTTTTTTTTTTTTTAAACATCTTTATTGAAGTATAATTGCTTCACAGTGGTGTGTTAGTTTCTGCTTTATAACAAAGTGAATCAGCTACACATATACACACGTTCCCATATCTCCTCCCTCCCGCATCTCCCTCCCTCCCACCCTCCCCATCCCACACCCCCCAGGCGGTCACAAAGCACAGAGCTGATCTCCCTGTGCTATGCGGCTGCTTCCCACTAGCTATCTATTTTACATTTGGTAGTGTATATATGTCCATGACACTCTCTCACCCTGTCATATCTCACCCCTCCCCCTCCCCATATCCTCAAGTCCATTCTGTAGTATGTCTGTGTCTTTATTCCCATCTTGCCACTAGGTTCTTCATGACATTTTTTTTTCCTTAGATTCCATATATATGTGTTAGCATACTGTATTTGTTTTTCTCTTTCTGACTTACTTCACTCTGTATGACAGACTCTAACTCCATCCACCTCATTACAAATACCTCCAATTCATTTCTTTTTATGGCTGAGTAATATTCCATCGTATATATGTGCCACATCTTCTTTATCCATTCATCCGATGATGGACACTTAGGTTGCTTCCATGTCCTGGCTATTGTAAATAGAGCTGCAATGAACATTTTGGTACATGACTTTTTGAATTATGGTTTTCTCAGGGTATATGCCCAGTAGTGGGATTGCTGGGTCGTATGGTAGTCCTATTTTTAGTTTTTTAAGGAACCTCCATACTGTTCTCCATAGTGGCTGTATCAATTTACATTCCCACCAACAGTGCAAGAGTGTTCCCTTTTCTCCACACCCTCTCCAGCATTTATTGTTTCTAGATTTTTTGATGATGACCATTCTGACCAGTGTGAGATGATACTGCATTGTAGTTTTGATTTGCATTTCTCTAATGATTAATGATGTTGAGCATTCTTTCATGTGTCTGTTGGCAATCTGTTTATCTTCTTTGGAGAAATGTCTATTTAGGTCTTCTGCCCATTTTTGGATTGGGTTGTTTTTTTTTTTTTTGTTATTGAGCTGCATGAGCTGCTTGTAAATCTTGGAGATTAATCCTTTGTCAGTTGCTTCATTTGCAAATATTTTCTCCCATTCTGAGGGTTGTCTTTTGGTCTTGTTTATGGTTTCCTTTGCTGTGCAAAAGCTTTTAAGTTTCATTAGGTCCCATTTGTTTATTTGTGTTTTTATTTCCATTTCTCTAGGAGGTGTGTTGAAAAAGATCTTGCTGTGATTTATGTCATAGAGTGTTCTGCCTATGTTTTTCTCTAAGAGTTTGATAGTGTCTGGCCTTACATTTAGGTCTTTAATCCATTTTGAGTTTATTTTTGTGTATGGCTTTAGGGAGTGTTATCATTTCATTCTTTTACATGTAGCTGTCCAGTTTTCCCAGCACCACTTATTGAAGAGACTGTCTTTTCTCCACTGTATATTCCTGCCTCCTTTACCAAAGATAACGTGACCATATATGTGTGGGTTTATCTCTTGGCTTTCTATCCTGTTCCATTGATCTATATTTCTGTTTTTGTGCCAGTCCCATACTGTCTTGATTATTGTAGCTTTGTAGTATAGTCTGAAGTCAGGGAGCCTGATTCCTCCAGCTCTGTTTTTCTTTCTCAAGATTGCTTTGGCTATTCAGGGTTTTTTGTGTTTCCATACAAATTGTGAAATTTCTTGTTCCAGTTCTGTGAAAACTGCCAGTGGTAGTTTGATAGGAATTGCATTGAATCTGTAGATTGCTTTGGGTAGTATAGTCATTTTTCACAATGTTGATCCTTCCAATCCAGGAACATGGTATATCTCTCCATCTATTTGTATCATCTTTAATTTCTTTCTTCAGTGTCTTATAATTTTCTGTATGCAGGTCTTTGGTCTCCTTAGGTAGGTTTATTTCTAGATATTTTATTCTTTTTGTTGCAGTGGTAAATGGGAGTGTTTTCTTAATTTCACTTTCAGATTTTTCATTGTTAGTATATAGGAATGCAAGAGATTTCTGTGCATTAATTTTGTATCCTGCTACTTTACCAAATTCATTGATTAGCTCTAGTTGTTTTCTGGTAGCATCTTTAGGATTCTCTATGTATAGTATCATGTCATCTGCAAACAGTGACAGTTTTACTTCTTCTTTTCCAATTTGGATTCCTTTATTTCTTTTTCTTCTCTGATTGCTGGGGCTAAAACTTCCAAAACTATGCTGAATAATAGTGGTGAGAGTGGGTAACCTTGTCTTGTTCCTGATCTTAGAGGAAATGGTTTCAGTTTTTCACCATTGAGGACGATGTTGGCTGTGGGTTTGTCATATATGGCCTTTATTATGTTGAGGAAAGTTCCCTCTATGCCTACTTTCTGCAGGGCTTTTATCATAAATGGGTGTTGAATTTTGTCGAAATCTTTCTCTGCATCTATTGAGATGATCATACGGTTTTTCTCCTTCAATTTGTTAATATGGTGTATCACGTTGATTGATTTGCGTATATTGAAGAAACCTTGCATTCCTGGAATAAACCCCACTTGATCATGGTGTATGATCCTTTTAATGTGCTGTTGGATTCTGTTTGCTGGTATTTTGTTGAGGATTTTAGCATCTATGTTCATCAGTGATATTGGCCTGTAGTTTTATTTCTTTGTGACATCTTTGGTTTTGGTATCAGGGTGAAAATCAATGTAGGGAATTACAATGAGGGATTTTTATAATGTTGGCCTATTGTCACTTTTCTGGACAAAAATGACTTTAAAAAAACAATACAGTTTATTTTGAATATTATATTAGATTTAATTTCTAATGTTTAAGATTTTGCACAGTGATCTTACCTGGGAATAGGTTATACTGTCTTTTCTGTTTTTTTCTGATTTTGGTGTCAATATTTATTAACCTCACATAATGAGTTAGGCAGCTTTCCTCATTTTTCTATACTCTGGCACAGTTTGTATTATATGTGCACTATTTATACTCATACATCCATTTATCTCTATATTTCTATGAAAAACAGTTCTATAATGGTTACTGGTGCATTTTTTTCAAGCATGTTTAATTTCTATTTTTATAGAAAATTATCCAGCTCCTAAAATTTTAAGTAACTGATTGAAATAGTATCAAACTTTCTCTTATCTCTCCACTGTACCTATGGTTACATTACTTTTTCATTATTCATACTATTTATTTGTGCAGTCTCTCTTATTTTTTAATCGATCTTGCTTACTTGTGTTGTAGTACAATCTGTCTTGTTTATTTTTCAAAGAGCCAGTTCTAGTTCTGTTGATCACCTCATGTTTTTTTCCTATTTCATTGCTGCTTCTTTCCAGAGGATTCCTTTGCAAAATTCTAAAACACTTGAGGAAAGGTAATGCAATGGAAGTCAATAAAATCAATAAAGATGTGAATACACTCACTCCATGTAGAATAAAAATAATAGAGGAAACTAAAAATAAATTTTAAATGAGAATGTTCTGAATTCTTGACTAACGAAAAATATAAGAAGAACAATTTTTATTTAAAAGATTAAGCCTTAAACAAAAATTACTAGGAAGTTGGAAGTGCAAAAACTGTGTAATGCATGACTGTTTTTTGGAGGTAACAGGGTAGAGAAACTTAATAATTTACATTTTGTGTTTTACATTTTACGTATGTTAAAAATTTACAGCATTACTTTGTCTAAGCCTTTCTAATTTCTCTTTTTATATTTTTTCTGTTTCTGCCATGTGTTTGAAGC
The DNA here is from genome assembly GCF_965194805.1 of Balaenoptera borealis. Lineage (NCBI taxonomy): Eukaryota > Metazoa > Chordata > Mammalia > Artiodactyla > Balaenopteridae > Balaenoptera > Balaenoptera borealis. The sequence continues at coordinate 26,702,409 of NC_138879.1, read as the reverse complement.
AGAAGAGGGGCTCAAAAATATTAACTTACAATGTCATCTCGACTAGAAATCAAGTAGCAGACATTATTTGAAGCTTCACATCTTCCATATCTCCTTCCCACTTAAAGAAATTTTGAAAGACACTCTCAGTCCCAAGAGTCATTAGAATTTGTAATTTGTAACTTACTAAATTAAAAACAAATTAAACTTAAACACAAATGTAGTGGCCTTCGTGAGTATTTTTCTTACTCCTGCTTTTGCATAGCCTTCCCTTCTCTAAACAGAATAGTTGATGCCCCTTTCTGCCTTTGTCCACATGCTTTCACTCATTCCCCCATTTCCCACGTGAACATTAAACATTAAACTGTGGGCTCCTGGAAGACAGGAAGTGCTTCTTATATTTTTTACTGCAGCACCTAGTACAGTTCCTAGGACAGAGTACTCAATGAATGTTTCTTGGATGGATAAGAGTGCTTCCTTTTGCCACTAATATTAGTCTACCTCATCTCTAAAAGTATGAATACTAGACCATAAAGACGCTCCAAGTCTAAATCTTACTCCTTCAAGGATCAGCCACCCTCTATTACAAAGCCTTCCTCTATACTTCCAATTGGAAATAATTTTTTTCCTCTTTTTATTTGTAATGTAGTTTAATATCTCTCTTTTATGGCACATTATTTTCTATGTTATAGGACAGTGATTTATGGAAATAGACTCCTTTTTTTAAAATTAATTAATTTATTTATTTATTTTTGGCTGTGTTGGGTCTTCGTTTCTGTGCCAGGGCTTTCTCTAGTTGCGGCGAGCGGGGGCCACTCTTCATCACGGTGCGTGGACCTCTCACTATCGCGGCCTCTCCTGTTGTGGAGCACAGGCTCCAGACGCGCAGGCTCAGTAATTGTGGCTCACGGGCCCAGTTGCTCTGCGGCATGTGGGATCTTCCCAGACCAGGGCTCGAACCCGTGTCCCCTGCATTGGCAGGCGGATTCTCAACCACTGCACCACCAGGGAAGCCCTAGACTCCTTTTTATAGGACTGTAAAACTCTTATACCAGGATATAATTTGTGTTTTATACATAGCAAAGCAAATTGTAAATATTTACTGAATAAATAGTTTAAAATATACATTTTAGGACTTCCCTGGTGGTGCAGTCATTAAGAATCTGCCAACCAATGCAGGGGACACAGGTTCAATCCCTGGTCCAGGAAGATCACACATCCTGCGGAGCAACCAAGCCCTTGCATCACAACTACTGAGCCTGCGCTCTGGATCCCGTGTACCACAACTACTGAAGCCCACTTTTAGAGCCCGTGCTCCACAACAAGAGAAGTCACCACAATGGGAAGCCTACGTACCTCATCGAAGAGCAGCCCCCATTCGCCACAACTAGAGAAAGCACGCACACATCAAGGAAGACCCAACACAACCAAAAATAAATAAATAAATTTATTAAAATATATATATATATAAATTTTAAACATTGAATTTTCCACTTCATTATTTAATCACTATTTTTACCAGGCCTTCATGAAGTTTCCTGAACTATGGTTTTGACATATTATTTGGAGATAAGATATCCTGTGGGTGTTAAATGTTGTTTTCCTTCTCTAATCAACTTCTCAACAGTGGCTTTGTAGCAGGGATGCAAGCAACTTCCTAGCTTTTAGAGGATCTCTAAAACAATGGCCAAATGTAATCTATAAGAACATTTCTCTTCTGAATTTATAATTTTAAGATGTTTAACATTTTGGTTTGAAATATAAGCTTTGAATCATAAACTTTCTTGTCCCTCTAAAATTAAACATCTCATGATAGATTAGTTCGTCATAACAAAAAGCTAAAAATTTCTTAATCAGTTATCTAATCAATATATAAAATATGAGATAGTTTATTAAAGCAAATGAGAAAAAATGTCTACTTTGCAGAAGTACATTTAGATTTTTCCCCTCTTCTTCCCCTTCCCCCTCCTCATCTTCCTTTCTCTTCCCCCTCCTCCCCCTCCTTCCTCTTCTTTTCTTCTTCTCCACCTCCTCTTCTCCTTCCCCCACCCCTCCCCCTCCTCCTACCCATTTCCTCTTCCCCTTCTCTATATATCAAGGGTCTGTAACATGGGATAGCTGGTTTCACACTTTATAATGGAAATGTAGGGAAATACACATGAAACACTACAAGAACTACATATATAGTGACATGACCCAGGAAAAGCTACAGGGGATCAGGATATAGAAAAGGGACTATGGATTTGTGGGGAAGACAGTCTTCAAGGGAACAGAGACCAGAAGTACATGCTGATGGAGAAATGACTTTATAATCACAGAAGAGCAAAGTGGAAATTCAAAAAGTAGTGAGCATTGTCTTCCCAGGTAACTAGCTCCAAGGGTATAGCTGTGAACACAGTTTGTTTCAGTATCATCCATGGCCAAGAAGGCAGAACTGCCTAGGAGGACAGAAGGATTGAAGGCAAGTTCACGTCCAGGGTGAGCCAGGGGGCTGCATCAGGGAACCTGTACCTGGGGTGAGGAAGAAGCCTGGCCAGGAAGACCTTCCACCTTTCTGCTCCAATATGCCATGAGCTAAGTAACAGTAGCTTGCCATTTATTAAACACAATGCTAAGCAATTTCTCTTATAATTCTTATAAATTCTTACAATTCTGTGATGATTATTATTTCAATTTTACAGATGAGAAAACTGAGGACAGAGAGGAACTTGCCCTGATTCTCTCAAAATCCTAAATTCTCACAATAACCCTACAAGTTAAGCATTATTAATCTTATTTACAGATGAGACTACTGATATTTGGAGAGACTGAGGAACTTAACAGTGACCACTTAGATAATAAATAAGAGCCAAAATTTAAATATAAGTCCATGAACCCAAAAAGAAAGCACAGAATCATATACCTGTGTGTATGACAACTTTGGATACCATATTGCTTCCTATGATACCAGAAGCTCCTAAATGGTAGTGGCTATGGCAGCTGAAATGCTTATTGAGTTCTACTTTGTGCAAAGCCCCAAGTTTTATAGAATTTTAGACATGAAAAAGACTTCAGGTACCTTTTATTCCAAGGTACTTACTTTACACTTATTTTTATTTATTTAATAAGAAAATACTCCAAAAGAAGTGAATTGTTCAAAATTAAACTGTGTTCGATATGTTTAATAATTATTTGTTAAAGGGACAGATGGGAGTCACACACAAAGAAATCTATTCTGTCCTACCAACATGTGTAGTTTCATGATAGCAAGTTTAATGTTTTCTGATTAACAGTCTAATGATTTTTTAATATCAAATGAATTTTCTTTGTAAAACTGGAAGATTGAACAAGGGTAAGCTTGAATATAAAAGAGGAAATGGGAATATGTTAATTACCAAAATAAACTGTTTTAAAGTTAAGTAGCTGTTAGTGCTTTTTCTGCTCTGGATTGATGCTAAAAGGAATTCCTCTGCTGTAGACAGGGAATTAGGAAACCTGGAAAAATCTCAGTGTAATTTGTTTACTGGCTAGGAATGTATATAGACATCAGTGTCATGTGAGAAATTTTAAATTAAATCTTTCACTAAGCATGGTAAGAAGCTGATAAGCTGAGAAAATGAAAAACTGGGAAAAGCAAATATATAACAATTCTGTTGAAACACTTATAATCATCCGTACAAAAAACTTCCACAGAAAAGAGAGCACTCACTGAACAAAAAATTATTAAACAAAATGAAATAGTATGAGGAAATGACTCAACATGGGGGAGAGTCAAAAGTCAAAAGCTAAAATAAAAGTGAGATTTTGTGCTGCAAGAACTAGAAATAATATATAATCCTGAGAGAGATAACATATTTACAAAAAAAAAGTGAAGTGAAAGAAGAGATAGAAATCATGTGGGGAAACCATGTGGGGAAAAGAAAACTAGATTTAAAAATAATTGACAATAGACTGAATATATAAGAACAAAATTAAAACTCAGTGGATACACTAAACAGCAAGTATAATTCAGTTGAAGACAGAAGTAGAGAATTAGAAAATAGATTGAAGAAGCCACATAAAATGCAGCACACAGAGAAAATTATAAAAAAATTAAAAAGAGAGACTCAGAGACCTAGAGGATAGAAAGAGATCAGCTTCCAAGAAACAATAATTTATTTGGCTATATACTAATAGTTTGTTAGTTTTCTCATGCCTTTAATGATAGTATTTTACTAACATTCACTTTTACATTTGCAATGTCGGAGGTACTATACTGATTAAATTTAGATTTTGTTAATTCATGTATGCATGGTATACATTTGAGGATAACTCTTAAATGAAATTTAGAATTCTCAAAAACTTGAGGAAGCAAAGATAAATCATGACAAACAAAAATACAATAGAAGGCTGTAGAAGTGTGACCATATATATCAGTAAACATAATAAAAGAAAATAGAATTAAACTGCCATGTTAAAAAAAGAATATAAGATCCCATTTTTTTATAAAACCAAAGTTATATACTTTAAATTAATGAAATAACAACTCAAATTCATATGAAAGAGTAAAGGACTAAGACAAGTCAAGAAGTATAAGGAATGATGACTCATTATGCCAGATATTGGGACTTATATAAATATAACCTGTAGACAACTAGACTGAGGTGACAGGAAGAAAAGCCCACAATCACATGTTTGTATATATTGCAAGTTGGAACATGATGGAAATGTCATTAAAGATCAGTATACAGTAAAGGATAGACAACTTAATACATTGTAGGGAATCAACTGGTTGTGGGGAAAATTTGGATTCCTATCTCATACCATATATATAAAATACAAAAATGTGAAAAGCAAAATATAAAACTTAGAGAGAAATATAGAAGAATACTTGTACAGAATAGGGGAAATTAATGAACTAATACAAATTCCACAAGCTATAAAGATGTTTTATGAATGAATAAATGTGACATATTGACCCTTTAAAATCTCTATAAACAAAATGAAGTCTTAGACTGAGAAAAGATATTTGCTGGGCACATAACTGACATGATGTAATATTAGTAACCAGAACCCTTACAAATTCATAAAAAAAACACACAAATGATTTGAACTAAAATTCATAGTATACCCAATCATGTGAAAAGATGCTCATTTTCACTAGTAAACCATAGAAATGCATATTTAAACAACAATGACATATAAATTCATATCCATCAGCAAAATTTTTCCATCAATTGGGCAAAAATTTCAAAGAAGAAAGTGGGTGAATAATTGCAGTACATTCATACAATAGAATATTAAAGATCAGATAAAATTAATGAACTACACCTACATCTATAAACATGTATATATTTCAAAAACATAATATGAATTAAAAAGGCAAGTTGCAAAAGGACATGATGCAACGTTTATGAACAGATACATATAACAAGAATAAAAATGATTCATCAACTCTAGTGGAGTGCTTTCCTCTGGTTACAGAGAGAGAGAAAATGGAATTGAGAAATTTTTAGCTGTATAAAGGCATTTTCTGTTTTAAAAAATGTCGCTAAAGACAAATAAGAAAAATGCTTGTTTACTTTTTGCTGCTGACATTGTTTTCTTCGGTAGGTGGCATCATGCTGAGGTTGGGTCATGAAGCCGGTAACTTTACGTATCAATAGGTTATAACTGCAAAAGAGGGATAACCATTTTGAAGAAGGACCATTCCCACCATTTTATTACTCTATATTTCCAGTGCAAAGCAGAGTGCCTTGTATTTCAATCACCACCCATTTAATGTCACACTGACTGGAAAGAGCTAATTCTAGTTTTCGTTTTTTAATAGATTCCAACATTTGTGCATTTTAGTTGTTTAAAAATGAGGTCATTTTCTTATTGCCTTTATTCTCTTTAATAAAGAAGGTAATCTTAGTTGTAAAATTATAAATTTTTTTCATGAAATTCAGTATGGCTTTTTGTTTTAATTTTGTATTAGCTCTAAAATTAAAAAAAAAAAATTTTCTTACTTGACTCTCATGCCAAAAGATTACCTGTTACTGCTTCAGTCATTCTGAATACTTGAAGAGAAGGGTTAGTTTATTTTGTTTAATTTAACTAATCACACTAACAGCTTTCAGCAGGTGAAATTTATTTGAGGATTTTTTTTTTTTTTTACAAGGAACAATCTAAACATATACCTTATATTTTTATATAACTTTAACTTTCTTTTTTAAACTGTTACCTGTCATACATGCAGAAAAGTGCACAGACCATAAGTGTATATAGCCTGATGAATTTTCACAAAGTGAACAGCTCTGTGTATTTACTACCTAAAATTCCTCAAAAGGAGGGAGGAGAGAAGATGGCGGAAGAGTAAGACGCGGAGATCACCTTCCTTCCCACAGATACAGTAGAAACACATCTACACGTGGAACTGCTCCTACAGAACACCCACTGAACGCTGGCAGAAAACGTCAGACCTCCCAAAAGGCAAGAAACTCCCCCCATACTTGGGTAGGGCAAAAGAAGAAAGAAATAACAGAGACAAAAGAATAGGGATGGCACCTGCACCAGTGGGAGGGAGCTCTGAAGGAGGAAATATTTCCACGCACTAGGAAGCCCCTTCACGGGCAGAGACTGCGGGTAGCAGAAGGGGGAAGCTTCAGAGCCACGGAGGAGAGCGCAGCCACAGGGGTGTGGAGGGCAAAGCAGAGAGATTCCCGCACTTCCCGCACGGAGGCTCGGCGCTGACCAGCACTCACCAGCCCGAGAGGCTTGTCTGCTCAGCCGCCGGGGCGGGCGGGGCTGGGAGCTGAGGCTCTGGCTTCGGGCGGATCGCAGGGAGAGGACTGGGGTTGGCGGCGTGAACACAGCCTGAAGGGGTTAGTGCACCACAGCTAGCCGGGAGGGAGTCTGGGAAAAAGTCTGCAGCTGCCAAAGAGGCAAGAGACTTTTTCTTCCCTGTTTCCTGGTGCGCGAGGAGAGGGGATTCAGAGCGCTGCCTAAACGAACTTCAGAGACGGGCACGAGCCGCGGCTAACAGCGCGGATCCCACAGCAACAGGGGTGCAGAGGGCAAAGCGGAGAGATTCCCGCACAGAGGCTCGGCGCCGAGCAGCGCTCACCAGCCCGAGGGGCTTGTCTGCTCCCCCGCCGGGGCGGGCGGGGCTGGGAGCGGAGGCTCGGGCTTCGGTTGGATCTCAGGGAGAGGACTGGGGTTGGCGGCGTGAACACAGCCTGAAGGGGTTAGCGCACCACAGCTGGCTGGGAGGGAGACCGGGAAAAAGTCTGCAGCTGCCGAAGAGGCAAGAGACTTTTTCTTGCCTCTTTGTTTCGCGGCGCGCAAGGAGAGGGGATTCAGAGCGCCGCCTAAACGAACTCCAGAGACTGGCGTGAGCCGCGGAGATCAGCGCGGACCCCAGAGACGGGCGTGAGACGCTGGGGCTGCTGCTGCCACCTCCAAAAAGCCTGTGTGTGAGCACAGGTCACTCTCCACACCGCCCCTCCCGGGAGCCCGTGCAGCCCGCCACTGCCAGGGTCCCGTGATCCGGGGACAACTTCCCCGGGAGAACGCACTGCGCACCTCAGGCTGGTGCAACGTCACGCCGGCCTCTGACGCCGCAGGCTCGCCCCGCCTCCTCCGTACCCCTCCCTCCCCGCGGCCTGGGTGAGCCAGAGCCCCCGAAGCAGCTGCTCCTTTAACCCCATCCTGTCTGGGCGGGGAACAGACGCCCTCAGGCGACCTACACGCAGAGGCGAGTCCAAATCCAAAGCTGATCCCCAGGAGCTGTGCGAACAGAGAAGAGGAGGGGAAATCTCTCCCAGCAGCCTCAGAAGCAGCGGATTAAAACTCCGCAAACAACTTGATGTGCCTGCATCTGTTGAATACCTGAATAGACAATGAATCATCCCAAATTCAGGAGGTGGACTTTGGGAGCAGGATATATTAATTTTTCCCCTTTTCCTTTTTTTTTGTGAGTGTATATGTATATGCTTCTGGGGGAGATTTTGTCTGTATAGCTTTGCTTTATAATAGCTTTATTTTACTTCACTATATTATAGCCTCTTTCTTTCTTTCTTTCATTCTATTTTTTCTCCCTTTTACTCTGAGCCGTGTGGACGAAAGGCTCTTGGTGCTTCAGCCAGGCATCAGGACCGTACCTCGGAGGTGGGAGAGCCAACTTCAGGACACTGGTCCACAAGAGACCTCCCAGCTCCACGTAATACCAAATGGCAAAAATCTCTCAGAGATCTCCATCTCAACCTCAAGACCCAGCATCACTCAATGACCAGCAAGCTACAGTGCTGAACACCCTATGCCAAACAACGAGCAAGACAGGAACACAGCCCCATCCATTAGCAGAGAGGCTGCCTAAAATCATAATAAGGCCACAGACACCCCAAAATACACCACCAGACGTGGACGTGCCCACCAGAAAGACAAGATCCAGCCTCATCCACCAGAGCTCAGGCACTAGTTCCCTCCACCAGGAAGCCTACACAACCCACTGAACCAACCTTAGCCACTGGGAAAGATACCAAAAACAACGGGAACTACGAACCTGCAACCTGTGATAAGGAGACCCCAAACACAGTAAGATAAGCAAAATGAGACGACAGAAAAACACACAGCAGATGAAGGAGCAGGGTCAAAACACACTAGACTTAACAAATGAAGAGGAAATAGGTAGTCTACCTGAAAAAGAATTCAGAATAATGATAGTAAGGATGATCCAAAATCTTGGAAATAGAATAGACAAAACGCAAGAAACATTTAACAAGGACGTAGAAGAACTAAAGAGGAACCAAGCAATGATGAAAAACACAATAAATGAAATTAAAAATACTCTAGATGGGATCAGTAGCAGAATAACTGAGGCAGAAGAAAGGATAAGTGACCTGGAAGATAAAATGGTGGAAATAACTACTGCAGAGCAGGATAAAGAAAAAAGAATGAAAAGAACTGAGGACAGTCTCAGAGACCTCTGGGACAATACTAAACGCACCAACATTCAAATTATAGGGGTCCCAGAAGAAGAAGAGAAAAAGAAAGGGACTGAGAAAATATTTGAAGAGATTATAGTTGAAAACTTCCCTAATATGGGAAAGGAAATAGTTAATCAAGTCCTGGAAGCACAGAGAGTCCCATACAGGATAAACCCAAGGAGAAACACGCCAAGACACATATTAATCAAACTGTCAAAAATTAAATATAAGGAAAACATATTAAAGGCAGCAAGGGAAAAAAACCAAATAACACACAAGGGAATCCCCATAAGGTTAACATCTGATCTTTCAGCAGAAACTCTGCAAGCCAGAAGGGAGTGGCAGGATATACTTAAAGTGATGAAGGAGAAAAACCTACAACCAAGATTACTCTACCCAGCAAGGATCTCATTCAGATGTGATGGAGAAATTAAAACCTTTACAGACAAGCAAAAGCTGAGAGAGTTCAGCACCACCAAACCAGCTTTACAACAAATGCTAAAGGAACTTCTCTAGGCAAGAAACACAACAGAAGGAAAACACCTACAATAACAAACCTAAAACATTTAAGAAAATGGGAATAGGAACATACATATCGATAATTACCTTGAATGTAAATGGATTAAATGCTCCCACCAAAAGACACAGGCTGGCTGAATGGATACAAAAACAAGACCCATATATATGCTGTCTACAAGAGACCCACTTCAGACCTAGGGACACATACAGACTGAAAGTGAGGGGATGGAAAAAGATATTCCATGCAAATGGAAATCAGAAGAAAGCTGGAGTAGCAATTCTCATATCAGACAAAATAGACTTTAAAATAAAGACTATTACAAGAGACAAAGAAGGACACTATATAATGATCAAGAGGAAGGTATAACAATTGTAAATATTTATGCACCCAACATAAGAGCACCTCAATACATAAGGCAAATACTAACAGCCATAAAAGGGGAAATCGACAGCAACACAATCATAGTAGGGGAATTTAACACCCCACTTTCACCAATGGACAGATCATCCAAAATGAAAATAAATAAGGAAACACAAGCTTTAAATGATACATTAAACAAGATGGACTTAATTGATATTTATAGGGCATTCCACCCAAAAACAACAGAATACACATTTTTCTCAAGTGCTCATGGAACATTCTCCAGGATAGATCATATCTTGGGTCACAAATCAAGCCTTGGTAAATTTAAGAAAGTTGAAATAGTATCAAGTATCTTTTCCGACCACAACGCTATGAGACTAGATATCAATTATAGGAAAAGATCTGTAAAAAATACAAACACATGGAGGCTACACAATACACTACTTAATAACGAAGTGATCACTGAAGAAATCAAAGGGGAAATCAAAAAATACCTAGAAACAAATGACAATGGAGATACGACGACCCAAAACCTATGGGACGCAGCAAAAGCAGTGCTAAGAGGGAAGTTTATAGCAATACAAGCCTACCTCAAGAAACAGGAAACATCTCGAAGAAACAACCTAACCTTGCACCTAAAGCAATTAGAGAAAGAAGAACAAAAAAACCCCAAAGCTAGCAGAAGGAAAGAAATTATAAAGATCCGGTCAGAAATAAATGAAAAAGAAATGAAGGAAACAATAGCAAAAATCAATGAAACTAAAAGCTGGTTCTTTGAGAAGATAAACCAAATTGATAAACCATTAGCCAGACTCATCAAGAGAAAAAGGGAGAAGACTCAAATCAATAGAATTAGAAATGAAAAAGGAGAAGTAACCACTGACACTGCAGAAATACAAAAGATCATGAGAGATTACTACAAGCAACTCTACGCCAATAAAATGGACAACCTGGAAGAAATGGACAGATTCTTAGAAATGCACAAACCGCCGAGACTGAACCAGGAAGAAATAGAAAATATGAACAGACCAATCACAAGCACTGAAATTGAAACTGTGATTAAAAACCTTCCAACAAACAAAAGCCCAGGACCAGATGGCTTCACAGGTGAATTCTATCAAACATTTAGAGAAGAGCTAACACCTATCCTTCTCAAACTCTTCCAAAATATTGCAGAGGGAGGAACACTCCCAGACTCATTCTACGAGGCCACCATCACCCTGATACCAAAACCAGACAAAGATGTCACAAAGAAAGAAAACTACAGGCCAATATCACTGATGAACATAGATGCAAAAATCCTCAACAAAATACTAGCAAACAGAATCCAACAGCACATTAAAAGGATCATACACCATGATCAAGTGGGGTTTATCCCAGGAATGCAAGGATTCTTCAATATACGCAAATCAATCAATGTGATACACCATATTAACAAATTGAAGGAGAAAAACCATATGATCATCTCAATAGATGCAGAGAAAGCTTTCGACAAAATTCAACACCCATTTATGATAAAAGTCCTGCAGAAAGTAGGCATAGAGGGAACTTTCCTCAACATAATAAAGGCCATATATGACAAACCCACAGCCAACATTGTCCTCACTGGTGAAAAACTGAAACCATTTCCACTAAGATCAGGAACAAGACAAGGTTGCCCACTCTCACCACTATTATTCAACATAGTTTTGGAAGTGTTAGCCACAGCAATCAGAGAAGACAAAGAAATAAAAGGAATCCAAATCGGAAAAGAAGAAGTAAAGCTGTCACTGTTTGCAGATGACATGATACTATACATAGAGAATCCTAAAGATGCTACCAGAAAACTCCTAGAGCTAATCAATGAATTTGGTAAAGTAGCAGGATACAAAATTAATGCACAGAAATCTCTTGCATTTCTATACACTAATGACGAAAAATCTGAAAGTGAAATTAAGAAAACATTCCCGTTTACCATTGCAACAAAAAGAATAAAATATCTAGGAATAAACCTACCTATGGAGACAAAAGACCTGTATGCAGAAAATTATAAGACACTGATGAAAGAAATTAAAGATGATACAAATAGATGGAGAGATATAACATTTTCCTGGATTGGAAGAATCAACATTGTGAAAATGACTCTACTACCCAAAGCAATCTACAGATTCAATGCAATCCCTATCAAACTACCACTGGCATTTTTCACAGAACTAGAACAAAAAATTTCACAATTTGTATGGAAACACAAAAGACCCCGAATAGCCAAAGCAATCTTGAGAACGAAAAATGGAGCTGGGGGAATCAGGCTCCCTGACTTCAGACTATATTACAAAGCTTCAGTAATCAAGACAGTTTGGTACTGGCACAAAAACAGAAATATAGATCAATGGAACAGGATAGAAAGCCCAGAGATAAACCCACACACATATGGTCACCTTATCTTTGATAAAGGAGGCAAGCATATACAGTGGAGAAAAGACAGCCTCTTCAATAAGTGGTGCTGGGAAAATTGGACAGATACATGTAAAAGTATGAAATTAGAACACTCCCTGACACCATGCACAAAAATAAACTCAAAATGGATTAAAGACCTAAGTGTAAGGGCAGACACTATCAAACTCTTAGAGGAAAACATAGGCAGAACACTCTATGACATACATCACAGCAAGATTCTTTTTGACCCAGCTCCCAGAGAAATGGAAATAAGAACACAAATAAACAAATGGGACCTAATGAAACTTAAAAGCTTTTGCACAGCAAAGGAAACCATAAACAAGACCAAAAGACAACCATCAGAATGCGAGAAAATATTGGCAAATGAAGCAACTGACAAAGGATTAATCTCCAAGATTTACAAGCAGCTCATGCAGCTCAATAACAAAAAAAAAACGAACAACCCAATCCAAAAATGGGCAGAACACCTAAATAGACATTTCTCCAAAGAAGATATACAGATGGCCTACAGACACATGAAAGAATGCTCAACATCATTAATCATTAGAGAAATGCAAATCAAAACTACAATGCGGTATCATCTCAGGTATCATCTCACACCGGTCAGAATGGCCATCATCAAAAAATCTAGAAACAATAAATGCTGGAGAGGGTGTGGAGGAAAGGGAACACTCTTGCACTGTTGGTGGGAATGTAAATTGATACAGCCACTATGGAGAACAGTATGGAGGTTCCTTAAAAAACTACAAATAGAACTACCATACGACCCAGCAATCCCACTACTGGGCATATACCCTGAGAAAACCATAGTTCAAAAAGAGTCATGTACCAAAATGTTCATTGCAGCTCTATTTACAATAGCCAGGACATGGAAGCAACCTAAATGTCCATCGACAGATGAATGGATAAAGAAGATGTGGCACATATATACAATGGAATATTACTCAGCCATAAAAAGAAATGAAATGGAGGTATTTGTAATGAGGTGGATGGAGTTAGAGTCTGTCATACAGAGTGAAGTAAGTCAGAAAGAGAAAAACAAATACAGTATGCTAACACATATATATGGAATCTAAGGAAAAAAAAAAGGTCATGAAGAACCTAGTGGCAAGATGGGAATAAAGACACAGACCTACTAGAGAATGGACTTGAGGATATGGGGAGGGGGTGGGGTGAGATGTGACAGGGTGAGAGAGTGTCATGGACATATATCCACTACCAAATGTAAAATAGATAGCTAGTGGGAAGCAGCCGCATAGCACAGGGAGATCAGCTCGGTGCTTTGTGACCACCTAGAGGGGTGGGATGGGGAGGGTGGGAGGGAGGGAGATGCAAGAGGGAAGAGAAATGGGAACATATTGTATATGTATAACTGATTCACTTTGTTATAAAGCAGAAGCTAACACACCATTGTAAGGCAATTATACTTCAATAAAGATGTTTAAAAAAAAAAAATGTTAAAAAAAAAAAAAATTCCGCAAAAGGAAATGTTCTCCTCCTGGCTATTAAGGCTCTTGGCCTCTTAGGTCTTGGCAGTCTAAGGTCCTAACAAACTAAGGTCACTCTATAATCCCTTCTGAGATATTTTAAAAATATTTTTTGCATGTTATCTAGTTCTCAGCAAGAGAATCAATCTGATATAAGTTAATCTTCAATAGCCAGGGGAACAGTCCATTTTGAGGTGATACTTCTTATATTGTACTAATCCTAATCATAGACTAAACACACAATCTGCTTATTCTTACTTAGACATACACACATATGAGAAATAGCAGCCAAAGGCAAGGTATTAAGGAAGTAATAATGTAAAGACTATTAAATAAAATTTACATCTTCTGCTGTCCTAGTCACCTGTTTTCCTAAAGCTCATTCATATGGGACTAGGGCATTATGACACTCACTATAAACCCATGGGCACTGCAGGGATTGACAAATCACAAGCTGGGTTCAAGTGTGACAAAGCCATTTCCAGAAATCCCAGACCAAAGAGAAGCAGAGGAAGTGACCAGGTCAAAGAAAATGCAGAGGGATGTGTCAGAAGATATCCCAAAGCACTCTGGGACCCGTACTAGCTAAGGTGATGCTCAGCCACAGGTGATGCTCAGGTGTCCCTATAAAAGCAGATAGCTTCCTGTCTCTAAGCTTCAGGTTTCTTAAAATGACAATAATCATGAAAAATTACATTACAGGCTTGTAGTGATTGGAAATAATAAATATGCAGAGTACTTAGAATAGCGTCTCCTTCATAGTATTGCTTAATAACACAGGGCTATGATAATGATCATGGTGATAGTGATGATGATTGTGTTGAAGATATTGATAATCGTGAAATGAAAATCATTATCATTATTATCAGAAAGAAGTCAGAGGATAGCAGCGTACATGGTCCTAACATTTTATAGCTGAATTTCTGTTTTTGTTTTTTTTTTTTTTAAGCTAAAAGGGGAAGTCTACTACTTACTGCTTTCAAAATACTTGTTATATCTTAAAGTAATCATGCTCCCAGTACCCCAAATAGTCTCTACTGGACATATGAAATGTTACAAACATGCTCCCGCCCCATTGGCCCTCATAACTAATAGTAACAGGGAGGGAATAAAGCTAACTCATTCATTGCCATAGAGTTCAGAGAAGGACTCAGTGTTAGTTATATGGCTCAGAATTTCACAATGATTAATAAGTAAGGTCTCACAGGAGGAACAGCACATACTTCAGAATGGACACATTCCTCATTGTAGCTCTTGCTGAAAAATATCGATAATAGCAAACAATTTCCCTAAGGCTTATTCACATAGGACTAGATGGTCCTTTGCTTTGAATACACTGCATTTTTAAAAGGGGATAATGTAAAAAAAAAAATCTAACTGCCACTTAAACCAAATGGATAAGGCACCAAGATGGGAACAGATAAAATCAGAACACTGACATTTCCTACTCATGAACACCTTTCCTGTCCATTTTTGATTGTAGAGAAGTGAAACATGCATAATATAACAATCTTTTCAGAATGTGTTAGGCAACTTTGTTGAGACAAATGGATTGTTTTTCAAACTGTGGGTAAAGGGGGGGATGATAATAACAGGGAAGTGGTGAGACACACACAGGTGGCTGTGGAAACAAATAAAAGGAGAAACCAAAACTTCAACAAAGTGTACTTTTCTTTTTTACTTTTTATTTTATATTGGAGTGTAGTTGATTAACAATGTTGTGATAGTTTCAGGTGTACAGCAAAGTGATTCAGTTATACACATACATGTATCTATTATGCTCTTTTTCAACAATCATGTAGAAGGCAAGAACCATTAATATAATATAATAAATAAATATTTAAAATATTATCTACTAAGTGTATATATAAGGTGTATGTGTATGTATATATATATATATATATATATATATATATATATATATATATATATATATATACACACATATATATAGTAAATATCTTTTAAGGTGATACTTCTTATATTGTACTAATCCCAATCATAGATTGAACATAACCTGCTTATTCTGACTTAGACATACACACATATGTGAAATAAGAGCCAAATGTAAATATATTTACTATAAAGATATTATATAAATATATTAAAAGTGAAGGAAAATATCTTTTAAATTGAGGGGAAAATGACAGTTTTTTTTCCAATTTGACCAAGGTTAAGATTCTGGCAGATATGGGCTCCCATTCATGAGTGAACTTATCTCAATGAAGACTGAGGAAATAGCCTAGGAAATCTAAAGGATCTCCCACTGAAGTAGATCAGAGTGATGCACGTGGAGTGTATAATAAATGTGCACTTAAGTAAAATTAAATCTTCTCTGAGTCTCCTCCAAACCACTGCTGTCTTTCCAGACTTGGGGAATCTTACCTTCCTCTTTCACACGACTCCCATGGTCCTCTACTCAATGGGCACCCACTGCTGTCCCTCTTTTTCTAGTTTAATCATTCCAATGACCTCAATTTTTCATAAATAAATGCAGGTGACAGGAGAAAAACTCATTGAAGAAAGGACATGCAACTAACTGGTTTCTCCTTGGAATCTCTTCACTGGAACTCAGTTTTTCCCATCTGTAAAGGGAGGAGTTTGGACTAAATTCTCTGAAGTGTATCGTAGCTGGGAACTCTGAGAGTCTAGGATCCCATGTTTCCTCTGACTCTTCTTGTTAAATATAAAGACTGAAAATCATTCCAACCTTCTCAAACCATCATACGTTTTCAGAGCTCTGTTGCTATAGGTTCTAGAATGGGACACCAAGAAAGATGAAACTCACAAAAAAATTGGGGAGAGAAGACACTGACTTTAAAAAAAAAATCTATGTAGGCAAGAAGGAACCCCTAAGGTAGCAAAGGAGTGACCTTGTCATGGTGTGCAGAAAGAGCAAGGCACAGGCACCCACCCTTATTTTTCCCTGGCTCCTACTCAGAGTCAATGCTAATCTTCCTTAGAAAAGAATCTCTTCCTGGAACTGAGACAGATATTCTATGCACTTTTCCTATGACATAGCTGTGAGTCACAGAAGTTGAGTAATCTGTCTCAGGTCACAGTGTCTCTAATAAGTGGCAGAGCAGAACAAGCATAATACAAGGGCAATCTCTTGATAGAACCTCATTTTCCTTGGATCCCTATGCCAAGGACCTCTGGGATTAGACTTCCAACAAACATTGGTGGGCTGGACTGATTTTGGCCCACCTGCATTCTCCCTGGAGCTCTCTTGCTGACCATCACTTGATGTTGGCTAACCTTTCAGATTTCCCCTCTATAAATGCGAGTAATAACATCTGACTCCATGCCTCCCAGGGATGGGAATATAAATGAAGTAATAAAGGTGAGAACCAGAAGAGCTCCTCTTAACGATGGTGCTAAAAATCCCAAGGGGTATTATGGTGTTATTAACAAAATGCAGAGGCTGCAGAGTTATATTTGGCCAAAATCTTACAATCCCATTTTTTTAGGAAGGAAACATAGATGTGGAGTCAGTATTTACTAACAGTGAAACTGACAACCAGTGTGTTCTTGCTTTTAAGCAAACCTATTATATGCAAACGCTACTAACAGAAAAAAAGTATAGCAATAGGTGATTTTATCTTTCACAGAACTATTCCTGATTGCATTAAAAAGACGCTTCTTCAATATGTTTCATGCTTTGTAGCATTTCAGTAAAATTGAAATTGAAAAAACGATGATTTACACAAAACCTTTTAAGGGCACATCTTTGATATTTTATAAGGTACAACTGAAGTTACCATTTGAGATTTCAGCGGTGCGTCTCTCCTGGAATAAGATTCTATCAACCAATTATATCACTAGTAAATGTTGGCAGCCATTGCCTTGGGCTGGCTATAGAACTCATAAAAGCAACTAAGGTTAATACTTGGGTATTAGAAGGGAACCACTGCATTGCAAAGGGGCAGTGCTAGTCAAGACAAGACTGTGGACATAACCTTGAATGAGATAGACTGTTCACTTCTTTAATGTACGTCCACAAAATTCCAGCTCTTTGGGTGCCCATGAATCTTCTGCTTTGATGACATGACCTTTAGGGCCATGAAGAGGCTAAGGCTAACTTTTACATTTTGTTATCATTTTTCCCACATAGCTGCTCACTAAAACTCTTTCCAGCTGGTGGCCTGGAGAACATATTTTCTTCAGTTTTACACACACACCCCCGACCCTGTTCATTTATAGTCTTTAGAACTACTAGATAATTTCTCTTGAGGGTGCTGTAATAGCCCACACACGTCAGGGTATAAGGTTTTTCACTGGTAAACAAACATCTTCAGTAACTTAATTGAGTCCTTTTCTGTTTATTCATTGCTGAGGATTGCTCTCCCAAGTCTTTCTTTCTCTCATGTCTCCTCTATCCCAAGAAACAGAAGGGACCCAGTTAGGCTTCCTGGACCTCTGTCTTGCCAAATTTAGGTATGACCATAATAGAAAATGGATAATTATCATTTAAGTTTAAGTATTCAAGAGATGATCCTCAAAATATCCTTTGGTCAACAAATCCAACCATATTCAAACAAGTTTTGAGTGCTCTTTCTGATTCTAGAATGAGCAACACTGATTTAGAATATCATGTTGCCTTACCTTGACAATAATCCTGTTAAGATTGAAGTAGTGGTACAATAACAGAGCACAGGACTTGGGAGTTGAAAGGCCTAAATCACCATAAACAAGTTCTCAACCTGTCAAGGCCTCTTCTGTTTCTCATCTAAGAAATACCATATATTCCTACCCTATCCTATAAATAATATTCATGTCATTATTGTGGGAGAGTGAGATACAAAGTACCTGGCATTGTGTCTGGCCAACAGTGGGCACTTCAGTCACCTTGACTCTGAATCTCTGAAGGGAAGCAAAAACATTGAGAAGAATGAGCCATTGAAACCTGATCACAAATGTTTCTAAGAAACTTACAACTCCTTACCCATAGGTTTGATTTTATGTCCAAGTATGAAAAAGCCATGTGGCTGAACTAAAAAGTGGATTTATTCTATAATTTACTGTATCACAATACTACATGTGTATTTATCTTACACATTTTTTATGTATACTCTAAGAGAGAAAGACTTTTTGTAAAGTCAAAAATTATTATGTCAAGCAAAGGCATCTGTTCACTTTCGTAGGGAATGTACCATTTTGTTGCAGAGTATAGCGCCATGACTTACCCTTCACACCCTAAAATTGAGTTCACCAAGGATGAACAATAGGCTTTTGGTGGCAGAGGTTTTTGTCCAACTGAGCAATAAATCCTAGCTGGCACCCATGATTACAGGGATTGGCTCCTGGTAATAATTTTGATGTCATTATCCTCTCCCAGAGATGCATGCATGATTCTGGCCTTTAAAAACAGATTTAAGAGAAAGCATTTATCTTGACATTATCAGCCTTTAAAGATCATGCAGTAGGGTCTGTTGACCTTTCTGCCTTAATGATGAGTTTCAAAACTGTTGAATAACATTAATGGAATGAATTGAAAAAGAGTGTGTACTATGGGGTGGTCCCTGTGGAAGGGAAGAAGTGAGAAAGGGATATTCAGAATGACAAAGGAAACTTGCCTTAGTCCTATGGGAACTGAGAAGTCACATGGAAGCAAAGGGATACAAACGGGATTCCATTTCTGTCTCTACTCCACATATACAGTCCTCAGATATACACCAAGGCATGAGCAAAGAAAAATAAAATATTTCGCTTGTAATTAGGTGTCTGACAATGACTCCAACTCCGGAAAACGCAAAGCATAAACAAATTTGCTTAACTGTACCCAATAATATAAATTTCTATATTTTTTTAAAAATACATTTTTTTTTTTTTTTACCAGTTACCACCATATGTTGGGAATGGCACTGGATTTTGTCACTAATCATATGAAGGAGTATATGAAAATCACCTCCCTTCTCTAATACTGGGTTTTACAAAATATTTTTTTTTTAAATCAAGTGTTTCTAATGTCTTAAGGATTGAACATAAAAATAATTGTAAAGTTCTTCACACAGTTCCTTGGTCATATCATGGGTTCAATAAATACTAGTGTCTTTCCTCCCAACCCCCAAATCCCCCTTTGCACTAACTTGCTCAATCCACTAATTGAATGGTAGAACAAACTGATAAAGTTGAAAAATATTAGAAACTGAGAATGTGTGACTCCCTTACAATCTTTGTGATATAACTGTTGTGAACACATTTTCAGTGCAATACAAAGTTTTAACAGAAGGGCAGGAATTTAAAATTGTAAGCACTCTGAAAAATACAGGAGCCATCATGGTCACAGCAAACATCTCGAATCTCATACATGCAAATAAAATGGATTAAGTTTATAGCACTGACATTCTGCCTTCTGAACCCAACAGGGAGGTCATGTCAATGCACAAAATGAAATGCATATTTCTATGCTTACCACTACAGCCCATGAAAAATTTAAAGTGGATATGTGATTTTCTACTACACCTAATATAGTGAAATGAACCACAATACCTAACAGGAGCAGGTGAACTAGCATTTCCATGGCAACCAAAGGCTATGATTACCATTTTATTATTATTATTTTCACTTTGCACTTTCTTTGAAGAGAAATTCCCTTTTTTCATAAGTCTACTTGATAGCTTCCTAAATAATTCTAATCCATAAGGCACTGTATCTTTTTTAACATACTAGAAACACAATGGCTTATTCTAATTATCTTGTGAAACTAAACTCTCAAGTAAAACTTGAAGTAAAAACATAAAGCAGTCTCCTTCTTTTACTTTAGTTATTGACTTCATGATGTCTTACTCTTGGCAGAGTGCTAATAAGAAAATGGAATAAACCTGCTACAGGGAGTTCTTCACATTTTTCCCTTGCAAGAAGAAGGTGGGTTTGAGCCAAGTCAGGTTCCATTAAAAGAGAATAAATCATGAGTGGCTAAAAACTTTTCTTCTAGATGACAAAGGAGTGGTCGAGGAGACCTCAGGTTTTCAAGGGGGAAAAATGGGCAAATATGTGATGTCAAAAAACTACGATATAAGCCATAATGGAGTTAATATCAAGGAGGTCACTATTGATTCATTGTCCAAACTGGGTCACTTTTGAGAACACAAGGGCACTATTAATAATTATGCAAGGACAACTGACATAAACATTATCATTCTGTAATGTCAAAGTGCTGTGGAACAAAAAATAGAAAGCAGCAAAATGTGTTTGGAAGACCGTGGGTCACTAGAGGCTAAGAGGAATGTTTGAGTTAGGGTAATGAAAGAAAAATAGATATTTCAAAGTGAAGAAACAGGAAAACATTCCAGGCAAAATGAAATAGTAAGCACAGAGATGTGAAACAGTAAAATTGCATAGTGTGGCTCGTACTTGTTTGAACTCAAAGAAAGCGACCAGGAGATGCCACTTCAGCCCCCATCACGCTGAGAAAATGCAAAAGCCTGATAAAGATATGTACTAACTCCTCATATGAGTGCAACAAATTTGGAGAACACTATGGAAGTACCTCGTAAAACTGAAAATGTGTATACCCTATAATCCAGACATAATACAAATCGACATGTGTGCCCAAGAAGAAATAGAGAAGGTTTACTGTAGATTGTTTGTAACAGTGAAAAATTAGAAATAACTTAAATGTTTATCAACAGCAGAATGGAAAATAAATTGTAATAAATCCATATAATGGACTACTATTCAGCAGTTAAATGAACTAAAACCCAGGGCATCTACCAACATAAATAAATCTCAGAAACATGTTGAATGGAAAAAAAGAAAAAAAATCTGTAGAAGGATATGTATTATAGGACATCATACCAATAAGGATTAACACCTTGGAAATAATGCTTTAAATTGTTTAATGGATACATATATAAAATTATAGTAAAAGTATATGATAAAAAGTTTGCATGAGAATACAAAATTTTGGATAGTGGTTTGCTCTAGGTAGGAAAGAAATAAAAAATGATTAAAGAGAGGTACACAGATGGCTCTAACTATAATTGCAGCTTTACTTCTTAGAAGAGAGAGAGACATGAAACAAATATGGCAGCATTTTCAGATATGGCAGAGCTGGGTGACAGTTACATGATAGTACAACATATTTTAGTATTGTGATCAGATGGGTCTGAAACCAGACTGTCTGAGTCAAAATCCTGGCTCTCCCATTTCATCAGTGTGTGACCTTCGGAAAATAACTTGGCTTTTTCAAGTCTCAACTCCTCACCTGTAAAATACATCTAATAACAACACCCACATCATGGGGTTGCTATGAGGACTGAATGAATTAGTGTTTGAAAAGCTCTTAGAACACAAAGTAAGAGCTATGCTTTGTTAAATAAAAACAATTAGTCTAGTGTACAGCTCAAGTAGGTAGTGAACAGGATAGCCTGGATGGGTGTTGATGGAAGATGGGATTAGGGAGGTAGCCTAGAGGAAAAGCAACTTTTATTAATAATATTTCCTAGGGGAAAAGGCTTTTATTAAAGGACATTCTTGAAAGGACTAAAATTCAATCTATTAGTTATCTTTGTATTGGGAAACAATGTCTGGGACATAACTGTTACTCAAAAAAAAAGTGCATTCTTTTTATTCTTCTTTCAATCTAAAACATTCCAGGAGTAAAACAGGCCCTTTCAGAGCCATGATATTAGGGGTCATGATAAATATCATTCTTAAAGGATGGTCATGTCCCATAACACCTGAAGTGGGTGAAAAAGTCATGTGTGGATTCATGGCATATCTATGTAACCAATATGCTTATATAATGCAATTCCTCAAGTACAGAGGGACCTGGAAGATCATCAGACTGACCGTGCTAGTTATTTGCCTGTCTCTCAACTCCAAATTCCTCCTTTCCCCTTTCTATTCTCTGTTCTGTGATGCTGGGGCTGGAACTCTATATGCTGCATTTCCTATCGCCTTTCTGGCTGTCTTCAAGTCAGGTTCTGCCAGTGAAAGACATTGGTGGGAATCTGGAAGTTGGGAGGAAGGGAGAAGGGGCCCCTTTTCAGCTTCAGTACTTGTCAGCTTTACTGTACCA
This sequence comes from Balaenoptera borealis, assembly GCF_965194805.1. Taxonomy (NCBI): domain Eukaryota; kingdom Metazoa; phylum Chordata; class Mammalia; order Artiodactyla; family Balaenopteridae; genus Balaenoptera; species Balaenoptera borealis. The sequence continues at coordinate 26,679,672 of NC_138879.1, read as the reverse complement.
GCAGGAAAAAGTAATTATGACTCTAGTTTTCAGCTTTTCCCACCAATCCCAGGTTTGGCCTGCAAGGAATCACCCCCCTCACTGGAATACCACCCCATTGCAGTCTCCAGCTACGGAGCTGCACACCCCCCACCCTGCCATGCTATCTTAGTATCTAGTGGGCCACAGCTTCCTTGATATTTGAAGCATTTACTGGGCCACACACTTTTATAACTCCAAGAAACCATAAAGCTGTTTATTCTCAAGTACCAGCCACAGGAAATCACTTCTTAGGAGTATGAGCAGCAGCTTGTAATGCTGTCACCTTAGAGGTTTAAGATATAGTCCTTCAGGGCCCACCTTCCAATTCCCAAATTCTTTGTGGCCTCTTCCTTTCTGCTCCCCAAGTTCTAAGGGTGAGAGCTGCTCTGGTTTTATTCCTGCCAAGTTGCCTTGGCTCTCCCTTTTTCTGCTTTCAGCTTTCAAACATCTGTGTACCCCAATTCCCCATGTTAAATTCCTATTGTTTGAGATAGCTGGCATGGTTTCTCTTTTCCTAACTGGACTCTGACTGACTCAGCAACCTTACCCTAATGTCATTTTTCAGGATGAGAAAACTGAGCTTCGGAGAGGAGAAATAACTTATTGTACATTACAACAAGGTAGAAACAGATGGTCTAGAACCCAGGTATCCTGACTGGCAGTCCCCTGTCAATCAGAGATAAGACACTGTACTCATAACCAAGGAATCAGAACTGGAAGGCACCTCAATGATCATATCATTTAATATAGAGATTGGCAGAACTTTTCTGTACAAAAACAAGCCTTGAGTGGGACTTGGCCTGTGGGTCTTCAGGCCACAGTTTTACAACCACAGTCTAGCAGTTTTTAAATGATACCATGCATCAGAATCACCTAGAGGACTTACTATAAACACAGGTTTCAGGGCCCCACTCCCAGAGATTGTGATTCAGCAGGTCTGGGAGCCTGAGAATTTGCATTTCCAACAACTGGCCAGGTGGTGCTGATGCTGCTGGTCCAGGGACTACACTTGGGGAACCACCACTATGATTCAACTTCTTTATTTTATACATGAGGAGAATAATGCCAGATATATTGATTCAATGACCTACATGAGGTTATAAAGCCAGTAAGCGAGGAGACCGGTGCTTCAATCAAAATCTTTTTTGTTCTGAAAGTGTGTATGAAGTTCTAACCATATCTTAGGTGCTGTGTTAGGTTCTGGGTATTAAAAACATGAAAATGACATGAACTAGAAATGAGATAATAGCTGATATAGTGTCTATGACTGCTGGGAAGCATAAGAAGCATTGGGGGACACCTTCAAGATGGTGGAGGAGTAAGACTTGGAGATCACCTTCCTCCCCACAAATACTTCAAAACTACATCTACATGTGGAACAACTCTTACAGAACACCTACTGAATGCTGGCAGAAGACCTCAGACTTCCCCAAAACAAGAAACTCCACACGTACCTAGGTAGGGCAAAAGGAAGAACAGAGACAAAAGAATAGGGATGGGACCTGCATCTCGGGGAGGGAGCTGTGAAGGAGGGAAAGTTTCCACACACTAGGAAGCCCCCTCACTGGTGGAGATGGGGGAAGGGTGGGGGGGAATCTTCAGAGCCACGGAGGAGAGTGCAGCAACAGGGGTGCAGAGGGCAAAGTGGTGAGATTCCTGCACAGAGGATCAGTGCCGACCAGCAATCACCAGCCTGAGAGGCTTGTCTGCTCACCAGCCAGGACAGGTAGGGGCTGGGAACTGATGCTCGGGCTTCAGAGGTCAGATCCCAGGGAGAGGACTGGGGTTGGCTGTGTGAACACAGCCTGAAGGGAGCTAGTGCACCACAGCTAGCCAGGAGGGAGTCAGGGATAAACTCTGGAACTGCCTAAGAGGCAAGAGACAATTGTTTCAGGGTGCACAAAGAGAGGGGATACAGAGCACTGCCTAAACGAGATCCAGAGATGGAAGCGAGCCATGGCTATCAGTGCGGACCCCAGAGATGGGCATGAAACGCTAAGGCTGCTGCTACAGCCAACAAGAAGCTTGTGTGCAAGCACAGGTCAAAATCCACACCACCCTTCTGGGAGAATGTGCAGCCCACCACTACCAGGATCCCATGATCCAGGGACAATTTCCCCGGGAGAATACAAGGCCCGCCTCAGGCTGTTGCAACGTCATATCAGCCTCAGCCGACGCAGGCTCACTCTGCATTGCGTACCCCTCCCTCCCCCCCATCCTGAGTAAGCCAGAGCCCCATAATCAACCACTCCTTTAACCCCGTCCTGTCTGGGTGGGGAACAGACACCCTCAGATGACCTACGTGCAGAGGCAGAGCTACATCCAAAGCTGAACCACAGGAACTGTGTGAACAAAGAAGAGAAAGGGAAATTTTCCCAGCAGCCTCAGGAGCAGCAGATTAAATATCCACAATCAACTTGATGTACACTGCATCACTGGAATACCTGAATACACAATGAATCATCCCAAAATTGAGGAAGTGGACTCTGGAAGAAACTGTAGACTTGGGGTCTGCTTTCTGCATCTAATTTGTCTCTGCTTTTATGTTTATCTTAGTTTAGTATTTAGAGCTTATTATCATTGGTAGATTTGTTTATTGATTCGGTTGCTCTCTTCCTTTTTTTATTTTATATATATATATATATATATATATATATATATATATATATATATATATATATATTTTCCTTTTTCTCTTTTTGTGAGTGTGTATGTGTAGGCTTCTTTGTGTGATTTTGTCTGTATAGCTTCACTTTTGCCATTTGCCCTAGGGTTCTGACTGTTCATTCTGATTTTTTTTTTTTGCAATAGTTTTTACCACTTGCTTCCATTGGAGGATTTGTTTTTTAGTATCGTTGCTCTCTTCTTTCTTTCTCTCTTTCTTATTTTTATTACTTTTCATTTTTTTATTTTGAATAATATTTTTCTATTTTAATAACTTTATTTTATTTATTTTTTCTTTCTTCCTTTCTTTTTTTTTTTTTCTCCCTTTTCTTCTGAGCTGTGTGGTTAACAGGGTCTTGATGCTCTGGCCGGGTGTCAGGCCTGAGGCTCTGAGGTGGGAGAGCCGAGTTCAGGACATTGGTCCACCAGAGACCTCCCAGCTCTACGTGATGGTGAAAATCTCCCAGAGATCTCCATCTCAATGCTAAGACCCAGCTCCACTCAACAACCAGCAAGCTACAGTGCTGGACACCCTAGGTCAAACAATTAGCAAGACAGGGGCACAACCCCATCCATTAGCAGAGAGGCTGCCTAAAATCATAATAAGGCCATAGACACCCCAAAACACACAACAGGACATGGTCCTGCCCACCAGAAAGACAAGATCCAGCTTCATCCACCAGAATACAGGCACCAGTCCCCTCCACCAGGAAGCTTACATAACCCACTGAATGAACCTTAGCCACTGGTAGCAGACACCAAAAACAATGGGAACTACGAACCTGCAGCCTGCAAAATGGAGACACCAAACACAGTAAGTTAAGCAAAATGAGAAGACAGAGAAATACACAGGAGATGAAGGAGCAAGGTAAAAACCCACCAGACCAAACAAATGAAGAGGAAAAAGGCAATCTACCTGAAAAAGAATTCAGAGTAATGATAATAAAGATAATCCAAATCTTGGAAATGGAGTGGAGAACATACAAGAAACATTGAACAAGGACCTAGAAGAACTAAACAGCAAACAAACAATGATGAATAACACAATAAATGAAACTAAAAATTCTCTAGAAGGAATCAATAGCAGCATAACTGAGGCAGAAGAACGGATAAGTGACCTGGAATATAAAATAGTGGAAAAAGCTACCACAGAGCAGAATAAAGAAAAAAGAATGAAACGAAATAAGGACAACCTCAGAGACGTCTGGACCAACATCAAACACACCAACATTCGAATTATAGGGGTCCCAGAAGAAGAAGAAAAAAAAAAAAAAAGGGACTGAGAAAATATTTGAACACATTATAGTTGAAAACTTCCCTAATATGCATAAGGAAATATTCAAGTCCAGGAAGCTCAGAGAGTCCCATACAGGATAAATCCAAGGAGAAACACACCAAGACACATATTAATCAAACTATCAAAAATTAAATACAAAGAACAAATATTAAAAGCAGCAAAGGAAAAGCAGCAATTAACATACAAGGGAATCCCCATAAGGTTAACAGTTGATCTTTCAGCAGAAAATCTGCAAGCCAGAAGGGAGTGGCAAGACATATTTAAAGTGATGAAAGGGGAAAACCTACAAGCAAAATTACTCTACCCAGCAAGGATCTCATTCAGATTCGAGGGAGAAATTCAAACCTTTACAGGCAAGCAAAAGCTAAGAGAACTCAGCACCACCAAACCAGCTTTACACCAAATGCTAAAGGAACTTCTCTAGGCAGGAAACACAAGAAAAGGAAAAGACCTACAAAAACAAACCCAAAACAATTAAGAAAATGTTAATAGGAACATACATATTGATAATTACCTTAAATGTAAATGGATTAAATGCTCCAACCAAAAGACATAGACTGGCTGAATGGATACAAAAACAAGACCCGTATATATGCTGTCTACAAGAGACCCACTTCAGACCTAGGGACACATACAGCCTGAAAGTGAGGGGATGGAAAAAGTTATTCAATGAAAATGGAATCAAAAGAAAGCTGGAGTAGCAATTCTCATATCAGACAAAATAGACTTTAAAATAAAGACTATTACAAGAGACAAAGAAGTACACTACATAATGATCAAAGGATAAATCCAAGATGAATATATAACAATTTTAAATATTTATGAACCCAACTTAGGAACACCTCAATACATAAGGGAAATGCTAACAGCCATAAAAGGGGAAAACAACAGTAACAAAATAATAGTAGGGGACTTTAACACCCCACTTTCACCAAAGAACAGATCATCCAAAATGAAAATAATTAAGGAACACAAGCTTTAAATGATACATTAAACAAGACGGACTTAACTGATATTTATAGGACATTCCATCAAAAACAGCAGATTACACTTTTATCTCAAGTGCCCATGTAACATTCTCCAGGATAGATCATATCTGGGGTCACAAATCAAGCCTTGGAAAATTTAAGAAAACTGAAATCATATCAAGTGACTTTTCTGACCACAACACTGAGACTAGATATCAATTACAGGGAAAAATCTGTAAAAAATACAAACACAGGGAAGTTAAACAATACACTACTAAATAACCAAGAGATCACTTGTGAAATCAAAGAGGAAATCAAAAAATACATAGAAACAAATGACAATGAAAACACGATGACCCAAAGCCTATGGGATGCAGCAAAAGCAGTTCTAAGAGGAAAGTTTACAGCAATACAATCCTACCTCAGAAAACAAGAAACATCTAAAATAAACAACCTAACCTTACATCTAAAGCAATTAGAGAAAGAAGAACAAAAACACCCCAAAGTTAGCAGAAGGAAAGAAATCATAAATATCAGATCAGAAAAAAATGAAAAAGAAATGAAGGAAACAATAACAAAGATCAATAAAACTAAAGGCTGAGTCTTTGAGAAGATAAACAAAATTGATAAACCATTAGCCAGACTCATCAAGAAAAAAAAGGAGAAGACTCAAATCAATAGAATTAAAAGTGGAAAAGGAGAAGTAACAACTGACACTGCAGAAATACAAAGGAACATGAGAGATTACTACAAGCAACTATATGCCAATAAAATGGACAACCTGGAAGAAATGGACAAATTCTTAGAAATGCACAACCTTCTGAGACTGAACCAGGAAGAAATAGAAAATAAAAACAGACCAATCACAAGCACTGAAATTGAAACTGTGATTAAAAATCTTCCAGCAAACAAAAGCCCAGGTCTGGATGGCTTCACAGGAGAATTCTATCAAACATTTAGAGAAGAGCTAACACCTATCCTTCTCAAACTCTTCCAAAATATAGCAGAGGGAGGAACACTCACAAACTCATTCTACGAGGCCACCATCACCCTGATACCAAAACCACATAAAGATGTCACAAAAAAAGAAAACTACAGGCCAATATCACTGATATTGCAAATGTCACTGATAGATGCCAAAATCATCAACAAAATACTAGCAAATAAAATCCACCAGCACATTAAAAGGATCATACACCATGATCAAGTGGGGTTTATGCCAGAAATGCAAGGATTCTTCAATATACACAAATCAATCAATGTGATAAACAATGTGAAGGAGAAAAACCATATGATAATCTCAATAAATGCAGAAAAAGCTTTTGACAAAATTCAACACTCATTTATGATAAAAACCCTCCAGAAAGTAGGCATAGAGGGAACATACCTCAACATAATAAAGGCCATATATGACAAACCCACAGCCAACATCTTCCTCAATGGTGAAAAACTGAAACCATTTCCACTAGGATCAGGAACAAGACAAGACTGCCCACTCTCACCACTATTATTCAACGTGGTTTTGGAAGTTTTAGCCACAGCAATCAAAGAAGAAAAAGAAATAAAAGGAATCCAAATCAGAAAAGGATATGTAAAACTGTCACTGTTTGCAGATGACATGATAGTATTCATAGAGAATCCTAAACATGCTACCAGAAAACTACTAGAGCTAAACAATGAATTTGGTAAAGCAACAGGATACAAAATTAATGCACAGAAATCTCTTGTATTCCTATACTATAATGAAGAAAAATCTGAAAAAGAAATTAAGGAAACACTTCCATTTAACACTACAACAGAAAGAATAAAATACCTAGGAATAAACCTACCTAAGGAGGCAAAAGACCTGTATGCAGAAAACTATAAGACACTGATCAAAGAAATTAAAGATGATACAAACAGATGGAGAGTTATACCATGTTCTTGGATTGGAATAATCAACATTGTGAAAATGACTATAATACCCAAAGCAATCTACAGATTCAATGCAATCCCTATCAAACTACCAATCGCATTTTTCACAGAAGTAAAACAAAAACTTTCACAATTTGTATGGAAACACAAAAGACCCTTAAGATCCAAAGCAATCTTGAGAAAGAAAAACGGGGCTGGAGGAATCAGGCTCCCTGACTTCAGACTATACTACAAAGCTACAGTAATCAAAACAGTATGGTAGGAAGGAGCTTCAAGATAGTGGAAGAGTAAGACATTGAGATCACCTTCCTCCCCACAAATACATCAGAAATACATCTACATGTGGAACAACTCCTACAGAACACCTATTGAATGCTGGCAGAAGACCTCAGACCCCCCAAAAGGCAAGAAATTCCCCCACGTACCTGGGTAGGGTAAAAGAAGAAAGAAAAAACAGAGACAAAAGAATAGGGACGGGACCTGCACCAGTGGAATGGAGCTGTGAAGGAAGAAAGGATTCCAAACACTAGGAAGCCACTTCACTGGCAGAGACTGCCGGTGGCGGAGGGGTGGAGCTTCAGAGCCATGGAGGAGAACGCAGCAACAGTGGTGCAGAGGGCAAAGTGGAGAGATTGCCACACAGAGGATCAGTGCCGACCAGCACTCACCAGACTAAGAGGTTTGTCTGCTCACCAGCCAGGGCAGGTGGGGGCTGGGAACTGAGCCTCAGGCTTCGCAGGTCAGATCCCAGGGAGAGGACTGGGGTTAGCTGCGTGAACACAACCTGAAGGGGGCTGGTGCACCACACCTAGCCAGGAGGGAGTCTGGGGAAAAGTCTGGAGCTACCGAAGATAAAAGAGACTTGTTCTTGCCTCTTTGTTTCCTGGTGTGCGAGGAGAGCACCACTTAAAGGAGCTCCAGAGATGGGCGTGAGCAGCGCCTATCAGCACAGACCCCAGAGATGGGCATAAGACGCTAAGGCTGCTGCTGTAGCCACCAAGAAGCCTGTGAGAAAGCACAGGTCACTATCCACACCTCCCCTCCTGGGAGCCTGTGCAGCCTGCCACTGCCAGGGTCCCGTGATCCACGGACAACTTCCCCGGGAGAACACACGGCACACCTCAGGCTGGTGCAACGTTATGCCAGCCTCTGCCACTGAAGGTTCACCCCGCATCTGTACCCCTCCCTCCCCCCGGCCTGAGTAAGCCAGAGCCCCCGAATCAGCTCATCCTTTAACCCCATCCTGTATGAGCAAGGAACAGATGCCCTCAGGCGACCTACATGCAGAGGAGGGTCCAAATCCAAAGCTGAACCCTGGGAGCTGTGCGAACAAACAAGAGAAAGGGAAATTTCTCCCAGCAGCCTCAGGAGCAGAGGACTAAATCTCCACAATCAACTTGATGTACCCTGCATCTGTGGAATACCTGAATAGACAATGAATCATCCCAAATTGAGGAGGTGGACTTTGGGAGCAACAATATATATATTTTTTCCTCTTTTTCTCTTTTTGTGAGTGTGTATGTGTGTGGTTTTGTCTGTATAGCTTAGCTTTTACCATTTGTCCTAGGGTTCTATCTCTTCGGGGTTTTTTTTTTTGTTTTTTTTTTTTTATTACTTAAAAAGAATTTTTTTTTCTTAATAATTATTTTTTATTTTAAAAACTATTTTATTGGGGCTTCCCTGGTGACGCACTGGTTGAGAGTCTGCCTGCCAATGCAGGGGACACAGGTTTGAGCCCTGGTCTGGGAAGATCCCACATGCTGCAGAGCAACTAGGCCCGTGAGCCACAATTACTGAGCCTGCACATCTGGAGCCTGTGCTCCGCAACAAGAGAGGCTGTGATAGTGAGAGGCCCGCCCACCGCGATGATGGGTGGCCTCCACTTGCTGCAACTAGAGAAAGCCCTCGCACAGAAATGAAGACCCAACACAGCCATAAATTAATTAATTAATTAATTAATTATTTTAAAAACTATTTTATTTTATTTTACTTTATTTTATTTTATCTTCTTCTTTCTTTCTTTCTTTCTTTTCTCCTTTTCATTCTGAGCTGTGTGGAGGACAGGCTCTTGGTGCTCCAGCCAGGCATCAGGGTTGTGCCACTGAGGTGGAAGAGCCAAGTTCAGGACAATGGTCCACAAGAGACCTCCCAGCTCCACGTAATACCAATGGTGAAAATCTCCCAGAGATCTCCATCTCAACGCCAAGACCCAGCTCCACTCAACGCCCAGCAAGCTACAGTGCAGGATACCCTATGCCAAACAACTAGCAAGACAGGAACACAACCCCATCCATTAGCAGAGAGGCTGCCTAAAATCATAGTAAGAGCACAGACACCCCAAAACACACCACCAGACGTGGACCTGCCCACCAGAAAGACAAGATCCAGCCTCATCCACCAGAACACAGGCACTAGTCCCCTCCACCAGGAAGCCTACACAACCCACAGAACCAACCTTAGCCACTGGGGACAGACACCAAAAACAATGGAAACTACGAACCTACAGCCTGCAAAAAGGAGACCCCAAACACAGAAAGTTAATTAAAAGGAGAAGACAGAGAAACACACAGCAGATGAAGGAGCAAGGCAAAATCCCACCAGACCTAGTAAAGTTCCTTTAGAATTTGTTGTAGAGCTGGTTTGGTGGTGCTGAATTCTCTTAGCTTTTGCTTCTCTGTAAAGGTTTTAATTTCTCTGTTAAATCTGAATGTGATCCTTTTGGGTAGAGTAAACTTGGTTGTAGGCTTTTCCCTTTCATCACTTTAAATATGTCCTGCCACTCCCTTCTGGCTTTCAGAGTTTCTGCTGAATGGTCAGCTGTTAACCTTATGGGGATTCCCTTGTATGATATTTGTTGCTTTTCCCTTGCAGTTGATTTCTAGTCTCACATTATTGTGATCCAAAAAAATGTTGGACATGATTTCAATTTTCTTGAATTTACTTAAACTTATTTTGTCACCCAGCATGTGATCTATCCTGGAGACTGTTCCATGTGCACTTGAAAAGAATGTGTATTCTGCTGCTTTGGATGGAATGTTCTATACACATCTACTAAGTTCATTTGGTCTAATGTGTCATTTAAGGTCAGTGTTTCCCTAATGATTTTCTATCTCGATGGTCTGTCCATTGATGTAAGTCAAGTGTTAAAGTCCCCAATATTATTGTATTACTGCCAATTTCTCACTTTATATCTGTTAATATTTGCTTTATGTATTTAGACGCTTCTATGTTGGAACCATATATATTTCTAATTGTTTCATCTTCTTGGAGTGATCCCTTGATCATTATGACTATATAATGTAGAAAATCATTATTTACTACATTTACCATATATTTGCCTTTACCAATGAGAGTATTAGTAGACATTTCAGATGCAAGACTTTGCACCAGGCAGAAGTCTGCGGTTGGCTACTTTGTTCTTGGTTTACCCTGTAAACAGCACAGCTAACAGTAACCTCACACTAAGTATATGTTTAAAACAACTCATTCCAATGCCTCCAGAATTTAACTCACAGAGTGCTTTACATACCGCAGAAGCTTCCATCCACTGCTTTTCCTTCAGACATATATGTGCTCATCCATCTGCCCCACCCCTGCTCCACCATCCTGGTTGTAGGTTTCCTTTCATCACTTTAAATATATTGTGCCGCTCCCTTCTGACCTGCAGAAAAGTCAGCTGATAGCCTTATGGGTGGTCCCTTGTATGTAACTTGTTGCTTTTCCCTTGCCACTTTTATTATTCTCTCTTTATCTTTAATTTTTGCCATTTTAATTACAATGTGTCTTGATGTAGTCCCCTTTGAGTTGATCTTGTTTGGGACTCTCTGTGCTTCCTGGACCTTGATGTCTGTTTCCTTTCCCAGGTTAGGGAAATTTTCAGCTCTTATGTCTTCAAATATGTTTTCTGTCCCTTTCTCTCTCTCTTTTCCTTCTGAGATTCCTATAATGTGAATGTCAGTACACTTGATGTTGTTTCCAAGGTCTTTTAAATTGACCTCATTTCTTTTTATTCTTTTTTCTCTTTTTGTTCAGCTTCAGTGATTTCCACTTCTCTGTCTTCCAATGCACTGAATTTTTCCTCTGTATCATCTAATCTACTGTTGGTTCCTTCTAGTGTACTTTTTACTTCAGATATTGTATGTTTCAGCTCTGTCTGGTTCTTCTTTACACTTTTTAACTCTTTGTTAAAATGTTTAACTTCTCACTCTGTTTATCCAATCTTCTCTCAAGTTCTTTGAACATCTTCTTGATCATTACTTTGAACTCTTTATTAGGTAGCTTGTTTATCTCCACTTCACTTAGTTTTTCTGTGGTTTTATATTGTTCTTCCATTTGGAACATATTCCTCTGTTGCCTAATTTTTCTTAATTTGCTCTTTTTATTTCTATGCATTTGGAAGGTTATTTACATTTCTCAATTGTGGAGAAGTGGCTTTTTTGTGGGACATGTCCTAGGTATCCCAGCAGCACACTCACCTCTGGTCAACAGAGCTATATACTCTAGTGTGCCCCTATATGGCCTAAGTGTGTTGGTTGCCAGCCCTGCCTTGTGACGAGGCTACCAGTCACTGGTGGGCAGGGCTGGGTCACAAAGTGGCTGGTTTCAAAGCTCAAGCAGTTCCTGGGGCTAGTGGGTGGATCCAGGTCCCAGGGTCTCTGGCTGCAGGGCCCAGGGGGTCTCAGAGTTGTTGCCTGTCCACTGGTTGGTGAGGCTGGTCCCGGAGCTAATTATGCTGGGTCCTGGGCCCTCTGGTGTAAAGGCTGGGTTCTGGAATGGCTGTGGGCTCAGGGGATTTTAAGGCAGCCATGCTGTTGGTGGGTGAGGCCAGTGCCAGCACTAATAAGCTACAGAGAGGACTCCAAAATAGTGCTTGCCAGAATCAGTGTAACTATGGTAGAACGAGATCCCCAAAATGACTGCCACCAGTGTCTATATTCCCAGGGTGAGCTCCAGTTACCCTCTGTCTCTCCAGGAGACTCTCCAAGATCAGCAAGTGGGTCTGACCCAGAATCCTTTCAAATTACTGCTTCTTTCCTGGGTCCTGGAGTGTGTGAGATTTTGTGTGGGCCTTTTAAGAGTGGAGTCTCTATTTCCCACAGCCCTCTGACTCTCCCAAAAGTAAGCCCTGATGGCTTTCAAAGCCAAACATTCTGGGGGCTCATCTTCATGGTGCAGAACCCCCAGGCTGGGGAGCCCAGTGTGAGGCTTGGATCCCATGCTCCTTGCAACTATAATTATCCTCCCATTTGTGGATGGCCCACCTGGGTGTATGGGTCTCGACTATACTGCTTCTCTGCCCCTTCTACCTGTCTTGTTGTGGTTCCTTCTTTACACCTTTAGTTGTATATCTTTTATGCTAGTCTTCTGGTCTTTTTCATCAACAGCTGCACTGTAAGTATGTGTAATTTTGTCATGCCCATGGCCATTTGACTCATAGCTGGCTTTTAAAAATTTACATTTGATTGTGTCACTCCAGGCTTAAAAATGTCTTATAATCCCTCTATTTAAAAAAGAAAACAAAATGAAACAAAAACTATGTCTAAGCTCTTGAACATGGAACACAAAGAATTTAACAGCATGGCCCCTGATGACCTTGCTGGTCTCCTCATTCATCACATCTTATTGTGTACCCGGCCGTTTAGAGACTCAGAGGTACCCAGCACTCCCCAAACCCACAGTGAATTTTCACTCCTCTTTGCCAGTGTTGTTTATCCTGATAACCCTCACATTCTTCTCCTTATCCACTTTGGATAATCCTGAAGATTGTCAAGACCCAAGACTTCCTTCCTTCCTTCTCCTCTGTACTGAGAAATATGACTCTTGAAGAATTATTTGGGCTGCAAGTAACAGAAAGCCTGACTCAAAGTGGCTCCAACAACAAGATGTTTTTTTATCTCAAGAAAAAAAATGCTGAGGCAGTTCCATGGTTAATTCAATACTCAAGTGGCCCATAAAAGATCTTGGTTCTTTCCAACTTTCTGCTCTGCCATCTTTAGTGTGGCTTTTGTTCCCAAGTTTTTTCAGTGGACTCCCCTCACAAACGATGGAGAGAACTATTCATCATATTTTCATATCTGTGTTAGTGTATTAGTCAGGGTGTTCCAGAGAAACAGAACCAATAGAATGTGTGTGTGTGTGTGTGTGTGTGTGTGTGTGTGTGTGTGTGTGTGTGTGTGTATTGGTCTACAGAGAGAGAAATTTATTTTAAGGAATTGGCTCACATGATTATGGAGACTGACAAATCTGAAATTTTCAAGGTAGGCCAGCAGCCTGGAGGCCCAGTTGATGTTGTAGCTGAAGGCTGAAAACTTCTGGACACACAAGTTCCCTCAGCCTTTTTCTCTTAAGGCCCACAACTGATTGGATGAGGCCCACCGACATTATGGAGAATAATCTGCTTTACTCAGAGTCTACCAGTATAAATGCTAATCTCATTTTAAAAATATCTTCACAGAAACATCTAGAGTAATGTTTGATCAAATATCTGGGTACTGTGGGTCAGCCAAGTTGACACATAAAAGTAGCCATCATGACGTCTAAATCAATCACTGTCAAAAAAAGAGGCTGAAATCACCATGGTGTAGATATTAGCCAAGAGTAACCGTCTGGGGCTGGGACAGTCTCCTTCCCTGAGCACATGACTATGTGGAGGTAAACACCCAAATACAATTGGTGCTCTGTCTGTAAGGCAGATGGTGGTTATGGGTGATGCTGGATGAAGATACAGATTTAAGCAAGTAAACAACAAAATCTGTTAAACACCAGGCAGGCTGAATCCCAACGCTTTATGGCCTCCTTTATATGTCTTATAAACCCTATTAGAGCCCTTATACTAAGTCAGGGGTTTATGGCTTTATTTCCTCTTTAAACTGTGAGTTTATCCTTGTATAAGAACTATGTATCAGTTAGCTCTTTATCAACAGTCCCACATATGTGCTCAGTATCAGGTGGCTACTCCTTAAGTACAATTGAACTGACCAAAGTGGGCTATTCTGATGCTAAATCAACCTTGTGTTTGCCATTGCTGTAGAAATCATGTATTCTTTATCTACTACAAGCTTTGTTAAGGTAACAGATTCACAACTATTACGTCAACTGATAATTATTTCTGGACACTCTAGTAAAAACTCATGGGACAATAAAACTTGTCCAAATAATCTAGTCATAAGAGATTCTCTTCTCCTTTACACATCAATAATCTGAAAAAAATCCCAGGGCAAAGTAAAGAACATTCTTAACCTTATATTTAGTAATGATAATGAGAGAAAAATGGACCATTGGCCTAAGCACCAATTCAGATAAAGTGGGTCATCTGGAGTCTGTCAGATGTTAGAGCCTAAGGTCCAATTACTTAATTCACAAATTCTCATGACTCTTATCTTTTTAAAGAGATTTGAAATTCCCAAAAGTTTAGGAAGTGAGATCATCAGATACCAGTCTTCTTTACCAAGAAGCCAAAGAATTTTGGGACTGTTAAATCTAGAGAATGATGAAGTTTCCTCTCCAGTGGTTACTGTATGGAGACACTTTGAGCTTACAAATTCAAGGAACATTTACTAAGCACCTTCCATGTTCTAGCATCATGAGAGACCCTCACTTGCACGATTACATTTTTCAATTTACAGTTCTCTTCCTTTCTCAAACAGAGAAGTATCAAATATCCAGTTATGTTGTTATGATAAAATAATGATAGTAATGCCAACAACATTACAGGTACTGACTCACACGATGCACCAGACACTTTACCTACATTATGTAATTTAATCCTCACAAAACTTTGTGAGTATCATTTGGTCCTTATCTTCATTGTAACAGATGAAGAACCTGGGGGAATGAGAGTTGGTAGGCGACTTGCTGACAGTTCTACCAGAAGGAAACCATAGAGTCCAGACTCAGCTCCAGGTCTGTCCAACTCCAGAGTTCATGCTCATAACTCCACACCTTACTGGTTCCCATATAGATGGTTTTATACATATTACCTCATTTAAAACTTGAAATGAGGGAAACTTAAATTCTTTTAAATCAACACATAAAGGAAAGATAAAACTTCTTTCCTGTGGTTGTCTTAGAAGCAACAACAAACTCAAAATAGGTACTTAAGTACATGTAAAGGAAGAATGTGTCAACAGAGAGGAAAAAGTCAAAAAACTGTGGGGCAGAAAAGCAAAATTTTCCAGAATGTATCCAGTATTATCCATGAGCATTTCAGTCACTATGGAGAATATTACTAGTTTAGCAAGATTTATAATCTGGCAGAATGCCCTTTGTTGCTCTAATTTAATAATCACAAAGCATAAAAATATTATTATAAATGTAATTTCTGGGATATCTTGAATATGAGAAGAAGATTCCTCAGAAAAAAATACACAAGCCTTCTATCAATTGGAAAGGGATGCCCCCAACTGTAAGTATAAAATGTCATATGTCTATATCATGCCATATGAACACATCTGTGTCAATTAAATTATTATAAGAATATTATTAGAAACTTGATCCTTTCTGGGTGAATTAATCAAGCCCAGTTTCTATGCCCACTGGGCCAAGAAATAAATGTACCATAGTAAATTTATCAAGTTAATAATACCAATTTATGAAACTATTCGGCAGTCAACTGGCTTTTCCCTGGGTCATTCATTCTCTCTCACCATGCCTGCTTTCCTCTTATTGCAAAGCTTCAAAGGTACATATTTATGTCCCACAATACAAATGAGAAAAGTGATGCTCAGAGTTTAGCAACTTGCTTAGCTCTGCACAGCTGATATAATGAACTATACAGAAGAACAGGAAAAGAAGACATAGCATCCAAGAATGAACCAGGTGACCTGAGGTCACCGCTCTTCCCACCTGCCACTACTACAAAGACCTCAACTGACACTTGACCTCTGTTTTCAGTGCCTAATTTTGACTCCTTTTGAGAGCTTTATCTCTTACCCTCTCACATATAAGCAGTTAAAAAGACTTTGAAATATCTCACCTGCCTTCCCTTCCATCCTTCTCTTTAACATTCATGCTCTTTCTCTTGCCTCTTTCCCTACAGTCTTGAAGCAGCGGAAGACTGAGGACTATAATTAGGATAAGAGTAGTGGGGGAAGACAACGACACTCCACCTTGCCTCAAAACTAAAGTTATGGTATGTTTCTGGCTTTAACATGTCTTCAGTTCTCTCCTCCCATGCTGAAATCATCCACTTTACCTATGATTTTTTACCTGGTATTTGGCCCAATCTGCTAAGTCCTGACCGTGAATGCTACTGAAGTGACATCAGAGACAGCGTGCATCCCAGCAAGCCTCATTGCTAGTTTCCAGACTTCCTGTTTCATTAACATTAAAAAATCGCTCTTTCTCAACCAAATTTTAGCATACAGAACCTCAAACCCGACTCTTGCATTGCCCTCTCCCTGACACAGCCACCTGTAGATGGAAGGACCTTAAGATGTAAGCTCAGATGGAAAAACGTAGTGTTGGTTAAATTACCACTCATTTAATAAACTTTCTCTTGATGGAGGATTCATCTAACACATTAGTCAGACTATGATGCTTTTTGCAATACATTCCATGCCATGTAGCAAATGCAAAATTCTGGAAATAATACTACATTTCACTCAAATTATTTTCTTAAAAATAAAGTAATAAATATGCATTTACCTGGGACAAAGCTTCCCTGGACCACCTCCTTGTATGCCCACCAGCCTTCATGGATTTTTGGTGAATTCTGTTGAGCTAAAGCAAAAACAAAAGAGAAAACAGACTAAGATGAAAGCAGAGAAGTACTGTGTCCATGTTGTCCAAGAAAGAAGACTGACTATACATAAAATAATTCTTTTCTACCCATAAGTCATACTACAAAATGTAACAGCAGCCTACCACCTCGTTATTTTCAAATTGATTATTAACCTGTAAATATACTGTCATAAAGTTTTATAAAAACCACTCAGGATATTTCTACTGATGAGAAATAGTAAGTATGTATTTAAGCCTATTTGAATTGCCCTGTCACTTGTCTCTAGCTCTGCCTCACCTCTTTTCTTTACCTCTCCCTACACACACATACACACACACATCCATATAAGGAAGACGTATCAGTCTGACTGAAGCATCAATTCAAGAAACATCATTTAAAAGGAAGAAGGAAAAAGAAGCCCCTGGATAGTTGAGTACCGCAACTGACAAAAGTATCACTGAAAGCCTCTGTTCCATCAAGAGAGTTGCAAAACTTTTTGCTCTCTCTTCATCTCCAATCACTGTTTCTTCAGCTACCCCATCCATTCAGATGTGGAATTATTTAAGATTTTAGCAGGCAGCAAGACAATTAGACCATCTGAATCAAGTCTATTATAATGATGGAACTGTAGAGTTTTCATTAGCTTTCTTTAACATGCATTGTGAATGATCCAGATTCACCCTGCAAAAATCAGTCAGCCTAAGCAGGGCCCACTTGATGCCCATCAATTACAAAATATAGGCTAGAACTGAATATAGGCTAGAATTGAAGAAAATAAAGGCATTTTACATAATATGTTTTCAAATTCCCAGTCTGCCTACCTACTGCTTGGCAATTTGGAAAGACAGGGCAGCACATTTAAAAGGCACCTCATTTAAAGTTCTGCTGTACTATTACGGTAGTTTATCTGAGCTAGAGCACCAAGAGAAGTACTGCATTTCCATTTTAACGTCTCCCAGCCAGATCCTCAATAATCATCTTGTTGTTGTTTACATCTGATTTCCAGTGGGTGGAGAGCTGACTGAGAATTTCTCAGAGCAAACGCGTGAACAGAAAGCAGCCTTAGTTTCCACTGTGTTCTCGGCTTCTCTTTGCCTATGGATTTGGATTTCCTTACTTGATGTGCAACCAGCCCCTGGGAAAAATCCAGCTGTCTAGTCAAAAAAATTTTGTTGACAATAAATGCTGTCATCACTGTCAGATGAGGAAATACACATAGCAAAGGCCTTTCTTTTGATAGTAAGGAAAACCTATTTCAATTTTATACTCCTTTTTGTTGTTGTGGCAGTTCCAACCACAGAAGACAGATATAACCTAGAATCACCTTACACACTGGGCCAGACCCAAGCAAGCTGACATCAAAATTTGCATTGGGAAATAAAGAAAGAAAAAAATGGTGGTGGAGCAGCCTATATTACTTTCACTCAAAAGACTCAGAATGAGATCATGGTTAAAAGGCTCAAAGGTAGCTGAAGTTGAAAATCAACAGAAGAAAAGTCACTAACATGGCTGATTCCAAGCCTGGTATTCAAGAATCTCTGCAATTTGTATTTGCCATGAATTCTGATCTCATAATCTTCACAAAATTTCTGTTCACCTGCTTTTCCCAAGAAGACCATGTTTACTGCTCTCTCCACACCTTTGTTCTACTCATTTTTTTTCTTTTTCTGGAATTCCATCTTTATCTACTTATTGACTAGTCTTACTCAATTCTCAAATCCTTACCACTTCTCACTCCTTTCAGTAAATTTCTCCTATCATTCTACCTCCACTGTAACCCCACGTCTCCCTAAATTTCAGGACTTTAGTGTCCATTAATTATTTGTCACTTGAAACATTTATTGAGGTCCTGTGATTGTCAGGTAGTGTTCTAAGAATCAAGAATACAAAGTTGCTATTTTCCAAGAACTTACATTCTACTGGAAGGAGACACAAAAAAGCAAAAAAACTGAATTAAACTATAAGAAGAATGAACACTGAGAAAATAATAATTCAAAAGAGTCATGTATCACAATGTTCATTGCAGCACTATTTACAATAGCCAGGACATGGAAGCAAACTAAGTGTCCATTGACAAATGAATGGATAAAGAATATGAGGCGCATATATACAATGGACTATTACTCACCATAAAAAGAAATGAAATTGAGTTACTTGTAGTGAGGTGGATGGACCTAGAGTCTGTCATGCCACTTACTTTCTGAAGTAAGTCAGAAAGAGAAAAACAAATACTGTATGCTAACACATATATATGGAATCTTAAAAAAAAAAAAAAAAAGGTTCTGAAGAACCTAGGGGTAAGACAGGGATAAAGACACAGACATGGAGAATGGACTTGAGGACACGGGGACGGGGAAGGGTAAGCTGGGACAAAGTGAGAGAGTGGCATTGACATATATGCACTACCAAATGTAAAATAGCTAGTGGGAAGCAGCCGCATAGCACAGGGGGTTAAGCTCGGTACTTTGTGACCACCTAGAGGGGTGAGATAGGGAGGGTGAGAGAGAGATACAACAGGGAGGGGATATGGGGATATATGTATACATATAGCTGATTCACTTTGTTATACAGCAGAAACTAACACAACATTGTAAAGCAATTATACTCCAATAAAGATGTTAAAAAAATTAATAAGTAATAGGAGATGCTGTACAGCAGAAATTAACACAACATTGTAAATCAGCTATATTTTAATAAAAATATATTAAAAATAAAAAAAAAATTAAAGGAGAATATTAGATAGAGAGGGGATGGAAAAAGATATTCCATGCAAATGGAAATCAAAAGGAAGCTGGAGTAGCAATACTCATATCAGATAAAAAAGACTTTAAAAGAAAGAATGTTACAAGAGACAAGGAAGGACACTACATAATGATCAAGGGGTAGATTCAAGAAGAAGATATAACAATTATAAATATATATGCACCCAACATAGGAGCACCTCAATACACAAGGCAAATGCTAACAGCTGTAAAAGGGGAAATCAACAGCAACACAGTAATAGCGGGGGACTTTAACATCTCACTTACACCAATGGACAGATCATCCAGACAGAAAATTAATAAGGAAACACAAGCTTTAAATGACACAATAGACCTAATAGATTTAATTGATATTTATAAGACATTCCATCCGAAAATAGCAGATTACACTTTCTACTCAAATGCACATGGAACATTTTCCAGGAAAGAACACATCTTTGGTCACAAATCAAGCCTCGTTGAATTTAAGAAAACTGAAATCATATCAAGCATTTTTTCTGACCACAATGTTATGAGATTAGAAATAAGTTACAGGGAAAATAACGTAAAATACACAAACACATGGAGGCTAAACATTATATTACTAAATAACAAAGAGATCACTGAAGAAATCAAAGAGGAAATCAAAAAACACCTAGAGACAAATGAAAACAAAAACACGATGATCCAAAACCTAGGGGATGCACCAAAAGCAGTTCTAAGAGGGAAATTTATAGCAATACAATACTACTACAAGAAACAAGAAATATCTGAAATAAACAAACTAACCTTACACCTAGAGCAACTAGAGAAAGAATAACAAACAAAACCCAAAGGTAGTAGAAGAAAAGAAATCATTAGGATCAGAGGAAAAATAAATGAAATAGAAACAAAGAAAACAATAGCAAAGAGCAATAAAACTACCTGGTTCTTTGAGAAGATAACAAAATTCATAAACCTATAGCCAGACTCACCAAGAAAAAGAGGAAGAGGACTCAAATCAATAAAATTAAAAGTGAAAAGGGAGAAGGCACAATGGACACCACAGAAATACAAAGCATCATAAGCAACTCTATGCCAATAAAATGGACAACCTGGAAGAAATGGATAAATTCTTAGAAAGGTATAACATTTCAAGACCGAACCAGGAAGAAATAGAAAATATGAAGAAACCAAACACAAGTAATGAAATTGAAACTGTGATTAAAAGTCTTCCAACAAACAAAAGTCCAGGACCAGATGGCTTCACAGAAGAATTCTATCAAATATTTAGAGAAGAGCTGACACCCATCTTTCTCAAACTCTTCCAAAAAACTGCAGAAAAGACCATTCCCAAACTCATTCTATGAGGCCACCATCAGCCTGATACCAAAACCAGACAAAGATACTACAAAAAAAAGAAAATTACAGACCAATATCAAGGGTGGATATAGATGTAAAAATCCTCAACAAAATATTAGCAAACAGAATCCAACAACACACTAAAGGACCATACACCATGATCAAGTGGGATTTATCCCAGGGATGCAAGGATTCTTCAATATACACAAATCAATCAATGAGATACACCAGAATAACAAATTGATGAATAAAAATCACATGATCATCTGAATAGATGCAGAAAAGGCTTTGACAAAATTCAACACCCTTTTATGATAAAAACTCTCCAGAAAGTGGGCATAGAGGGAACCTACCTCAACATAAGAAAGGCCATATATGACAAACCCACAGCAAACATCATTCTCAATGGTGAAAACTGAAAGCATTTCCTCTGAGATCAGGAACAAGACAAGGATATCCACTCTCACCACTATTATTCAACATAGTTTAGGAAGTCCTGGCCATGGCAATCAGAGAAGAAAAAGAAAAAAAAGGAATCCAAATTGGAAAAGAAGAAGTAAAACTGTCACTGCAGATGACATGATACTACACATAGATGATCCTAAAGATGCCACCAGAAAACTACTAAAGCTAATCAATGAATTTAGTAAATTTGCAGGATACAAAATTGATGAAGAGAAATCTCTTGCATGCCTGTACACTAACAAAAGATTAGAAAGAGAAATTAAGGGGAAAATCCCATTTACCATTGCAACAAAGAGAATAAAATACCTAGGAATAAACCTACCCAAGGAGGTAAAAAAGAAAAACTGTACTCAGAAAACTATAAGACACTGATGAAAGAAATTAGAGATGATACAAACAGATGGAGAGATATACCATGTTCTTGGATTTGAAGAATCAAAACTGTGAAAATGACTATACTACCCAAAGCAATTTACAGATTCAATGCAATCCCTATCAAACTACCAATGGCTATTTTCAGAGAACTAGAAAAAAAACTTTCACAATTTGTATGGAAACACAAAAGACCCTGAATAGCCAAAGCAATCTTGAGAAAGAAAAACGGAGCTGGAGGAATCAGGCTCCCTAGCTTTAGACTACACTACAAAGCTACAGTAATCAAAACAGTATGGTACTGGCACAAAAACAGAAATACAGATCAATGGAACAGGATAGAAAACCCAGAGAAAAACCGACACAATATGCTCATCTTATTTTGATAAAGGAGGCAAGAAGATACAGTGAAGAAAAGACAGTCTCTTCAATAAGTGGTGCTGGGAAAACTGGACAGTTACATGTAAAAGAATGAAATTAGAACACTCCCTAACACCATACACAAAAATAAACTCAAAATGGATTAAAGACCTAAATGTAAGGCCAGACACTATAAAACTCTTAGAGGAAAACTTAGGCAGAACACTCTATGACATAAATCACAGCAAGATCCTTTTTGACACACCTCCTAGAGAAATGGAAATAAAAACGAAAATAAACAAATGAGACCTAATGAAATTTAAAAGCATTTGCACAACAAAGGAAACCATAAACAAGATGAAAAGACAAGCCTCAGAATGGGAGAAAATATTTGCAAATGAAGCAACTGACAAAGGATTAATCTCCAAAATATACAAGCAGCTCATGCAGCTCTATATTAAAAAAACAAACAACCCAATCCAAAAATGGGCAGAAGACCTAAATAGACATTTGTCCAAAGAAGATATACAGATTGCCAACAAACACATGAAATGATGTTCAACATCACTAATCATTAGAGAAATGCAAATCAAAACTACGATGAGGTATCACGTCACAGCAGTCAGAACAGCCATCATCAAAAATTCTACAAACAATAAATGCTGGAGAGGGTGTGGAGAAAAGGGAACCCTCTTGCACTGTTGGTGGGAATGTAAATTGATACAGCCACTATGGAGAACAGTATGGAGCTTCCTTAAAAAACTAAGAACTACCATATGACCCAGCAATCCCACTACTGGGCATATACCCTGAGAAATCCATAATTCAAAAAGAGTCATGTACCACAATGTCCATTGCAGCACTATTTACAATAGCCAGGACATGGAAGCAACTTAAGTGTCTATCGACAGATGAATGGATAAAGAAGATGTGGCACAAATATACAATGGAATATTACTCACCATAAAAGGAAACAAAATTGAGTTATTTGTAGTGAGGTGCATGGACCTAGAGTCTGTCATACAGAGTGAAGTAAGTCAGAAAGAAAAAAACAAATACCGTATGCTAACACATATATATGTAATCTAAAAAAAATTTGGTTCAAAAGAACCTAGGGGCAAGACAGGAATAAAGACTCAGACATAGAGAATGGACTTGAGGACACGGGGATGGGGAATAGTAAGCTGGGATGAAGTGAGAGAGTGACATTTACATATATACATCATCAAATGTAAAATAGATAGCTAGTGGGAAGCAGTTGCATAGCACAAGGAGACCAGCTCAGTGCTTTGTGACCACCTAGAGTGGTGGGATATGGAGGGTGAGAGGGAGATGGAAGAGGGAGATGATATGGGGATATACGTACACTATAGCTGATCCACTTTGTTATACAGCAGAAACTAACACAACAATGTAAAACAATTATATTCCAATAAAGATGTTTTTTAAAAAATGGATTAAAGACCTATTAAAGACCTAAATGTAAGACCGGACATTGTAAAACTCTTAGAGGAAAACATAGGAAGAACACCCTTTGACATAAATCACCGCAAGATCTTTTTTGACCCACCTCCTAGAGTAATGGAAATAAAAACAAAAATAAACAAATGGGACCTAATGAAAATTAAAAGCTTTTGCACAGCAAAGGAAACTATAAACAAAATGAAAATACAACCTTCAGATGAGAAAAAATATTTGCAAATGAATCAATGGACAAAGGATTAATCTCCAAAATGTATAAACAGCCCATGCAGCTCAATATTAATAAAACAAACAACCCAATCCAAAAATGGGGAGAAGACCTAAATAGACATTTCTCCAAAGAAGACATACAGATGGCCAAGAGACACATGAAAAGCTGCTCAACATCACTAATTATTAGAGAACGGCAATTCAAAACTACAATGAGGTATCACCTCACACCAGTTAGAATGGGCATCATCAGAAAATCTACAAACAACAAATCCTGGAGAGGGTGTGGAGAAAAGGGGACCCTCTTACACAGTTGGAGGGAATGTAAATTGATACAGCCACTATGGAGAACAGTATGGATGTTCTTTACAAAACTAAAAATAGAATTACCATATGACCCAGCAATCTCACTACTGGGCATATACCCAAGAAAACCATAATTCAAAAAGACACATGCACCCCAATGTTTACTGCAGCACTATTTACAATAGGAAGATCATGGAAGCGACCTAAATGCCCATCGACACATGAATGGATAAAGAAGATGTGGTACATATATAGATTGGAATATTACTCAGACATAAAAAGGAATGAAATTGGGTCATTTGTAGAGATGTGGATGGACCTAGAGACTGTCACACAGAGTGAAGTAAGTCAGAAAGAGAAAAACAAATATTGTATATGAACGATTTGCAAGGCAGAAGTAGAAACACAGATGTAGAGAACAAACGTATGGACACCAAGGGGGGAAAACGGTGGTGGTGGTGGTGGTGGTGGTGGTGGGATGAATTGGGAGATTGGGATTGACATATACATACTAATATGTATAAAATAGATAACTAATAAGAACCTGCTGTAGAAAATCAATAAATTAAATTAAATTAAAAAACAAAACAAAACACGAAGTAGTAGGTTGTTTAGGCTTTGTATTCCTGGAATTGATCTAATCATTTAGATCATAGCAATGACTAAATCATAATAATAACAATAATAAAAAAAATATTAGATAAACATACTTTGCAGTATAATTAAATAAGTTGAGGTAATAGAGAATGACTTGAAAGACACATTGGGTTGTATAACAGTGATGGCTTTTCAGATTTTTGTCTCTCAATCTGAGATTTAAATGACAAAGAAGATCTGACCTCAAGAAAATCAGCAGCTGTAGTATTTCAGGTGGATTAAAATATCCTAAGAAGGCAAGCAGGAGTGGCTTTTCCCAGAAACATAAATGTGGCCATTATGGGTGAACCATAGTGGATGTATGTGGAGAAAGGGTCAAGATGAGGCCTGATGATTTAGGTAGTAGTCCAGGAGAATGATGATGGTGGCTTCAACTAGCATAGTGTTGGTGAAAATAGAAGTACATGGACCCTATATATATATTTATATATATTGTATAGAATATACACATATTTTATCTCTCTGTATATTTCAGGAGAAGAGTGAATAGGACTAGCTGATGAGTTGAATGATGGAAGTTAAAGAACATAAATCAAGGATAACTTCCACCTTTTTTGGCCTGAGTGACTAGATGTTGACAGATATTGAGATAACAAGAGATACTAGGGGAAGAGTAGCTTTGAAATGTGGAGTAAAGATCTCCATTTGAGAAGGCTAGTGAGCAATTATGGGGAGTTGTTAAGTAGGCAGTTGGATATAAAAGGAGTTCTGAGGAGAGGTCTCGAGGAGATATACATTTATGACTCTTTGACATTTAAGTTATATTTAAAACCATGAGTTTAGAAGAGGTCACCAAGAAGAAAGTGAAAATATGTAGAGGGACAAAAGGGACACAGAATTGAGCTCTGGAATGTTCAATATTTAGAGGTTAAACAAAGGAGGGAAATCCAAAATGAGATTAAGAGGGAGAGGCCACTAAAGTAGGACAAAACAAAGAAACAGGAGAGAAAATAGTGGTCTTGTGCCATTCCTTTATTTTATTTTCTCTCTCTCTCTCTCTCTCTCTCTCTCCTTATTTTAGAAGTTTTAGATTTACAGAAACGTTACAAAGACAGTACAGAGTTCCCATATATATCCCATACCCACCTCCTTTATTACTAACATGCTTCATTATTAAATTTGCCAAAATTAATGATCCAGTGTTGACACATTATTATTAGCTAAAGTCCACGCTTTTTTCAGATTTCCTATGTTTTAAACCTACTGTCCTTTTTCTGTTCCAGGATGTCATCAAGGATCCCACATTACATTTAGTTATCATGTCTCAGTCTTCTCATGGCTACAACAATTTCTTCATATATTTTAAATTTGTAATTTCCCTATAGCCCTGTCTCACTAACTAAACTAAAACTATCTCAAGGGTAAATGTTGTGCCTTGTCTACTATAATGCAGCTCATATAATAGGTGCATTGGGCACAGTATTTAATGAATATTTGCTTAATAAATCTAGGAAGGGAGAAAGACATGTAAAGCACCATTTAGAAATGCTATTCACAAGTTTTATAGGAATACCCATCTTAAGACTCCTCTCCACTTTTTCCCTAAAATAAGTTTAATGATAAGTAGTTCTTAGACTTTAAGAACCATGTAACTAAAATAATAACAATAGTAGAACACGAAAGAAAGGGAATAAAAAGATCAGCTCTAATCTCTGTAACTGTAATAGTGTAGCTATAATTTTGTTTTCTGCTTCTTTCACCAAATATTATGTCATGGGTGGTTTTCTCCATTCTTATATTTAATGTGCATATAATGGTTCTTTTAGTAAATATGCCATAATTTCCCCATTATTCCCTGCCTATTGGCCATTTGGTTGTTTGAATACTGCAATTAACTTTTTCAATTCTAGAGCATACCCTGCTCTCCCTCTTTCAGAATCTTTCTTTAGCACGTATACCAGAATCAGGGTCAAAGAACAAGGCATAAGTGTATTTAAGTTACTTCATAAAAAATGGATAGCAGTTTGCATTGCCATAGTAATGTAAGTGATTATTTTTTAAAGGAAAATATTGGAGCAACCTCAGACAAATAATGATAAAATAATGCTAATCCATTTAAAAATAATTTTGACTTCTGACAAATAGGCAATTAATCGAGAAGCATTGTAGTTCTCTCTAATGAATGATTCTCTTCTGTCACAAATTCATGAGATGAATGTTTCAACAAACTGAGGACACATTTTGTATTTCACTTTTTTACTATTATTTATCATCTTGGAATCAGTTATAGATGCATTTTCCATAAATATTATAGATTGATTTGGTAGTAAAGTCTATTCATGTTTTAAAAGATGCATGAAATTTCAGACCCCAAAAGTTCAAGTCCATGCCCAGATTCACCTGGCCTCCCATAAGTCATAGCAATAATGAAAATGTATGTGTTATATTCAGAATACTAAAATGGTATTAACATAATAAATCAATTTTTAAACCACAGTTGATAAACAATTGATAATTTCTAAAATCAATGAGTTAGTCAATTGTGGGGTTAATCTCACTTCACACATAACTTGCAATCACAACTAATAGCTTTGAATGAGACTAAAATCTCCTCATATCTCTCTTAAGCTTGAACTCAGCAAGGCTAAGTCAAATGAAATGAAGGGAAACAAGCAGAATTATTGGTGTCTTTTGAGAGGCAGTGTGAAATAATGGAAAATACACAGCAACCTGTAATTAAATCCTAAATTTATTACTGAATTTTGTGTCACTTTGAGCAAATAATTTCATCTTTCAAATGCTCAACCCACCCCCCTCCCAGAAAAAAACACCTCAGTGTCCTTACCTGAAAATTGGTAATAATTACCTTGAAGGGCTGTCAGAAGGACAGTCAATATAAGACAATACTTTGTGCTCAATATATAACATCTACTACTTTTATTATTTGATGTTAGTGGTGGTGGTATGGGGCAGTGCAACCAAATGGCAGAAAGGGAATCTGGCAAAAGACAAAAAGTAGAAAATTGCTCAGAAAAAGAAACCGGGAAGTTATGGTACAATTTTACTTGAATCTGGTTGAAATTTTTAAAAAATTGATGGCCTGAATAAACATGATCTGCACACTCCATTCTCCAGATCCTGCGCCAACTCATGGAAGGAAAAAGATAGCCCTGCCTGACCGAGGGAGAATTCAAAAGCCCCTGATGACACTCATGACATTTTCAAGTCAAAGTATAGTCACCAAGGAACCTGTGAAAACAGAACATAAGACTTGAAGCAGGAAAACAACTGATTCAGGGAACTCATGCAGGTAACCTGTGCTATTTGCTGGGACAAAGCCCAATGCCCAATGGGGCTGCAGGGAAAGCAGACAAAATGACCCATTGGAATCAGCATGGTGGGAAATAAGACCATATGCAACTCTTAGGAAAAGGCCAGGTGGTTTTATTAATTTATTTTTTTCGTATACCATCACCTCAACATCTTTTTGTCCTTTCAAATTCTGATCTACTCAGTATTTGTTTATCATGCACTATATGACAGGTGCTGTCACATACTTTATAAGTGGTAGAGCCAGTGAATTACGAGGATATCTGAGTTGTGCAGATGACCCAAACTAGAGTTCCATTATTTAAATAACAAAGACAAAAGAAAAGTTTGAAACTTGAATTATCTGGAGAGTTGTAGCTGGAAAGATTTGCTCATTCTACTTATCTCAGCTACTATTTCAGTAAAGATAATTCAAAAATTTATATTCCTCACCTGCATATTTCATTCTAGTTCTATCCAACCTTTCTAGCAGCCCACTAGATAAGGTATCGCTTCATGATCACAACAATTGTCTTTTGCCCCTGTGACAAAGACAGTGTTAATAATTCATTTTCCTCTTCTTCCTTAACAAGAGAAGCCTTGGTTTTTAGTAAGGCACATTGACTTCTCAGAATAAAGACTACATTTTCCTACCTCTCTTGTAGCTAGGTGTGGACATGTGATTAAGTTCTGGCCAATGAGATGTTAGCATGTAGGACATCCAAGAAATGTTACAGGGAAATGCTATGCCTCTTCTCATCTCTTCCAGGATGCTAGAATGTGGACATGATAGCAAGAGCTCAAGTAGTCATCCTGAGCTATGAAGCAAAAGCCTCATTTCTAATAACAAGATAGATGGAGCTGGAATGCCTACATTTAGAAAAGAGAAATAAACCTTCTTTGGTATTTTCTGTTACTCACTGCTGACACTAATCCATATACTGATACACACTCACCTCCAATACCCAAGGAATTAAGACATTGATCTTACTTCTGCTGTAGCTCTAATCTATTTTTTCCTATACATTTATATACTACCTAGACAGAGGTCCTCAATAATTACTTAAATGGATAATTACAGCTGCCTAATAACAGTACTTCTTATCTCCATGCTCCCTGATGCTGTCCCCACACCTACCCCACTATTAAGACCCCTTTCCCTAAAGCAGTGCTTTTCTCATGTCTTTCATTGCTCCTTTAAAATTCTTTGATGATTTCCAACTAGTTACAAAACAATATCCACACTCATTGATCATAATTCAAGGATCACAATGATAACCCTGCAATGACTCCCTTTTGGTTACACGGTGATGGGCAAGTGATGTTTTCAATGCTCTGTAGGGTGTGGCTAATTTATGTGTTTTCAAAACTCACTCTAGTCTCCTTTGAGGTTCATTTCTCTGTGCTCTCAAAGAATGTATTATATACTTCTGCCTTGTTGTATTGGGTTGGCCAAAAATTTCGTTCGGGTTTTTCTGTAATCTTACACATTTTACAGAAAACCCCGAACGAACTTTATGGCCAGCTCAATATACACTATTTTCTTAAATTATCTCTTCATGGCTTTGTCATCCTGACAGAACAGGTGTCCAGTAAATATTTCTAAACTGAAGTAAATTTAAATACTTTTTTTCACTGATTGACCCTACATCCTATTTGGACTAAACTGTCTTGTCTTGTTTATGTGTCATTTGCTCATGCTACTTATTTTTCCTATAACATCATTTTCATCACTGCATATCCAAAGTAATTCAATTCTTCAAGTATCAGCTCAAAGGCCACTTTCTCCTTGAAAACTTCCATGTTCCTTCCAGCTGGAAGAAAGCCTTGTCATCTCTGAAGTTTCTTACCGTTTTATGTATAATTTATTTCCTTTCAATCCAATTCAACATGATTCAATTCAATCCAATCCAATCCAAAAATAATATTTAGCGTATACTCACAGTATTTTACTGGCTATTCTAGGTTTCTATTTTGGAAAGGCTCACAGTTCAATGAGAAAGAAAGAGGGTATATTTCACATATTTGAGGTTAATGTTTATGCAATATATTAGTTAAGATAATGCAAGTGATGATAATGCTAGTTTACCTGCTGCAAAAAGTAAATTCTAATATCTCAATGGTGTACTACAAGTTTATTTCTCACATATGTAAAATCCCAAACTGGTTTTCCTGATTGTTGCACAGCTCTCCAATACAGGGCCCAGGCTTTCTGCCTTGTGGCTCTGCTTTCTGCAACATATGAATTCAAACCACCATGATGCATACTTCAGGCCAGAAGGGAAAAGTTGTTTTCGTGACATAAACCTAGAAAGGATACTCATTACTTCTTCCCATATTTCATTGACTAGAATTTAGTTTCCTGAATATACTTAAATGTAAAGGAAACTAGGGAAATGCTATCCAGCTGTGAACTACACAGTAGTGTTTGACTGGATAGAATGAAGGTAAGTCTTATAGAAGCCTCCATATCCCACAGTGATGAAACAGAGCAGGACCCTGTGGGATCCTCACAGGTACAAATCCTTTTTGTGTTCCCCACTTCTTATTTGTTGGAAATAGACTTCACTCAGCCTCCTTGACCTTCTCTGATTTCCAAAGGGCAGATTCAACAGTTGCTTAACAGGGAAGGGAGGGAATGCAGAAACAAAGGTGCAGTCAAGAAACAATAGTGCAGCTCTGGGACAGGGTCCTGGTTCCTCCTTAAGGAATATACATAACAATACCTTTGAGTTCTTCTGTAGGAAATAAGGCCCCCACCGAGGTGGAGGAGGATAACTTCAGGCTGAGCACAAGATTGCTAGAGCACTGCCCTCCTACCTCACCATAAGCCAATCAGAAGAAAGTCTGCACACAGTGAAAGATAACAAAGACTCTGATCCCCTCCCCAAATGATTCTCCCTTTAAAAACTTTCATCATCGAGCAGAATTTTTGGAATTGGTTTTGGGATATGAGTCTGCCTTCCCAGGTTGCCAGTCTCCTGAATAAAGCACGTTTTCCTTTCTAACCAACACGTGTCTCTTGAGTATTGGCTTTCCAGTGGTGAACACCCAAACTTGAGTTCAGTAACAGTGATACTGAAGAAAGTCTGAAAGGTTCCCGTTCCTCTAAGATGGACCAAATATGTCTTGGATAATATGTAGCTAGGGTGACTATAACTTCTGACTCGCCTAGGATATTCCTAGTTTACCCTTGTCTCAATATAAATATAAGTAGTGCTCTCTTTGGCTCTCAAAAATGTCCTAGTTTAGATGATAAATTATATGGTCATTTTTACACATAGCAGTCTTTGCCACATACTGCTTTAGCCATTTTGAAGACTCTGACTGTAAGACACTTATATTCATATCAGATCAGCCACATACTGATGAAAATTTCATCATGTATGTGTGTTGTCTAACCTAAATCAAGAATTTCACCCCTTCCCTCCACTTCTATTCTCTCTTTCTCTCTTTCTCCTGCTGTGGACAAAGAACATCACATGCTATTTCAGTAAACAAAAGATATTTCTGCCATAAAACCAGCAGCCACCGCAGCTGACCCTATGGTGCACCCTGAGGGGGATTCAGAATGGAGGAAAAACAGGATAGTGGCCCTAGATAGGTAAGATGCATATTAAAGGAATGATTTCAATAAACTCAGACTCTTGCATCTTCCCATACAAAACAAAGCACTAAAGTCATTAACTTGAGATGTCTGTTTTTGTGATTATTTTGATGTTTGACTACATGGGGTTTTTTTCTTCTTTTCTTTTCCAACAAAACTTCTATATATCCTGACTCCTCCCTTACTTCTTTGGAAGAATTCCTCAGAGCTATCTGAGAGGCTGCCTTCCTGGGCAATAGTCCAAATAAAACATAATTCTCAACTTTTAGGTTGTGCATTTTTTTCAGTCAATACTACTATCCTCCTAACGATTTGCCAGCCAATAAATCAGTAAAACCAACTCATTTGAGCCCGGACCAAATTACTAAAAACCTGATGACCCAGGTACTTTTCCTTTTATTTAAATGTTAGATGAAAAGAGGCAAATTTTAAGGAAATAAGTTTACTGAAAGTCTTGAAGGTATTAAAGACTCGGTGGTGATGGAGTTGAGTGGAGGGAGGGTTTCCCCTTCTCTGAGTAACCTTTCTCTATTAGTAAATATTCAACATAACTCCCAATGATTTCTTGAACTCCTATACAGTGAGAATCACTGCTGGAATGAGTTGTAATATAAGAGATTGAATATAATGAATTATAATTATCTTATAAAGAAATTATTTAATTGAATTTCATTTTCTTCTAAATGTGGGTTAACCTGTTCAGAAAAATGAAATATAACATCAAATTATAGATGTAGAAGGGAACTTTGAAATCCCGTGTTCTGCACCCCTCATTTGTCAGAGGGAGAAACTGAGAACCAGAAGAGTAAAAGCCTTCAGAAGAATTATGACAGGGAGCCAATATTGTGATTTAAGGTCTCTGGTGATCATATTGTTGCTCTTCCAACTACATATACAAGGATTTTAAATGAGTTGTAAAAGAAAAGATTAGTCATCAGTTAAATAGAACATCCAACTTCAGTTATTCAGGATTATCAAGTCAGTATTCAGAAAATTCCAAGATATTATGATAGTATATGGACTAATTCCACAATAAATCTGTGATGATGAGATTTAGTCTTGTTGCCATGCAATGGGGTCCTGGAACAGAATGTACACTCTCTGCCTAGGAAAACCAAATGGAAGTAGAGTTTGAAAATTTCGAGTTATAAGTTACAGAAAGCTCCTTCTGTTCTTTACTCATCCACTTTCAGAACTGTGTGTAATGTCCCCTTAAGGTCTACTCACTTGTAAATCAAAGACAGATTATTAGGAATGAAAAGAGAGAACTTATAGGAGGCTGCTTTCTCTGAGACCCTCTCCAAAAGTTAATCTCTAAAGGAACACAGGAAAATGTACTTCAAAATGACTATTTTTTTCCTCAAACAATATGTTTTCCCAAATTTCTGAGAATACCGAGAACAAACTTTCTCTGTTATAAATGCTGCATGCAGTCATGACAAAACCAAGAAACATAAAGAAAGGAATGCCTCAACAAACAAATAGCCTTTTATCACACAGGCAAGGTAAATGCCATTCCTGAGAGCCAAACCACCCTTGGCTTTCAGAAAAAAATCACCATGCAAAAAAGTGGAAAATATACTGAGAATTATTTAGAGCTCAGTCAATAAAATGTTTTCATCATCTTGGTCTGATTTCCCCAGTTAATACTTTATTTATAAAGTAAGCAAATGCTCTCTCATCATTAGGTTAATTAGGTCTTATTTGTTTATTTTTGTTTTTATTTCCATTACTCTAAGAGACAGATCCAAAAAGATATTGTTGTGATTTATGTCAAAGAGTGTTCTGCCTATGATTTCCTCTAAGAGTTTTATAGTGTCAGTCTTACATTTTGGTCTTTAATCAACTTTGAGTTTATTTTTCTGTATGGTGTTAAGGGGTGTTCTAATTTCATTCTTTTACATGTAGCTGCCCAGTTTTCCAGCACCACTTATTGAAGAGACTGTCTTTCCTCCATTGTATACTCTTGTGCCTCCTTTGTCATAGATTAATTGACCATAGGTGTGTGGGTTTATTTCTGGGCTTTCTATCTTGTTCCACTGATTTACATGTCTGTTATGTGCCAGTACCATACTGTTTTCATTACTGTACCTTTGTAGTATAGTCTGAAGTCAGGGAACCTGATTCCTCCAGCTCCATTTTTCTTTCTCAAGATTCCTTTGGCTATTCAGGGTCATTTATGTTTCCATACAAATTTTTAAAATTTTGTTCTACTTCTGTGAAAAATACCATTGGTAATTTGATAAGGATTGCATTGAATATGAAGATTGCCTTGGGTTGTATAGTCATTTTGACAATATTGTTTCTTCCAAACCAAGAATATGGTATATCTTTCTGTCTGTTTCTGTCATCTTTGATTTCTTTCATCAGCACCTTATAGTTTTCATAGTATGGGTCTTTTTCCCCCTTAGATAGGTTTATTCTTTTTGGATGCAATGGTAAATGGAATTGTTTCCTTAATTTCTCTTTGTGATGTTTCATTGTTAGTGTATAGGAATGCAAGAGATTTCTGTGTGTTAATTTTGTATCCTGCAACTTTACCAAATACATGGAGGGTAAACAATATGTTATTAAATGACAAATAGATCACTGAAGAAATCAAAGAGGAAATCAAAAAATATCTACGGACAAATGACAATGAATACAATGATCCAAAACCTATGGGACATAGCAAAAGTAGTTCTAAGAGGGAAGTTTATAACAATGCAATCTTATCTCAGGAAACAAGAAAAATCTCAAATAAACCACCTAACCTTACACCTAAAGCAACTAGAGAAAGAAGCAAAAACAAAACCCAAAGTTACTAGAAGAAAAGAAATCATAAACATCAGAGCAGAAATAAATGAAATAGGGACTAAAATACAATAGAAAAGATAAATGAAACTAAGAGCTGGTTCTTTGAAAAGATAAACAAACTTGATAAACCTTTAGCCAGACTCATCAAGAAAAAAAGGGAGAGGACTCAAATCAATCAAATTAGAAATGAAAAAGGAGAGGACACAATTGACATCACAGAAATACAAAGGATCATAAAAGATTACTATAAACAACTATATGCCAATAAAATGGATAACCTAAAAGAAATGAACAAATTCTTAGAAAGGTACAACTTTCCAAGACTGAACCAGGAAGAAATAGAAAATAGGAACAGACAAGTCACAAGTACTGACATTGACACGGTGACTTAAAAACTTCCAACAAACAAAAGTCCAGGACCAGATGGCTTCACGGGTGAATTCTTAAACATTTAGAGAAGAGTTAACGCCTATCTTTCTGAAACACTTGCAAAAAACTGCAGAGGAAGGAAAACTCCCAATCTCATTCGATGAGACCACAATCACCCTGATTACCATCATTAGGTTAATATTCTGCAATTCTACAAATCTATTCCTTTGGGTCATGCATTTTTAAAATATATATAGATTTATATATATATACCCTCCCTCTTGGACCTCCCTACCACCCCCCCCATCCCATCCAGTTAGGTCACCACAGAGCACTGAGCTGAGCTCCCTGCACTATACAGCAGGTTCCCACTAGCTACCTGTTTTATGCATGCCAGTACACATACATCAATCCCAATCCTCCAATTCATCCCACCCCCAATTCCCCCTCCATGTTCACACGTCTGTTCCCTATGTCTGCATCTATATGTGTGCCCTGCAAATAGGATCATCTGTATTATTTTTCTAGATTCCACATATATTCATTCAAATATGATATTTGTTTTTCTCTCTCTGACTTACTTTACTCAGTATGACAGACTCTAAGTCCAACCACTTCTCTACAAATGACCCAGTTTCATTCTTTTTTATGGCTGAGTAATAATCTATTGTATATATGTACCACATCTCTGTTATCCATTCATCTGTCGATGGACATTTAGGTTGCTTTCATGTCCTGGCTATTGTAAATAGTGCTGCAATGAACATTGCGGTGCACGTGTCTTTTCGAATTATGATTTTCTCAGGGTATGTGTCCAGTAGTGAGATTGTTGGGTCATGTGATAGTTCTATTTTTAGTTTTTTAAGGAACCTCCATACTGTTCTCCACAGTGGCTGTATCAGTTTACATTCCCACCAACAGGGCAAAAGTGTTCCCTTTTCTCCACATCCTTTTCAGCATTTATTGTTTGTGGATATTTTCATAATGGCCATTCTGACCAGTGTGTGGTGGGTAACTCACTGTAGTTTTGATCTGCATTTCTCTAATAATTAGTGATGTTGAGGATCTTTTCATGTGCCTCTTGGCCATCTGCATGTCTTCGTTGGAGAAACGTCTATCTAAGTTTTCTGCCCAATTTTTGATTGGGTTGTTTGTTTTTTTTTGATATGGAGCTGCATGAGCTGCTTGTATATTTTGGAGATTAATACCTTGTCAGCTGCTTCATTTGCAAATATTTACACCCATTATTTTCATATCATTTATGCTTTTCTTTGCTGTGCCAAAGTTTTAAGTTTCATTAGGTCCCATTTCTTTATTTTTGTTTTCCTTTTCATTACTCTAGGAAGTGGGTCAAAAAAAGATTTTGCTGTGATTTATGTCAAAGAGTGTTCTGCCTATGTTTTCCTCTAAGAGTTTTATAGTGTCCGGTCTTACATTTTGGTCTTAATCTATTTTGAGTTTATTTTTGTGTATGTTGTTAGGTAGTGTTCTAATTTCATTCTTTTACATATAGCTGTCCAGTTTTCCCAGCACCACTTTTCTCCATTGTATATTCTTGCCTACTTTGTCATAGATTAGGTGACCATAGGTGTGTGGGTTTATACCTGAGTTTTCTATCCTGTTCCATTGATCTACCTGTCTGTTATGTGCCAGTACCATATTGTCTTGATTACTGTAGCTTTGTAGTACAGTCTGAAGTCAGGGAGCCTGATTCCTCCAGCTCTGTTTCTCTTTCTCAAGATTTCTTTGGTTATTCGAAGTCTTTTGTGTCTCCATACAAATTGTAAAATTGTTTACCCAAATTCTGTGAAAAATGCCATTGGTAATTTGATAAGGATTGCATTGAATCTGTAGACTGCTTTGGTTAGTATAGTTATTTTCACAATATTGATTTTTACACTCCAAGAACATGGTATATCTCTCCGTCTGTTTGTGTCATCTTTGATTTCTTTCATCAGTGTCTTATAGTTTTCTGAGTAGAGTTTGTTTTTTTTTTTTTTTTTTACCTCCTTAGGTAGGTTTATTCTTAGGTATTTTATTGCTTTTGTTGCAATGGTAAATGTGATTGTTTCCTTAATTTCTCTTTCTGATCTTTTGTTGTTAATGTATAGGAATGCAAGAGATTTCTGTTCATTAATCTTGTATCCTGCAACTTTACCAAATTCATTGATTAGCTCTAGTAGTTTTCTGGTGGCATCTTTTGGATTTTCTACCTATAGTATCATGTCATCTGCAAACAGTGAAAGTTTTACTTCTTTTCCAAGTTGGATTCCTTTTATTTCTTTTTCTTCTCTGATTCCCATGGCTAGGATTTCCAAAACTATGTTGAATAACAGTGGCTACCGTGGACATCCTTGTCTTGTTCCTGATCTTAAAGGAAATGCTTTCAGTTTTTGACCATTGAGAATGATGTTTGCTGTGGGTTTGTCATATATGGCCTTTCTTATGTTGAGGTAGGTTCCCTCTATGCTCACTTTCTGGAGATTTTTTATCATAAATGGGTGTTGAATTTTGTCAAAAGCTTTTTGTGTGTTTACTGAGATGATCCTATGACTTTTATTCTTCAATTTGTTAATATGGTGTATCACATTGATTGATTTGCATATATTGAAGAATCCTTGCTTATCTGGCATAAATCCCACTTGATCATGTTGTATCATCCTTTTAAAGTGTTGTTTGATTCAGTTTGCTAGTATTTTGTTGAGGTTTTTTGTGTCTATGTTCATCAGTGATATTGGTCTGTAATTTTCTTTTTTTGTGATATCATTGTCTTATTTTGGTATCAGGATGATGGCAGCCTCATAGAATGAGCTTGGGAGTGTTCCTTCCTTTGCAATTTTTTGGAAGAGTGTGAGACACATGGGTGTTAGCTCTTCTTTAATATTTGATAGAATTCATCTGTGAAGCCATCTGCTCTTGGACTTTTGTTTCTTGGAAAGTTTTTAATTGTAGTTTCAATTTCATTACTTGTGATTGGTCTATTTATATTTTCTATTTCTTCCTAGTTCACACTTGGAAGTTTGTACCTTTCTAAGAATTTGT
The DNA here is from genome assembly GCF_965194805.1 of Balaenoptera borealis. Lineage (NCBI taxonomy): Eukaryota > Metazoa > Chordata > Mammalia > Artiodactyla > Balaenopteridae > Balaenoptera > Balaenoptera borealis. The sequence continues at coordinate 26,642,090 of NC_138879.1, read as the reverse complement.
CCATTTCTTCCAGGTTGTCCTTTTTCTTGGCATAAAATTTCTTGTCTCTTATAATCCTTTGTATTTCAGCGGTGTCAGTTGTAATTTTTCGTTTTTCATTTCTAATTTTGATTGAAATCCTCTCCCTTTTTTTCTTGGAGTCTGCTAAGTGTCTATCAATTTCATTTATCTTCTTAAAGAACCAGCTTTTAGTTTCATTGATTTTTGCTATTGTTTTTCTTCATTTATATTTATTTCTGGTTTGTTTTTTATGATTTCTTTCCTTCTACTAACTTTGGGTTGTATTTGTTCTTGTCTAGTTCCTTTAGGTGTATGGTTAGTTTGTTGATTTGAGACTTCTTCTTGTTTCCTGATGTAAGATTGAATTGCTGTAAAAATCCCTCTTATGACTGCTTCTGCTGCATCCCACAGGTTTTGGGTTGTCATGTTTTCATTATCAATTGTTTCTATGTATTTTTTTATTTCCTCTTTGATTTCTTCAGTGATCTCTTGGTTATTTAGTAGCATATTGTTTAGCCTCCATGTGTTTGTGTTTTTTTATAGTTTTATTTCCTGTAAATGATTTCTAATCTTATAATGTTTGGGTCAGAAAAGATGCTTGATACGATTTCAATTTTCTTAACTTTACCAAGGCTTGATTTGTGACCAAACATATGATCTATCCTGGAGAATGGTTCATGTGCACTTGAGAAGAAAGTGTATTCTGCTGCTTTTGGATGGAATGTCCTATAAATATCAATTAAGTTTTTTGGTCCATTGTGTCATTTAAAGCTTTTGTTTCTTTATTGATTTTCTGTCTGAATGATCTGTCCATTGGTGTAAGTGGGGTATTAAAGACCCCACTATTATTGTGTTACTGTCAATTTCCCCGCTTATGGAAGTTGGCATTTTCCTTATGTATTGAGGTGCTCCTATGTTGCGTGCGTAAATATTTATCATTGTCATGTCTTCTTGGATTGATCCCTTGATCATTATATAGTGTCCTTCCTTATCTCTTGTAACAGTCTTTATTTTAAAGTCTAGTTTATCTGATATGAGTATTTTACTCCAGCTTTCTTTTGATTTCCATTTGCATGGAGTATCTTTTTCCATCCCTTCACTATCAGTCTATATGTGTCCCTGGGTCTGAAGTGGGTCTCTTATAGATAGCATATATACACGTCTTGTCTTTGTATCCCTTCAGCCAGTCTGTATCTTTTGGTTGGAGCATTTAATCCATTTACATTTAAGGTAATTATAAATATGTATATTCCTATTACCATTTTCTTAATTGTTTTGGGTTTGTTTTTGTAGGTCTTTTCTTCTTCTTCTCTTGTGTTTCCCACCTAGAGAAGTTCCTTTATTATTTGTCGTAAAGCTGGTTTGGTGGTGCTGAATTCTCTTAGCTTTTTCTTGTCTGTAAAGCTTTTGATTTCTCCATCAAATCTGAATGAGAGCTTTCCTGGGTTAAGTAATCTTGGTTGTAGGGTTTTCTGTTTCATTACTTTAAATATGCCCTGCCACTGTCTTTTGCTCTGCAGAGTTCCTGCTAAAAAATCATCTGATATCTTTATGGGGATTCCCTTGTGTGTTATTTGTTGCTTTCCCCTTGCTGCTTTAATATTTTTTCATTGAATTTGTTTTTGTTTGTTTGATTAATATGTGCCTTGGTGTGATTCTCCTTGGGTTTATCCTGTATGGGAGTCTCATAGCTTCCTGGACGTGAGTGGCTATTTCGTTTCCCATGTTAGGGACGTTTTTGACTATAATCTCTTCAAATATTTTCTCAGATCCTTTCTCTTTCCCTTCTTCTTCTGCGACCCCTATGATTTTAATATTGGTGTGTTAAATGTTATCCCAGAGGTCTCTGAGACTGTCCTCAATTCTGTTCATTCTTTTTTCTTTATTCTGCTTCTCAGCAGTTATTTCAACCCTTCTATCTTCCAGCTCACTGATTTGTTCTTCTGTCTCAGTTATTCTGTTATTGATTCCTTCCTATGTATTTTTCATTTCAGTTATTGTGTTGTTCTTCACTGTTTGTTTTTAGTTCTTCTCAGTCCTTGTTAAACGTTTCTTGTATTGACACAATCTGTGCCTCCATTCTATTTCAGAGATTTTGGGTCGTCTTTACTATCATTACTCTGAATTCTTTTTCAGGTAGCTTGCCTATTCCTTCTGCATTTATTTGGTCATGTAGGTTTTTACCTTGCTCCCTCATCTGTATCATATTATTTTGTCATATCATTTTTTTTTGATGGGTGGGGCTGTGTTCCTGTCTTGCAGGTTGTTTGGCCTGAGCTGTCCAGCAATGGAGTTTGCTGCCAGTTGGGTTGAGCCAGGTCTTGCTGCCGAGCTGAGGACCTCCAGAGACCACACACTAATAAATATTCCCTGGGATCTGAAATTCTCTATTAGTCCAGTTGTTTGGACTTGGCACGCAAACCACAGGAGCTCAGGCCTGACCCACAGCCTCGGAACCAAGACCCCACAAGTTGTGCAGCATGGCAAAAAAAGGAAACAAAAAGCAACAGAAAGGAGCAGAACAATATAAAAGACTAAAAAATAAAATGAAATTTTAAAAAATTAAAAAATATTAGGAAAAATAACAATAAAAATGAATCAAAAACAACAAAAGAGAACCACAACAGCAAAAAAAAAAATAAATTAAATTAAATTAAAAGCAAAAAAGAAAACAAAGCTAATTTACAAAATAATAACATTTTTAAAATAAAAATAAAAAATTCCCTGGTGGAGGAATCAGGCTCCCCGATTTCAGACTATACTACAAAGCTACAGTAATCAAGACAGTATGGTACTGGCACAAATAAAAAAATATAGATCAATGGAACAGGAAAGAAAGCCCAGAGATAAACCCATGCACATATGGTCACCTTATCTTTGATAAAGGAGGAAAGAATACACAGTGGAGAAAAGACAGCCTCTTCAGTAAGTGGTGCTGGGAAAACTGGACAGCCATATGCAAAAGAATGAAATTAGAACACTCCCTAACACCATACACAAAAATAAACTCAAAGTGGATTAAAGACCTAAATGTAAGTCCAGACACTATAAAACTCTTTGTGTTATACACAAAAATAACAGCATACACAGAAATGAAAGCAAAGTGGATTAAAGACCTATATGTAAGGCCAGACACTATCAAACTCTTAGAGGAAAACATAGGTAGAACAGTCCATGATATAAATCACAGCAAGATCCTTTTTGACTCACCTCATAGAGAAATGGAAATAAAAACAAGAATAAACAAACGGTACCTAATGAAACTTAAAAGCTTTTGCACAGCAAAGGAAACCATAAACAAGATGAAAAGACAACTCTCAGAATGGTAGAAAATATTTGCAAACAAAGCAACTGACAGAGGATTAATCTCCAAAATACACAAGCAGCTCATGCATCTTAGTATCAAAAAAACAAACCAATCCAAAAATGACCAGAAGACCTAAACAGACATTTCTCCAGAGAAGATATACAGATTGCCAACAAACTTATGAAAGGATGCTCAACATCACTAATCATTAGAGAAATGAAAATCAAAACTACAAAGGAGGCATCATCTCACATCATTCAGAATAGCCATCATCAAAAAATCTACAAAGAATAAATGCTGGAGAGGGTGTGGAGAATAGGGAAACCTCTTGCACTGTGGGTGGGAATGTAAATTAAACAGCCACTATGGAGAACAGTATGGAGGTGCCTTAAAAAAAAAAAAGAACAACCAGAGACCTTCAAGATGGCGGAAGAGTAAGAAGTGGAGATCACCTTCCTCCCCACAAATACATCAGAAATACATCTACACCTACAGAACACCTACTGAATGTCAGCAGAAAAACTCAGACCTCCCAAAAGGCAAGAAACTCCCCATGTATCTGGGTAGGGCAAAGGAATAAAAAAACCCACAGAGACAAAAGAATAGGGATGGGACCTGCACCAGTGGGAGAGAGCTGTGAAGGAGGTAAGGTTTCCACACACTAGGAAGCACCTTCACATGTGGAGACTGCAGGTGGCGGTGGAGGGAGAAGCTTTGGAACCACAGAGGAGAGCACAGCAACAGGGGTGCAGAGGGCAAAGCAGAGAGATTACCGCATGGAGGATCAGTGCCAGCCAGCATTCACCAGCCCAAGAGGCTTGTCTGTTCACCCGCTGGGACGGGTGGATGCTGGGAGCTGAGTCTCGGGTTTCAGAGGTCAGATCCCACAGAGAGAACTGGGGTTAGCTGCGTGAACACAGCCTGAAGGGGGTTAGTGCACCACAGCTAGCCAGGAGTGTGTCCGGGAAAAGGTGTGGAACTCCTGAAGAAGCAAGAGACTTTTTCATGCCTCTTTGTTTTCAGGTGCATGAGGAGAGGGCATTAAGAGTGCTGCCAAAACGAGCTCCAGAGATGGGCATGAGACGCAGCTATCAGTGCAGACCCCAGAGACGGGCATGAGACACTAAGGCTGCTTCTGCAGCCACCAAGAAACCTGTGTGCAAGCACGGGTCACTATCCACACCTCCCCTCCCAGAAGCCTGTGCAGCCTGCCACTACCAGGTTCCCAGGATCCAGGGACAACTTCCCCGGGTGAACACATGGTACACCTCAGGCTGCTGCAACATCACGCCAGCCACTGCCACCACAGGCTCACCCCACATTCGGTATGCATCCCAACCTCTGGCCTGGGTGAGCCAGAGCTGCCTAATCAGCTGCTACTTTAACCCGTTCCTGTCTGAGCAAAGAACAGATGCCCTAAGGCAACCTACATGCAGAGGTGAAACCAAATCCAAAGCTGAACCCCAGGAGCTGTGCGAACAAACAAGAGAAAGGGAAATTTCTACCAGCAGTCTCAGGAGCAGCGGATTAAATCTCCACAGTCAACTTGATGTACCCTGCATCTGTGGAATACCTGAATAGACAATGAATCATCCCAAATAGATGCAGTGGACATTGGGAGCAATGATATATATACATTTTTTCCTTTTTCTCTTTTTCTGAGTGTGTTTGTTTATGCTTGTGTGTGTGATATTGTCTGTATAGCCTTCCTTTTACCATTTGTCTGAGGGTTCTGTCTGACCTTTTTCTTTTTTTTCTTATTTTTAGTATAGCTTTTAGCACTTATTGTCATTGGTGGATTTGTTTATTTGGTTTGGTTGCTCCCTTCTTTCTTTCTTTTTAATTTTTGTTACTCTTTTGATCATTTTAATTTTTAATAATTATTTTTTATTTTTTATTTTAATAACTTTTATTTTATTTTATTTTATTATTTTCTTTCTTTCTTTCTTTCTTTCTTTCTTTCTTCTTTCTTTCTTTCTTTCTTTCTTCTTTCTTTTTTTCTCCCTATTCTTCTGAGCCATGTGGCTGACAGGGTCTTGGTGCTCTGGCCAGGTTTCAGGCCTGTGACTCTGAGGTGGGAGAGCCGAGTTCAGGACATTGATCCACCCAAGGCCCCACAGCTACACATAATATCAAATGGAGAAAATCTCCCAGAGATCTCCATATCAATACCAAGACCTAGCGACACTCAACGACCAGTAAGCTACAGTGGTGGACACCCATTGCCAAACAACTAGCAATACAAGAACACAACCCCATGCCCATTAGCAGAGAGGCAGCCTAAAATCATATTAAGGTCACAGACACCCCAAAACACACCATCGGATGTGGATCTGCCCACCAGAAACACAAAATCCAGCCTCATCCACCAGAACACAGGCACCAGTCCCCTCCACCAGGAAGCCTACACAACCCACTGAACCAACCTTAGCCACTGGGGGTGGACACCAAAAGCAGTGGGAACTAGAACTACAAATCTGCAGCCTGCAAAAAGGAGACCCCAAAGACAGTAAATTAAGCAAAATGAGAAGACAGAGAAAGACACAGCAGATGAAGCAGCAAGGAAAAAACTCACCAGACCAAACAAATGAAGAGGAAATCGGCAGTCTACCTGAAAAAGAATTCAGAATAATAATAGTAAAGATTCAAAATCTTGGAAATAGAATACAGTAAATACAAGAAATGTTGCAAAAGGACCTAGAAAAACAAAAGAGCAAACAAGCAATGATGAACAACACAATAAACGAAATTTAAAATATTCTAAAAGGAATCATAGCAGAATAACTGAGGCAGAAAAATGAATAAGTGACCTGGAAGATAAAATAGTGGAAAAAACTACTGCAGAATAGAATAAAGAAAAATGAATTAAAAGAATTGAGGGCAGTCTCAGAGACTTCTGGACAACATTAAATGCACCAACATTCGAATTATAGGGGTCCCAGAAGAAGAAGAGAAAAAGAAAGGGACTGAGAAAATATTTGAAGAGATTATAGTTGAAAATTTCCCTAATATGGGAAAGGAAATAGTCAATCAAGTCCAGGAAGCACACAGAGTCCCATACACGATAAATCCAAGGAGAAACATGCCAAGACACAAATTAATAAAACTATCAAAATTTAAATACAAAGAAAAAAATATTCAAAGAAGCAAGGGAAAAGCAACAAATAACATACAAGAGAATCCCCATAGGGTTAACATCTGATCTTGCAGCAGAAACTCGGCAAGCCAGAAGGGAGTGGCAGGACATATTTAAAGTGATGAAGGAGAAAAACCTACAAGCAAAATTACCCAGTGAGAATCTCATTCAGATTTGACAGAGAAATGAAAAGCTTCACAAACAAGCAAAAGCTAACAAAATTCAGCACCACCAAACCAGCTGTACAACAAATGATAAAGGAACTTCTCTAGGCTGGAAACACAAGAGAAGGGAAAGACCTACAATAAAAAACCCAAAACAATTAAGAAAACGGTAATAGGAACATACATACTGATAATTACCTTAAATGTAAATGGATTAAATGCTCCAACCAGAAGACATAGACTGGCTGAATAGATACGAAAACAAGACCCATACATATGCTGTATAAAACAGACCCACTTCAGACCTATGGACACATACAGACTGAAAGTGAGGGGATGGAAAAAGATATTCCATGCAAATGGAAATCAAAAGAAAGCTGGAGTAGCAATTCTCATATCAGATAAAATACACTTTAAAATAAAGACTATTGCAAGAGACAAAGAAGGACACTACATAATGATCAAAGGATAATCCAAAAAGAATATATAAAAATTGTAAATATTTATGCAACCAATATAGGAGCACCTCAATACATAAAACAAATGCTAACAGCCATAAAAGGGGAAATCGACAGTAACACAATCATACTACGGGACTTTAACACCCCACTTTCACCAATGGACAGATCATCCAAAATGAAAATAAATGAGAAAACACAAGTGTTAAAGAATACATTAAACAAGATGGACTTAATTGATATTTATAGGATATTCCATCCAAAGACAACATAATACAGTTTCTTCTCAAGTGCTCATGGAACTTTCTCCAGGATAGATCATATCTTGGGTCACAAATCAAGCCTTGGTAAATTAAAGAAAACTGAAATTGTATCAAGTATAGTTTCTGAACAAAACACTTTGAGACTAGATATCAATTACAGGGAAAAAAATCAAAAAACAATACAAACACATGGAGACTAAACAATACACTACTAAATAACCAAGAGATCACTGAAGAAATCAAAGAGGAATTCAAAAAATACCTAGAAACAAATGACAATGAAAACACAATGACCCAAAATCTATGGGATGCAGCAAAAGCAGGTCTAAGAGGGAAGTTTATAGCAATCCTACCTTAAGACACAAGAAACATCTCAAATAAACAACCTAACCTTACACCTAAAGCAATTAGAGACAGAAGAAAAAAAAAAAAAAACCCAAAGTTATCAGAAGGAAAGAAATAATAAAGATCAGATAAGAAATAAAAGAAAAAGAAATGAAGGAAACAAGAACGAAGATCAATAAAATTAAAAGCTGGTTCTTTGAGAAGATAAACAAAATTGATAAACCATTAGCCAGACTCATCAAGAAAAAAACGGAGAAGACTTAAATCAGTAGAATTAGAAATGGAAAAGCAGAACTAGCAACTGACACGGAAGAAATACAAATGATCATGAGAGATAATTACAAGCAACTCTATGCCAATAAAATGGACAACCTGGAAGAAATGGACAAATTCTTAGAAATGCACAACCTTCCGAGACTGAAACAGGAAGAAATATGAACAGACTAATCACAAGCACTGAAACTGAAACTGTGGTTTAAAATCTTCCAAAAAACAAAAGTCCAGGACCAGATGGCTTCACAGGTGAATTCTATCAAACATTTAGAGAACAGTTAACACGTATCCTTCTCAAACTCTTCCAAAATATAGCAGAGTGTGGAACACTCACAAACTCATTCTATGAGGCCACCATCACCCTGATACCAAAACCAGACAAAGATGTCACAATAAAAGAAAACTACAGACCAATATCACTGATGAACATAGATGCAAAAATCCTCAACAAAATACAAGCAAACAGAATCCAACAGCACATTAAGAGGATCATACACCATGATCAAGTGGGGTTTAACCCAGGAATGCAAGAATTCTTCAATATACGCAAATCAATCAATGTGATACATCATATAACAAATTGAAGGATAAAAACCGTATGATCATCTCAATAGATGCAGAGAAAGCTTTCGACAAAATTCAACACCCATTTATGATAAAAGCCCTGCAGAAAGTAGGCATAGAGGGAACTTTCCTCAACATAATAAAGGCCATATATGACAAACCCACAGCCAACATTGTCCTCAATGGTGAAAATCTGAAACCATTTCCTCTAAGATCAGTGTCAAGACAAGGTTGCCCACTCTCACCAGTATTATTCAAGATAGTTCTGGAAGTTTTAGCCTCAGCAATCAGAGGAGAAAAAGAAATAAAAGGAATCCAATTCGGAAAAGAAGAAGTAAAGCTGTCACTGTTTGCAGATGACATGATACTCTACATAGAGAATCCTAAAGATGTTACCAGAAAACTAATAGAGCTAATCAATGAATCTGGTAAAGTATCAGGACACAAACTTAATGCACAGAAACCTCTTTCATTCCTATACTCTAATGAAGAAAAATTTGAAAGAGAAATTAAGGAAACACACCCTTTTAACATTGCAACAAAAAGAATAAAATATCTAGGAATAAATCTAACTAAGGAGACAAAAGACCTGTATGCAGAAAACTATAAGACACCAATGAAAGAAATTAAAGATGATACAAATAGATGGAGAGATATACCATGTTCTTGGATTGGAAGAATCAACATTGTGAAACTGACTATACTACCCAAAGCAATCTAAAGATTCAGTGAAATACCTATCAAACTACCACTGGCATTTTTCACAGACCCTGAATAGCCAAAGCAATCTTGAGAAAGAAAAACGGAGCTGGAGGAATCAGGCTCCCTGACTTCAGATTATACTACAAAGCTACAGTAATCAAGAGAGTATGGTACTGGCACAAAAACAAAAATATAGATCAGTGGAACAGGATAGAAAACCCAGAGATAACCCCACACACCTATGGTCACTTTATTTTTGATAAAGGAGGCAAGAATATACAATGGAGAAAACACTGCCTCTTCAATAAGTGGTGCTGGGAAAACTGGACAGATATATGTAAAAGAATGAAATTAGAACACTCCTTAACACTATACACAAAAATAAACTCAGAATAGATTAAAGACCTAAATTAAGGCCAGACACTATAAAACTCTTAGAGGAAAACATAGGCAGAATACTCTATGACATAAATAACAGCAAGATCCTTTTTGACCCACCTCCTAGAGAGATGGAAATAAAAACAAAAATTAAGAAATGGGACCTAATGAAACTTAAAAGCTTTTTCACAGCAAAGGAAACCATAAATAAGAAGAAAAGACAGCCCTCAGAATGGGAGAAAATATTTGCAAATGAAGCAACTGACAAAGGATTAATCTCCAAGACGTACAAGCAGCTCATGCAGCTCCATATCAATAAAACAAAGAACCCAATCCATAAGTGGGCAGAAGACCTAAATAGACATTTCTCCAAAGAAGATATACAAATTGTTAACAAATACATGAAAGAATGCTCAACATCACTAATCATTAGAGAAATGCAAATCAAAACTACATTGAGGTATCACCTCACACTGGTCAGAATGGCCATCGTAAAATCTCCAAACAAAAAAATGCCTGAGAGGGTGTGGAGAAAAGGGAACCCTTCTCCCTTGGTGGGAATGTAAAGTAATACAGCCACTATGGAGAAGAGTGTGGAAGTTCCTTAAAAATGTAAAAATAGAACTACCATATGACCCAGCAATCCCACTACTGGGCATATACCCTGAGAAAAACATAATTCAAAAAGAGTCACTTACCACAATGTTCATTGCAGCTCTACTTACAATAGCCAGGACATGGAAGCAACCTAAGTGTCCATCGAGAGATCAATAGATAAAGAAGATGTGGCACATATACACAATGGAATATTACTCAGCCATAAAAAGAAACGAAATTGAGGTATTTGTAGTGAGGTGGATGGACTTAGAGTCTGTCATACAGAGTGAAGTAAGTCAGAAAGAGAAAAACAAATACTATATGCTAACACATATATATGGAATCTAAAAAAAAAAAAAAGGTCATTAAGATCCTAGGAGCAGGACGGGAATAAAGATGCAGACCTACTAGAGAATGGACTTGAGGACACGCGGAGGGGGAAGGGTAAGCTGGGACAAAGTGAGAGAGTGGCATGGACATATATACACCACCAAATGTAAAACCGATAGCTAGTGGGAAGCAGCCAAGTAGCACAGGGAGATCAGTTCGCTGCTTTGTGACCACCTAGAGGGTTGGGATAGGGAGGATGGGAGGGAGGGAGATGCAAGAGGTAAGAGATATGGAGATATATGTATATGTATAGCTGATTCACTTTGTTATAAAGCAGAAACTAACACACCATTTTAAAGCAATTATAATCCAATAAAGATGTTAAAAAAACCCCCATAAAACCATATATCTCACTTTTGCCAGGAAGCACACACTAATTCAGTACTAAATTTATTACTCTCCTGGCCTGAGTTTTGGTATATTTACTTCCATTCCCTCTTTTTCTCTCCAGTCCCCAAACTCTGACCCTGTTTCTGTTTGACAAATATCTTTTATGTAATGCCTCTTGCTACATCAAGACCATGTTGGATGCAGGTAAGGGAACAACACAAAATAGCTGGAAAGTGTTAGAAACAGAATAATCAGAGTCAGGAAACTTTGGTACAATCTCCACGTCCTTTTGATATTTGCCTGATCTTGAGCAAACCATTTAATTTATTGAACCTTTGCCTCCTCACCTGTAAAACCAAGATGCCATGACTTATCTCACAAGCATTGTGAATATCTGACAGGATAATGCTTGTGAAAAATACAAGGAAGCATGGTGATAAGGTTCACCTGTCTGCCAATATAGGGGCACAGGAGCTGAGGTCAATGAAGAAGCAGGTCTGAGGGTCCCCACTCTCAGATTTGAGGACCTCATTGATCTTTATCCATCACATTTTCTCTGACCTGCATTTCCTTTTTGAACTTGGTGGGTATTCCCCCTAATGAAAGCAGAGCTCCTGCTGTCAGGAATCAAGGGCTCAGCAAGAAGCCTGTGAAAGTGTCTTATAAGGCTTAGCTGTGTATTGACTAGGAGTCTCAGAACCCTAGGTCTACCTTTTTTTGTCCACCCTTAGAGAAAAAGTTCCAGGCCACCCCAGTGAACAAGCTTCCAATAGAATCTAACTGATGCTCCTATTCTCCACCTCCTTAACTTCCATGACAATTTGTTCCCCTTAATTTTTAAAATTTATTATATGTTGTAAAATACCAAAAAAATCAGGCAATAATATACACCAATGTCTCCCTCACACTTTTGGAAGAGAAGTTGACATGCTAAATGTGCCAGGATCTCCTTCTTTAAAAAATATAAATAAGTATTACAGGTAGAACTGAAGTTCTACTCCCCATCCTTCTCCTTATCAACCCCTCCCTTGAGGTACCTCACTTCTAGAGTTGGTATAAATCATTGGCGTGCATCATTTTGGTTTTGTACCCATAATCCCCATAAATTATTGTTTAGGGTGTGGTTAAAGTTATGTAAAATGTATTTAGTCATATCCATACTTTTCAGCTTGCTTTTCTCCTTTATCATATTGCAGACTCAATTCATTTTAACTGCTATGTAGTATACCCTTATAAATTATCATTGATTCATCCATTCCTCTACTAATAAATAGTTGGAGTCCACCACTTTTTTTTAGCCATTTCAAATTGTGCTGCAATGAAGAGTCTTGTGTAGATCTCATTGTTTATGCACTAGGATATCTAATTTTTTAAAAAAATCTAGAATGGATGCCTAAAAGTAGAATTGCTTAATTATAGAATATGCCTATCTTGAAATAAATTAGATCTTTCTAAAGTGGTTATAACAGTTTGAACCACCATACCCTATGCCCACAGCTGGTGCAATCAGATTTTAAAATATGTGCATATGATGTGTTTGAAATGGTATGCTTCTGCAATTTTAATTTCCCCTGAATCCCAGTGAGGCTGAGCAAATTTTTCAGATATTTATGGCTATTTGAGTTTCACCATCTATAAACAGGCTTGTTTACACAGTTTGTACAGCAAATGGTTTATTAGATTATTTGAATATTTTTGGTACCAGCAAATTTGACTCCTGCCAGAGAAGCTCAATCCATTTTCTTATACTTTCTTAAGAGAAGTTTCGTCTTTAAGGTTAAATCCAAATCTTCACTGTTATTTCCACCCAGTACATTGGTTTTGCATTCTAAGATGACAAAGAATAAGTCTGACCTTATGACTGCCTTACATATTCACTTGTTTATTTGTTTGTTCATTCATTCACTTTAGCAAAAGCTAATTGAGTACTCACTGACGTCAGGAATAAAACATAGGTTATACCATCAAGGAGATATGGTTTAATAGGGGAGACAGACATTGAATCAACTAATAACACAATAACATGATAAGCCAAATAATAGTGGTATGTACAGGAAACAAATGACAGAAAGAGGATGATTTCAAAACATATTTACTATTTTGCCACACCATTTATTAAAATATTGATGTTTATATAAAAATTATTTGTGATAAACAGCCATTAACACAAGCCCCTTCTTTATCTCCTCTCCCCCAATCACCTGGCTACCCTGACCCCTTCCAGGGATAGTTCCCCAATATCTCTATACTAATTGAAGGAGTGACACTAGTGAAGTATGCTCTAGGACCCTGCTCCTGTGCTAGAGTCGACCTCTGTTTTGAATGGTTGGTGCCCAGGCCTACTCTAACATATTTTGACTGTCTCATCTGGAAGGGGGCTACCTTCACTTGCGATCTGGTTTCAGGTATTTTCACCACCCCAGTTACTCTCTTTCAGGTTTGTCTTTTCTTTTTTTTAATTGAAGTATAGTTTATTTAAAACACTGTATTAGTTTCAGGTGTACAGCATGGTGATTCTATTTATTTGCAGATTATATTCCATTATAGGTTATTACAAGATAGTGGATATATTTCCCTGTGTTATACAGTAAATCCTTGTTGCTTATCTATTTTATGTACAGTAGTTTGTATCTGTCAGCCCCATTTGTCCTTCCCCCCCTTCCCTCTGGTAACCATGTTTGTTTTCTATGTCTGTGAATCTGTTTCTGTTTTGTATATAGATTCATATGTATTAATTTTTAGATTCCAAGTATAAGTGGTATCATATAGTATTTGTCTTTCTCTATCTGACTTATTTCACTAAACACAATATTCTCTAGGTCCATCCACATTGCTGAAAATGGCAATATTTCATTCTTTTTTTATAGCTGAGTAATATTCCATTATATATATATACATATATACATATACATATATACATACATACATATATATGTATATATATACACTCACATGTTCTTATGCTAATCATTCGTTGATAGGTATCAGGCTTGTCTTTATCCCTCATAAATTATAGCACCCAAAACAATACTTAGGTTTATGAGGAAATGGTCTAAGCACAATGCTTGTCATATTTTACTGTGTGTATGAAACATCTAAGGATCTTGTTAAAATGTAGATTATGATTCAGGAGGTCTGGGATGGGGCCTGAGATTCCGTATTTCAAACAACTTGCCAGATCATGCCAGTGCTGCTGGTCTGAGGACAACATTTTGAGTAGCGAGGGTCTCACCAACTTGGAATATAATGGTACTAACACTATCCTAAGTCTTAAACAACAGTGCTAACAACCCAGGCCAATGTCACATCAACTTTTTGGCAAGTGTCATACTAAGGACAGATATTGACCTAAGTCTTCTAAGTCTTTTTAGGAAGAGTTGAGGTTAAAGTCAACTCTTTCTCATCTTTCGTGTGTGTTAGTATGTTTTTGTACAAACATATAACTCTGCATCCACACTAATTTGGAGGCTAGTGGTTTTGCATCCTGATTCTTACTCAACCAGGTCAGTTTATAGAGAAGATATATCCAAAGTTGCTTCCAACAATGCACTTGAGCTTCTGCTACTCTGTCTAAAGGTCCATTGCTAAATTAAAGCAATCCTCCAGTGAGCTAAAGTTCTAAGACAAACTATTACAATGTTTCATTCATTATTTTAACAAAGATTTTTTGAGTACTCATATCTGGCAGTCACTGTTTTAGTTACAAAGACAAGTGCCTTCTCTCATGGAGCTTACATCTTTCTGGGACCAGATATATATATATATATATATCTGAATAAATAAACAAGAAGAACTTCATATGCCAAGAATAATAACAAGAGGTGAAAGAGTGGCAAGGTGGCTACCATGGATTGGGTGGTGAGAAAAGGCCTCTTAGAGATGATATCATTTAGTCTGAGATCCGGATTAGAAGGAAGAAATCATATATAGATGACAAGGGAAAAAATTCAAGTAGAGAAAATAGATGGTACTGGACCCTGAAGCAGGAAAGTGCTTAACATGTTCACAGATCAAAATGGCTAGTAAGCTGCCCTAGAGCATAATGAGTGGGGGTAGGGGGTGGTACACACTGACATTGAGGAAGTAGGAAGGGGCCAGATCCTGTTGGCTACATACGTCAGGGTAAGGAGATTAAATTTTATTCTAAGTGTGATATGCAGCCATTAGAGATCCTTGACATCTTTGGATTTGTTTTAGAGGTAGAGTCCGGAAAGCTTACCTTCATACTGAATTACTAGGTATCTAGAATTACTTTGATTTTGGGGGCTTTAGTAATCAGTTGGGTGTTCAGGCTATTTACCTGGTTGGGGAAAGTTGTAGTGTGGAGGACGTTTGAGGGTAAAAGGCAAGAGTTTCATTTAACCATGGTAAATTTGAGATGCTGGCTAGACATCCACGTGTAAATGCCAAGTCAGCTGTGGGAAACAGAGTCCTGGAGAACTGGCTAGCTATTGGAGCTGGGGTGAAAGAACCTAGGTGGTTACTAGGGCAGACCCACACCAGATGCCACACTTACAGATTGATTAGAGAAGGCCAGCCAAGGAATTTGAAGAGTTGCCAATTAAAGACGAGGAAGAATAAAGTGTGGAGTCTTGTGAGCTCTAAGAAGTGGTTCAAGGAGGCAGTAGCGAACCATATCTGATGCCACTGTAAGGTCATGGTAGATAAGAACAGAGCATCCATCACCTACCAAATTTGGCAACACAGAGATTACTGATGACCCTGACAACAGTGGCTGTAGAGGAGTGATGGGGAAGGAAATCTATCAGGTGAGTTGGGAAGAGAATGCTAATGAGGAAGTGGAATAGTGCTTTTAGACAAATATCTCAAGATTTTATGTGAAGCGAGCAAAGAGTAAGAGCTGGAGGGAAAAAAGAGATCAATTTTTTTTCACAGGAGATCCCAGAGCATATTTGTATGATAATGGGAATGAAGAGGGATAATATGATGATTCAGGAGTGAAGGAAGATATTGCAGGAACAAAAACATTGAGACGGTAAAAGAGATTGGGATCTAGATCGAAAGCATTCGGATTGGTTTTTAATAGTTAGATAGACACTGTCTTCATAGAAATAGGAGGGAAAGAAAAGAGACAGTATATCAACACAGGTGGTTTTGGCATTGAAAAGATGAAGGGTTCCTATCTTCCTCCATTTTCTCTATGTTTGAGATCAAAAAGGTACAACGTATTCTTAAGTGCAACAGCACTCTCAAGAAGAACAGACAAGCCAACATCTGGCATGACCCTACCATAACTACAAAAGAAAACAAACAAGCAATTCTTTGTGAAAGTGGGCAAGAGAGAGGCAAGCAGCTTCTAAACAGAGTAATCAGGGAGAGGAAATGAAATGTAATATCCCCTACAGCATTTAAACCTTTCAAAATTCTTGAAATATGTCTTGTCATATCCCACTTCCCCCATTACCATTCCTGACTCTTGAAATACCCGCTTCCTGACAGCCTTCTCCCTATACCCTGCCTCTCATTTGGTATGTTGATAATCTCTTTCATTCTCAAACATATCTCACCCATCAAGCCTTTTCTGATATCCACCCAATGCCCCCGCCCCCCATCATTGGTACCTGTCTTGCCCTCCTTTGATTTCTCAGTCTTACTATATCGCTTATCAAAGTCTTTCCTATATTATAGTTTTGTACCCTTTGAAGGAAATAATTGTCCTGATTGCCAACTATGCCTTCTAAATATTTTTTTTTTGCTACTCTGACTAATGGTCTCAATATCAACTGTTCCCTTTTCCACACAGTTGTCAACTCAGATCTTTAATAGATTCCCATAAGAAGTCTAGTCTCAGCAAGCCTGAGTATGGTTTAAGCCAGTGCTGTCATTCAGTTGGGAGGATTTTAGGGTGCATGTCAATGTCCTCCAGTAATGAGATACTGGTGAGGGCTAGGTCCCTTCCCCCATAATTGGTCACTATATGGGATGCTTCAATATATACATGTCTCCAACTGATTTCTACAACACATACAGACCTGTATTCACGAGCATATACACAAAAGTTTTTACTTTCTTTGTGAGGTGGTAAAGCACCATCTCTCTGTTCTTTGAGGCACTTTCAGAAGGATCCTTGTGTGAAAGGGTTACTTGAGCCAAACACTATGTGTCACTTGAGCTGACACTATGTCAGCAGCAAAATCCAGCCAATCTTCTAGTTGGAATCAGGCAACCAAACCTTCTATTAAGAAGCTGGATATAGGACCAAGCTAAGGGCACCACTAGAAAGGAGTGCAAGGGTTTGGGGCTTGCTAGATCCTCATACCTCATTCACTCAAGGGCAGTTGTGGCCATATGGTACTTCTAGTCAATCCACATGTTTTGAATAACATTCATTTCACCAATAAAAAAAAAAGTATTTCTAACATTTCTTGTGCTAATCCACAAAGTCTCTAGGTGTAGATTTAGATATGGAGTGTTGACTGCTTATCACGGCTGCCTTTGAACTGTTGACTCCTAGTCATTGTCTCTCAAATGCTACCCTCTGGAGTATGTATTCTTTTCCAAGGCACTTCAAATGTTAGCTGTTCCCAGGGTATGGATAAAATTAAGCTAAACTCATATAGCACAAGATTTAAATAGGAATGTTCTAAAGTAATTTGTAGGTACACTAGTTAATGAATTCCTTCCTTCCTCCTTCTCTCCCTCTCTCTCTTTCTCTTCTGCTCTTTTTTTCTTGGTAGTCTGCACTGAAGAGTGATGAAGTCATGAAGAATGATCATATTTTGGAGTTCATGGCATTTCACTAAAAATTAAAATCCACAGACAATTCTTTTCTCCAAAATCCCTCCTTAGCCACCCTGCCACATATGACTCTCTTTTCCTGGATCCTGTTCCTTCCCTTGTGGAATTTTAAATTACTTTCTCTCATATTCCGCACTCCCTCAGTTCTTAACAGGCGAACCCAAACACCAAGATTTTCAGGAAAACAAAGGCACTTAAAACATGTCCCCACCCCTTACTAAGCAATTTTTCTGAGCATTTCTCCAAAACAAATACAGTGTTCTCCTCAAGAAGAATGTTGGTAAATAAAATTTTCTCAACTGCATTACAGATTTAAGAATGAGAAATGATTCTTAATTTTAAGAATTAAAATTAAGCAAAATCCAAAATGCATCTTATCCCAGATATACACTCACTTACCCCACCCTATATGGAAGACAGTTAATCTTGACATGAATATAAATTCATGGATTCAGGGATTGCATTTATTAGATTTTTTACCTGCTATCCACATGCCCTCATCACTTCTTTTTTTTAAATTATTTCAGCTTTATTGAGATATAATTGACAAAATTGTAAGATATTTAAAGTGTACATCATGACGATTTGATATGCGTATACATTGTGAAAGGATCCTCCCCATCTAGTTAATTAACATATGCATCACCCCACATGTTTATCTCTTTTTTTTCTTCTGTTTTTGGTGAGAACATTTAAGTTCTACTCTCTTAGCAAAATGCAGTGTTATCAACTATAGTCATGGTTTACATTAGATCCTCAGATCTTATTGATCTTAACCTTTCCCTATTTCCCCCAACCCCCAGCCCTTGGCAACTACTTTTCTACTCTTTGTTTCTATGAGTCTGACTTTTTAAAAATTCCACATATAAGGGATATCATGCAATATTTGTCTTTCTCTGGCTTATTTCACTTAGCATAAACCCTCAAGGTCCATCCATGTTGTCAAAAATGGCAGGATTTCCTTCTTTCTCATACCTGAAGGATATTCCATTTTATATATATACCACGTCAGCTTTATTCACTCATCTGTTAATGGATGCTTAGGTTGTTTCCACACCTTGGCTATTGTGAATAATGCCTCAGTGAACATGGGGATGCAAATACCTCTTTGATATACTGTTTTCATCTCCTTTGGATATATACCCAGAAGATGGATTGATGGATCAACCTCTTCACTTCTTTTTTTTATCTTTGACTTTAAGTTTTTAGAATTGTAGGGCTCAGTCTAAGGTGATAAGAATAACTTGGAGAGATTTTGAAACTACCCAAAAACCTCCCCTGATCTTCTAATCAGCATCTGAGAGGTGACACCAAAAATCTGTGTTTTATAAACAATTTCCCGAGGTAGTTTTAGCACCTGGCCCTGATTAAGCTATTTAGCACCAGAGGAAAGCTCTATGGTTTTCTTCCTTTGGGTGCCAGTATACTGCCTCCTGTGATCAGGTAGAGATTTAAGGCTTTGAGGTGACTATAAGAGTAACTCTATTACTTGCTCCTTTAGCAGCTTCCTTCTAATCACTCTCCCAGGTGTCCACAGCACAATCCACAGTGACAGCCAGGTTTGTGCTCATCTGCACATTTGTCACTTTATTAGGTGTCACCCTGATCTCGTTATTGTCCCCACTCAGGAGGCTGGTCAGCCGTGCTCAAGAATAGGTCAGCCCCTTCCTACTCAGAGGGTCTCAGTTAACCTGCCTGTGTCTGAGACTCTGACCCTTAATAGGGAAAATCGAACTTTGCTAACTACCCAACTGCATAAACAAGTGGAATGATGCACCATGACTGTTTGGGCAGCTAGGTGCTGCTTGCCAAGACTGTGGTGATTTCATCTTTGAAGTTTTCCTTCAGCCACAGACCTGGGGACTACTGCTTGGTGAGTGATTCACACACACAAAATGAGGAATGCAGCTCAGTACATTTCTTCATCCATGGCTGTCTCATTTGTTTCAGTACCATGGTCTAAGTTTCTCCTTACCACACAAGATGGTCCCCTCACTTGATCAGTTAGTTTAATATGACTTCACACTGGTGTGGGTGCTGTGTCACATGTTAAATGTCTCCACATGTGCAGGGAGCCAGCCTGAGGCAGTGGCACTATCTCAGACTTTGGAGCCAGCTTGATCTGGGTTCAAATCCCAGCTTTGCCACTTAAAGTGCTGTGGCCTTGGGCCAATGACCACCCTTGACTGAGATTCCACTTGGTATCTACAAAATGGAGATAATAATAAAATGATAACTGCCAAAGGAATCTAATGGAATTAAATAAGATGATGTTAGGCACGTATGTTAGACACGATACAGGCTTATTACTCTTTTGGCTCCCCTTACAAAGGAGAGCAGAGTCCACATCACACTCCCCACCTTCTTTTTATCTTTCTTCCTCAAAGGAGAACACAAATAACAGTAATTACTGGGAGAACTTCATCGAAATATCAATTTCTCCACCCCTAGATCAACCCTTTTTTAAAATCTCCAACTTTATCTCCCCTCTCTTCCTCTCTCAGTGACTTCCCTGAGTGTCTCTAAGATGGTGGACTCAGATGAGGCAAGTAAGGTGTCTAGGGTGCACAGTTTAAGGAGGTGCTCAATCTCTCACCCAATCCTGGGAGCACGTGCTCCCTCTAGTATTGACCTGCTGGGGATTTCACTTCCTTCAATTCATCGTGTGCTGCACTGAGGACAACCATTTCCTTTCTCCCAGTAGTTTAGATGTAGTTTAGATTAATCAACAGTAGAGCTCAGGCAAGTTTTCTCACTGGGGTGAATATAAAAATACAGGTTCCTGAGCCCCATCCCAGACCTTTAAAGGTACAACTGACACTTGAACCACATAGCTGGAACTGCGCAGGTCCACTTTTAAGCAGATTTTTTTCAATAAATAGGTATTACAGATATTAGATGATCCATGGTTTGTTGAATCTGCCGATGCAGAATCATGGCTATTGAGGGTCAACTGTAAGTTATACACAGATTTTCAACTTTGTGGGGGTCAGTTTCCCTAACCCCCATGTTGTCCAAGAGTCAACTGATCACTACCCTGTCTGCACATTAGACTCACAGGAGGCCTAGACTCCACATCCAGGGATTTTGGTTTAATTGATCTGGGGTGGGGCCAAATAGGTAAGTTTAAAAAGCTTTCTAGGTGATTTTTATAGATGATTAGGGTCAAGTCACTAAAATATGGTCAACGAATCTGCTCCCAGGTGATTCTTACACACACTACTTAAAAATCCACTGTCTTCTTGTTACACTCTCCAGCTCTGGAATAAGACTCAGGTTCAAATCCTTACTTACATGTGCAATGCTTACATATGTAATAATTTACATATATAGTTTATATATATGATATAGTCTCTGATTTCCAGTTGCATGACCTTGGGCTAGTTACTTAAAATCCCTGTGTATCAGGAGACTATAAACAGCATCTATAGACTAAGTATATTATGAGGATTCAATGGAATATTGCATGTAAAGTGTTTAGCAGAGTTCTGGTATATAGTAAATGTTTAATAAATGTCAGCTGTTGTAACTACACATAGTAGTAGAACTTTAATAAAGGTTTAATTTCCTGTAGTATTCTTTTCCTTTAGAATTTTTAATATACTTATTATTTTTAAAAAATAGTCCAACTTGGCTCCTTAAATGAAGCAAAATGTCTTACTGGTGTTTGTTCCTCCAGCTTTTAGCACAGTGGCTGGCACACATGAGGGGTTCAATGCATGTTTCCCAAATGTATAAATGAATAAATTACCAGGGAATCTGTATTTGCCTTCACTCTCAAAGTAATCACGTCCATGTCTCAAGATTGTAAAAACCTCACTGATCATGGGGCCATTCATTCTGTCTCCAAATGTGGCCAACCTGCCCATGGCTCTAATAAAGAGCAGACCTGATTTATGCGGCCTGTGGAATGAGCCAGGGAGGTGGAATCCTCCACCAGTGTTTTGTTTATCACTGAGTCCCTGAAAATCGAATAGGAAGGGAGAGGGAGGTATGAAGAATGACTTAAGAACTACTCCCCATCACATTTGTTATGAGGTCCTTTCACTCTGGCAGTGTATGGCTGTCTGTTGCTGCTAATATGAAAATTATAAAATTGTTACAAAAACACATGGCAAGTCCCATGCCTGTGTCTTCTACCTGACTGCCACCAGACCTTGACAGTGATGGAGGAATAAGCAACCTGGATTTCAGGGGCTTAATTAATAAACTCTTATGGGCTGTGCTATAACTGTAATACTCCTTGGTGAATGACTGTAGTATATAAAGCAAAATGTGTTTCCTCCATTTGGTGGATATTTATTAAACGGTTTGTTTTAAAATATTTAGACTAATTTGGTTCTTTGTCTTATTTATTCATATCTATACATTAATTGAAAGCCCAACAGCTCAAAAGGATTGTATTAATTTGATTGCCCTCTACTGGCCATAAGGTGAAGTACTGCCTGTTTTTGACCAGGTTCTAGAAAAGCTACAGCTATTTTTAGAAAGTACTGGGGTTTTAAACTCCAAACTACTTTCTATTATAAGTATAGTAGAGAGACCAATCTAAACTAAACTCCAGACCATCTGTCTTATTTTTGAATATTCTAGCTACTGAAAGGAGATCATCTGATTTAATATAGTTGGTGATTTATGAAGAAACATGGCCAGGAACCAGAAAACCTGAGTGCATATGGGCCTGTCTTCTCATCTGTGCAAGGAAGGTTGGGGTAAGACAGGTCCAAGGCTCCTTTTCATTCTTTCCAACTTCTGTGGTATAGAGACTACACCCTAGGTTAGGAGCCCAGTGCCCTGAGGTCTAGACTTGATTCTAACTTTTATTCTTGCTGGAAAGTAAACAAAAGATGGGATGGAACCTCTAGAGCTCCTTTGAATTCTGATGTTATTTATGACCTAAGTCATACTTAAGCCTCAGCATATATAAATGACAGGAGAAATTCTCAGAAGGATAATTCCAATTAAAATCCATTAAAGTTTTTTTTTTTCCTATGAAAATTCTCCAAAAAACACAGGGTTTATCCCTTATATAGCCACTTATACTTGTAACTAAAACTATTGTATCCACATGAACAGTTTGAATGAACCCTAACATTTGTATTATCCAGAATATAGGGGAGGAAAAAAATGCAACACCAGACTCTAGATGCGGGTTCTTATATTTTGAAAAAATGAAGTAAAGAGGCCCTCCAAGTTTGAGGAAGAACAGCTTCCTCTGAGTACTACATAGAAACATTTAGAAAAAAGCCAAACTACTTCCCTCTACAAAATAGATCTACAATATAATCAGCAACCTTTTGCTTCAATCAGTTTGTGCTGGACTCCCCAGTCCCTGGTCATGGTGAAAAGGACACATTAGCTTAGACAAGGTGAGCACAGTTTAATCCCCAGGCTTGAAACAAATGCTAAGAGTATTTAAGAAAGTCAGAGCAAGGCAATGCTGAAGAATGTCTTTTTCTACCACAAAGGAAACAGGAAATGCCACATAAATCAACATAAATCATTCATTGACTTAGCAATGATCTGGCCTAGTGAAAATTCACCAAGTTACAAGAATTAAAAACAAAAATCATGAAAAGGAGAGGAACAAAGATGGTGGAGTAGAAGGACGTGCTCTCACTCCCTCTTGCGAGAACACCAGAATCACAGCTAGCTGCTGGACAATCATCGACAGGAAGACACTGGAACGCACCAAAAAAGATACCCCACATCCAAAGACAAAGGAGAAGCCACAATGATACGGTAGGAGGGGCACAATCAGAGTAAAATCAATCCCATAACTGGTGGGTGGGTGACTTACAGACTGGCAAACACTTATACCACAGAAGTCCACCCACTGGAGTGAAGGTTCTGAGCCCCACGTCAGGCTTCCCAACCTGGGGGTCCGGCAATGGGAGGAGGAATTCATAGAGAATCAGACTTTGAAGCCTAGTGGGAATTGATTGCAGGACTTTGACAGGACTGGGGGAAACAGAGACCCCACTCTGGGAAGGCGCACAAAAAATAGTGTGCACATTGGGACCCAGGGGAAGGAGCAGTGACCCCGGGGGAGACTGAACCAGACCTACCTGCTAGTGTTGGAAGGTCTCCTGCAGAGGCAGGGGGTGGCTCTGTTTCACCATGGGGACAAGGACACTGGCAACAGAAGTTCTGGGAAGTACTCCTTGGTGTGAGCCATCCCAGAGACTGTTATTAGCCCCACCAAAGAGCCCAGGTAGGGTGCCGTGCTGGGTTGCCTCAAGCAAAACAACCAACAGGGAGGGAACCCAGCCGCACCCATCAACAGTCAAGTGGATTCAAGTTTTACTGAGCTCTGACCACCACAGCAACAGTCAGCTCTACCCACCACCAGAGCCTCCCATCAAGCCTCTAGATAGCCTCAACCACCAGAGGGCAGACAGCAGAAGTAAGAAAAACCATAATCCTGCAGCCTGTGGAACAAAAACCACATTCACAGAAAGACAGACAAGATGAAAAGGCAGAGGGCTATATACCAGATGAAGGAACAAGATAAAACCCCAGAAAAAACAACTAAATGAAGTGGAGATAAGCAACCTTCCAGAAAAAGAATTCAGAATAATGATGATGAAGATGATACAGGACCTCGGAATAAGAATGGAGGCAAAGATCGAGAAGATGCAAGAAATGTTTAACAAAGACCTAGAAGAATTAAAGAACAAACAAACAGAGATGAACAATACAATCACTGAAATGAAAACTACACTAGAAGAAATCAATAGCAGAATAACTGAGGCAGAAGAACGGATAAGTGACCTGGAAGACAAAATGGTGGAATTCACGGCTGCAAAACAGACTAAAGAGAAAAGAATGAAAAGAAATGAAGACAGCCTAAGAGACCTCTGGGACAACATTAAACGCAACAACATTCGCATTATAGGGGTCCCAGAAGGAGAAGAGAGAAGGAAAGGACCAGAGAAAATATGTGAAGAGATTATAGTTGAAAACTTCCCTAACATGGGAAAGGAAATAGCCACCCAAGTCCAGGAAGCACAGCAAGTCCCATACAGGATAAACCCAAGGAGAAACACGCCGAGACACATAGTAATCAAATTGGCAAAAATTAAAGACAAAGAAAAATTATTGAAAGCAGCAAGGGAAAAATGACAAATAACATACAAGGGAACTCCCATAAGGTTAACAGCTGATTTCTCAGCAGAAACTCTACAAGCCAGAAGGGAGTGGCATGATATACTTAAAGTGATGAAAGGGAAGAACCTACAACCAAGAGTACTCAACCTAGCAAGGATCTCATTCTGATTTGATGGAGAAATCAAAAACTTTACAGACAAGCAAAAGCTAAGAGAATTCAGCACCACCAAACCAGCTCTACAACAAATGCTAAAGGAACTTCTATAAGTGGGAAACATGAGAGAAGAAAAGGACCTACAAAAACAAACCCAAAACAATTAAGAAAACGGTCATAGGAAAATACATATCGATAATTACCTTAAACGTGAATGGATGAAATGCTCCAACCAAAAGACACAGGCTTGCTGAATGGATACAAAAACAAGACCCATATATATGCTGTCTACAAGAGACCCACTTCAGACCTAGGGACACATACAGACTGAAAGTGAGGGGATGGAAAAAGATATTCCATGCAAATGGAAATCAAAAGAAAGCTGGAGTAGCTATACTCATATCAGATAAAATAGACTTTAAAATAAAGAATGTTACAAGAGACAAGGAAGGACACTACATAATGATCAAGGGATCAATCCAAGAAGAAGATATAACAATTATAAATATATATGCACCCAACATAGGAGCACCTCAATACATAAGGCAACTGCTAACAGCTATAAAAGAGGAAATCGACAGTAACACAATAATAGTGGGGGACTATAACACCTCACTTACACCAATGGACAGATCATCCAAAATGAAAATAAATAAGGAAACAGAGCTTTAAATGACACAGTAGACCAGATAGATTTAATTGATATTTATAGGACATTCCATCCAAAAACAGCAGATTACACTTTCTTCTCAAGTGCGCACGGAACATTCTCCAGGATAGATCACATCTTGGGTCACAAATCAAGCCTCAGTAAATTTAAGAAAATTGAAATCATATCAGGCATCTTTTCTGACCACAATGCTATGAGACTAGAAATGAATTACAGGGAAAAAAACGTAAAAAACGCAAACACATGGAGGCTAAACAATACATTACTAAATAACCAAGAGATCACTGAAGAAATCAAAGAGGAAATCAAAAAATACCTAGAGACAAATGACAATGAAAACACGATGATTCAAAACCTATGGGATGCAGCAAAAGCAGTTCTAAGAGTGAAGTTTATAGCTATACAAGCCTACCTCAAGAAACAAGAAAAATCTCAAGTAAACAATCTAACCTTACACCTAAAGGAACAAGAGAAAGAAGAACAAACAAAACCCAAAGTTAGCAGAAGGAAAGAAATCATAAATATCACAGTGGAAATAAATGAAATAGAAACAAAGAAGACAATAGCAAAGATCAATAAAACTAAAAGCTGGTTCTTTGAGAAGATAAACAAAATTGATAAGCCATTAGCCAGACTCATTAAGAAAAAGAGGGAGAGGACTCAAATCAATAAAATTAGAAATGAAAAAGGAGAAGTTACAACAGACACCACAGAAATACAAAGCATCCTAAGAGACTACTACAAGCAACTCTATGCCAATAAAATGGACAACCTGGAAGAAATGGACAAATTCTTACAAAGGTAAAACATTCCAAGACTGAACCAGGAAGAAACAGAAAATATGAACAGACCAATCACAAGTAATGAAATTGAAACTGTGATTAAAAATCTTCCAACAAACAAAAGTCCAGGACCAGATGGCTTCACAGGTGAATTCTATCAAACATTTAGAGAAGAGCTAACACCCATCCTTCTCAAACTCTTCCAAAAAATTGCAGAGGAAGGAACACTCCCAAACTCATACTATGAGGTCACCATTACCCTGATACCAAAACCAGACAAAGATACTACAAAAAAAGAAAATTACAGACCAATATCACTGATGAATATAGATGCAAAAATCCTCAACAAAATACTAGCAAACAGAATCCAACAACACATTAAAAGGATCATACACCACAATCAAGTGGGATTTATCCCAGGGATGCAAGGATTCTTCAATATACGTAAATCAATCAATGTGATACACCATATTAACAAATTGAAGAATAAAAACCATATGATCATCTCAATAGATGCAGAAAAAGCTTTTGACAAAATTCAACACCCATTTATGATAAAAACTCTCCAGAAAGTGGGCAGAGAGGGAACCTACCTCAACATAATAAAGGCCATATATGACAAACCCATGGCAAACATCATTCTCAATGGTGAAAAACTGGAAGCATTTCCTCTAAGATCAGGAACGAGACAAGGGTGTCCACTCTCACCACTATTATTCAACATAGTTTTGGAAGTCCTAGCCACGGCAATCAGAGAAGAAAAAGAAATAAAAGGAATACAAGTTGGAGAAGAAGAAGTAAAACTGTCACTGTTTGCAGATGACATGATATTATACATAGGGAATCCTAAAGATGCCACCAGAAAACTACTAGAGCTAATCAATGAATTTGGTAAAGTTGCAGGATACAAAATTAATGCACAGAAATCTCTTGCATTCCTATACACTAATGATGAAAAATCGGAAAGAGAAATTATGGAAACACTCCCATTTACCATTGCAACAAAGAGAATAAAATACCTAGGAATAAACCTACCTAGGGAGACAAAAGACCTGTATGCAGAAAACTATAAGACACTGATGAAAGAAATTAAAGATGATACCAACAGGTGGAGACATATACCATATTCTTGGATTGGAAGAATCAATATTGTGAAAATGACTATACTACCCAAAGCAATCTACAGATTCAATGCAAGCCCTATCAAATTACCAATGGCATTTTTTGCGGAACTAGAACAAATCATCTTAAAATTTGTATGGAGACACAAAAGAGCCCGAATAGCCAAAGCACTCTTGAGGGAAAAAAACGGAGCTGGAGGAATCAGACTCCCTGACTTCAGACTATACTACAAAGCTACAGTAATCAAGACAATATGGTACTGGCACAAAAACAGAAACATAGATCAATGGAACAAGATAGAAAGCCCAGAGATAAACCAACAAGATAGTAAGCCCAGAGATAAACCCACACACCTATGGTCAACTAATCTATGACAAAGGAGGCAAAGATATACAATGGAGAAAAGACAGTCTCTTCAATAAGTGGTGCTGGGAAAACTGGACAGCTACATGTAAAAGAATGAAATTAGAACACTCCCTAACAACATACACAAAAATAAACTCAAAATGGATTTGAGACCTAAATGTAAGACCGGACACTATAAAACTCTTAGAGGAAAACATAGGAAGAACGCTCTTTGACATAAATCACAGCAAGATCTTTTTTGATCCACATCCTAGAGTAATGGAAATAAAAACGAAAATAAACAAATGGGACCTAATGAAACTTCAAAGCTTTTGCACAGCAAAGGAAACCATAAACAAGACAAAAAGACAACCCTCAGAATGGGAGAAAATATTTGCAAACGAATCAATGGACAAAGGATTAATCTCCTAAATATATAAACAGCTTATTCAGGTCAATATTAAAGAAACAAACAACCCAATACAAAAACGGGCAGAAGACCTGAATAGACATTTCTCCAAAGAAGACATACAGACGGCCATGAAGCACATGAAAAGATGCTCAACATCACTAATTATTAGAGAAATGCAAATCAAAACTACAATGAGGTATCACCTCACACCAGTTAGAATGGGCATCATCAGAAAATCTACAAACAGCAAATGCTGGAGAGGGTGTGGAGAAAAGGGAACCCTCTTGCACTGTTGGTGGGAATGTAAATTGATACAGCCACTATGGAGAGCAGTATGAAGGTTCCTTAAAAATAGATTTACCATATGATCCAGCAAACCCACTACTGGGCATATACCTAGAGAAAACCATAATTCAAAGAGACACATGCACCCCAATGTGCATTGCAGCACTATTTACAATAGCCAGGACATGGAAGCAACCTAAATGCCCATCGACAGACGAATGGATAAAGAAGTCGTGGTACATATATACAATGGAATATTACTCAGCCATAAAAAGGAACGAAATTGAGTCATTTGTTGAGATGTGGATGGATCTAGAGACTCTCATACAGAATGAAGTAAGTCAAAAAGAGAAAAACAAATATCGTATATTAACGCATGTATGTGGAAATAGAAAAATGGTACAGATGAGCCAGTTTGTAGGGCAGAAGTTGAGACACAGATGTAGAGAACAGACATATGGACACTAAGGGGGGAAAACTGCAGTGGGGTGGGGATGGTGGTGTGCTGAATTGGGCGATTGGGATTAACATGTATAAACTGATGTGTATAAAATTGATGACTAATAAGAACCTGCAGTATAAAACAAACAAACAAACAAAACAACTAATAGTAAACTTTCATTGGGTTATTTGTATGGAAATATGTTAATATAAATGTTTCAGACATTATGTGAAATTTCTAAAAATCTTATATGTTCTGGTATAATGTTATAAGTCATAATTCTAGTTATTACTTTAAAATGTATATCTCAGAAAAAAACTAAATTTCCTTGTCAATTGCATTATTATGAACTTTCATCAAATCTTTAACTGTGGTCATTTTTAAGTCTTTTGTCATTTACAGACAGTTCTTGGTGTACTCTGATGCTTTTGCAAATATGTTCCTATCAAAGGGGTTCATCTTCAAGGAATTCATAGAAAAGACTCTAACAAGTACAGGTTTCTGATAACTGTACTGTTGAACTGAATGAATAAGCATTTTCAGAACTCTAATGAAAAACTGATGAACTCATAAAAGTGCTAACAAAAGATCAAGATAAAAAAATTAATTACATGGTACTGAGTGAACTGATGAGGATGATTATAATTTTTGTGACTTTCTGTTTGAATTAAAAAAAAAAAAAATCCCACAAGGACTCAGAGGCAAAGAATATAGAAATCAATTTTCACTGCAAAGTAAAGGAGCTGTTACAGTGGAGGATTACTGGACTGAATGTCAATATTATGACATAGTATGAGTGTGTTTCGTTTTTGGTAATTGCAATCATTGTTACTTTTGTTGTGGTCATCCATTTACAATGCTTGGTGTCAGTCTATTTATCTCTTGTAAAAATAAAATACATTGTGTGTGTGTGAAAAAAAATAAAAAATAAAAAGAGTCAAAAAAAAAAACAGGGCTTCCCTGGTGGCACAGTGGTTGAGAATCTGCCTGCCAATGCAGGTGACACGGGTTCGAGCCCTGGTCTGGGAAGATCCCACAGGCCGCGGAGCAACTGGGCCCGTGAGCCACAACTACTGAGCCTGCGAGTCTGGAGCCTGTGCTCCGCAACAAGAGAGGCCGCGACAGTGAGAGGCCCGCGCACCGCGATGAAGAGTGGCCCCCACTTGCCGCAACTAGAGAAAGCCCTCGCACAGAAACGAAGACCCAACACAGCTAAAAATAAAAAAAAAAAAATTAATTAAAAAAGCAAAAACAAAAACAAAAACAAAAATCATAATTTCCTTACACTTAATTAGCCATTTATTCTACCAGGCATTTTCATTGCATACTTGTTAAAACACTGGAAAGGGGTTGATAGGAGCATCATTAGCCCACTTTGTAGATGAAATGGAAGAGATTATGTACCTTGCTTACAAAGACCAAATCACACAGATAATAAATACTATTTAAAATCATTATGTAATGGATTTTCCAAGAAAAACATGCAAATCATTATAAAGTTGTTAGGGTTGTATGTATGTGTGTGTGTGTATGTGTGAAGACATACATACTACTATTAATACTAGTATTATAGTACTATACTACTACTATATACTAGTCTCTACTATTTCCAAGGAGAGAAGAGAAATAAATCATGGATTACTAGGGGAAAACCAGAGCAATAGGTTTGGGAGAATAAATCTTTGAGTTTGATTCTTCACTGACTTCTCAAAAACAAGAACTCTATTGAATGTGAAGATCACCTAGAATGTTGACTGAGTGTTCCCCACCTAAAAGGCACAGACCCTGTGTGGAGAACATCACAGGAAGCCATAATCCCTCCCCAGGTCATTGCCTAGTTGGGGAACAAACTATGAGGATTAATGCAGATTAAATTCTGTTCTCTATGAGGCCTGGGGACAAATTGCCAGCTTTTAGTTCCTAGGGGTGGAAAGTAATAGAGTAGAAACTTCATGTAGGTCACATCCAATCTCATTAGCATGTTCATAAAATTCTATCAGCTCTAGTTCAACATATGCTCCAAATCTTGTCATTCTCTTCATCTCTATTACTACCATTCTAGACTAGTGGTCTAAAAGATGGGAATAGGACCACTGATGTTTCATGATTTTCAGGTGGCCAATTTCAGAGAAGGGAATATCAAAGAGGTATCCTCTTCCTGACTATTAAAAAATTTGGGACCCTGTTCTGTGGTCCCATGCCTCCCTTGGTATCACAAAAGTTTTATCTACAACAGGCTCATGAAGGAGTTCATACAATACAACTATAATTCAATCTTGTCCACATGACTATTCTTCAAGTACAAAGCTTAAAATATACCAGGTTAGACACCAGCATGAGTCCAGATGGAAAAATTGAGAGATCAGCATGGTCTCTGTGTAAGCATGTGATAAAATCTCTACAAAGAGTCATGCTTTTCAACTGGATGTGAGCTCTCTCCTCTGAATCCCCATAACCTTTCCTGTATCTCTCTGATAATATTTTTGCATTTGCTTTCCCTGCCTAATGAACTGTAAGCTCCTGTGGGTGTATGGAGCATGCACGATCATGTGTCTTTCTCAACTCAGGCACCTGGAAAGAATGAGGCCTATGGAGTCTGACAGACCTGTCCCAGAAAGCTGGTTCTATTAACTGTGGGACTTTGAGCCATTAATTAACCTCTCTGAGCCTCAATTCCAACAGCATTACAGTTATTGTAAAGATCAAATGAGATAATACATGTAAATTGCTCAGCCAATGTCTTGCCCCTAATAATTTATGCAATAAGTGATAGCACTGTGTCTTAGGTTGGGCTCTCTAGAGGTAAAATCTGAGATGAGGATTTAGGTGCCTATGATTTAATTGAAGGAGAAGTCTCAGGAATAAAAGAATGAGGGAAGCAAGATAGGGCAGCAGGAAGAGTTAAGTTGAAATATAACTTCTGCAAGGTCCCATGGGGTGCTCTGGAGCATAAACTGCACCAGAGTTGGATCCACATTGGAATGGATCCAGCCCTTTGTACCCTCCCCCCATCGAAGCCCTCCATGTCAGTCAATCATTGGCTATAGGCTGCCCTCCGGGGGGTGGGGAGGAAGACATACCCTCCATGTCCAGGCAGCTCCCATTTGGCTGAGGACAATTCTCTGGAGAAAAGGGCAGCCATGAGCTAATTAACAGCCAATATTCACAGCAACCATGTAAGGGAGATTTGGGCAGGGCACCAACAGCACCCACTACTACATTATTATTATTGTATTTGTATCATCTCATGTCTAGATCTGAGCTTTTGATATGACAATGATTCAATAAATAGTTATCACATTAAACCAACATTGAATTAAAGGATCCAAATTATAGTTAGTATGCAAAACCAGCATGAGTAGCTCAAGTCTCATCCACAGGTCTAAGAGCTTTGGAGGCAGCTCTCCCATTTCTTCCCTTCATTGACCCTCTTAATTAATTACCAAGGCTACACAAGGTTATAGCATGTCCCCAAATCCCTTGCCACACTGATGTCTGAAGCTGACTTAACTGTGAATTTCCTTGCTTCCCTTGTTTCAGAGATTTTTCTGACGTTAATTAAATCTACACTTACATCCAAATATTTCACTGTGATGCAGATTATACTTGTAAGTGCATGAATTATTCTGAGGGCAAAAGAAATTAATAATATTTCACCACTCACTGTGACATGTTTCCAAGCACGTAAGTGACTGATGCACTTCTAAATGATGTACTTTTCTTCTCCTTGACATGCAGGACCCAGATCTAAAAAGATAGAAGATGTAAAGGCATCTCCTTCTGGATCTACTGATGTCAAGTTTGGACTTCCATCTCTATCAGCAAATGCATGAATAAGTAATGTGCTCAGGTCCCAGTATCTGCTCAGATTAGATGGTATCAGCAGCCTTACACTCTGAAACACCATTAAAACAAATCCCCAACCACCCAAGGAGGGGAGGGGAGGAAAGAGCTGCGCTGGTCATCAGTAGGAGTGGGAGGAAAGTATTTTGTAAACTGTAAGATGCTTCATAAAAGTTAATTATTAGTATTAATATTAATTCTTCTACCTTCAACCTTATGTTCAATGCTATCCAAATCCCCTGACCCCACATTCCCTTCTGAATTAATCAGCCCCTTCCAGAGATTTTGCTTCTGTTCTAGTAACTGGGGTCATACAAAAAGGAGCCCAAACAGACTGAGTGACCAGCTCTTTTCTTGTAGTTTCATCTAATACTCAATCTATTAGTAGGGACAACTTGAATTCAGAAAACAAGTCCAAGCAGGTGTTAGGAGAGCCTTAATAGTAGACTCATCATATGGAAAGGAAACAGAGATTATGGACACCATCATCACCATCATGCCGTCAAGGAAGTGAATGCCTGACAACCAGTTGCTGAGGTTGGAAAGATTCATGTTGTGAAACAAGAGGATCTGTTGCCGTAATTCACCAGATTTCATTTTAGTTCTACCAGAACCATGAAGTTTTTGAAAAAGGAGGAAAAAGAAAAAAACAATACCCACTATTTGGTATGGGTAATCCACAAAATAATTAATCCCTCACATGTAAATTTACAGTAAAGAAAAAAAATGGCACTTTAATTTTAGAAGGGCAAATAGTTGAGCTCTAGAGTAGAGGCTGGCAAACCATGGACCAAATTTGGCCCTTTGTTTTTATAGATAAAGTTTTATTGGAACACAGCCATGCCTATACATTTACATATTCCCTAGGACAGCTTTTAAACTACAGTGGCATAGTTGATAGATGAGAGAGACTATCTTGGCCCACAAGTTTCTACAGTCAAACTGCTTAGGATTAAATACTGGCTCTATCACTTATTAGTTGTTACTTGAGAAAGTTCTTCACTATCATTATCATAAGGAAATTAACACTACTTACCTCATAGGGTTGATGTGAAGATTGAATGAGTTAAAATATTGAAAGCACATAGAACAATCTCTAGAAAATATCAATGAATCAAAAACTGTTAGCTATTATTATTACAAACACCAAGATCAAACCTCCTCCCTCTCCTCTTATATGTCATTGGCTCTTCTGCCAACAGGACCACCTAGACATGTTTCTGCGCTTTGCCACACATAAATAGGAATACCTTTCAGACATAACTTACTGTGAATGCAGACAGATCACTTTCTAGGTATTCCCAGCAGCCATGCAGAGGGGAAACCGTTTTTCTTTTTCCTTTTTTTCACTTTATTCCTAGAAGAAGACTTCAGTTACATGCTCATGTAGAGAGATTAAACCTCCTTCCTCTGTATCCTACTAAAATATTCAATGGCCAGCCTAAAAACTTCGATAAAATAACAGGTTTGTCTTCCCAACTAATAGTGTTTTCTCACCTTTAAAATCAATTGAGGACTCTGAAGACACTGTATGATTCAGGGACTGTGGTTTAAAACACCAACCCTGAATTCCTAAGAGGGCTTATTAGAGCATACAGATTAGCTGCTCAAGATGCACAGAGAGCCCAGGCTCTGTAAGATAGGAATGAATGGTAGGAGGTAAAATTAGTACAAGTTATGAATAACCCACTTCCTTGAAAAACACAGATGGACGAATGTTTTCTCTCTTTCTCCCTCCCTGATTCTCTCTCTCCCTGTCTCACTTTCTTTCCCCCTCTCTTTCTGTCAGTGTTCAATAATAAAAGGTCAGTGTTGTGAGTGAAAAAATATATATTCATACCATTATGTGTAAGGCACTGCCCTGGGGGCCATGGAAAAAACCCATGAGGTATAATTCCTGTCCCGAGGAGTTAATAATCCACTTGGGAAGACAAGCCCATGAAAAGTTAAATAATAATTAATGATCTCAACGACAGTACAAGACAACAATGGTAAATATACAACTATGTAGTAAGTAATTGCTAAATGCTTTCTTCAGATAGTTAGCATTATGGAAATTTTATAGGAGAATAAGATCCACATGACATGTAAATTTGTTAACCAAAACAGGAGAAAATGGCCTTCCTACTTCCTCTTACTGAATATAAAATGCCAAAGTTAAATACATATTTATATTTCAAATAAGTAATTTAAGGTGTTTTAATTTAAAACAAACATTAATTAACTATCTTCCCAGGCTAACAATATTTGTTAACCAGCCACTGAACATTGTTTTCTAACTTCAGTTGAAATGTGGAGGAAATGTGTGGATTGAACCAAGAGAGTCAGATGGAAATTAGGACATGTGGTATGGTGAATCTTTGAGAAGAGGACAGCTCCCACAGTGAGAATATGAAAATGGAATGGGGTCCTGAACAGAGTCAAAGAACTCAAAAGCTAATGTATATGAATATAGCAGAACTCAGAGAACAGCCCCCCAGAGTCAGCACAAATGAGAAGAAGTGGCTGAATTCTAGAAAGTTCTAGAAAGACCAATCTGAAACACCTTCAAGTGAGTCTCCTGAATGAAGCTTCTGTATCATATTCACCAATTCACTGGAGACATCCTATTTCTTAGGTACTTAGGGAAAGGGTTTATTCCCAGATATGCCACCAAATTCAAGTTTAACCATACACCCAGATTTCTGTTCCTTTGAACTACTGAAGCTCTAATTTTGGTGAGTCAATGATCTGCTTGTCTAAATAACATAACATAATGGTGAAGAATGTTGCTCCAAAACCAAACTGCCTGAGTCCAAATCCTAGTTCTGCCACTATGATCTTGAGCAAGTTACTTATAGCAATGGAAAGGATAATACTACTTAATTCATAGTGTTTTCATTAGGGCCAAATGAGTTAATACCTCTGAAGCTTTTAAAACCATCTGTAGTACATAGTTAGCACCTAGTAAGAATAAGCTGCCATACCCTGTTATTTAAATCCTTTATTACTTAACCTTCCAGCTATGAGAACAGCCCATGCATCCTTCTCTGGGACCAATACTAGCCCTATAAAGGGGACTGTAACAAGTTAAAGTTTATCTGCATATCTTACTCCAACCCTGGTTCCACCAAGAGGACCTAATTTTAGTAACTTGATCCTAACGTTATCCTTCTACTTAACAGGTCTTAGTTTCAAAGCACGTTGATTTTTCTCTGTTGAGCATGCTGACTCATGTCAGTCATTCTAAGGACTAGACACAGTCTTTACATCTCAGTCCCCTCCTGCTGCTTGGTTCCTCTAATGTTATGCTCTGCCTCCTCCTGGGATCTTGTCTATAACAGGACTGCCCAGGTAATGACTACATGGCCACCTGGGTATCTCCCACTGTCCTGTTGAAACTTCCCACCATTACCTTCTAGGACTCCAAGAATCTGACTGGTTTCTACATCTTCAATTTGTGGTTTGACGTCTAATCCATCCAAGTGCTGTCAGAGTTTCCCTTGTGGCAGGTAGACTCAAAAGACTGGACCACCAACTGTTCTGCAAATATTATGGTAAGTGCCTGAGGGTTTCTTCCAAGCATTCTCAAAGAATTTACTTTATCTGCATCACCTTTGGTCAGTTGGTTTGAGAAAATGAGAAAACAAAGGTTCTGCTATTTATTGGCAAAACTGTGCAAAAGCATTAAAATAGGGAGAAGACAAAAGTGATATGGAATGTTGCTTCAAAAAATAGGTCTGCTGCTTAGCACACAAACTAAACTAATAGTGTATATACAGAACAAAGTTGCTAAACAGCTCTTCCATAAATCACTCTACGAAGCTTAGGTATCTGGAGCTATAAACTCATTTCACGATTTTCACTAGAAAGAGATCTTCATTGAAAAAAAGAATTGCTGCCTCTTCCTGGACATCCTCCAGCAATCACATAAAAGATGAAAATATTGAGGGCATTCCTGGCTCTCTTACACACACACACACACACACACCCCACATATACAACAGAAAAAATAAAATGCTGGATATTAACTTCCAATCACTGTTTAGAAGACACCAGGTCTATCACACTTGCAACTCAGAACACACAGCATGAGTTGTCTTGCAAAAAGAAAACCTGTATCCCAAACAACACTCCTGGCCTTGCTACACATTTGTGCTCCCCTCCCACCCAACAGCCTTTAGGAACCTATAGGCAAGAAGCTAGTCATTAAGAGCCTTGACCTACTCACTCCTCCCCCTCCTCTGGTGCATCTTCCAGAACATAACCCTAATTATCCCAGCACTGGGATCAGCAAACCAAAATCTCTTCCACAAATACACTTCTTACTGGCTTTTATTCTGTAGCAAATATCTGTTTATGCACCCCTTAATCAGGTTCAACCAAAACAGTTAACAACCCAAAAGTAGCTAACACTTGGAGAGGGAAAATACAAAGAAAAAGTTAAAAAAAAAAAAAAAAAAAAAAAAGAGCTGCAGAGTCAAATTTGTATAAAGAACCACAGGTGCTGGTGACTAAGGTGATGAAAATAAAGCAGATGAGGCAAAATTTAATTTGTGTCAAAACAGCAACCAAGGAAAACAATATTCTAATGCAATATTTTGAAAAAGCAAAGTTAATGCAAAAAAAAAAAAAACATTGTGAAAAAATATCCCAATTTTAAATAGGAAAGAAATTCAAAACAATTAACAACATGGCAATAAGTACATACCTATCAATAATTACTTTAAATAGTAATGGACTAAATGATCCAACCAAAAGACCTAGGGTAGCTGAATGGGTACAAAAACTAGACCCAAGTATATGCTGCCTAAAATAAAATCACTTCAGACCCAAAGACACACAGATGGAAGGTGAGGGGATGAAAAAAGTATTTCATGCAAATGAAAATAAAAAGAAGGCCAGGTAGCAATACTTATATAAGAAAAAATAGACTTTAAAACAAAGACTGTAACAAGAGACAGAGAAGGATATTATATAATGATGAAGAGATCAAACCACCTAGAAGATATAGTGATTATAAATATATATGCTCCCAACTTAGGAGTACCTAAATACATAAAGCAAATATTTACAAACATTAAGGGAGAAATTAATGGTAACACAATAATAGTAGGGGAATTTAGCACCCCACTTACATCAATGAACAGATCATCCAGACAAAAACTCAGTAAGGAAACACTGGCATTAAACAACACATTAAGCCAGATGAACTTAATATATAGAGAGATAACATTGCACCCAAAAGCAGCAGAATACACATTTCTTTCATGTGCACATGGAACATTCTCCAGGAAATATAACATGCCAGGCCACAAAACAAGTCTCAGTAAATTTAAGAAGACTGATATCATATCAATCATCTTTTCCAACCACAACTCTATGAGACTAGAAATCAACTACAAGGAAAAAAACTTCAAAAAACACAAACACATGGAAGCTAAACAATACACTACTAAACAAACAATGAGTCACTGAAGAAATCAAAGAGGAAACAAAAAAGTACCTGAAGACAAATAAAAACAATGATCCAAAAACTATGGGACAGAGCAAAAGCTGTGTTCTGAGTTGTAAGAGGGAAGTTTATGGCAATACAAGCCTCCCTCAGGAAACAAGAAAAATCTCAAATAAACAACCAAAATTACATCCATAGAAACTAGAAAAAGAAGAAAAAAACAAAATCCAAACATAGTAGAAGGAAAGAAATGATCAGAGGAGAAATAAATGAATTACAGATTTTTAAAAAGAATAGAAAAAAAAAAAACAATGAAACTAAGAGCTCCTTCAAAAAAATAAAATAAAATTGATAAACTTTTAGTCAGACTTATCAAGAAAAAAAGAGAGCAGGCCCAAATCAATAAAATCAGAAATGAGAAAAAGAAGTTACAACTGACACACAAAAATGCAAAGGATTGTAAGAGATTACTATGAATGCCAGTTAAATGGACTACTTAGAAGAAATGGATAAATTCCTAGAAATGTACAGTCTCCTAAGACTGAATCAGGAGGATATAGAAAATATGAACAGACCAATTACCAGTAATGAAATTGAATCAGTAATCAAAAAACTCCCAACAAACTAAAGTCCAGGACGAAATGGCTTCACAGGTCAATTCTATCAACTACTTAAAGACAAGTTAACACCTATCCTTCTCAAACTACTCCAAAAAACTGAAGAGAAAGGAACACTTCCAACTCATTCTACAAGACCAGCATCACTCTGATACCAAAACCAAAGATACCATACACACAAAAAAATTTTACAGGCCAATATCACTGATAAACATACATCTAAAACTCCTCAGCAAAATATTAGCAAAACAAATTCAATAAATTAAAAGGAACCTACACCATGATCAAATGAGATTTACTCCAAGGATTCAAGGATATTTTAATATCCACAAATCAATCAGTGTGATACAGATTAACAAAATAA
Source organism: Balaenoptera borealis (assembly GCF_965194805.1). Lineage (NCBI taxonomy): Eukaryota > Metazoa > Chordata > Mammalia > Artiodactyla > Balaenopteridae > Balaenoptera > Balaenoptera borealis. Next base: position 26,602,844 of record NC_138879.1, on the reverse strand, counting down.
AGAATAAAAATCATACGATCATCTCAATAGATGCCAGAAAAGATTCTGACAAAATACAACATCAATTTATGATAAAAATAATTTCAACAAAGTGGTTATAGAGGGAACATACCTCAGCATAATAAAGGCCATATAGAACAAGCCCACAGATAACATCATACTCAATAGTGAAAAGCTGAAAGCATTTCCTTTAAGATCAGGAATAAGACAAAGATGTCCTCCCTCACCACTTTTTTTTTTTAAACATCTTTATTGGAGTATAATTGCTTTACAATGGTGTGTTAGCCTCTGCTTTATAACAAAGTGATTCAGCTATACATATACATATATCCCCATATCTCCTCCCTCTTACGTCTCCCTCCCACCCTCCACATCCCACCCCTCTAAATGGTCACAAAGAACCAAGCTGATCTCCTTGTGCTATGAGGCTGCTTCCCCCTAGCTATCTATCTTACATTTGGTAGTATATATAAGTCCATGTCATTCTCTCACTTCGTCCCAGCTTACCCTTCCCTCTCCCCATGTCCACAAGTCCATTCTCTATCTCTGTGCCATTATTCCTGTCCTGGCCCTAGGTTCTTCATAAACTTTTTTCTTTTTTAGACTCTATATACATGTCTTAGCATATGATATTTGTTTTTCTCTTTCTGACTTATGTCACACTGTATGACAGACTCTATGTCCATCCACCTCACTATAAAAAACTCAATTTCGTTTCTTTTTATGGCTGAGTAACATGCCATCATATATATGTACCACATCTTCTTTATCCATTCATCTGTCAATGGACACCTAGGTTGCTTCCATGTCCTGGCTATTGTAAATAAAGCTGCAATGAACATTGTGGTATACGACTCTTTTTGAAGTACGGTTTTCTCAGGGTATATGCCAAATAGTGGGATTCCTGGATCGAATGATAGTTCTATTCTTAGTTTTCTAAGGAACCTCCATATGGTTCTCCATAGGGCTGTATCAATTTACCTTCCCACCAACAGTGCAAGAGGGTTCCCTTCTCTCCACACCCTCTCCAACATTACTTGTTTGTAGAATTTTTGATGATGGCTCTTCTGACTGCTGTGACGTGATACCTCATTTTAGCTTTGATTTGTATTTCTCTAATGATAAGTGATGTTGAGCATCCTTTCATGTGTTTGTTGGCAATCTGTATATCTTCTTTGGAGAAATGTCTATTTAGGTCTTCTGCCCATTTTTCGATTGGTTGTTTGTTTGTTTTTTTTTTTTTTTTGATATTGAGCTGCATGAACTGCTTATAAAATTTGGAGATTAATCCTTGTCAGTTGCTTCATTTGCAAATATTTTCTCCCATTCTGAGGGTTACCTTTCCATCTTGTTTTTGGTTTCCTTTGCTGTGCAAATGCATTTAAGTTTCATTAGGTCCCATTTCTTTATGTTTGTTTTTATTTCCATTTCTCTAGGAGGTGGGTCAAAAAGGATCTTGCTGTGATTTATGCCATAGAGTGTTCTGCGTATGTTTTCCTCTAAGAGTTTTATAGTGTCTGACCTTATATTTAGGTCTTTAATCCATTTTGAGTTTATTTTTCTGTATGGTGTTAGGGAGTGTTCTAATATCATTCTTTTACATGTACCTGTCCAGTTTTCCCAGCACTGCTTATTGAAGAGGCTGTCTTTTCTCCATTGTATCTTCTTGACTCCTTTATCAAAAATAAGGTGACCATATGTGTGTGGGTTTATCTGTGGGTTTTCTATCCTGTTCCATTGATCTATATTTCTGTTTTTGTGCCAGTACCATACTGTCTTGATTATTGTAGCTTTGTCGTATAGTCTGAACTCAGGGAGCCTGATTAATCCAACTCGGTTTTTCTTTCTCAAAATTGTTTTGACTATTTGGGGTCTTCTGTGTTTCCACACAAATTGTGAAATTTTTTCTTCTAGTTCTTTGAAAAATGCCATTGGTACCTTTATAGGGATTGCAATGAATCTGTAGATTGCTTTGGGTAGTATAGCCATTTTCACAATGTTGATTCTTCCAATCCAAGAACATGGTATATATCTCCATCTGTTTATATCATCTTTAATTTCTTTCATCAGTGTCTTATAATTTTCTGCATACAGGTCTTTTGTCTCCTTAGGTAGGTTTATTCCTAGGTATTTTATTCTTTTTGTTGTATTGATAAGTGGGAGTGTTTCTTTAATTTCTCTTTCAGATTTTTCATCATTAATATATAGGAATGCAAGAGATTTCTGTGCATTAATTTTGTATCTTGGTACTTTACCAACTTCATTGATTAGCTCTAGTAGTTTTCTGGTAGCATCTTTAGGATTCTTTATGTATAGTATCATGTCACCTGCAAACAGTGACAGCTTTACTTCTTCTTTTCCAATTTGGATTCCTTTTATTTCTTTTTCTCCTCTGATTGATTGCTCTGGCTAAAACTTCCAAAACTATGTTGAATAAGAGTGGTGAGGGCTTCCCTGGTGGTGCAGTGGTTGAGAATCTGCCTGCCAATGCAGGGGACACGGGTTCGAGCCCTGGTCTGGGAAGATCCCGCATGCCACGGAGCAACTGGGCCCGTGAGCCACAATTACTGAGCCTGCGCTTCTGGAGCCTGTGCTCCGCAGCAGGAGAGGCCGCGATGGTGAGAGGCCCGCGCACCGCGATGAAGAGTGGTCCCCGCTTGCCACAACTAGAGAAAGCCCTCGCACAGAAACGAAGACTCAACACAGTCATAAATAAATAAATAAATAAATAAATAAATAAATAAAAGAACGTGAATTTCTTAAAAAAAAAAAAAAGAGTGGTGAGAGTGGGCAACCTTGTATTGACCCTGATGTTAGAGGAAATGGTTTCAGTTTTTCACCATTGAGAACGATGTTGGCTGTGGGTTTGTCATATATGGCCTTTATTATGTTGAGGTAAGTTCCCTCTATGCCTATATTCTGGAGGGTTTTTATCATAAATGGGTGTTGAATTTTGTTAAAAGCTTTTTCTGCATCTATTGACATGATCATATGGCTTTTCTCCTTCAATTTTTTAATATGGTTTATCACGTTCATTGATTTGCGTATATTGAGGAATCCTTGCATTCCTGGGATAAACCCCACTTGATCATGGTCTATGACCCTTTTAATGTGTTGTTGGATTCTGTTTGCTAGTATTTTGTTGAGGAAATTTGCATCTATATTCATCAGTGATATTGGCCTGTAATTTTCTTTCTTTGTGACATCCTTGTCTGGTTTTGGTATCAGGGTGATGGTGGATTCGTAGAATGAATTTGGGAGTGTTCCTCCCTCTGCTATATTTTGGAAGATTTTGAAAAGGATAGGTGTTAGCTCTGCTCTAAATGTTTGATAGAATTCTCCTGTGAAGCCATCTGGTCCTGGGCTTTTGTTTGTTGGAAGCTTTTTAATCACAGTCTCAATTTCAGTGCTTGTGATTGGTCTGTTTATATTTCTTCCTGGTTCAGTCTTGGAAGGTTTCGCTTTTCTAAGAATTTTTTCCATTTCTTCCAAGTTATCCATTGTACTGGCACATAGTTTCTTGTAGCCAATCTCTCATGATCCTTTGTATTTCTGCAGTGTCAGTTGTTACTTCTCCTTTTTCATTTCTAATTCTATTGATTTGAGTCTTCTCCCTTTTTCTCTTGATGAGTCTGGCTAATGGTTTATCAATTTTGTTTATCTTCTCAAAGAACCAGCTTTTGTTTTATTGATCTTTGCTATTGTTCCCTTCATTTATTTTTCATTTATTTCTGATCTGATCTTTATGATTTATTTCCTTTTGCTAACTTTGGCGATTTTTGTTCATCTTTCTCTAATTGCTTTAAGTGTAAGATTAAGTTGTTTATTTGAGATGTTTCTTGGCTCTTGTGGTAGGATTCTATTGCTAAAAACGTCTCTCTTAGAATTGCCTTTGCTGCATCCCATAGGTTTTGGGTCATTGTGTTTTCATTGTCATTTGTTTCTACGTATTTTTTTAATTTCCTCATTGATTTCTTCAGTGATCACTTCGTTATTAAGTAGTGTATTGTTTAGCCTCCATGTGTTTGTATTTTTTACAGATTTTTTCCTGTTATTGACATCTAGTGTCATAGCATTGCGGTTGGAAAATATATTTGATACAATTTCAATTTTCTTAAATTTACCAAGGTTTTATTTGTGACCCAAGATATGATTGATCCTGGAGAATGTTCCATGAGCACTTGAGAAGAACGTGTATTCTGTTGATTTTGGATGTAATGTCCTATAAATATCAATTACATCCACTTTGTTTAATGTATCATTTAAAGCTTGTGTTTCTTTATTTATTTTCATTTTGGATGATCTGTCCACTGGAGAAAGTGGGGTGTTAAAGTCCCCTACTATGATTGTATTACTGTCGATTTCCCCTTTAATGGCTGTTAGCATATGCCTTATATATTGAGGTGCTCCTATGTTGGGTGCATAAATATTTACACTTCTTATATCTTCCTCTTGGATTGATCCCTTGATCATTATGTAGTATCCTTCTTTGTCTCTTGTAATAGTCTTTATTTTAAAGTCTATTTTGTCTGATATGATAATTGCTACTCCAGTTTTCTTTTGATTTCCATTTGCATGGAATATCTTTTTCCATCCCCTCACTTTCAGGCTGTATGTGTCCCTAGGTCTGAAGTGAGTCTCTTGTAGACAGCGTATATACAAGTCTTGTTTTCAGTCAGTCTATGTCTTTTGGTTGGAGCATTTAATCCATTTAAACTTAAGGTAATTATCAATATATACGTTCCTATTACCATTTTCTTAATTCTTTTGTGTTTGTTATTGTAGGTCTTTTCCTTCTCTTGTGTTTCCTGCCTAGAGAAGTTCCTTTATCGTTTGTTGTAAAGCTAGTTTGGTGGTGCTGAATTCTCTTAGCTTTTGCTTGTATGTAAAGGTTTTATTTTCTCCTTCGAATCTGAATGAGATCCTTGCTGCGTAGTGTAATCTTGTTTGTAGGTTTTTCCCTTTCATCACTTTAAATATGTCCTGCCACTCCCTTCTGGCTTGCAGAGTTTCTGCTAAAAGATCAGCTGTTAACCTTATGGGGATTCCCTTGTATGTTATTTGTTGTTTTTCTCTTGCTGCTTTTAATATTTTTTCTTTGTATTTAATATCTGATGGTTGATTAATATGTGTATTGACATGTTTCTCCTTGGATTTATCCTGTATGGGACTCTCTGCACTTCCTGAACTTGATTAACTATTTCCTTTCCCATATTAGGGAGGTTTTCAACTATAATCTCTTCAAATATTTTCTAAGTACCTTTCTTTTTCTCTTCTTCTTCTGGGACCGCTATAATTGGAATGTGGGTGCGTTTAATGTTGTCTCAGGGGAGAGGAGAAGATGGTGGAAGAATAAGATGCAGAGATCACCTTCCTCCCCACAGATACATCAGAAATACATCTACACGTGGAATGGCTCCTATAGAACACCCACTGAACACTGGCAGAAGACGTCAGACCTCCCGAAACGCAAAAAACTCCCCACGTACCTGGGTAGGGCAAAAGAAAAAAGAAACAACAGAGACAAAAGAATAGGGATGGGACCTGCACCAGTGGGAGGGAGCTGTGAAGGAGGAAAGGTTTCCACACACTAGGAAGCCCCTTCGTGGGCAGAGACTGTGGGTGGCAGAGGGGGGAACCTTTGGAGCCACGGTGGAGAGAGCAGCAACAGGGGTGTGGAGGGCAAAGCGGAGAGATTCCTGCACAGAGGATCGATGCCAACCAGCACTCACCAGCCCAAGAGGCTTGTCTACTCACACGCCGGGGCGGGTGGGGGCTGGGAGCTGAGGCTTGGACTTCCGTAGGATCGCAGGGAGAGGACTGGGCTTGGCGGCGTGAACACAGACTGAAGAGTTTAGCTCACCACAGCTAGCCTGGAGGGAGTCCGGGAAAAGGTCTGGAGCTGCCGAACAGGCAAGAGACGTTTTTGTGCCTCTTTGTTTCCTGGTGCACGAGGCGAGGGGATTCAGAGCACCACCTAAACAAGCTCCAGAGACGGGCGCGAACCCCGGCTATCAGCATGGATCCCAGAGACAGGCATGAAACGCTAAGGCTGCTGCTGCCGCCACCAAGAAACCTGTGTGCAAGCACAGGTCACTATCCACACCACCCTTCCCAGGACCCTGTGCAGCCAGCCACTGCCAGGGTCTCGTGATCCAGGGGCAACTTCCCCGGGAGAACGCACGGCATGCCTCAGGCTGCTGCAACGTCATGCAGGCCTCTGCCACTGCAGGCTCGCGCTGCATCTGTACGCTTCCCTCCCCCCTGCCTGAGTGAGCCAGAGACCCCAAAGCAGCTGCTCCTTTAACCCTGTCCTGTGTAAGCGAAGAACAGACGACCTCAGGTGACCTACATGCAGAGGCGGGTCCAAATCCAAATCTGAAACCCGGGAGCTGTTCGAACAAAAAAGAGAAAGGGAAATTTCTCCCAGCAGCCTCAGAAGCAGCGGATTAAAGTTCCACAAACAACTTGAGGTACCTGCATCTGTGGAATACCTGAATAGACAACGAGTCAACCCAAATTGAGGAGGTGTACTTTGGGAGCAAGTTATATTATTTTTTCCCCTTTTCCTCTTTTTGTGAGTGTGTATGTGTATGCTTCTGTGTGAGATTTTGTCTGTATAGCTTTGCTTTCACCATTTGTCCTACGGTTCTGTCCATCTGTTTTTTTGGTTTTTTTTTTTTTTTTTTACTTTAAAATTTTTTTGTCTCTTTTTTTCTTAATAATTATTTTTTATTTTAATAACTTTATTTAATTTTATCTTATTTTATTTTATCCTCTTTCTTTTTTTTATTTCTATTTTTTCTTCCTTTTATTCGGAGCCGTGTGGATGAAAGACTCTTGGTGATCAGGCCAGGCATCAGGGCTGTGCCTCTGAGGTGGGACATCCAACTTCAGGACACTGGTCCACAAGAGACCTCTCAGCTCCACATAATACCAAACGATGAAAACCTCCCCAAGATCTCCATCTCAACACCAAGACCCAGCTTCACTCAATGAACAGCAAGCTATAGTGCTGAACAACCTATGCCAAACAACTAGCAAGACAGGAACACAGCCCCATCCATTAGCAGAGAGGCTGCTTAAAAACATAATAAGGTCACAGACACCCCAAAACATACTACCAGACGTGGACCTGCCCACCAGAAAGACAAGATCCAGCCTCATCCACCAGAACACAAGCACTTGTCCCCTCCACCAGGGAGCCTACACAACCCACTGAACCAACCTTAGCCACTGGGGACAGATAGCAAAAACAACAGGAATTACGAACCTGCAGGCTGCGAAAAGGAGATCCCAAACACCATAAGATAAGCAAAATGAGAAGACAGAAAAACACACAGCAGATGAAGGAGCAAGGTAAAAACACACCAGACCTAACAAATGAAGAGGAAATAGGCAGTCTACCTGGAAAAGAGTTCAGAATAATGATAGTAAAGATGATCCAAAATCTTGGAAATAGAATAGACAAAATGCAACAAACATTTACAAGGACCCAGAAGAACTGAAGAGGAACCAAGCAATGATGAAAAACACAATAAATGAAATTAAAAATACTCTAGATGGGATCAATAGCAGAATAACTGAGGCAGAAGAACGAATAGGTGACCTGTAAGATAAAATAGTGGAAATAATTATGGCAGAGCAGAATAAAGAAAAAAGAATGAAAAGAACTGAGGACAGTCTCAAAGACGTCTGGGACAACATTAAATTCACTAACATTTGAATTATAGGGGTCCCAGAAGAAGAAGAGAAAAAGAAAGGGACTGAGAAAATATGTGAAGAGATTATAGTTGAAAACTTCCCTAATATGGGAAAGGAAATAGTTAATCAAGTCCTGGAAACACAGAGAGTCCCATACAGGATAAGTCCAAGGAGAAACACACCAAGATACATATTAATCAAACTATCAAAAATTAAATATAAAGAAAACATATTAAAAGCAACAAGGGAAAAACAACAAATAACACACAAGGAAATCACCATAAGGTTAACAGCTGATCTTTCAGCAGAAACTCTGCAAGCCAGATGGGAGTGGCAGGACATATTTAAAGTGATGAAGGAGAAAAACCTACAACTAAGATTACTCTACCCAGCAGGATCTCATTCAGATGTGATGGAGAAATTAAAACCTTTATGACAAGCAAAAGCTGAGAGAGTTCAGCACCACCAAACCAGCTTTACAACAAATGCTAAATGAACTTCTCTAGGCAAGAAACACAAGAGAAGGAAAACACCTACAATAACAAACCCAAAGTATTTAGGAAAATGGGAATAGGAACATACATATCGATAATTACCTTAAATGTAAATGGATTAAGTGTTCCCACCAAAAGACACAGACTGGCTGAATGGATACAAAAACAAGACCCGTATATATGCTGTCTACAAGAGACTCATTTCAGACCTAGGGACACATACAGACTGAAAGTGAGGGGATGGAAAAAGATATTCCATGCAAATGGAAATCAAAAGAAAGCTGGAGTAGCAATTCTCATATCAGACAAAATAGACTTTAAAATAAAGACTATTACAAGAGACAAAGAAGGACACTATATAATGATCAAGGGGTCGATTCAAGAAGAAGATAAAACAATTGTAAATATCTATGCACCCAACATAGGAGCACCTCAATACATAAGGCAAATACTAACAGCAATAAAAGGGGAAATCGACAGCAACACAATCATAGTAGGGGACTTTAACACCCCACTTTCACCAATGGACAGATCATCCAAAATGAAAATAAATAAGGAAACACAAGCTTTAAATGATACATTAAACAAGATGGACATAATTGATATTTATAGGACATTCCACCCAAATACAACAGAATACACAGTTTTCTCAAGGGCTCATGGAACATTCTCCAGGATAGATCATATCTTGGGTCACAAATCAAGCCTTGGTAAACTTAAGAAAATTGAAATCGTATCAAGTATCTTTTCCAACCACAACGCTATGAGACTACATATCAATTACAGGAAAAAATCTGTAAAAATTACAAACACATGGAGGCTACACAATACACTACTTAATAACGAAGTGATCACTGAAGAAATCAAAGGGGAAATTAAAAATACCTAGAAACAAATGACAATGGAGACACGATGACTCAAAACCTATGGGATGCAGCAAAAGCAGGTCTAAGAGGGAAGTTTATAGCAATACAAGCCTACCTCAAGAAACAGGAAACACGTGGAAACAACAGGAAACAGGAAAAATCTCGAATAAACAACCTAACCTTGCACCTAAAGTAATTAGAGAAAGAAGAACAAAAAAGCCCCAGAGTTAGCAGAAGGAAAGAAATCATAAAGATCAGATCAGAAATAAATGAAAAAGAAATGAAGGAAACAATAGCAAAGATCAACAAAACTAAAAGCTGGTTCTTTGAGAAGATAAACAAAATTGATAAACCATTAGCCAGACTCATCAAGAAAATGAGGGAGAGGACTCAAATCAATAGAATGAGAAATGAAAAAGGAGAAGTAACAATTGACACTGCAGAAATACAAACGATCATGAGAGATTATTACAAGCAATTTTATGCCAATAAAATGGACAGCCTGGAAGAAATGGACAAATTCTTAGAAATGCACAACCTGCCGAGACTGAACCAGGAAGAAATAGAAAATATGAACACACCAATCACAAGCACTGAAAATTAAACTGTGATTAAAAAGTTTCCAACAAACAAAAGCCCAGGACCAGATGGCTTCACAGGCGAATTCTGTCAAACATTTAGAGAAGAGCTAACACCTATCCTTCTCAAACTCTTCCAAAATATTGCAGAGGGAGTAACACTGCCCAACTCATTGTACAAGGCCACCATCACCCTGATACCAAAGCCAGACAAAGATGTCATAAAGAAAGAAAACTACAGGCCAATATCACTGATGAACATAGATGCAAAAATCCTCAACAAAATACTAGCAAACAGAATCCAACAGCACATTAAAAGGATCATACACCATGATCAAGTTGGGTCTATTCCAGGAATGCAAGGATTCTTCAATATATGCAAATCAGTCAACGTGATACACCATATTAACAAATTGAAGGAGGAAAAACCATATGATCATCTCAATAGATGCAGAGAAAGCTTTTGACAAAATTCAACACCCATTTATGATAAAAGCCCTGCAGATAGTAGGCATAGAGGGAACTTTCCTCAATATAATAAAGGCCATATATGACAAACCCACAGCCAACATCATTCTCAATGGTGAAAAACTGAAACCATTTCCACTAAGATCAGGAACAAGACAAGGTTGCCCACTCTCACCACTACTTTCAACATAGTTTTTGAAGTTTTAGCCACAGCAATCAGAGAAGAAAAAGAAATAAAAGGAATCCAAATCGGAAAAGAAGAAGTAAAGCTGTCACTGTTTGCAGATGACATGATAATCTCCATAGAGAATCCTAAAGATGCTACCAGAAAACTACTAGAGCTAATCAATGAATTTGGTAAAGTAGCAGGATACAAAATTAATGCACAGAAATCTCTTGCATTCCTATACACTAATGATGAAAACTCTGAAAGTGAAATTAGGAAAACACTCCCATTTACCACTGCAACAAAAAGAATAAAATATCTAGGAATAAACCTACCTAAGGAGACAAAAGACCTGTATGCAGAAAATTATAAGACACTGATGAAAGAAATTAAAGATGATACAAATAGATGGAGAGATATACCATGTTCCTGGATTGGAAGAATCAACATTGTGAAAATGACTCTACTACCCAAAGCAATCAACAGATTCAATGCAATCCCTATCAAACTACCACTGGCATTTTTCACAGAACTAGAACAAAAAAATTCACAATTTGTATGGAAAAACAAAAGACCCCGAATAGCCAAAGCAATCTTGAGAAAGAAAAATGGAGCTGGATGAATCAGGCTCCCTGACTTCAGACTATGCTACAAAGCTACACTAATCAAGACAGTATGGTACTGGCACAAAAAAGGAAACATAGATCAGTGGAACAGGATAGAAAACCCAGAGATAAACCCACACACATATGGTCACCTTATCTTTGATAAAGGAGGCAAGCATATACAGTGGAGAAAAGACAGACTCTTCAATAAGTGGTGCTGGGAAAATTGGACAGGTACATGTAAGAGTATGAAATTAGAACACTCCCTAACACCATACAGAAAAATAAACTCAAAATGGATTAAAGACCTAAATGTAAGGCCAGACACTATCAAACTGTTAGAGGAAAACATAGGCAGAACACTCTATGACATAAATCACAGCAAGATACTTTTTGACCCACCTCCTAGAGAAATGGAAATAAAAACAAAAATAAACAAATGGGACCTAATGAAACTTAAAAGCTTTTGCACGGCAAAGGAAACCATAAACAAGACCAAAAGACAACCCTCAGAATGGGAGAAAATATTTGCAAATGAAGCAACTGACAAAGGATTAATCTACAAAATTTACAAGCAGCTCATGCAGCTCAATAACAAAAAAAAACAAACAACCTAATCCAAAAATGGGCAGTAGACATTTCCCCCAAGAAGATATACAGATTGCCAACAGACACATGAAAGAATGCTCAACATCACTAATCATTAGAGAAATGCAAATCAAAAGTACAATGAGATATCATCTCACACCGGTCAGAATGGCCATCAACAAAAAAATCTAGAAACAATAAATGCTGGAGAGGGTGTGGAGAAAAGAGAACCCTCTTGCACTGTTGGTGGGAATGTAAATTGATACAACCACTATGGAGAACAGTATGGAGGTTCCTTAAAAACTAAAAATAGAACTACCATACGACCCAGCAATCCCACTACTGGGCATATACCCTGAGAAAACCATAATTCAAAAAGAATCATGTACCAAAATGTTCATTTCAGCTCTATTTACAATAGCCAGGACATGGAAGCAACCTAAGTGTCCATCATTGGATGAATGGATAAAGAAGATGTGGGACTTCCTTGGTGGTGCAATGGTTAAGAATCCGCCTGTCAGTTCGAGACACACAGGTTCAAGCCCTGGTCTGGGAAGATCCCACATGCCATGGAGCAACTAAGCCCGTACGCCACAACTACTGAGTCTGTGCTCTAGAGCCCACGAGCCACAGCTACTGAGGCCCACGCACCTAGAGCCTGTGCTCTGCAACAAAAGAAGCCACCACAATGAGAAGCCCACGCACTGCAACGAAGAGTAGCCCCCGCTCACTGCAACTAGAGAAAGCCCACATGCAGCAACGAAGACCCAGCACAGCCAAAAATAAATAAATAAAATAAATAAAAGATTTAAAAAAAAAAAGAAGATGTGGCACATATATACAATAGAATATTACTCAGCCATAAAGAGAAACGAAATGGAGTTATTTGTAGTGGGGTGGATGGAGTTAGAGTCTGTCATACAGAGTGAAGTACGTCAGAAAGAGAAAAACAAATACAGTATGCTAACACATATATATGGAATCTAAGGGAAAAAAAGTCATAAAGAACCTAGCGGCAAGATGAGAATAAAGACACAGACCTACTAGAGAATGGACTTGAGGATATGGGGAGGGGGAAGGGCAAGATGTGACAAAGTGAGAGAGTGGCATGGACATATATACATTACCAAATGTAAAATAGATAGCTAGTGGGAAGCAACCACATAGCACAGGGAGATCAGCTCTGTGCTTTGTGACCACCTAGAGGGGTGGGATAGGGAGGGTGGGAGGGAGGGAGATGCAAGAGGGAAGAGATATGGGAACATATGTATATGTATAACTGATTCACTTTGTTATAAAGCAGAAACTAACACACCATTGTAAAGCAATTATACTCCAATAAAGATGTTAAAAAAATAAACAAATAAACAAATGGAACTATATCAAACTATAAAACTTTTGCTCAGTGAAGGAAACTATTAAGAAAAAGAAAAGGCAGCCTACTGAATGGGAGAAGATATTTGTAAACATATATCTGATAAGGGGTTACCATCCAAAATATACAAATATCTCATACAACTCAACATCAAAAACAATCTGAAAAAAAAAGAGCATAGGACTTGAATAAAGATTTTTCCAAAGAAGACATACAGAAGGCCATCAGACACATGAAAAGTTGCTCAACATCACTGCTCATAAGGGAAACACAAATCAAAAGCACAATGAGATATCACCTCACACCTATCAGAATGACTCTTATAAAAAGACAACAAATAATAAGTGTTGGTGAGGATGTGGATAAAAGGGAACCCTCATACCTGTTGGTGGGAATGTAAATTGGTGCAGCCACTATGGAAAACAGTATGGATATTCCTCAAATAATCAAAAATAGAACTACCATACAATCCAGCAATTCCATTTCTGGGTATTGTTCTGTAGAAAACCAAAAACACTGATTCAAAAAGATATATTCAGTAGTGTATATATGTCTATGCCACTCTCTCACTTCATCCCAGCTTACCCTTCCCCCTCCCCGTGTCCTCAAGTCTGTTCTCTACATCTGCATCTTTATTTCTGTCCTGCCCCTACGTTCTTCAGAGCCCTTTTTTTTTTTTTTTCGATTCCATATATGTGTGTTAGCATACGGTATTTGTTTTTCTTTCTGACATACTTCATTCTGTATAACAGACTCTAGGTCCATCCACCTCACTACAAATAACTCCATTTCGTTTCTTTTTATGGCTTAGTAATATTCCATTGTATATACGTGCTATATCTTCTTTATCCATTCGTCTGTTGATGGACACTTAGGTTGCTTCCATGTCCTGGCTATTGCAAATAGTGCTGCAATGAACATTGTGGTACATGACTCTCTTTGAATTATGGTTTTCTCAGGGTATATGCCCAGTAGTGGGATTGCTGGGTCATATGGTAGTTCTATTTTTAGCTTTTTAAGGAACCTCCATACTGTTCTCCATAGTGACTGTATCAATTTACATTCCCACCAACAGTGCAAGAGGGTTCCCTTTTCTCCACACCCTCTCCAGCATTTATTGTTTCTAGATTTTTTGATGATGGCCATTCTGACCAGTGTGAGGTGATACTTCATTGTAGTTTTGATTTGCATTTCTCCAATGATTAGTGATGTTGAGCATCCTTTCATGTGTTTGTTGGCAATCTGTATATCTTCTTTGGAGGAATGTCTATTTAGGTCTTCTGCCCATTTTTGGATTGGGTTGTTTTTTTTTTTAAAGCCTTCTTAAGTAAGACTTATGAAACTTTCTGAGTGAGACTTGTTCTCCTCTGTGCCCACAATGCTATTACTTAGGTATCTTCTCATACCTCTCAGGATAAAGATCATTCTACATGATTTGTCAAGGTCCTTCCTGATCTGGCTCTTACTTACATCTTTCAGCCTTGTCTCTTCCTGCATTTATGAAGCCCTCTCACATTATTCTCTATCCACACTGAACAACCTTCAGTTTTCACATACACATCACTGGCTGTTTCTTCTCTAAGCCTTTTCACACGTAGTGCCCTCTGCCTCCTCATTCAACTCAAGTCTTCCAGAAGGTGTCAGCTGAGACATCACTTTCCCTAGGAAGCCCCATTGAGTCAGTGTTGATGGTACTTTTCCTTGGATCATGGTGCCAGATCATGGTACCAGTACCTCATGACTGACTCTCCCAACGTCACCCCTGATTTTTTTCTTCTTTGATACATTCCTTGTCTGTCTCAGAAGAGAGTCCATGATCAGGTTCTCCTTGATTTTTCTTGTTGGAAATCCCTCCCCATCTTTGCAATCACCATTCTATAAGGTTTGGGGGTGACTGATGTGGTGGAAAGGATGCTGAACTAGGTGCTAGCTCAGGCTCAGATCCTATTCACTCATTCATTCATTCAACAGCTATTTATGGAGTACTTCCTATCCATGTGCTAAGTATTATTCTAGGCAATGAAGGGAACAGGCAAAGGCCCTGCTCTCATAAAATTTTCATTCTAGTGAGAGATCAGAATAATAAATATAAACATACAATGTATGTTAGTGTTAAGTGCTGTGAGGTAAAACGTGCCTATAATATTGTCTATGCTATCCTGGGCAAACCTATTAAATCTCTCTGAAACTAAATGTTATAGTTTGTAAAATGATGCTAATAATATCTTCTCTAAATAACTAGTGAGGTTCAGGTATGCAGGAAAATGAATACACTTTTGAAAACATACCAAGTATATGCTATCACTATTATTATTGTTTTATTTTAGTTTTGATGTCATCTCTATTTACCCACTCCAATTCAATACGTGAATTTTTTATAAAGCCATTAGTCATTTAGATATCTGAAAATGAACAAATGGCTGGCTGACAGCTTTAGTCCTCATCTAAATGTTTGGTTATTGTGTCTGTATGTTTGGAAAAGTCATGAGTTTACTGCTGTGCACTTGAAAGCACTTGAAAACATCAACATCTAGGATTATTACTGTTCCTTATACTATTGAAATAATGGTAATTTTCCTCTCTAAATGTAAACTTAAAATGAACATTTTCACATCTGTCTGGGAGAACAAGCTAAACAGGACTGTCCATCTCACAAAAATGTTTATATTTCTATGTAGCTCATTTTTATTTAGGACATATGTGCACGCCAGAAGTGTATGGGAGAACATGAAACATTCCCCATGAAACTTAGGAACCAAATTTAATTTTTCAACTGTTTGCAAAAAGCATTTTTTAATGGCAACATACATTTTTTTTTAACTAGCTCTAAAGGAGTTTGTACGTGAAAATAAACTAAGACACTTTTTCCTATATTGCAGTTGCTAAATACTTTGCTCTGTTATTCCATCTTCAGCTGCTGAGATACCTGATATCAGAATCCTCTGGATCTATACTTCCCTTGGATGTGACCCTAATGAAATAGTCCATTGGAATTAATAACAACTATCATTTATTAAATGACACTTTGCATGTACCATCTCACTATCTGCACTATCTTAATCCTCAAAATAGCTCTGTTAGATAGGAAACACTTTGATCCATATTTTACAGATGAAGATATAGTCAAAGAGGTTGCATGTACCTACTCAGGGTCACAACATCTATTAAGTGGTGTAGCAGAAATCTAGATCCAGGCTTCATGATTCCAGTGCTGGCTCTGGGGCTATGATACACCAGCCTCCACTGCAAGCAATCATTCCATCCTCTGCCTTCCTAAGGGTCTCAATTTCTGCCTTCTTTATATCAGGCACTGCTTTCTACCTTGTATTAGTTATTGGTGAATAAGATCTGTCTTATCTTTTAAACTGTAAGCTTCTCAGTGAAAAGCTGCATGGCTAAGTTAGCTCTGTCTCTACCACTGGTTCAAAAAATACAGTACCTTAAACAGAGTATTCAATCTCATAAAATTTCTTCCCCTACAATCCAAGATCATTGAGTGTCCCCCAATCTGAATCTGACAATGGCTTTCCTGGGTCACCTACTGTGACATCTGTCCTGGGGCTTGTTCCCACATCAGAATCTCTAGACATTTTTCTCTATCATTTATCTCATCTCTATCATTAGGAACAATTTGCTTCATGGCCCATTCCCCTAGGACTTCATTGATACAGGATCTGATGCTCTAATTTGAGTTAATTCTTCTATGCCTTAATTAGAATCTGTTTCCCTTAATTTATCAATTGAAGCCCATTGCAGCTTGCTGCTTCCCATCTCTATGCTCTGTTTTCTATCTTTCATACCAAGTCGTCAGTTTACAGTACTTTGGGTCATGCCTTTAGTTTGCCTTCCAACTCAACCGCTGAGTGGAAGCTTAATTTGATTGTCCAGCTTCCAGGCCACCTCTAAACCTGGACACTATCTCTTGAATCACCTTTCAATCTATGCTCTTCTACCCAAGGAAGAATCACACTCTACACCCATGATTAAAGCAAGTCCCCAAGATTACAGATTAGACTCAGAATCTTGGGCTCTTGTTTATTTGGATGGAAATTTGGCTAACAGGTAATAACAAACACTGTAACAAGGATCATCAATGCTCCATTGAAGGAAGCAGTCCTCGTGTCAAGAAAACTAAACCACCATTTTCCTCTCTGCCTTTCTCCAACCAACTAATCCCCAATGCCATGGTCAAGTCTCTCATCCATGTTGCCTTTCCCAATACCCAGCCCCCCAACTATTAGGAACATTATTAAACTTCTCATATTCGTCACCCAAACTAATATTTAATTAAATATGGTCTCATTTTATTTTATGTGACTTTTAGTCTGCCTTATTAAACTAAAAGCTTCTTGAAACAGGAACCATACTGCCATATTCTCCTTAATCATTGTCATCAACATCATTATAGCAAATACTTATTTAACACTTAGTGTGTGTAAAATGCTTTACACAAATCAACTCATTTAATCTTCACAAGAACCTTATGAGGTAGGTACTATTATTTCCCCATTTTTCAGGTGAGAATACTGAGGCATAGAGACAAGTCACTTGCTCAAGGTCACATGGATACTATGTGGTGAAATAAGTATTCATGTCTGGGCAGTCTGGTTGTAGAGTCCATGAGCTTAACCACTGGAACCCTTTATTCCATGGGATCCCTTTATAGTACTGAAAACAGTTGAGCACACAAACAATACACAATAAGAATTCATTGGATGCTTGGTATACAGTTTGACACTAGTGGTCCTTTCAGTGTCCTTAATGGCACATCATCCAATTACTTAAGTGGTCATTGTCCAATTATGGAGGAAGGAATCAGCCTGGAACAAGATTTGCCCACAAGACCTATGGATGCATTGGAAAGACAGACTCAGAGGAAGATGCTATCAGAAAATTGGTATGGCTGGAAAAGCACTGAGCCTGACAACAAAAAGATATACTATGGTTGAGGCAGACAATAAAGCACATTCCATTTAAGAAAATGGGCTTTGGAGCAAGGCTGCCTGAGCTGGACTCCTAGTGCCATGAAGTGCCTTTCTCATGCAGCTATTGTGAAGACATGTAAGCTAATTCTTCTCAAGTGTCTAGCCCAGTAATGGGCAGGGCAGGTGCACTTCGTATGTTAACTGCTATATTATACATAATAATTAGAATGAAGAACAATTCCTGATAAATGGGGTCCTGACTTGTATATGGGGCACAGCAATAGGAAATGAAGGCATGGTGGATATTCAGAATTTAACATCTTTTCCTGGGTCTCTGGTAACCTGAGTCCAGTGGGTTTTAGTGAGGTTAGCCCATGGGTAACGGAACCAAATTTAGGGAGGGCACTGGGCCCTAAACCTAGAGATTAAGGTCCCTGTGTAATGCCTACAGAAATGAAGGCACTAGGTACAGGGAGAGTGAAATCTAGCCCCATTAAAACCAAGTTCCCTTACCTAGCTTATGATTAATCTCTCTATCCAAAACTTTATATGCTTGCTTGTCTCCTCTGACCTCAGTCCTGTGCTAACTGAACACTAATCAACCAGAGTCAGATGACTAAGATTGCTGTCGTCAGTAACACTGTTAATGTACTAAAATTGCTGTTGTAAATATTATCATTCATGCACAAACTCAGGTTATTTCACCAGGGCAAGATAAGCTAACAGGCCCCTGGGCCATGGACCACCTGGCCAGAGAGTCAAAAACCAGAGACATCCTGACTCCCTGAAACTAAGATTAAGAAATGTTACAGAAATGTCACAAGATGATTAATCCCAGCTTCTTTGTTCTTCCCCTTTAAAAACACCCCCAACTCAAAGACCAAGAGGGAGTGGATCTGAGATTTGTCTCCCACTCCCTTGCTTGGCGCTCTGCAATAAACCCTTACTTTGCTGCAAAAATCTCCTGTCAGGGTTTGGCTTTCTGTGCCTCAGGCAGGCACACAAGCCCTTACTTGGTTAAAAGAGGAGCCCCTCATCAGAACCAAGCCACAGACTGAGGATTCAGTCCAGACACAGGTGAAATTTCATGGCTCAGCTGAGGCAAAGGCCAGAGTGAAACAAGGCTGCCTTAGAACACAGCCCAATATATGCGGTGAGGCAGATTAAATCAGCCCTATCTCCACTCAGGAGCAGCCCAGAGAACGCCAGGCAGGCTGAGCATGTAGGTGAGGATCATGTGGCACTGAAGGTAAAGAAAAGCTGGGAGTTCGACTGGACATGATCAGTGTTGAATTAGGCTGCCTCACTGCCCTATCCGGGTCTCACTCTGTTGGTGAGCAAGCAGTCTGGTGCTGTGCCTTTTGGTGAAGGCAGGCACATGGCAGGTGACTGACTCTGGGGAGCCGAAGCCAAGCTGTCAGTCGGCACAGCCCATGGTGCAAACCTTGATGGCAAGTTCGCAGCCCTCAGAGCCTCAGTGGTGGGGCACAGGTCCTCTGGGCAGGGAGCACCAATTCACACAGCGCAAGAGCCATAACATAGCAGGAGACCCACAGAGGCTTTTAAATGTTTATTTTTTAAACTGGTTAGCAAAGCAGATGAGAAACTGTCAGAGATCTTCAATGAAGAGTTTAATCCAGAGAGCCAGCAAAGAGGTGAAAGGAAGCAGAAAAGAGAAGAGAGTGGAAGAAGAAGCCTCAGGATTTTGAAACAGAAATGCAAAGGGTGGTAACAAGTGGGAAAAAAATAACTGTCACATCTCAAAAAACATTCAAATCTACATTTGTAGAATACTGTTTTCCATTCTCCAAGTCCTTGCTGCTTTTTTAAAAAGGCACATGTCATTTTCTCTGCCAGAAAAGCTCAACTCCTCTACATATTTGACAAATTTCTACGTGTTCCTACGTCAAAGTTCACCTCCTTTAAAGAAGGCCACACCCTCATCTGAACTGTTTTCATATGACCCAATGTGTGTAATAGTGTATTTCAAAGTACAATACCATGATTATGAACTCCGTGTTTTATAGATGCCCATGACCTCCTTGAGGATATCCCCAAGACCGAGTACAGTTCCTGGCACTGTACACCACGGGTGCTCAATGTATGATCACTGAATAAGTGAAAAAAAAGAATGAATAAGGGAAAGAGTGAAGGAAGGAAACATAGAAAGAAGGAAAGAGGAAAGAAAGGAAAGGAGGGAGGAAGGGAGAAAAGGAGGAAGGGGAAATCATTTAAGGTTGAAACACAGGGTGCACAGAGGGGAGGCAGAAAGTGGGTCTATAAAGCATCGTAGAGTGTCATGAGAGTCATGTGGATCAAGCTAAATATTTGAGCTTAATCACACTGGCAAAGTAGCATAATCAAAGGGTACAAAGCAGAATGATGTTTCAAAAACATCCTTCTCCAATGCCCCCTTCACCGTACGTGTTATTAATCTCATTTATTTGCTCCCTGCTTCAAACTAATGTACTTGCACTCAGAGATTTGGCCTATATATTACAAACCAGCAGACCTCAACATCTCCAAGAAATATTCATAAAATGATCTCCTATCAGACTCTTTGTTATTTCAGTACTTTATTCTAAACATCATTCTAAGCCTGAACATGTTTATTTGTCCCTTGGGGTATCAGTTTTCCCTAAAAGGTTATGAAAACCTTTGGTTCTGAAGAATACAAAAGATTGTATTCTTCAGAACCATACAAACTTGGATTCAAATCATAGCTTGGCTATTTGCTAGCTTTCTAACTCCAGCTAAATTATTTAACATTTCGGAGCCTCAGTCTGTTCGGCCATATAGGGGTGATGAATGATATCTATTCAACATGTTTTTTGTAAAAATTGAAAGCTATTTAAGGTTTAGACATATACTAAGAAATCAATAGCAGCTAGTAATAGTGGTGTTGCCAATACAAGTGAAAAACTGTAGTAATAGTAGGTTTGTGTGTTCTTATGCCCTGGTATAATCTCTGGTAGAGGACACTGTCTTTTCTTTCTCTCATTATTATTTCCTTTTCTCCCTCTCCCCTTCTCCCCAAACTCTACAGCTCTCTCTCCCCTTCAAGTTGTCTTTCAGTTCTCTGTGACTCAATGCAGAGGCATGCTATGCATGATGGTGCCCCTCTTCCACTGCGACTTTGATACATGAATCTACCATCCACCCAGTTCATGAGCCAGAAACCTGGGTCTCATTCTAACCCACCATTCTCCCTCTCCCCCACCACATGCAATTCATTGAGCTCCATTGATCCACGTCCTAAACAACTCCTGATTCTCTCCGTTGCTCTCCATATCCACCACCACCTTCATCAGCTTACCTGTCTCTAACTCAGACTGCCACTAGAGTCTCCTGACTGCCCCTCTCAAGGTTACCTGTCTCCCTCACTTTCACTTCATTCCCAGTCAATTCTCCTCTCTGTAGCTGGAGAAATCTTCTTAAAACTCAAATGTGATCATGTGAACCACATCCCTCACCCAGCTTAAGGCCCTCTCATGGTTTCCCATTGATCTTAGGATAAATACACAGCTTGTTAATGTTGTTCTCTAACCTCACTTATTATCTGTGTTGAAGCCACACTGATTTATATTAGGGCCCCTTCTTTGCCTAGGCTGTTGTCTTTTCCTCTAACAATCTCTGAAGAAATAGGTCTTGCACAATACTGTCTCAAAAACAAAGTTAAGCTCTGAACTCTGGACTACAAAGTTCTCTTTTTGGTTCAAGATACTGTATGTAACTGATATAAAACACTATGTGAAGACAAGTCTCAGAAAAGGGCCATAACCACTGACACTGCAGAAATACAAAAGATCATGAGAGATTACTACAAGCAACTCTATGCCAATAAAATGGACAACCTGGAAGAAATGGACAGATTCTTAGAAATGCACAACCTGCCGAGACTGAACCAGGAAGAAATAGAAAATATGAACAGACCAATCACAAGCACTGAAATTGAAACTGTGATTAAAAACCTTCCAACAAACAAAAGCCCAGGACCAGATGGCTTCACAGGCGAATTCTATCAAACATTTAGAGAAGAGCTAACACCTATCCTTCTCAAACTCTTCCAAAATATTGCAGAGGGAGTAACACTGCCCAACTCATTCTACAATGCCACTATCACCTTGATACCAAAACCAGACAAAGATGTCACAAAGAAAGAAAACTACAGGCCAATATCACTGATGAACATAGATGCAAAAATCCTCAACAAAATACTAGCAAACAGAATCCAACAACACATTAAAAGGGTCATACACCATGATCAAGTGGGGTTTATCCCAGGAATGCAAGGATTCTTCAATATACGCAAATCAATCAATGTGATACACCATATTAACAAATTGAAGGAGAAAAACCATATGATCATCTCAATAGATGCAGAGAAAGCTTTCGACAAAATTCAACACCCATTTATGATAAAAGTCCTGCAGAAAGTAGGCATAGAGGGAACTTTCCTCAACATAATAAAGGTCATATATGACAAACCCACAGCCAACATTGTCCTCAAAGGTGAAAAACTGAAACCATTTCCACGAAGATCAGGAACAAGACAAGGTTGCCCACTCTCACCACTATTATTCAACATAGTTTTGGAAGTGTTAGCCACAGCAATCAGAGAAGACAAAGAAATAAAAGGAATCCAAATCGGAAAAGAAGAAGTAAAGCTGTCACTATTTGCAGATGACATGATACTATACATAGAGAATCCTAAAGATGCTACCAGAAAACTCCTAGAGCTAATCAATGAATTTGGTAAAGTAGCAGGATACAAAATTAATGCACAGAAATCTCTTGCATTTCTATACACTAATGAGGAAAAATCTGAAAGTGAAATTAAGAAAACACTCCCGTTTACCATTGCAACAAAAAGAATAAAATATCTAGGAATAAACCTACCTAAGGAGACAAAAGACCTGTATGCAGAAAATTATAAGACACTGATGAAAGAAATTAAAGATGATACAGATAGATGGAGAGATATACCATGTTCCTGGATTGGAAGAATCAACATTGTGAAAATGACTCTACTACCCAAAGCAATCAACAGATTCAATGCAATCCCTATTAAACTACCACTGGCATTTTTCACAGAACTAGAACAAAAACTTTCACAATTTGTATGGAAACACAAAAGACCCCGAATAGCCAAAGCAATCTTGAGAATGAAAAATGGAGCTGGGGGAATCAGGCTCCCTGACTTCAGACTACATTACAAAGCTACAGTAATCAAGACAGTTTAATACTGGCACAAAAACAGAAATATAGATCAATGGAACAGGATAGAAAGCCCAGAGATTAAACCCACGCACATATGGTCACCTTATCTTTGATAAAGGAGGCAAGCATATACAGTGGAGAAAAGACAGCCTCTTCAATAAGTGGTGCTGGGAAAATTGGACAGATACATGTAAAAGTATGAAATTAGAACACTCCCTGACACCATGCACAAAAATAAACTCAAAATGGATTAAAGACCTAAGTGTAAGGCCAGACACTATCAAACTCTTAGAGGAAAACATAGGCAGAACACTCTATGACATACATCACAGCAAGATTCTTTTTGACCCAGCTCCCAGAGAAATGGAAATAAGAACACAAATAAACAAATGGGACCTAATGAAACTTAAAAGCTTTTGCACAGCAAAGGAAACCATAAACAAGACCAAAAGACAACCATCAGAATGGGAGAAAATATTTGCAAATGAAGCAACTGACAAAGGATTAATCTCCTAAATATATAAACAGCTCATTCAGCTCAATATTAAAGAAACGAACAACCCAATCCAAAAATGGGCAGAAGACCTAAATAGACATTTCTCCAAAGAAGATATACAGATTGCCAACAGACACATGAAAGAATGCTCAACATCATTAATCATTAGAGAAATGCAAATCAAAACTACAATGAGATATCATCTCACACCAGTCAGAATGGCCATCATCAAAAAATCTAGAAACAATAAATGCTGGAGAGGGTGTGGAGGAAAGGGAACCCTCTTGCACTGTTGGTGGGAATGTAAATTGATACAGCCACTATGGAGAACAGTATGGAGGTTCCTTAAAAACTACAAATAGAACTACCATACGACCCAGCAATCCCACTACTGGGCATATACCCTGAGAAAACCATAGTTCAAAAAGAGTCATGTACCAAAATGTTCATTGCAGCTCTATTTACAATAGCCAGGACATGGAAGCAACCTAAATGTCCATCGACAGATGAATGGATAAAGAAGATGTGGCACATATATACAATGGAATATTACTCAGCCATAAAAAGAAATGAAATGGAGGTATTTGTAATGAGGTGGATGGAGTTAGAGTCTGTCATACAGAGTGAAGTAAGTCAGAAAGAGAAAAACAAATACAGTATGCTAACACATATATATGGAATCTAAGGAAAAAAAAGAAAAAAAGGTCATGAAGAACCTAGTGGCAAGATGGGAATAAAGACACAGACCTACTAGAGAATGGACTTGAGGATATGGGGAGGGGGTGGGGTGAGATGTGACAGGGTGAGAGAGTGCCATGGACATATATACACTACCAAATGTAAAATAGATAGCTAGTGGGAAGCAGCCGCATAGCACAGGGAGATCAGCTCGGTGCTTTGTGACCACCTAGAGGGGTGGGATGGGGAGGGTGGGAGGGAGGGAGATGCAAGAGGGAAGAGATATGGGAACATATTGTATATGTATAACTGATTCACTTTGTTATAAAGCAGAAGCTAACACACCATTGTAAGGCAATTATACTTCAATAAAGATGTTTAAAAAAAAAAAAAAAGAAAAGGGCCAAGCTGACATAGTACAAAAGAAAGTGATGGATGGAGGAGCTGAGTGCCTGAAAGCACTTCATTTCACTTTTCTAAATGTTTTCTGTCAAAGTGAAGGGAATAGACTCAGAAAAGCTTAAGTTAGTGGATACACAAGGAAGTGGAATATTTATCTTCATGCTCTTGAACTGCAGACCATTCAGCATTAGAAAACACCACCAAGTTTGTCTGCCAACATGCCTCGGGCCCTCAAAGTGGGGAGGATTCCAATTTGATGAGCAAGGCACACCATCTGTCAACAGGATTGCTAAGTGGTAACCTAGCAAACATTAGCTCCCAGAACCCAAGGAGCAGAATACTCTGGTGCCATTTGGGTAAGACGTAACCCTTGGCTCAGTGGTCAAGAGATCTTACACACTCTACTCAACCTGGGAGAAATAAGTGATATCTGTTGGCAAAAAAAAATTATTGCCTGCCATTCCAGTAAACAACAAATGTGGCCCGCCATCAAGCCATCAACCCCAGCAGCGGCCCTGGGCAGTGTACCCTGAGGGGAATTCAAGATGGAGAAAACCAGGATACTGGCCCTTAATAGTGAAGATGCATATCCAAGGAATAATTTCAATGACCCCAGACTCTTACATCTTCCTATACATAGAGAAGCACTAAAATCACTAAATTGAGATGTTTGCTTTTTGTGATTAGCAGTAATCTTTTGATGTTCAACTACATGTTCATGTTTTTTTTGTTTTGTTTTTTCAACAAAAACTCCTATATATCCTGGTTCCTCCCTTACCTCTTCAGAACAGTTCCTCAGACACATCTGAGAGGCTGTCTTCCAGGCTATTGTCCTCAGTAAAGTCCCCAAATAAAACATAACTCACAAATTTTAGGTTGTGTAGTTTTCTTCAGTTTACAGATCTGTGTATCCTTGCTCCCAGTCCAACTCAGCCTCAACATTTCCTGTATGGGTGTTTGATGAGCCATTGCAGAAGGGAGGCACCTGGCTTAGAACAGGGTGCTGGAGGGCTGCATCCCCAACCTTTACACTTTCTGGCAAGAGGATTCAAGGGGCATTAATCTAAACAATACCACTGACCAAAGCATTGACCTTAGCTTACAGCTAAGGGTAGAAAAGAAGGAGAAAGGGGAAAGAATGATTCATATATATTCCTTATGGAATATGATTTTAAAATTGAAAATATCTAGAATATATTTTGTACCTAAATTAGTGAAAGCAACAGAGGGGTTGCTCTTACCTCAGTTGCAATATCATCTTTAACCAAATGGATCAGAAATTATATATTCAAATGAAGATATGTAAATCAGTTACCTTGGAAAGCTATGTAATTCTTTGCATTTCATAGCTTATTTTACCTACAAAATTTTGTGGTTCACTTATCTGGAGATTTTTTTTCTCTTACACATGTGAATCTTTAGTCTCTAACCCAGTGCTTAGTACACAAGTAGACAGGGTGGCAAAACATATGCACTCAGGAGTCAGATGTTCAAATTTGATCTAAAGTTCAAATCCCAGCTTTGTTACCTAGCAAAGTGAATTTGGTCGTATTTCCTACAGTTTATTCATCTGTAAAATGGGGATAATAATTGTCCATACCTCATGTAGTTGATATAATTATATAAAAATAAAGCATACAAAATACTTAGCATTACCTTTAACACAGAGAACACTCAGTAAGTATTGAGTGCTGCTATAATAGGGATTCAACTTATAATGCTTTTATTGGGGCATTACTGGGGCTCCTCCTGCAATCATCTGGATATCCTAACTCCCATTCTTCCAAATCACCTAAATGTGGATTTTTGGTGGGATTTGATATATAGAGAAAACTGAAAATCAGTGAAATCTAAACACAGTGTCTATGAACTCCTTGACTCTTAACTCTAAGTCTTATTGTCTTATTTTTCTTTGTAACCATAATATCTTTCACAGTGCTTGGCACTTAACTCCAGCAAATATTTAATTAATGAGTAGAATATTTGTTGAATAAATCATGGAATGTGAATAAAGTAGGTGAACACACAATTTATTCAGCTTGTTCACCCAACCTAGCTTCAGGACTCTATTAGAATGCTCTCAAAGGATGAAGAGATGTAACCCTATAAATTGAATGTGTAAACAATTTCTCAAGCTTTCGTTCATTGCTGCTATGCTGGACATTTTTCATGCTTTCTGGTTTCCCATCACACTTTGGGTGCTTTTCCTATGGGTATTGGTTTCCCATTGCTGCTATAACAAATTACTACAACCTTGGTGGCTTTAAACAACACAAATATTATCTTGGTAGTTCTGGAGCTCAGAAGTCTGAAATGAGTTTTAGGAGGCTAAGATCAAGGTGTCAGCAGACTGATATCCCTTCTTCAGGCTCCAGGAGTAAATCTGTTTCCTTGCTTTTTCCAGCTACTTAGAGACCTTTCACATTGATTAGCTCATAATCCCCTTCTTCCATCTTCAAAGTGCATCATTCCAACCTCTGCTTCTGTCATCACATCTCCTTTTTCTGATTCTGACCTTCCTGACTCCTTCTTTTAAGGACCCTTATGATTACATTGGGCCCACCTGGATAATCCAGGATAATCTTCCCATCTCAAGATCCGTAACTTATCACATCTGTAAAGTCCCTTTTACCATGTAAGGTAACATATTCACAGGTTCGCAAGATTAGGATGTAGACACCTTTGAGGGGGGCCATTATTCAGCCAACCCACTATGTTTGGAGTATTTCTCACTTTTTAGGTTCAATCCCATCCAGGTAGAATCCTGAACTTTACTTTTGATAGGACACAGGCATGTGACAGAATCTGGCAATCTCAGTTGTCTGAGATTTCAGTTCTGAAGTGAACAACAATGAGAAAGTAGGTCTTGTGTGGAATACATTTTCTGGTGAGATTGGTGGCAGAATTGTTCAGCTTTCTGGACACCAGTGGATCTAGTGACTAGTCCACATCAGTAATGAGATCTGGCTATCTCTGCCAAGCAGTTGCAGGAGCACGGGTCTTTTCTAGAACAATTCCATAGCAGTCTTATAAGTATAGCCTGCAATTCCGATTATTTGACCCACCCAAAGATTCAGTGAGTACCTGCTTTAATGAATCTCTTTTCTGTTTATACTAATTTTGAAGGGGTTCTTTTATTTACAACTAAGGATCCCAGTGGACACAACCTCCTATCCTAGGGTTGTAAGAAGAGCCTGCAGAGAGGCTGATGGAGTGTTCCTAGAAAACTGTAACAACAAACAATATTTTGGGGTGCCTCTTCGATGCCAAGCACTTGGTAAAAAGGCTCTGAAGAAATGCAGTGCAATCATTCAAACTAAGGGCCGGTAAACTGCACCATCCTTTGTAATAGTAGGTGTGAGGAGGAGGATGGAAAGACAACACTCCATGTGGCCCTACTCTGAGACTTTTTCAATCTGAACAGATGAATGCTGTTTGTGAAGGGATGGGAAGAGAGATTTTGATTATTGATGCTGGTCAGCATGGATGCATCCCTCAGTTTTTCAAAGCACTTTACCTCATTAGTTGTTTATATTAAATTAAATAGTCTTGGAATATCCATTAGTTCAGAAAGCAAAAGTATATCTGACTTAAGACTGCTTTTCACCTAGTGCCATTCTCACCCCTGCATTATCTACAGCTCACTCACCCAGGCCCTTAGTTCACCTCTTTGTAGGACAAGGTGATTTTTATTTTTCAAAATAATGTTTTTTCATTTGCTCTGTGTCTGTGCCTTCTGCTTACAATTAGGAGTTCACATCTGACTCTGGCAGTTAGTAGCTGGGTGACTTGAACCAGTCACTTAATCTCTCTGAGCTTCCTTCTTCTATAAAATGTTGATATTACACCCCCAAGCAGGCTTGTAGAGAAGAATGAAAAAGTGTGTGGTATGGTGGCTGAGCTCAAGCTCTGGATTCAGACATATCAGAGTTCAAATGGTAGGTTACATCTTATCAGCTGTGTGCCCTTCAGTAAGTCAACCTGGGTGTCTCTGTCTCCTCTCAATAAAATGAGAGATAGATAAGACATCCCTTATAAGGTTAAACGATTAAATGAGATAACAGATGGAGAGGTCTCTGCACAGTGCCTGTTAGCTACTAATACTATTAACAGTTAAGTGGCTGTTTGGAGTGGGTGCTTGGAGTGAATTAAGGAGTTATCAAATGAGAGAAGAAAATCAACTTCATGTTTTCACACACCCTCCTCCACCACTCTCCTTTAACACAGTCTTAGTGATCTGAAATGCTCAGGAAACAAACATTTAAAAGCTGCTACTATTGACAGAGGTCGGACGCATGGTTGCCTGAGTTCAAGAATAGGAGAGAGACTGACTACTTAGGAGTGGAGCACAGGGAAATTTGGGGGATAATGGAAATGTTCTATCTTGATTGTGGCAGTTGTTATATGACTGCATTCTTTTTCCAAATTCATCAAACGGTAGATTTAAAATGAGTGCATTTTCTATATTACACTCCAGTAAAGTTGATTTTAATTATTATACTAACAGGCCCTCTAGAGTAGAGGTTGGGAAAGTTTTTTTCTGTGAAGGGACAGATAGTAAATATTTTAGGCTTTGCCAGCCATAGGCTCTGTTAAAACTACTCCACTCTGTTGTCATAATTCAAAAGCAGCCATAGACAAAAGACAATAAATAAATGAATGTGTGGCTGTATTTCAATAAAATTTTATTTATGGACTGAAACTTGGTTTCTTATATTTTTCATGTGTTACAAAATATTACTCTTCTTTTGATTTTTTTCCCAACCATTTAAAAATGTAAAAATCATTCTTAGCTCTTGGCCTTATAAAAAAAGGCAGCAGGCTGGATTTGGTCCGTGGGCCATTGTTTGCCAAGCCCTGCTCTACAGTTCAAAAGAGTCTGTGTGAAGCAGCATTCTGAAATCTGCTTTAGGGGCTTCCCAGTGCAAATGCTATGTCTAAGAGGGCTGGGAATCTAGCTCCTGTGAGTCCTGTGGGGTCCTTGCCAGAACCTACTCCCTCTGTGGCTAGACTAAGCTGCTGCTTCCTGACTTCAATTTCCCCATCTGTACAGGGAGGACAACAATTGTCTCCCAGAGACCCACAAAGCTCATTCAGCTTGTTACTTGGGAGAAAATGCTCTATCCAAGTGCAGCAACTGATCATGGCTCAGGTTATGTGTCTGGCCTGTCTCAATCATCAAGGGGAAAGGTTTGATTTTTTCAGATTGTCATTCCTAAAATTGCTTATCTTTCCAGGTGATAATCTTATTTCTGAATGTGGTCTGACATTCACATTCCCAAAAGAGGAGGATTATTTTTTCAAAGAACTAGCAGCAGAACCGTACTCTCAAAGCTTGCTCCTTCTCTGCCAAGATGCCATCCCCAGCATAATCATCCCTTAGGGGAGGCTTGCCCTGAGAATATTTGCCTGGGCAGGGCCAGAACTGCTCCAAGCTCCTGTGACAGCAAAGGGAGCTTTAAAATCCAAACCAGCACAAACTGAGATTTCTTTTTTGGTTTCTGACACTGGTAGAAGTTTAAGGAACCTCTTTGGGGTTGTAAAAACTGCCAAGACATCCACAAAAGTCAAGATAATTCTGGAGTTTCTAAAGCCTCAAGGTTTTTGTTTTTTTGTTTTTGTTTTTTAAATGTGATGATCCATTTATCTATTTATTTATTTATTTATGGCTGTGTTGGGTCTTCGTTTCTATGCAAGGGCTTTCTCTAGTTACGGCAAGTGGGGGCCACTCTTCATCGCAGTGTGCCGGCCTCTCACTATCATGGCCTCTCTTGTTGCAGAGCACAAGCTCCAGACGCGCAGGCTCAGTAATTGTGGCTCATGGGCCTAGTTGCTCCGTGGCATGTGGGATCTTCCCAGACCAGGGCTCGAAACCGTGTCCCCTGCATTGGCAGGCAGACTCTCAACCACTGCGCCACCAGGGAAGCCCAAGCCTCAAGGTTTTAAAAAATTTTTTTTGAATATTTAATCTAAAATTTAGAGATAATAGGGCAAGATGGCAGAGTAGTAGCATGTGAGCTCACCCCAGTTACAAAGACACCAAAATCACAACTAACTGCTGAACAACCATTGACAAAAAACAAAACAAAACAAAACACTGGAACCTACCAAAAAAGAGACACTACATCCAAAGACAAAGAAGAAGCCACAACAAGACAGTAAGAGGGGCACAATCACAATAAAATCAAATCCTATACCCACTGAGTGGGTGACCCACAAACTGGAAAATAATTATACCACAGAAATTCTCCCACATCAGGCTTCCCAGACTGGGAGATCTGGCAATGGTAGGAGGAGACCCCAGAGAATCTGGCTTTGAAGGCCAGCAGGGTTTGATCACAGGAATTCCACAGGACTGGGGGAAAGAGAAACTCCACTCTTGGAGGTTGCACACAAGGTCTAGTGTTCACCAGGATCCAGGAAAAAAAGCAGTGACCTCATTAGAGACTGGGGCCAGACCTATCTGCTAGGAGTGGAGGGCCTCCTGCAGAGGCAGGAGGCAGCTCTGGCTCACTGCAGGGACAAAGACACTGGCAACAGCACTTCTGGTGAGTACTCAATGGTGTGAGCCCTCCTGGAGGCCACCATTTCCTCCCCAAGACCTGACCCCACCAAACAGCCTGTAGGCTCCAGTCCTGGGATGCCTCAAGCCAAACTACAAACAGGGTGGGAACACAGCCCCACCCATCAGCAGACAGGCTGCTTAAAGTCTTCCTGAACACAGCTCTGCCCACCAGAGGGACAAGACCCAGCTCCACCCACCAGTGGGCAGGAACCAGTCCCTCCTGAAGCCTGCACTAGCCACGTAGACAGCTTCAACCACCAGAGGGCAGACAGCAGAAGCAAGAAGAACTACAATCCTATGGCCTGCAGGATAGAAACTGCAATCACAGAAAGTCAGACAAAATGAGATGCCAGAGGAATATGTCCCACATGAAGGAACAAGAAAAAACCCCGGAAGAACAACCAAGTGAAGTGGACATAGGCAATCTACCCGAAAAAGAATTCAGAGTAATGATAGTGAAGATGATCCAAGATCTCGGAAGAAGAATAGAGGCACAGATTGAGAAGATACAAGAAATGTTTAACAAAGACCTAGAGAACTAAAGAACAAACACTGAGATGAACAGCACAATAACTGAAATGAAAAATACACTAGAAGGAATCAATAGCAGAGTAACTAAGGCAGAAGAACAAATAAGTGAGCTGGAAGACAGAATGGTGGAAATCACTGCTGTGGAACAGAATAAAGAAAAAAGAATGAAAAGAAACAAAGACAGTCTAAGAGACCTCTGGGACAACATTTTAAATGTACCAACATTCGGATTGTATGGGTCCCAGAAGGAGAAGAGAGAGAGAAAGGACCTGAGAAAATACTTGGAAGAGATAGCTGAAAACTTCCCTAACATGGGAAAGGAAACAGTTACCCAAGTCCAGGAAGAACAGAGTCCCAGGCAGGATAAACCCAAGGAGGAACACACCAAGACACATAGTAATCAAATTGACAAAAATTAAAGAGAAAGAAAAAATATTAAAAGCAACAAGGGAAAAGCAACAAATAACATAAAAGGGAACTCCCATAAGGTTAACCAGCTGATATCTCAGCAGAAATTCTGCAGGCCAGAAGGGAGGGGCACAATATATTTAAAGTGATGAAAGGGAAGACCTACAACCAAAAATACTCTACCCAGCAAGGCTCTCACTCAGATTCTACAGAGAAATCAAAAGCTTTACAGATAAGCAAAAGCTAAGACAATTCAGCACCACCAGACCAGCTTTGCAACAAATGCTAAAGGAACTTCTCTAAGCAGAAAATAAAAGGCTACTACTAGAATCAAGAAAATTAGGAATGGAAAAGCTCACTGGCAAAGGGAAACGTACAGTAAAGGCAGTAAAGGTAGGAAGTCATCTGCACACAAATATGATATCAAAACCAGTGATTGTGAGGAGAGCACAAATGCAGGATATTGGAAATGCATTGGAAATTAAAAGACTAGCAATTTGAAACAATTTTGTTTATAAATAGACTGCTATATCAAAACCTCATGGTAACCACAAACTGAAAATCTACAATTAATACACACACACAAAAGAAAACAGAATCTAAACATGACACTAAAGTTAGTCATCAAATCACAAGAGAAGAGAACAAAAGAGGAAGGGAAGAAAAAAGACCTACAAAAACAAATCCAAAACAATTAAGAAAATGGCAAAAGGATATGGCAATAATTACCTTAAATGTAAATGTATTAAATGCTCCAACCAAAAGACATATACTCGCTGAATGGATACAAAAACAAGACCCGTATATATGCTGTCTACAAGAAATTCACTTCAGATCTAGGGACATATACAGACTGAAAGTGAAGTAAGTCAGACAGAGAAAGACAAATATCATATGATATCGCTTATATGTGGAATCTAAAAAAATAATGTGATACAAATGAACTTACTTACAAAAAGGAACAGACTCACAGACTTAGAGAATGAACTTATGGTTACTGGGGGGGTGGGGGGGAAGTGTGGGGGAGGGATAGATTGGGAGTTTGGGGTTGACATGTACACACTACTATATTTAAAATAGATAACCAACAAGGACCTACTGTATAGCACAGGGAACTCTGCTCAATATTCTGTAATAACCTAAATGGAAAAAGAATTTGAAAAAGAATAGATACATGTATATGTATAACTAAATCACTTTGTTGTACACCTCAAACTAACACAACACTGTAAATCAACTATGCTCCAATATAAAATTAAAATTAAAAAAAATAAAATTTAGCCAATCTTTCATTGAGGGAAATGGTTTCATTGAAGAAAAGTCAATCGTTTACATTAGGGGTTGCAAACTTTTTCTGTAAAGGGCCACATAGTAAATATTTTAGGCATTTCAGGCAATACAGTCTCTGTTGCAACTACTCAACTCTGTTGGCTGTGGTATAAAGGTAGCCATAGATAATAAATGAACATGCATGGCTGTGCTCCAAGAAAACTTTGTTTACAAAACTAGGTGGTGGGCCAGATTTGGCCTACAGTCTATTACTTGCTGAGCCTTGTCCTGAACTGTAGTATCTCTAAGTGGGACTAGGTAGGTTGGGGAAGAAAAATAAAACTTAGATCAACAGATATTACTTAGAATATCTGCAGATAATCTGGTAACCATCACTAAAGATTAGGGAGTAAAACCCAACCAATCGGCGTATTGTGCTAGGAGTGGGAACAGGATATACAAGAAGACTAGATGAAACTAGATTACGAGTTTTCCATCTGATGAAGAAGAAAGGTCAGTGACAAGCAGCACTAGAGTCAATAAAAGCCAGTGGGGTGTAGAGAACAAAGAGACTACTACTAACTGGACTGATCACAACAGCATTCACAGAGAAGGAGACCTCTGGCTGAACTTGTGAGACGGGTATGATTCAGGTGGGTGAAAACCAGGTGAAGAAACACAACATGAACAAAGGCATAGGCAAGTATGTGTAAGGTGTGTTCACAGAATAGTGAGTTGGCAGATTGGAGCAAAGTTGGAAAGGTGTTTATGGAGTATCACAGAAGATTTTACACATCAGTTTTAACAGTGTGAATACTTTTTGTAGACTTAGTGGGAGGTATTGAGAATTTCTGAGCTTCTAGTACAATGTTCTCTACAAAGCAGGCAACTCAAAAGTATCCTCCTCCTTTAGAAAGACAGTGAGGCTGGCTGCATCTTACATATTCTGAATGTGATGTTACTAACAGATCGCATTTATTAAGCCATTATTATCTGCCTGATAATAACATACTAAGTGCTTTACTATCATATGTCATTTAATATTTATAAGAAAATCACTGAGGTGGTTATTTTTATCCCTATTTTACGGATTAGAAAACTGAGATGCAGAAGTTAACTTACCCAAATCCATCCAGCTTGGAAGAGGCAGAGTGTGGGTTTAAACCTAGGTCTGTCTATAAGCTTTTAATCATTCCCTTAAATGGCTTCTCAGTGCATTTAAACATATCTTTGTGTTTTAAATAAAACATTTTTTAAAACCTCATTTCTAAATTGTCTCTTTGTTTCTCCTACTCATAAATCCCCAATACTATGATTACCTTTCTCATCTTCAGTCGTCCTACTAAATATTTTTTCCAAAAGCAACAGATTCATAATTAAAGATTTAGAAATTTAAATTCTGTTCAAATTTCATGCAATCTGAGTTCACTAATTTAACATAAAATTGTGATTTTTTAAATCAATGCCATATCTATCCATCTCTCTATATAATTATTTTTACATTATTTTTGTCTACATTTTAGGTGGGCCTTGCTTTATGGCACACAAACCATATATTTATTTCACATGACTTTTTGCTCAAGCATAACAGTGGAATACAATTTCAAATAAGTAAAAATGCTTATATATAAAACCTAGAGGGGAATAACGTGTTAACAACAGTTGCATTAAAGTTATGTGATTACAGGTGATGTTTCTTTTTCTCTTATCTAAATTAATTAAAATTGAATATATTTGTGTTATAATTCTAATTGTAATCATGTGAAAATGTTCTCTTAAAAAAAAAAGATTATGAAACAACACATTGGGATCTACTCTACTAAGCAACAAATAAAAGAATTTCTTAATGCAAAAAGTGACTACATTCCATAAAGGTGCCATGATTCTTGGTTACATGTACTTAGAGCTATTAAGACTCATTAATTCACTGGGATCTAATATCAGGGTAGCTGGTATGGGCCTATCTTTGGTTTCTCTAAATTCAATCAATTTAAGAGAAATAAGAGTAGGGGCTTAGTGGATTAGTCACAACAGGCCATTAATCTCTGCACTCTCAATTGTAATCCAGCCTCTACTAAAGTGATTGGGGAAAAAAAATCCCACAAAATACCCAAACACTCAAAAAAGCTCCAAAGCCAGCTCCCTAGAGACCGGCTCATGTAGGTCACAGTTTGCTTGTTTTTACTTAACATCAATACAGCACTTGTCATCTGTCCTATTTCTTTTCACCTTTTGCTGAAATTCTCAGAACAGATATATTTAAAAAGGAACCACGTTGCAATCCCACAAATGGCCTAGCATTTAATTATCATTTTAAAAATCATTCTCTTAAGTGAATATGAAACATAAATCAAAAGTATCTTCTCATGTTGAAAACTTATTGAAAAAACATGTTTAAGGTTACCATGTGTGTAAATTAGTGCTTGAGGAAGCTGGCAAAACTAAATAATGAAAAGAGAGCAACCAGATTCTAGTAAAAATGAACAAGTGACAGTTTTAGAACATGTAAATATTATATATTTTCTCATAAATGGACTGGATCATAATACCTCATATCTTTATTGCTCTGGCCAATAAGCCAATATTTACTAATGTATCAAGCAAGAAAAACTATGAGCACATTCCTGAATCAGGATTTTGTTTATGCCATCATTGTGAAGGTTGAGTATTTACTGGGTCACATGAGACCATATACTGTATTAGAGGCCTTGGTAAGTCTAAACCTTAGTTATAAAATTAAAATATGTCATTAGTTTTTTTTTTAATATTAAAGAAAACTCTGGGCCAGACTCAGTAAATTATCTCTGAAGATCATTTTTATGACAAAGACATGATGGTCTTCTTTCTTATAATCTCTAAAATATTCCCCAAACATCCCAGCTTCCCCTAGTGAATCAGATTCAACCAACCTTAACTGATTATGTGTTATGTGCAGGCATTGTGCTAAACACATTCATATGAACTGGCTCATTTAATTCTCATGTTTTAAATGATATTGCCAAATTCCTTCCTAATATTTCCCAACATGTCTTTTGTTCTTTTAGCTTCAGCTATAACAATACAAAACCCACCATTTATCAAGTGCATATGCCAAGCACTATGCTGCATTTTTAAATTTCAGTCTCCCTTAACTCCAAAGACAGATGCTATTCCTCCAGTTTTCAAAAGAGGACACTAAGGATTAGTTAGAGATTTCAAGTAACTTCTTAATGTCACACAACAAGTAACAGCAGAGTTGAGATAAAATTCTAAGACTTTAATATAAAGACCCGCCCGGCAAGGTTTTCAGTAAATGCTTTTATGGAGTAGTTAGTGATGGCCCCTGGACTCTTTCTCAGGGTCTTACTAGAGAGCTACAAGGTCAGCATTCCACAAATATAGTTTGGGTTAGTCTTTCATTATGCCTTATCCTTACATTTGCCCATCTCAAGAGTCACTTCCCACTTTTCTGCTC
This sequence comes from Balaenoptera borealis, assembly GCF_965194805.1. NCBI lineage: Eukaryota > Metazoa > Chordata > Mammalia > Artiodactyla > Balaenopteridae > Balaenoptera > Balaenoptera borealis. Next base: position 26,566,052 of record NC_138879.1, on the reverse strand, counting down.
ACTCACAACATCCAAAGTTCTTCCTGTAATTTAATCTTGCTGCCTTGACATTTCAAAAACTGGAAAAGTTTAGCATCAACAGTAAACTTTGATAATTTTCTTAAAAGTTTCATAACACTGTAAAATTTCCAAGTTGGAAAGGGACCTAGAAATTAACCAGTCCAATATCCCTGTTTAAAAGGAGAAAACTGGGATTCAGACCAGTAAAACTACATCCTTCACAACACAATACAGTGGCAAAACAAGTACTAACCACAACATGTTCTAACTTCCATCCCAGTAATCTTTTCTTCAAACCACCTGAGCCATTCTTCCCTATAATTTATGAAAATATGCTCTAGGAAGAATACTTAAGTAGGCTCAAATTTCTGAACTTAGAAAAGCTATTTGCTTGTCCTTAACCATGGTTTCCTGTCTCTGATCTGACTTATTAAGCAAAAATAACATCTTGAATGCCATGGCTATTTGGTTTTTGCTTAATACTTTCTGGGAGTGGACCACTATTGAAAGGATCTGTCAAAAAAAGAGACAACAGGCCCAAAATGGAGTCATCTGTGCTAAGGCCCATGTCACCAAACCAAGACTTAATACCTAACCTAACTGCAGTTTCAGTCTTTTTCAGGAATATAATCTTAACCAGTCACTCTGGAATTTCCTGGCCAGCACCAATGAGGTAATCTGCCAGGTAGATTCCTACTGTCCCCCAAAGGAAGGTGACCTTGTCTGAAACAATCAAGTCTTTGCTAGTAACTTTCCTGTCCCACCCTCTTCTGCCTATAAAATCTTCCAATTTGTACAGCTCTCTGGAGCTCCTTTCTATCTGCTAGATGGGATGCTGCTCAATGTATGAATTGTTGAATAAATACCAATAGTATCTTTAAAATGTGCTCAGTTGAATTTGGGTATTTTTAAACAGATGTTTGAAAACTTAATAACTGTTCTACATACTTATTTACTTCCTCCAGGAATTCAAGTGTATTGCTGGCGACTTATACACAGGTTATATATTACTTATGGATATAATATGGTAAAAACATAAAGAACTTCACACTGTTTTACCCAGTAATCACAATACTGAGATGATTGTAAAGAAATAATTCAATAGAAATAAATATCTATAGACAAAAACATATGCCCAAAATGGCAAATCTAGAAATAACATAGCTGCTCAAAAATAGGGAAAAAGAGAAATATAAATAATGCTATTTTAGATGAATAAAATATTATGAAACTATTACGAAGAAAATCATAAATGTTAAAGTGGCAAACACTAGACAATTGTTCACTAGACCATTTTCCCTTTGTTCCTGGGCTTGGGCTAGTCTTGTGACTAGCCTGCAATTCTCAACCTCTTTTGCAATTCGATGTTGCCATGTGATTGACCAGAAGTGAGGTACACAGTTTTCCTGTTAGGCCCATAAACACCTCTCCCATGATCATCCTTCTCACTCTTTTTCCAGCTGTTAATGTTGATGCACAGAACAACATTGGAAGCCATGTCTTGAAGATAGCAGAGACTATCACCCTTGAGACTTCCAAGTCACTACACAGACAGGATTCCTTCTCTTTTATCCCTTCCTCCTCACCAAGCCCCTATTCTCACACACACATACACACACACAAATTGACACCAATTAGACAATTAATGTGAACCGGAAGTAAGCTTCTACTATGTTATGTTACTGAGACTGTGGGGTTTACCAGTCACAAAGTCCTGGATTTCCTAAACTAATACAACTAGGAAGCAACATGGGGGAATACTTAAGATATAATGTAAAAGTTTTTTTTAAGTACAAAGCTTTAAGGGAAAAAAATTTATAATTGCAAACTTTGGGAAATAAAAATTTAGTCTATGAAGAATCAGTTTGTTTTCCTAAATTTTCTTTGATACTATTCTTCTATTATATTTAGCATTAAAATTAACTCAATGACTTCTAGTATCACTCATGTTTGTAACACTAAAACACTTGCATGTACAGTCCCTTGCTTGTAAGGACTATTGATCAAAGAGGAGCATTTCAATTGAACACACAATTAAACTAAACAGCAAATGCACAAATAAAACTGTCATTTTTAATTTGTTTGACACATTTTACCTTTAGATATGGAACATTATAAAACTTTACCTGGCTCAGTCAGGCTCTAATTTCAGCAGTTCTAAAAGCAAGAGGAACCAAAAAAAAAAGAAAAAAGAAAGAAAAAAAAAAAAAAAGGCTGCACCAACTCACGCACTATTTTAATTGCATAGGACTCTCATTTAGCCACTACAACACAGAACTTCAAAGACACAAACTAAAAGGCCACAAAGAACATCTTCATAACAGTGGAAAAACAGGGATGGAACCTGTTAGAGATAACAAAAAATGATGACTTCACTACGTTATATTTCATTCTATAAGATGTGAGTGACTTAGAGCTGGTATCATTACTGTGTACTGCAAGACAGCTAGCCAGTGACATACTTCTATTTACACCCAGGCCATACAACAAACATTTATTATTCATAGATGCCTCACTTTCTAACTATCAGTATAATTTCCATATATCTACTGGAAGATTAACAGTAGGAGCCTTTTTTTCTATAACTTCTTCTTATTTTTTTCTAAAATTAACAAGCAAACAACAAACCACCTAACTGACCATTTCCTCACAGTTATAAAGATCAACTAGGAGATTATAGGCAGAATGTACAGCCAAGAACAGCAAATACACTATGTTCTTTCAATTTCTAGGCTCTTGGAAATACCCGCCTCTGCCCCCCATGGTAAAAACTGTTGGGTGCCACAGTTCTGTTTCTAAAGGCTGGGCAAGGGTGGGGGGGGGGTAAAGTTTTCTGACAGAAGACTGAAAACACCTTAGAAAACAGTTTCCTGTATTGCTCTGCCTCAAGACTAAAGGGTGGGTAGCCTTTTCCCCTAAAGCACTCTAGTTCATTGCTAACTAAAAAACAGTGAGCTTTCTCAAGTGCTGGCTTCTCCCAAGCTGGAACCCAGTGAGAAAACAACCATATCCTTAGCAATTTCCTTTAATAGGAACAGAGATGGCATGAAAAAAGAACAACAATGCATCCATGGATCCTTAATCACCCTAATTCAAGTCTCACAGGATGGTATCTCAGAACACAAAGGAGCAGAAATACATTTTAAACAATGGCGAAGTGCCCTGACTAACGCTGGTTTGTCAAATGCAGATAAGAGTTGAGTCTGAGAAGGAAATACAAAGCTATCCAATAAGTTGCTCCCTGGGAAAGTTCCAGTTCTGACTGCATGCAGTAGAAGCAAGAGGGCAGCTAACAGAGAAGTCTTCTTCATTTTCCCTCCCTCTTAACCTCCATACAAGATCTGAATCTTGTTTCCCAGTCTCCTGTGAAGGAAGGAAAGCCATTCTAAATCAATCCTTGTTATTCATTTATGTATCAACTCACTCATTCATTATTGAGTATCTACTAAAATGCCAGGCTCTAGTTTGAGCAATGGGAAAAAATTGTGTATCACTAAATATACATTCTACAAGGGCAAGGCTGTTTAGCTTACTATATTTTAACTTCTGTCTGGCTCAGTGCCTCACTGATAGGAGGCATTTATTAGCATTTGTGAAATTAATGAACCAACCCATTAAACCCCTTCAGAGTGGGAGAGAATCCTTCCATAAACATGTACCCATATCTGTCCTTTTCAAGAATCCTGTGAGGTATTTATATTATTCCAAAATCATGGAGGAGGAATGGTCCCTACTCACTCAATAAGTGCTGCCATCAAAATTGTTTTCCTTAAAGGTGAAAGGTAACTTGTGTGTATGGCAGGAAGAGGGAGCAGCAGAAGAGGAATATGTTGACTCATATCCTTCAGTAAATATGTTTATTCCAACTGTGGCATTGTTGCCAAATGTGTTGTGAAGCCAGCAGGACTTGGCTCTGGTAAATTCACCTGAAAGTCACAGGCTTCATTTCCTACTGCCAGCCCCTTTGGCCTATGGGCATTAAGTATGGGACAAAGTTAAAGATTAATTCTCCATGTACTGTGACAAAGGTCCCACCTCTTCCGGATCAGGAGGGAAAGGCATTTGTAGACTGTCTCCTTCACAACCACTGAAGATCTTTCCACTTCCATCTTGATGGCACCTTAATGCAAATGAACTCAAACCCAAACACTGGCTACCCCATTACCAGTCCAATCTTGCCAATAAAAGCACTTATGGCTGTGTCATAAAGGCAATCCCAGACCATTCATTAGCATTCACAGCACCCACCCCACCCTTACATGCTATAAATCCTTTAAAGTTTTGTTTAAGATTACACAAGATGAAAACGGCAGAAAGTTGCAGAAAAGATTCAATTACCAAAGGGAATAAAATGATAGTTGCCATATTTCAAAATCTAGGATCAACCAATAGCATCCTGGCTCTTTTTCCTAGGGTAGAAATACAAACTAAGTAAGGAGGTAAATTCTGTAGTCTAAATCTGAGTTATCACAAAAGCTTCTGGGAAGCTACATGGAACTAGAGACGATACTGGAAAATAACTAGTGATCTGGGCCAAACGGAGCATAGCTGTACTAAAGCCAAAAGCTTTAACCCTGACTGGTCTGCTCCTAAAGAAGATAAAGGTATAAACTAGACCTATCCCCCTGAGCCTTAAAAGATGCCCTCCTTGCACAGAGAGGCACAAGGGTAATTTTTACTACTATCATATGTAAGGTATTACTGATATTAGCATCATATTTCCTATATGCTATTCTATCTCGGCCTCATCCATTACACTCCACCCTCTAGTTGTTGCCATACTTACCTCTTCACAGTCCCCTGAATTCATCATGTCCTATCTGATTTCCCTGTGTTTACAAATGTTGTTTCCTATGATCATCCCTCCCCTATCACACTCCTAGTCAATCAGCAAAAATCTTCCAAGCCAACTCTTTAGCTTTCTTTAAGACTCACCCCAAACACCCTCTGACACTATTTACTCACCTTCTTCTAGCCCTTCCACCTCCAGAATGAGTCAGATGCCCCTTCTCTGTCCTATTCACACACTGCTGTATCTCTTTTCACTACAGTACTTATCACAGTCTGCTATAACTACTAATATTTTTAAAATCAGTGTCCTGCTGAAGGTTATGAATTCTTGGAGGGAAAGGTCAGTTGTCTTACTCATTCCTGTTGGATCCCCAGTACCTTAAATATAGAGCACCCTCAATAAATTTTGAATGATTAAGTAAACAAAGGAAGCCATTTCATTTTAGGTCTCTATACGTACTTTATATTAACTGGGCCATTGAAAGGGTGAAATGGGTATACAATTTAGTGGACCACGAGTATACTCTCCCAAGTGAACATGCAGTCTATTGGAAATAAGAGTTGTACAGAGTATAATAAGGTAAAGCTGATGTAAAATGCTTTGCAGTGCTTTAACCATTGGTTTCATGTCAAATAGCACATCTATTACTTGGCACACGATCTTCACAACACAAAAGAATGTATGGATGATTCATTTCCCTTAGCCTTTATCTAATGCTAAAGACATTATTATTATTATTCAAGTACAAAAATGGAGACATTTGCATTTGCTTATTGTGAAAATACTAAATCTCAAAGATTAGGGTACAGGAGGTGCATAGGAGATAGGACAACTCTTTGATTTTTTTCTTTTAAGTCTGTCCCTCAGAATGTCCTATAATGGTCTAATTAATCTATTAGGCCAGTATTTTTTCAAACAGGTTTTGTGAGCAAGAATAAAGATTGACAAGAAGTAGTTGGGTTTCTAAGTTATTGCTTATTGCAATAAAAGTATAAAAGTATCATTAAATTGCACACAAACCTGATTATGTCATTTTCTTTATCTCTACCTTTGCTCCTCATAACTAAAAGATACCGTCTAAAATTCTTACCTTAGCTTGCAAACCCCTTTAAATTGGCCCCAAGTTATTCTTCTAGCCTATATCCAGTCACTTAATCTAACTCATCTATTTTATATGCTCATTTTACCATACTTCTGATACTTTTGTGGGTTTTTTTCATCACTTCTTGTATAAGAACATACTATTCTTGCCTCATGGTATGTCTTTTTCTTTTTTCCTCTTCTTTTGAAATCTCATGTATCCTTCCAACCCTATTTCAACTGTTTTCTCTTCCATAAACCCTACCCCTTCCCCAGTTGCATCTTCCAACTTCTAACAACAGAATTAACTGCTTTTTCTTTATAATTAAATAAATTTAAAATATAAAATAATTAAATATATAAATAATTTAAAATAATAATTAAAAATATAAAAAGCACTCTGAACACAACTCTATCACATAACATGTATACCGTCTTATAAATACTAAGGACCAAGTGTTGTTTGTTAATTTTTGTAATTCCTATGCTTGGCACGCAGTTAGCTGGCAATACTGTTTTGTTGAACACAAAGAAATGACTGAAAAATTAATTGTAATTTACAAAAACAGGTCCAAAGTGTCAAAATAAGTATTGTTTTTGATGATAATGATTTTATGGGAACAGCTCCAATTCACTGAGAGACTACCACATGTCAAGCACTTTGACAGGATCTTACGTACATTTTCTCCAATCCTCATTTTACAGATTTTACAGAGACTCAGAGAATGTAAAGAACTTACCTAAGATCACACAGAGAGTGAATGCTAAAGGTAGTATTCACATTTAGACCTATTTTGGTTCCAAAGCCCACGCTCACTCTTATATGATATGTGTAATTTGGTCCGTGATTACTGTATTCCAGATACGATGCTAGGCATTTACAAATAGTGTTTTGCTCCTTACAATTATCCTGTAGGATCAACAATCTTGGGAAATAAGTACCATCTCCATTTTACAGTTGAGAAAGCTGAAGTCTCCCCAAAACTCAACTGCAATCTCAAACAGATTTGAGAGATTTGAGAGCAGTAGTTGGAGACATGCAATACAAATTTAAAATCTAAAGAAATGTTAGAATTTCAAACAAATTTTAACCAAGTTCAATCCATTGAATCCATGTAAAGATCCATAATAAGAAAAAATAAAAATCACCAAGAAATTAAATATATTAGGACACTCCATATTCTCTCAATTCAACAGCTCTCTAAGTGGGCTCCTCCCAACTTTCCAGTATCTCCTAAAGTGAATCTTTTTTTCCAATTGGGACAGTCTTCACTGTACATCTTACTCATTCCTATCCCTCTCCTTTTGATGATGTGGTCCCCTCCAACTCTTCTATCCAAACCTCTAACATCTACCTAATATCTTCCTTTTCCTTCATGTCTGGACTTCTCTCTTACATAGCATTTATGTACTCTATCAAACAATTAGGCATTATTTGTACTGTTTTATATCATGATAAATTTTGTGCATTACAACTTTGCTTTCACAACTATATCTAAACCATTAAGTATTATTCGTATTATTTAATATCACTCTACATTATGTGTATGTATCTCAACTTTTATTTTAAAGCTATATCTTATGCATGGATCATTCCATAATATAGTAAAGACACAGATACTTTACATTTGTATAACACAAAGAACATTCAGGATCACTCTCTGATGTTTCCCTCAACAATTCTTTGAAATAGGCAAAGAAGGTATAACTTTTCATTTCACAGATGAGGAAACTGAGAGTCTAAGAGGCTAAGAGAATTGTCCAAAGTCACATAGGTAATTAAGGCAGAGTTTGATTGCAGGGTGGGTCTTCAAACTCCCATATTCTTTACACAATGGCCTGCTACTGTACACATTTATGGTACCTGGATGTGTTCCTGGCCTAAACCTCAGGCCCAAATATGTAATGCTTAATTAAGGTGAAAAGGTGGGATGTTAAGTATGACTGCCTAGGGTGGCAATCAAACCCCCCCCTCCCCACCCAAGAAAATGTTTCTCAACATTGACAATTCTTCCCCCCTCCTCCCATAGTGTATTACTCAGGAAGCCTCTCGTCTCACTGCCAGGAGAGTCCCATCTATGATATCTGTCATCTACAGCATCTGTCAGTGAAGAGTCTATGTGACATCACATGGGAAACTGGACTTAAAGAAACCGTATTGCCAATGAGATCATCAGATTCTTTATTGGGGTGGAGCTCTTTTTTATATTTAATGGAACTTTCTATTTCAAATCATATTGACAGCATATGCAGTTTGCCATTTTGGAAGCACCTGAAAGTTGAGTCTATATTGAGTTATAATTTACAAGAAGAAAGAAGAAAATTCTGTTGTTCCCCTGGGAATAAGCACTACTTTGTTCCCAGTGATTTATTTAACTTTCCAAGCCTCACCTCCATATTGGGCTCACAGGAATAAAGTGGGTTACACTCATGACTATGCCCCAAAGCCTAATGTTACCAGTCTCATTTATAAGAGAAAGAAAATTAAGAGACATTTCAAAGTTGTTAAGCCAAGACCTCACTGAAAGTAGGATTTGTACTCAATGTTATAAAATGCACTAATGATTTTTTTTTTTTTTTTGCTTTTAAACAAGTTGTAAGGGAGGAAGGTAAAGGTTCTATTCTATTCCTCACAAACCCTGCAATGCCAGGTTTGTAGGAAAAATATATATTATTGCACACTTTCTCTGTCTGAGACACTGTGCTAAGTAAAAATCATTGACCATATTATCTAATTTAATCTATATAACAAAAGTGAGGTATGTACTATCATCCCATTTCTAAATGTAAACCATTAATGTGAAACCATTTTAATTTTCAGATTGGGAGAGAATGTATGAAACACTCATTTCTTACAGGTATTGCTGATCATAAGGCACTGGGGGCAAATGAGTAACAGTGTTAACTGTTTGAATGACAGTCATGTACAACTCAAACACCATCTTAATTCTAGCTCTAGGCTGCAATCACCCTAAACTTCCACTTCTAAACTCTCTAAGATTTACATCCATTTAACACAATTTACTCTTTCAATTGGAAACATCAAAATAAAAGAATACTTAATAAAAACATTTAAAAGAAATCTTGTACCATAGCATAAATGATACACTGAATTTTGACTTAGAACTGGGTGTGAATCCTCCAAGCTGAACCTCTGTGGCCTTTGGTTGCCTCATTTATAAAATCACCCTACAAATTCTGAGACTAGATGAGTTAAAATATGTGCAATATTGTGTAATACATGTGAAAGTACCACATAATTCTAATTACTATTGCTGTTATTATTATAAATAAACTAACAAGGAAGTAAAGGGAAGTAAAGTATAGGGAAGTAGGATGTGCAGTGTAAATTAAATCAGACAGCTCTCTTTGGACCAAGAAATTCTCTTCTGGTGCTGCTAAGTATTCATTCTCGCTGACATGTGCTGCTTTTGTAAGAAGGGAATGTGCTCTTGCTAGCACAGGGAAATATCATCCTGGTTTTCTCTCTCTGTCTCTCTCTCTCTCTCTCTCTCTCTCTCTCCCTCCCTGACTGTCATCTCCACAGATCTTGGCTGCCTTACATTTTCAGTAAAATTAAATATGAGTCGAACGTAGAGCCCCAAGAACTCCCAGATCATGGCATTCCCTCTTCAGACTAGCTGTGTTGTCCTTAAGCAGGCCAAATTCTCTCAAATGGAAGGCACACATGCTACTTCCCCAGCAGCTAGCCAGGCCTGGCCAAGCTAGCTAGCAGACCCCTAGTCCCATTTACTCAGCTTCATCGCAATCAAATGATTAATGCAGAGCCATCAAACATACAAGCCCAGGTGTCTGTATTTTAAGCAATATAGCCACACAGACCCAGGGAGAAAACTCCTTGGGTGTACTTTCAATTTGGGGGGTGGGGTAGGATGAGGGTAGGAGCCTTTGGTTAACAAAACACTGTTACAAAGTTCCAGAGTGTTCCTGAAAGCCAACTGATATTCAGTCAATATACCTTCTATAGGCCAAATTTACTTCCAAAATTTTCCTTCTGCAGAATGTTTACACTGCAGACTTTTGCTGGCCTTTTCTAGTCTGGTATTCCTCAGTAATGAAACCAACCCTACAAATACATCAATCATAGATGCCTGGTAACTCACTAACAATTAGTACCCGTTTACTAGGCAGGGCAATTGATCCCAAGATGGTAGAGAGGTGCTTTTCTTTTTAAGATTTAGCTTCTATGAATACAGGCTTACATTCCTTTTGGTAAAGCTCATTCATGATTAAATTAAAACTGCAAATCATGCAAACAGAAATGATAGGCCCACTAACCACTCCCTGAGCCACAATTATTTAACCTTAGTGTATTGCATTCCTATACCTCTTAAGGCTGCCAGATGGGAAAACAAAGTCCCCCAAACTGTGGCAAATGTGAGTCATAACTATATTACTAATCAGAATTGTGACATACATGGACATCACTGAATGAGCAGTTCTTCTTATAGAGGGAGGAAGCCACCTTGGCTTTGGAGAAAGAATGGCCTTTTAAAGTTAAGTTTATGAATGTGTAAATATACAGTCCATAATGTTGCATCTCTGCCTAAATGTCTTCATAAAGTGTAAATTAATGCTGATCCTAACTAGGCATTTGGAACGCTAACCTAGTTTTCCATATTTAGCTAATAGCTAGCAATTTTGCTTATACTTTTATCTTCTCATTACATAGCAATGATGATTATTTAGTAAATACATGTGAAAGGCCACATAACAACTCTCCTGGGTTGGAAATAACTCTCTCCTAATGCTTCTATTTATACAATTTAGTTGCTGATACACCAAATCAAGTATAGCTGTGACAAGTATCCCACTAATGCCTCTTTTGGAGGCTAAGAACAGGCCCATGCTCAACTGGTTCCCCTTTGTGCTGGCCTGACCAAATGAAGAGTGGGGTTGGGGACAAAGGATGGGGAGGTCCAGAGCTTTAGTTAATGCTCACCTTTTGTAAATCTTAAAGGGACTCAGCTGGTTTGTCTGATTTGAAATTATTTATGATGCTGGAAAGAGGTAGGAAAAGACTATTTTATAACCAGTGAAATAACATGGAGAAAAGAGAGAGAGTTTGAAAGAGGCATGTAGAAGAGAAAGATGTAAAATGTGGCCTTGTGAGATGCCACCCAGTCTATCCCTGGACATATGACTGATATAAACCTTTACAAGTCACCTGGGAATTTTTCCTCCTAGATGTAGGATGGGTAAAGAGTAGAGGATTTGGAGTGACCCCAGGGCACTTTTTATTGGCTTCTAGGTACACAACATATCTCTAAAGTATTATAGAGGCAAATTTATTACTAGGGTGGCCAAGCCCCAAACAGAATGATTTCAAATAAAAGACCCCCCATTCCCACCCTGAATAATGGTATTTGGAACTGGGTCCAGGATAAGGGCAGACAAGGGTTTTTAATATCCAGAATCTGGTCTGGCTTATAGGGTGGGGATTAGCAGAGCTGAAGGGAGATGCAGGAAACATGTCCCTCCACCCCAGTGCTGCTCAAATATGCCTGCTCACAGGGGCAAGGTTCCTGATCTCCTCTTCTGCTGACTTCATGGGAAGTTGGCTGAGTCCCCAATTCTGCAGAGGGAATGCAGGCAGAGGGGAGTACTGCAAATGGGCCTTACCCTGGGTGCTTAAATGACAAGTGTGGAGGGAAATGGTGTGGACACTGTCAATGGGAGGAAGCACTGAATTGAACTGGGGAATACTGCTTATCCTGGGGCATTTTCTTACATCTCCACTCCACACCCCCAACTCCCTGCACCAACAAGAACACTGCTTAGAAATTAAAATCCTTCCCAACACACACACACACACACACACACACACACACACACGTAGGCACAAGCTCTACTTCATTCATCGCAATGCCCTTGCTTCCCACTAGCTCCTAAAACTAGACTGGCACAAGTAGCCTGAGGTCGGTAAGTCTGAGCCAGTAAGTACATCCTTGCCACTGGGTATTAGGAAAGCTCATCATCTAAACTGGTATTTATGATATTATGTTGTTTTGGATAAGCTTTGCTTTTATTTGGGGTGGTCCTAATGTGTCTGGGGACGGCATGGAGTACCTCTACATCCCTCTGATCCCTGCTAGTACTCTCCAGTCCCCGCAACATCCTGCAGTCTCCTGAAAGTGCCTAGATACCAGGGCAGGGCTCTGCGTCCATTTTTTCAACCAGGAACCACCAGAGTTTGGAAACTTTGAAAGCCAGGGATGGTGGTGGGGTTTGCCAAGGCTCAGATTTCCTCGCCAGAGTTCTCAACCAGGAAAGCAGTTGAAAATCAACACCCATCTGCCTCTTCTTTCTCATCCCTCCACCCCTATTATGTTCCAGGACTCCATGCAGATGCTACCTCCAACACACACACACACACACAGGCACACACACACACGCATGCAGACACACACACACCCCCTTGGGTTTAGAAGGTCTTCAATTCTGAAGGCAGCAAATCCGCAGAGCTGAAAGGGTCTCTGCCACCACCCCTCTCCCGTCCCACCCCGCGAGGCTACTTGATTGTCTACATACAATAAAATCTCATACATTCCAAAGACCACAACATAACCCAAACCCGCCTGTGACTCCAGCGCGTCCCATACCTGATATGCAGACGATGAAATTGGCTTGAAGAAGAAAAAGCACCTCCCAGACTATTTCCATCCTCTGATTCTCATTCCAAGTGCATCACTCGACGGGAAAACAGGGGGGAAGGGGGGAATCCCCACAGGGCACACGCGCACACACACACACACACACACACACATGCACACACGCACACACTTCCTAGCGAGCGCACACTCACACTCCCACCCGACTGTCAGCCAGGGACCCCCAAGATCAATATCGCAGTTTGAACTGTTCCAGCAAATCTCCCCTCGGGCTTGACGGATGTGTGCCCCAGATGTGCTGACACATGTCCGATGCCTCGCTGCCCGGGAAGTCTCCCTGCTCGTCGGTCTCTACTCCTTGCACAAGCGGCGGAAACAGCACTAGCAGCGGCGGCGGCAGCCACCTGAAGCCACCAGCGCTAGGCTCTTCCTGCAAAAACGAGACCCCGATCCTCCTGGCGCCCCAAGAAGTCATAGACGATAGCCCCCCGCCGGGCCTTGCCGCGCAGTTCCGGGCCCCTGGCAGCTCGCAGCTTGCTGGCTAAGCCCAGGCAGTCCGCGACGAGTTGCCCTCGAAGTCCGCCCGCCTCACCGGGGCATGGTCAGAGGGTGGCTGCTCCGCTCCGGGGCCGTTCTCCTCCTGCTTCCGGGGGGAGGAGCAGACACAGCATACAGAGAGACAGAAAGAGAGGCAGGGATTATTGCCCGAAACTGCTGGCCGCCAGCTGCCTCCGCCGACCCTCCCGGCTGCCCAAGTCCGCGCGCAGCCTGCAGCCTCGGAGCCCGGGTCGGGAGGCACGTCCAAGGCCCGGAACGGGAACCGTGGGGAGCCAGGTACCCGGGAGCATCGGGAGCCTATGGGCTCCCCGCGTCGCGTGCGCGCTTTCTGTTCCTCTGCTATTTTCCTGGGCTCCCCGGAACCTCCAGTTGCCTCGCTTCCATCGTCCGCGACTACCGCCGCGGCCGCCGCCGCCGCGATTTTCCGCAATGCAACTGCAGGGGTCGTTATTTCCTCGCCTACGGATCCGGACGCCTCCCGATTCTGAGGGGAGGTGGAGGGCAGGTGGGGGAGGGGTGGAGGAGGAGGGAGCGGGGCTTGGCCAGGTGAGCGTCCTTGCTGCCGCCGGGAGTCCAAATGTCAACCCGGCCGCCAGGTGCCCGGGGTGGGGGGAGGCAGGGCGGGGAGGTGAGGCTTAACGCGGCCAAAAGGAGAAGGAGAGAGCTGGGCGTCGGAGCTTCGGGCCCCCGCGGTAGCCGCCTCGGCCCCAGCGCCGGGGCTCCAGCTCCTCACTCCGCCCCGCCGGGCTTCTTTTGTCACCACCTAGGATTTGCGGAGTTTTTCTTCTCCTTAAAGAGAACTTTGCGCCAGTCAGTTAGGCGCGGGAGACCCGGGCTGACTCATCTTGGGAGTGCTGTGCTGCGCTCTCCCTCTGCTGTGGAATACTGGGGGATTTTTTTTCTTTGCATAATTCATTCCCTTCTCTTTCTCTCGTCCCTCTCCTGCCCCCTCCTCCTTCCCCCTTTCCGCTCCGGTGCCAGTGCCAGAACACTACTTACCCCAGAGTTCTCTTTGCAGGTTCCTAGACCAGGTCCTGCAAGGCCCTCACCTCCCTCCTCCTGAAACTGGGGGAAAACCGTCTTTCCAAGTCAGGGTGCGGGCAGTGGTCACTGCTAACTACGCCTCTGCTTAGCTCCGGGAAGATCCAGGACTATTGGAAACCCGGGCTTTAGGGGAACGGGCTTCCCTTCTTTTCTTTCGTTTATTCTGTTTTTCTTTCGGGAAGCTCAAGTGCTTGGAGGCTTTTGCTGGGCTCCAGAACACTCTGCCAGCAACATTCAGCAGCTTGCATAGATTTTCCCTCATTAAAGGCGCGCGCGCGCCAGCGCGCGCGCACACACACGCCCAGAGCTCGGCTCCTCAAGGCCCCAGGGGAAGGTGGGGGCGGCAGGAGTACCTGCCGCCACCCAGGCCGAGGTCGACGCCGGAGCCTCTCGCTGTTCCGCAGAAGGGGTCGCCGCAACCTGGAAAGGACTTGCTTCCGGTCAACACCTTGTAACGTAGGTGCAAGGGAATCGGAAGGAGACCCTGTGCTCAGGAGTGTTCGCCTGAGAAGGCTGGCAGCAAGAGAAGAAAACTAAAAATCGCAGATTTGTACTGTCTCTATGGCTGCAGTATTGGTCTTAGAAAGCCCAGACTTACCTCTTTGGGAGTGCTAAAGAAGAGGCGGACAGGGTGGGGGAAATCCCTGAAAAGATCTCGGATTTCTCGGCGCGCTTGTTCGGATTGCAAACTATGACGTTTGGAGATTTTGCACAAGCGCGGATGAACACACAACAGACGCAAACACACATAACCCGCAGGGCTTTTTTTTTTTGCACTTTTTACCTTTTGGTGTTTAGAAAACATTTCGGTGTGAGGCGCGGTCTAATAACCGCATAAAGGGTGGATAAATGGAGAAAGAGAAGGGAAATGGGTACAGCAAAGTTAGTGATTCTTCCAGGCTGTGTGGCATCTGAGAGTGCGGGGTTGGAGCCAAAGTATTGCAGCGTTCCCAGGATTTTTTTTTTTTTTTTTAAATAGATCTTTATTGGAGTATAACTGCTTCACAGTACTGTGTTAGTTTCTGTCCGACTGCTCAGGAAGGAGTCTGGCGGGTCTTTTTGCAGAGTGGCTGTTGGGTGCGGGGTTGGGGGTCGAGGGCATGAGCTTCCTGCGCTGGGCAGACTTTGGGAGCCACAGCTGCGTAGTTCTGCTGCCTTCAGGGATTCGAAAAAAGAAACACAGGCAGTCTTGCTTACTTTTTAAGACAGAGGTGTGACTGAGCGATCTGTTCTCTGAGATGAAGGCCAAGGAATCCAGGTGGTCAGCACATTAAAAATCGAGGCCTAAATGAAGGAAGTCCAGGTTTCTTATGCAGGGAGCTTCGAGGCTTAGCAAGAAATACTCTGAGACATCAGAATATTAAAAGAATCTGAGATAGTGAGAATTAACCATTTGGGGAAACATACTGGGGGGGGGGGGGAGGGTGTCTCCGCGTCTTGAAAGTCCACTGCCCAAAAGGGATTTTTGAAGGGAGAGAGAAGAAAGCAGTTTGCTAAAGATGAACAGATTCCACCCTAGGGAGCTTTTGAAACCATGGACAGTGACCTACCTTCTGCACTTGGGAGTGGAATTTGCTTGCCAGCAGGAGAGCTGTCTTTGGAAACAGAAGCACAGTGCCTGGATTTTTATACCAGGACTCATTTATTTACTAATGAATTATGTAAATTTTTTTTTAATTTTTATTTATTATTTATTTATTATGTTTATTTTTGGCTGTGTTGGGTCTTCGTTTCTGTGTGAGGGCTTTCTCCAGTTGCGGCGAGTGGGGGCCACTCTTCATCGCGGTGCGCGGGCCTGTCACTATCGTGGCCTCTCTTGTTGCGGAGCAGAGGCTCCAGACGCTCAGGCTCAGTAGTTGTGGCTCACGGGCCCAGTTGCTCCGCGGCATGTGGGATCTTCCCAGACCAGGGCTCGAACCCGTGTCCCCTGCATTGGCAGGCAGATTCTCAACCACTGCGCCACCAGGGAAGCCCGAATTATGTAAATATTAACTGAGTGCCGGATATGTGTCAAGCACTGTGGCAAGACGCTGGAGTTTTATCACTAAAAATCCATAATCCTTGTTTCAAGAAGCTTATAGACCATGTTTCCTTCTACATTTTTGCCTTACAAGCCAATGCCAATAAAATAATAATTAATTTTCTTATTTTCAGCCTGTACATTCACCTTCAGCCCTCTCAAAGAATATTTAATCTGTTCTCTGCCACTAAGTCTTTTCAATTAAAAAACAAACAGGGCTTCCCCGGTGGTGCAGTGGTTAAGAATCCGCCTGCCAATGCAGGGGACACAGGTTCAGAGCCCTGGTCCGGGAAGATACCACGTGCCGTGGAGCAACTAAGCCCATGCACCACAACTACTGAGCCTGAGCTCTAGAGCCCGCAAGCCACAACTACTGAAGCCTGCATGCCTGGAGCCCGTGCTCCGCAACAAAAGAAGCCACCACAATGAGAAGCCTGTGCACCCCAATGAAGAGCAGTCCCCACTCGCTGCAACTGGAGAAAAGCTTGTTGGGCAGCAACAAAGGCCCAACGCAGCCAAAAATAAAATTAAAAAATTTATTTAAAAAAAAAAGAAAGAAACGGAAACATCAATTCATAAGACAGTATTTAAGTAAAAATATAACATGCATGTATCAATTGTTTGCTATGTGCCAGGTATTGCCAACGCCCTTCCATGAATAATCTTATTGAATCATCCATATGAGAGAAATATCATTATTACTTACATTTTACAGATGATAATACAGAGGCCCAGAGTAGTTATTTGTTCACGGTCTCACAGCTACTAATTGGTAGTGTAGAGATCAGGACCAAGCATTCCAAACTCAGAGGCCATGACACACTATCTTCCTTCACACTCTATAAAATGAAATGTATCATCTCAGGGAAGTAGAGCACAGTCTATGACTAGAAATTAATCAAAGGCAGGATGAAATGCAATGGTAGATTATGCAGTTTAGAACTTAATTACTGTGGAACTGGGAGAAAAGATCACTGGAATTAAGAGTAATCAAAGGCATTTCTTTTCTTTTTTTATGGGGGGGGCACATCACGTGGTTTGTGGGATCCTAGTTCCTAGTTCCCTGACCAGGGATTGAACCTGGGCTCTGGGCAATGAAAGTGCAGAGTCCCAACCACAGGACCACCAAGGAATTCCCTCAAAGGCATTTCTAATGAAAGCATGTGAGTGCCTGCTAAGTGCCATTTCTGTTCTTGGCACTTGGGAGACAACCCTGAACTCAACAGTCCCTCAAAATTTAGTTTCCATGTTAACATTTTCTAGAAGAAAAAACCCAATATTTTCTTGAGTTATTTCTAGGCTTAACCCATGTTTTCTAAGAAATTTTTCATCTTAGTCCATAAAATA
Source organism: Balaenoptera borealis (assembly GCF_965194805.1). Classification (NCBI taxonomy): domain Eukaryota; kingdom Metazoa; phylum Chordata; class Mammalia; order Artiodactyla; family Balaenopteridae; genus Balaenoptera; species Balaenoptera borealis. The sequence continues at coordinate 26,548,579 of NC_138879.1, read as the reverse complement.
ACTCAGGAAAAGCATATATTAAGTTGGAACCTTCTGTCCTCACTCTTTACTGAAGTGTTTATTTTTTTAGCTCATGAAACTAGCAAAAGAAATTTAAAGAAGGCAATGAAGCTAGAAAATATTTATTCTTATCAATTTTTTTCATATTTTAATGAGCTTGTGCCCATATCTTGATAACTACAAAGAATCTCTCTCCACTATATCTGTCTTCATCTTTTGTCTCTTTCCTACTCTACATTTCTCTACTACAAATTCAGTGCAAGTATCTTATACATACAATAGAAAGTCTTGGCTGAGCCCAAGTGTGAGAGCCAATTCCAGTTTTCCCAAAGAAAGCAAGGAATTGAAGTTCCACTCCCTAGAAAAGAGCAATATTGAAATCCTTTTGATTCTTTCTCCACCTTCTCTTTTTCTCAACCCCATAGAAAAAGGAGTGATTCATCTGACTGGTAAAATTTTTGAGAATTTGATATCCATTAGGGCACATTTCTCTGAGGCAGAGCTTCTATATTAGAAGACAAAGCAGACCCATCTCTCTTCCCCACTCCTCCCTTGGTCAACCTATATTCAGGCAAAATGGGTTCACTATTTCAGTATGTGTTTCTAGTCTCCATGCCATATATAACTCAAGAAGAATAGTGGTTGTCTGGGGACGTAGGCACGGGAGTGTAGAGGGACAGGAGAAAGAGGTTACAAAGGAGCAAAGGAAACTTTTTAAGAGTACTAGATATTATCTTAATTGTGTTGCTGGCTTATGGATATGTACATATGTCAAAAGTTGTCAAATTGTGCACTTTACACATGGGAAGTTTATTTTATGTCAGTTATATCTCAAAATTATCTATCAAAATGGATCATTAGCTTTTGCAAATAGAAGCAGAGACTATAATCAGAAATAATCAGAAATATTTAATAAACTGTGGCTGGACTAGGCTTAGAGAAGCTCACTTTAATGCACTGTTGCTGTTCTATGTGAAATGTTACTGTAAAATTACTCAGACTTTGAGAAATATTAAAAATTATAGGAGTTCTTTAATTTGGAAGTTGTCATTCAAAGAAGTAGCTCTAATGTTGTACCTGTATCTTTACATGTTTTATAGGTATTGGACTATTATGTTAAAATATAACTATCCTGTTTGGAACATGTGATAAGCTCCCCTAGTATTAGGTGGGGAGATTTTCCTTGAAGTTAGTGAAAATTATCCAGTCAGTCATTCCTGGAGAGAAGCAAATCTTGGGACAAAAATGAAAACTTGGAAGATGAGCTTTAGAGTGGAGCTGAGCAAGAATACTTACTTTTCACTGAGGATGAGAGGCAAAGGAGTCTGTGCATTCAGGAGCATGTTTAATGGTGATGGCTGGATTCTGCCACTGGGATGTGGGCTATGAGATAGGCAGGGAAGAAGCCTTATAGTAAAGCAGGAACATACCCTGAGGGAAACCAGTAAGACTGGCATGGCATGTGATTCTGTAATCTGAGAGAAATCATATGTAGTAACCAGTTAAAAATTAATCTCTAAAAAAAAAAAAATTAATCTCTGAATGTTCTTCCTTTCTGTTGTCTCTTCAGATGACTATTGATAAACACTGTAACATATTGTGGGAAAATTTGTGTGCCAACACTTCGGCTACAACGATAAGGGGGATTGCAGCAGACCCAAAACTAATGTGGAGGTGGTAGCAGAAGCAAACACATGGTGATACACCAAACTGCAGAGTGAGATGGAAGTGACACAAAGGGCATACCATTGGCAGAGCAGAGAGCTATGTGGAAGAAAGAGACAGGTGAAGACTCTGGTGATGACATGGATTGTGAGCACAGATAGGTTATCCCCGCAGGGACTCTTCAGGAGTTAGTAGGTGGGAGGGAGGAACTTCAAAAGGGGGTCTACGATTCTACTATTCAGCATGAAGACTGAGGCCACCATTCAGTGTCTTAGTTTCCTGTTGCTGCTGTGATAAATTATTATAAATTTAGTGGCTTAAAACAACATAAACCTTTTGTTTTAGTGGGGTATAGTTGTTTTACAGTGCTTGTTAGCTGCTGTACAATGAAGTGAATCAGCTATACGTATATATATATCCCCTCCCTCTTGGACCTCCCTCCCACCCCCCACATCTCACTGATCTAGGTCACCACAGAGCGCCGAGCTGAGCTCCCTGCACTATACAACAGGTTGCCACTAGCTATCTGTTTTACACATGGTGCTGTATATATGTCAATCCCAATCTCCCAATTCATCCCATTCCCCTTCCACCCACCACGTCCACACGTCCATTCTGTATGTCTGCATCTCTATTCCTGCCCTGCAAATAGGTTCATGTGTACCATTTTTCTAGATTCCACATATATGCATTCATATACGATATTTGTTTTTCTCTTTCTGACTTACTTCACTCTGTATTACAGTCTCTAGGTCCATCCACATCTCTACAAATGACACAATTTCATTCCTTTTTATGGCTGAGTAATATTCCATTGTATATATGTACCACATCTTTTTTAGCCATTTATCTGTCAATAGACATTTAGGTTGCTTCCATGTCCTGGCTATTTAAATAGTGCTGCAATGAACATTGGGGTGCATTGTGTCTTTTTGAATTATGGTTTTCTCAGGGTATATGCCCAGTAGTGGGATTGCTGGATCAGATGGTAATTCTAGATTTTTAAGGAACCTCCGTAATGTTCTCCATAGTGGCTGTATCAATTTACATTCCCACCAACAGTGTAGGAGGGTTCCCTTTTCTCCTCACCCTCTCCAGCATTTCTTGTTTGTAGATTTTTTGATGATGGACATTCTGACCAGTGTGCAGTGATACCTCATTATAGTTTTGATTTGCATTTCTCGAATAATTAGTGATGTTGAGCATCTTTTCATATGCCTCTTGGCCATCTGTATGTCTTCTTTGGAGAAATGTCTATTTAGGTCTTCTGCCTATTTTTTGATTAGATTGTTTAAAACAACACAGACTTTTAATCTTTCAGTTCTGGAGGTCAGAATTCTGAAATAAGTCTGAAGTGCTGCATTGTTTCTGGAGCCTCAAGGGGAGAATTCGTTCCTTGCCTTTTCCAGCTTCTAGAAGTTGTCCTCATTCTTTTGCTCATGGCTCACTTTCGGCAGTTGCTTTACTCCAACCTCTTCTTCCATCATTATATCTCCTTTTACTCCCTAATTCCCCTTTTTCCTTATAAGGATCCTTGTGATTACATTGGGTTCCCTGTATAATCCAGGATAATCTCTCCATCTCAAAATCCTTAAATTAATCACACCTGCAGAATTCCTTTTGCCATGTAAGTTAAGATATTCACAAATTCTAGGGATTAGGGTGTGGACGTCTTTCTGAAATAGGATTTCTTCTCATCCATACTGAAATTTGTAACCAACATAAGGAATTTTATTTTTTAGAGGAGATAGTGGATAATTTATTCCTATAAAATGCTATTCCTTATTTGTTATTTAAATTTTGACAGATGAATAATGACAAGGAAATGATACACACTAACTTTATGGTGTTTTGGTCAATAATTTGGGCATCAGTTTGGAAATTAGGGACACCCATACTGCACTTTTCTTCTTTTCATTACAATTAATCACTCTCTCAAGTATGCAGCCTTCTGAACTCAAGATTTTACAAGTGGAAGACTTATTTACAATGAATAAATAGCAGGCATTCTGCAAACTATTTCTGAAAATTGAATAGGTTTATTTGTTTATCTGAATAACTTCAGTCTTTCTTACATTTGTGCCATGGATTTGATGGTAGATTTGATGGTACATTTCAAGTGCACATTAATGCATTTCAGACCGGCTCTAATGCAACTCCCTTAACTTTCAGGTGAGAAGATGGAGGCTTAAGGCTTAAATGATGTGTCCAAGTTCAAATATAGACAGAAGCAGAAGCAGAGTCAGAGTCTGACTCTTGTGTTCCTAATTATTTACTTTTAAACCTGTGTTGGTTCACAAACTGGCTCCAGAGGCCGAAGAAAGAGGCGGAGCACTCCAGATTAGGAGGTGGCAATTTTAATCAGCAAGAAAATTTACAAATGAGGCTTGTATTGGGCAGTTGGCTGCAAAATGAGTAGATCTCCGTACCTACCCACCAGAATCTTAGATGTTTATATAGAGGCTTTAACTGGGTTCAGTCACATATTCAGCCCAGGTGATCTCACAAAACCTTACTCTCTCAAATCTGCATCTTTTAAAGGGCTCCCACTTTGGGAATGGTGAGTGAAACATATATTCCAAGGACAAGCAGGAGCCTTGATTGCCAGGGTCCAGCTCTCAGGTCAACTGTTGGTCACATCCTCTCAATTACCTCCTCCAACGACCTTCCATTGCTATCATTCCTTCTACTGTTACCAAGTAACACATTGCGGCAGCTGAAATACAGATAGTAAATATATCATCCAAATTTATGCAACTTTGTGAAAGATGTTTTTCCCAGATTTTCTGCTTTTGGTCCAAAACACTTTCAATTCTACCTCACTGTGTGCGTGTGTGTGTGTGTGTGTGTGTGTGTGTGTTTGGTTTTGTGGTTTTACGTTAAACAGTTTCCAGTGAAGTTTTATACCAACAAGAATCTTCTCCTTTTCTCCTTAAGCCAGCTGCTGTTGCTGCTTCAAGTAGCAATTATAGATCAATATAGAGGATTTTAGTTCCATAATGATTCTCAGGTTTAAAGAAAGGCTTTAATTAGTACAACAGTCTGTTACCATCTCAGCTTATATAATTTTGGAGGTAACATTAGGTGTTAAAATAACTGGCCAAAATTTTTTTCACATTGCCTTCCTAATGATTACCATTAAAATTATAAGTATTTACCTTTTTATTTTGCTTTTGAACAACATACTCTGGTTTACTACTCAGCATTTTCTACATGCTGGATTATAGAGTCATATATCCCATTTATTTATTAAGGAAACCTACAAATAATTAATGTGGCAGACAGACCTACCCCAAATATTTGGAGGCCCAGGATAAGAGTAAATTTGATGGATCTTTCCTCCCCAAGCCCATGGCCCTCTCTTCCCACTCTTGGCACTGTCTAAATTTGCCAGGGGCCTCATGGTGGGTCTTTCAGGCTTACATGAGATGCCTCAAGCTCAAGTGCCTCAAGCCTATGTTTTTTACGCATACATATAAATCCTTGGTCACACTCTTGATCCTAGGTATGCACTTACCAGAATTGCAGTCTACCCTCAAGGAAATAGAGCTGCCCCCTCCCTCCACCCAATAGTATTAAACATCAAATGTTTGTGTGAAATAACATTGAATAAATTAAAAACATTGAAGATGTTCAAGAGTGAGGAAGGTGTTACTGGAAGTCTCTAAAAGGAATCCCACTTCCAAATCAACACAGGGGTCTCCACATCTAGTTTATTTTCTTCTCCTGCAATTGGGATTTTCAGGTTTTTATCCAACTTTAATAAGAATTTTTATCCCTGATACTGCTGTGTGGCTTTAATAAAGCAGGAGTTGATTTACCGTAGTAGGAAACCTACAAAGTTCTGGATCTACTCTCTGATTTCTGCTAAACAGAGCAACAGAGAAAACTCATTAAAACAAAATGAACTTCCTACCAAGCAGAACAGGAGAGGTATAATATAAGTAGTCATACTCTATGACAGAGTTAACAAAAGTTGAGATCAAAAGGGGTTGTAAGACTAAAGTTTTGGGCTTCCCTGGTGGCGCAGTGGTTGAGAGTCTGCCTGCTAATGCAGGGCACACGGGTTCGAGCCCTGGTCTGGGAAGATCCCACATGCCGCGGAGCAGCTAGGCCCGTGAGCCACAATTACTGAGCCTGCGCGTCTGGAGCCTGTGCTCCGCAACAAGAGAGGCCGCGATAGTGAGAGGCCCGTGCACCGCGATGAAGAGTGGCCCCCGCTTGCCACAACTAGAGAAAGCCCTCGCACAGAGACGAAGACCCAACACAGCCAAAAATAAATAAATAAATAAACAAAGTAAACAATGCGTTTAAAAAAAATACATTAAAAAAAAAAAGACTAAAGTTTTGTTACAAAAATATAAACATGCTATTGTCAGGTACTGTAAAATATTGAGGATGTGGTAAATGTCACATAAACTTATAATCAAGTGATGGTTTTCAACTCACTAGTTCAAACACTCTCTTAATGAAACTTTGAATCTTAATGAATCTTTGAAGACCTTTCTTTATGAGCTAATATTACCTTATGCTGAATTTCCCCTTGGGAGGGAGAAGGACATAAACATTATTTGTGAAAATATATTTCACTTAAATCTCTAAGTTATTATTTCTATAGGAAGAGGAATTAAATGGATATGAATCAAATCTTTAAATGGTCAACTATTTTAAAATTCTCTTCAAGTCACTAACTTCTCTCATAATAAAATAGTAATTTCTGGTGGCTGTTTCTCACTATTCTTCCCATAAAATGTGAAATAGATTGGCATCCTGCCCTCTTCACTTCAGGTTTTTTGTTACAAAATAAATGAACGAGATCTATTTTTTCCTCTTGTAAAAGTGAATTTCAGAAGGAGGTGGTAATTTTGAAGGTGTTGCCATAATAATTTTTGGATTCAGTTCAATCAATAACTACTTGAGCTAGTTTTTCATTAACTGAAGGAGTATGCTCCTTATAAGGCAGGATGTGAGTGCCACGCCCAAAGAGTTCCCTTCAGGAGTTTCCTAAAATTTTTAAGAAAATTGACCTTAATATATTTGAACTCTTAAAGAGGTGCAGGGTGACAGTGTCACAAAATCAAATGATGGAAAGCTTGGATAAGGTCCATTGGCATAAAAAAGTTGGGTCTATAATGGTTCAGAGAGTGACTTTTATCTAAACTGTTTTGCCACTGAATGCTATCAAGAAGAGCATCTTCTATTACTTTCACTTGCTACCAGCTATCTACTTTTAACCAGAAGGGCGCAACCTTGAGTCAGCCTGGATATACTTTATCCCTATGGAGAAGCAATGACCAAACTTTAAATGAAGGTAACTAGAGGTAAGGGAACTTAAGAACCTCAGTCTGTTTCCCACTTTGGGGAAGACATTTCTGGCTACTCTAGTGGAAACCCAAACTAGAAAATGCAGACCCAATGAACCAAGTAGGGTCCTGTCAAGAACACAAAAACCAAGTTATTTTTCTGAGATAATTTAATGTGGAGAATTGGTTGAACAGGCATTGGAGGACTAAAAAGCGAACTGAAAAGCCTATAACCCAGAGAGAGTAACTGTAGGAAGTAGATACCACCATTATGACTGGGGAGACAAAGCAAAGATGTCAGGGTTATCAGAACCTAGAAGCCTGGAGGAGGGGTTCTTGATGATCTGGCATCTGTACCTCTCAAGAGAAAGTGCTTTGCATTGATGCTGTTACCTTAGAAGCTCAGAGGAGGGGATGTAACTCAGACCTCTGAGGAGGGCATGTTGCTCAGCTGGTACTTATATCTCTGATGCAGCACAATGAAGGCTGGTTTTAGACTGTTGGAAGAAACTGGAAAGTGGACCAACTGCTGCTTGCTGAAGCAAGAGTTTTTGCTGGGGAGACACTTGCAAAAACTGAAAGAATCAAGTCCTTTCTCCTACCTCAGGTCTTCTAATCTCCCTCTAGCACCCTCTGTTGGCAAAACCTAACAGAGACCAAAAAAAAATGTGTTTGATAAAGACCTAGCCACAGTATCACAGAATTTGGAACTAAAAATATGATAGTTTAATAATTGACACATCCACTATTCCAATAATGACAGGACTTTGATGGAGGAAAAATTATCATCTAATGTGGTAGAGCTACATCAGTTGTTATAGTCCAGGATTTTGAAATGAAGTGTTACTTTACAGCTGCTTTTCACAGTGCTTGATGATGTTGAAGCAGTACTTTTCTCTCTGATTCACCAGCAGTTCTCTTGTTTAACCCACAGCTTCATAAATATTTGACTTTCCCAAATCTGATTTTGTGTTAATCTTTCACTGCCCTATGAAACTAAGCAGGCTACCCTACAGTCTCTTCTCCTACCATTGAATTTGGCATCTCTTAGCCTTCGTTTGTCCCACCATAGTGAAAAGCTGAGCCCTCCTCATAATCATGATTGATTAATCAGTTTCCAAAATAGCCAGCAGCATCCTTGGTGCCTCTTCCATGTCCCTAGAACCTGAAAAATAACGATGTAGATGAAAAAATAAAAGATATGTCTTCTAGTCTGGAGACTTGACCCTGAGGTCATCTGAGTTAAAGAAGTAATACAGCTGACCTACAGACTTCAAGACATTTGTAGGAACTCAGAGAGAGAATGTCCAGTATAAACCATAATATTTGAACAAAGCTTGATAGCAGAAGTTGTCATCCTAAATTCAAAACTGTGCTAACCTTAGGCTCTGTGGAGAACACAGTGGATAAAGAGTCACTGAGCCATGAATCAGAAGACTGGCATTTGAATCTGAAATATACTTTTCACCAGCTATGGAATTTCAAAAGGTGTTTAAACGCTTAAAGCCACAATTTCTTTTGCAAAAACAGGATAAAAACATTTTTCATATAGAATTATTGAGATAAGTACATGGAATAGTATAAATAAAAACATTTAATATTGTACATGATTGGTATTTAATAATTATTAATCTAAATCTATATAGAATTATAATTGGAAAATGCAATACATGGTTCGTGAAACATGCAAACCAGGAATTTTAAAATATCAAATACCAGACATTTAGGATATATCGAGTTATGGTTCTCATGTATCCCATCCTTATATCCCTTCCCACCCACCCCCAGGCAATATAATCGTCTTTGTTTAGCTGGTGGTGTTTGTTTGGAGTTTAAGGAAGGTGAAGTAAAGGGGAGTAGACAATTATACAACCAGATATCTCTATTTTAAGCAAATATTTACTTGACATTAACTAACTAAATCTTTTTTCTTATTCTTATCAAGGAGTAAAAACATCAGGAAGATAAGATTTGAAGGAGAAATGAAATAGGAATCAGAAGACATAGGTTAAAATGTCATTTTAATGTCACTCTGCCATTTAGAAGTTGTGTGGGCAAGTTACTTCCCAGTCTGAGTTGTTTAGTTGTTGTTTTCATTTCATTTTTTTTCTTTTTTTTTTTTTTGACTCTGTAATAGTTTTGTTTTTTACTATAATAGGTGGATTAGTATCTACCACATTGGGCTGTTTTGAGGAATAAATGAGATAATACACACAAAGTGCCTGGTATAACAGTAAGCCTTAAATACATGGGGCCATCATTGTCAGCTCCTGAGCACTCAGTTTTTGTGGACAGATCAGTGAGATATGAATTTGAGTCCTGGCTTTGCTGCTTCCCATCTCTATAATCTTGGGATCTTGGTTAAGTCACTTAAAATCTCTAGACCTTTGTTTCTTTAGCTTTAAAAATTAAAAGATTCATACTGAATCTCCTTACTTCACAGGGTTACTGGGTAGTGGAACTGATGAAAAAATCAGTGCAAAACACTTTATATATGTGTGTGTATACATATGCATGTATGTGTGTATATGTGTATATGTATGCATATTTTTGTATGCATGGCTATATATATGTAGGCATATACATATATACATACACCCACACATACACACATAGACCTTGATTTTGAAGGTCTCTTAATATTATGTAATCTATGGTAGTCCTGGGATTGGAATTTACTGATTAATGAAAGGAAAGGGCAGCAAATTTCAGACTCTGCTGTAACAGTTGAGGGAAGCAAATGTAGCCTCTCATTTGCTACAGATAAATATTAATATCTTTGTTCCATTCATTAATAATTAATTGCCCCAGGCTCTGACTCAAATATAATTGTACCTTATGAAAGCTCACAGCAGAGAAATATTGTGCAAAATGCAAAACATCAATTTTATAAGTAACAAAAATTCAATTAAGTTTAGAATAAATGTGTGAGTTCGCAACCCAAGCTTAACATACAGCCATGTAATGTAAATAGATTTGGAAAACAAAATAACAAGGGTGTGACAATTTATAAAGTGTGTGGAAAATCCAGCATTGCTTCCACACACTGACAAAAAAGGTACACATTACAGGAGAAGAAAATAATTTTTGACATTTTTATTGTGCTTTATAGCCACAGCAGTCCAATAAGTAGCCTGAATAGGAGGCTTCTCATACAGCGAGGCTTGAGGAGAAATGACAAGGTAAACCTCCCAGAATTATGTCTTCCATGTGCCTTTGGTGGGGTCTGGAATTCTTCAGTGTTGGTGAAATTCTTGACTTTAGATGTGCATGAGTGAAAAATATGACCATGAACTTGGCATCAGAAAGTTTGGGACCTGGTCTGCACATTACCTTTTATTTGCTATGTAACTATGAATAATGCTTCCTAACATCTCTGATCTTCAATGTATACATATGAAAATTAGGCACTAATATTATTAAGTAGGCATTAAAATAAGATCTTTTGTTAAAGCGCTTTGTATGTATGATGGAGGTTAATGAATGTTACATAAGAGGTGAAATATAATGTTAATTTGTTGATTTTTAGTATTTTTCATTGTGTGTTTTTTTAATTCACATAAAGCAAAATTTGCATGTTCAAATAACTTTGTTCTTCAAAGGAAAAACTTCTGAAAAGGACTTTTTCAACAATTCCATCATTTTGCAAAATAGTATGACAATCCTTATTTGAAAATGATTTTAAAAACAGTCATGCCAAAACTAAAACAACTATATTACAGTTGCAACCATTTTTTTACTTCTTTTTTATTTTATTCCCTATTCAGGAATTTAGCCCAAATTAAAAATGAATTCTAGCTGTTGGAAAATTGTCATTGCAGGTGTCTCAACTTTTGACAAAATATTCCATCAAACTGTATTAGCCTATTTATAAAATGTTGTACCCACATTGGCCCATCAAAAACACATCATTAAAACATTGCCTGAATGATGCTCTTGTTAGGTCAAAAAACACAGACATTATAAAACACTAATCTGATTAATTTCAATTCATTCAGCAAGCATTAAAACTTTTTGTATGCCAATCAAGCACAATGAAGGATGACACAACATATATGCACACACATATAGACACAGACAATTGCAATAAAGTACAAATGTTGTCACTGAGGTACAAACAGAGTGGGGTGGGGTCATTTAAGCTGGGTCTTGAAGAATGAGTAAGAGTTCACCAGGTGGAAGAGATAAAGAATAGTTTTTCAGGAGGAGTGTGCAGAGGTTCAGAGATAAGACACAGATGTCATATTTAAGAAACTCTAAGTAGTTAGTGTATTGTAGTTTGGTGTGGCTGAAACATTGACTGTGGGAGGGATATGGAGGGAGATGACGCCAAAGAAGTGGCAGGAAGCCTTATACGTCAAGCTGAAGAGTTTGCCCTGCAACCATTTTTTTAAAAATAGGAAATGTATCAACAGATTTTATCACTCACTTTCTTCAGTGAACTTGAACTTGCCATTAATGAATGAATCACAGGCTTTGGAAGCAATTTCTAAGACAGATATCAGAAATGTTCTGAATAGTGATAATATGAGTGGAATCCCTGTATTAGAGCACAGTAGGACTGGAAGGGACCACTCAGACCACCTCCTGCAGCTATCTATTTAATGCTAAATCTCTCTCTATAGTTGTGCCTATCAATGGTTGTCCAGGCTGTGCTTGCACACCTTGAATGATGGAGGGGTAAACAGAAAGTTCCAACTCACCAACTAATCCCTAGACAACCAGCCCCCAAATGAGGTTACCTAAGTGTTTTCCAAAAGTCACTTCATTAACATAACAAAAGCCACTTTAATTGCTCTTCTCACTCAGGATAATTCAAAGGGTTTTAGGAGCTCTGTGACAGAAATGAGAGGGATACCAAAGATATATTTCCTATTATACATCACAATATCAGAGCAAGAGATGTTGGGGCCTTGAACCAGGGCAAGTGTTTAGATTTAAGGTCTGTTTCAAAGGTAGTATCTACAGGACTTGGTGATGGTTATAGAGATGGAAGAAATAGAGGAGCTAAGAAATTCATTACGGAACACATGCATATCAATTTTTGTAAGCAGCTGAAAGAATCAGTAGGTCCAGAAAGTTTTATTCACATGTGAACAATAATATCCTGACACATCCCATTGACAACATGGCATAACCAATGCAACACTGGACTAAGAACTCACACTTTTCTGAACTTTGTCACTTATAATTTGACCTTGAGCATGAAATTTCTCAGTTTCCTTATATGTAAAAATTAAAGTATATGCAAGATGCTCTCTAAAAGTCCATTTACTTCACTTGTGCAGTCTTGAAGGATTAAACATAACCTTTGTTTGCTAATAGATATTATGAACCCTTTAGTGACATTGGGAAACTTTGCTTCATATGGGAAGTATATCCTAACTGAAAAGCATATAGAATTCCCCATTAGGAATGTACCCAGTGAATTGAGATATCATTTAAAGCTTGCATAGAGTTCCATTTTAATGATCTGACCTAATAAAACAAAGTGAATAAATAGAAATTTGCCTTACTAATGCCTGGTTCAGAGGAATGAGGATCAATCTAGTTATTATACACCACTATATGTTTGACAGTGTTTCGAGTTTCTTCAGTCAAAAGATTAATCTAAAAAGTCAGTAAATGTTCAGTGGGGGAAGAAATACACAATGATTGAATTACATATTATAGCTTCACTGATTGACAGAGAAAGTACTGAGATATTTGGCCTGGTAAATTGAAACTCTTTTGCATGGGAATAAAAAAAGTGGAAACCTTGATGGTGTAATCAGAGCATGTTAACACACTGTTATCATTTCCAATATGTTTCCTCCTTTTTGCAAAAAAAAACACCAAAAACTGACAGGATCTGGTTTGTTTACACAAAAGATCCTCCAGTCCAAGATCATGGCATATAAACATAAGAGCAGCAATAGCTAAAGATGGAGGGGAGGTAGAAATGGGAAACATTTGGACAAAGAGGGAGAAGAATTTAGAACAGGAGAGAGGGCAAATTTGAGCATTATACCTTCCTCTTCCAATATTGAGGAGGGAAAATTCTTCCATGAACCTTGTCAAATTCCTCTTATTAACTCTTGTACTCTTCCTGCACAGAAAAAAAAAAAAAATGTTTCCTTCTAAAATCAACCAAATAAATAAGAAGTGAATTTCTTTTGTGATACCTTTTTGTTATCATTTTGGTTAACGGTTCTCAAGCTGTAATGACCATAGGAATCACCTGTGGAACTTGCCGAAAATGCAGACTTCAAGACTCCAACCCTCAAAGATTCAAACTTGATATCTAAGGTGGAGCGCCCAGCTTACCTTTTTACCAAGCATCCCAGGTGATTCTGATGCAGATGGTCACAGATGGCATTTGAATATCCATCTCTTAAGAGGCAACAGCATATGTAGTCAGGTTCTTCCCCTTCATTGTATCATAGTTGCGCTGATAATATTAATTTTTCTTGTTTGGGGCATTTATCCTTGCTGAAATTAAGCACACCAGGAAAATGAAGGCATAGGTAAAAATTTTTATTCCAGCTCAGTAGCATTCAAGGTAAGAAAAATTAAATGGCAAAAGCTGATTATTTTATACTACTAAAGGTACAATCTCCAATAAAGAGATAATAATTATGAACATTTATGCACCAATTAATAAAACAGCAAATATATTTTTTAAATGTAACTTTTAAAAACAGAAAAAATTCTATAGAGTTTTAATGCAACTATAAATTGTGTAATTGAAATAGTCTAGTAGCTAATTTTATTCAGTTTCCTCTATATTTAAAGGCAACACAAACCTTTATTGATTTTAGTCAAAGCATAACAATTACTCGATTGCTTAATTAGAAGTTAATTCAGTAGTGAAAAGCAGAGCATAGGATGTGAACAAAACAAAAACAAGCTGAAAATACTACTTGAAACCAAAGCTAAAATGAAAAGCCAGTGAATGGCTAAGACTTAAAGTTAATCAATAGCATATAACAGTGATTTTAAGTGACAGTAGATTTCAGCAGACCCTATTTAGATGTATAGGGTAGTTTTTATTTATCTAAATGAACTTTTACTAGGTTTACTCTTTTCCATCAACTGTAATCATGTATATGTTTATCTATCATAAATTCATGAAGCGTTTGTGTGTGATACACTAATGGGTGGAAAGACTAGTATAACCACAAAACAGTGATTAATGAAAAATTATTTCTCTTTGCTTCCAGAGTGAGTAAGTAAGTAAAAAAGCACTATAGTCTTTGGTAACTTCCTTGCTTTCTGGTATGATGAGATATTGATGCCAAATCTGGACTCTGTACCCTGACATGGAATTAAATCTCAGAGACAGTTTTGGGTGAAGTAGAAAGGAATATCTTTATTGCTTTGCCAGGCAAAGGGAGCCACAGCAGACTAATGCCCTCAAAGATGTGTGTCCTGACCTGGAGGGGGATAGTGAGGAGTTTTATAGTAATGGTTCAAAGAGGGTGTGATCAGCTCATGGACATTCTTCTGATTGGTTGGTGGTGAGGTAAGTGGGAGTCGGCATCATCAACCTTCTGGTTCCACCTGGTCTGGGGTCTACGTGCTTGTGGGCAGCACACAGTTAACTTCTCCCACCTGGTAGGGGTTTCAGTACCTGCAAAACAGCTCAAAGATATTGTTACTTGTATCCCTTGAGGGGGAACCAGGACCCTGCCCCCAAGGCTGCACTACTGTTTCTTGACTGTTCCTCAGTTGTCTGCACATCCCTTCCTTTCCCTAATTAGCAAATGTTTGAACCTGCCCATTGGAACTCAGGGAAGATCATGGAGGCTGGATGAAGCCTATTTCCTGTAACCAAGAAATGGGGGACACAGAAAAAATTTTGTGCCCAGGAGGCCCACATGGTCCTGCTTGGTTTCAATATTACATGCTCATCTTATAAAACTCCTGTCCAAGAGCTAGAATCAACAATTTCTCAAATAACCTTGGTATTAAAACTATAATCTGTGTGGAAGTGTTGTTCATTGCTCATGGGTTGGCCATTGTTTCTAGACCTTTTCAGTGGATTGAATTATGGGGGAAATATATGAGTATATATTTCATATGTACATTGATATATGTGTATATATGTACATATATGTCTTTGCACACATTTACATGCATACTAATTTTTATATATTTATATTTAAAGATAAAGCACATTATAAGTTTATACTTCCAATTGAAATGTAAGCTATTAAGTTTTAACTTAATCTCATCAATCTTACATCTATACATGTATCATTCTCTCATGTCAGAAGTCTTTGTTCCCAGTATCACTAACATAATTTCTAATTTTTTAAATTCCAAAATTCATAATAGTCTCAGAATAACAACTCCAATGCTACCTCAAAGGCATGAACTAAGACTTTTTGTTTAATTATTAATCTTACTGTCCTTGGATGCATCTTATTAGAGATATTCGGCATAATAAATGTTTTAAATTGCTCAAAATAATTATTCTATGTATGGCTATGCTACCAACTCAATATACAGCCAGGTTCCTCTGTTTCATTATGATTTCCATTTTTAGGAACTGCTTTTTAAATTTTATTTTTATTTTCTAGTTATGTTAAATATTTGATCCCAAGATTAAGCATATAAACAAGATATATTTAGCAATTTCTAGCTTTAATTTCTGTCCCCTACAACCTTTTCCTTTCCCTTAGGTTACCATTTTAATTTTTAAATATATCAATTATTTTTTTTAAATAAGCAAACCCAGCACACTTATTTGTATACTCTCTTTTTAAACACTTTCCCCATCCACCTTGCATTTTCACTTATTATCATAAAGATTCCTTTATAACAGTAAATAGATGATATACTGTATTTCTTGTACTAAGTATTATAAAGTAATTTTACACCTGTAACACAAATCAACCTAAAAATCAATAGATTAAGATAGGGACTCCGACCAAATTCTGTGCCTTCAGTACTCTGTAATTAGCAAGTGAAACTACATTTGAATGGCTACTGAAATTTTCACCAAGCAATCCAGTTCTGTCAGCTCTTTTCTGCTCGATATAAGCACATTTTCTTTTGAATAAACAAATGTTTAAAGAGCTTCATGCCAGTGTTTTGTATCTAAGATACACGAGATGTCTATTTGAGGCAGGAGATAAATGGGCCCCAGGTGAGCAGCTGGAGTTCATTCCCTGTGGACCAATACTCCAAGATGATGATAACTGGAGAATGATAGCAGAGGCTGAGCCCTACCCAGATAAAAGATAAGAGACCACATATTTCTCATTCTCAAAGTCAAGGAGACCTTCCTGACAAAACACCTCCTTGGAGGTCAAAAGGCAGGTGATGTCAAACTACCCATAGGCCTCTTCACTGGAATCCATCTTGGCTAAGAGATGTGTGTGCGCACATGGGAGGATCCTGAGATGTACCAAATACAGACTCTGAACCAGGCAAATCAAAATGATTGGCCAAAGGAAACCCAGAAGAAATGTCCCATATAAGTGATTTAAACTACCATGAAGGTGCGACTCTCTCTCACAGTCCACCTGTATGTCTGTCCACACATACTGTACTCTTTTTCTTCTAATAAATACTTTACTTGTTTCACTACTTTCCATCTTTGTGGGAATTCTTTTCCACAAAACTGAATGGCCAGGGCCTTGTCACTGACCACTGGTCTAGTGGCTAGGATTCAGCGCTCTCACTGCTGTGGTCCGACCTCAATCTCTGGCCAGGAACCGAAACCCTGCTTCAAGCCACTGCAGGCTGAGGCCACCCGAGATCATGTTTGGTTCCAAAACCCGGGAATTCAAGGTATACTACAGGCTTCACCCAGTTGCGGCTTGAGGCCCCTGACTTTTGCTCCTGCTTTTTTTCTCTTGCTCTCCACTTCTTTTTCTTTTCAAGACTCACATGGCATAACCTCTGTTCACCCACTGCGTTATGGCTCCCCCCAAAATTGGGAGTGGCAGGGGTATTCTCCAGGCCATGCAGATTCAAATGACGCTTGGGTGATAGCTGACACTGTCCTTTGGGACATGGTGGAAACGTGATTTCCAACCGTGAAGGAGTCCAAGGGGTCCCTCTCTCTCTCTCTGTCCTGTATGGAACCCTCCACTACGCCTTTCCTTCCCACCTTACTCTCACAGCACTTCATATCTCTGTGCCCTTTTAGGGAGGGATTTTCTGGGCATCATTCCTAAACTGCATCCCAGCCACTGCCAAACTTGGTGTTGCCTGTGTCAGACAAAATCGTCAGGTGATTCCCAATTCTGTCTTAGCTGCCAGACAGATAGGGCAAAGGATTTTGAGTTCTTTTCTTGTCTAGTTTCTCACCTCACTCAATGCCCAAAATTTACTATGAGAATTTCTCCACCTCCCAGCCCTTGAGCCTTGAACCCTGTGCTGTTTTCCATAGCGCCCAACTCCAATTTCTCCAAGGATTCCTCTTTGCATCTATCAGACCCCCTTCACTCCAGGCCTTGGCAGCCTACACACTACTACAGACAGCCTATCATACTGACCACTACCCAGCAGCCTGAATTATAAACTTTGTAGATGTTCAGTCATGAGGAATACACCCCAGCGTAGAAAGACTTATCATAGACATAAACTCTATAGACAACGGATCCTTCCTAAGGAAAGTCCTGGCAACCAGTCTGCACTGGTTCAAATGTCCTCCCCGGCCACATGGGGGGACACCTTGCACAAGGTACCAAGGAAGACCAGAGATGTCTGGTCAGGAGTTGATGGGAGAGTAGAGGATGCTTGAAACCACATCAGGTTCAAAGGGAGGATACCCTGAATCCCTTAGGTTAAAGCCTCCCGGTAAATGTTTCTGGGATTCTAGATTCCATTTCTAGGAGCGCTCTCTCGTTCTTGGTTGCAGGTTACCGAACATAGGAGGGTCCCCCTCCAAGCCAGAAGAAACACCTCTGGAGTGTATCCTTAAGAACTAGAAATTTTTTTTTAAATAGAGGGCTAAAAAAGGAAAAACGTAATTTCTACTGTAGCAGTGCCTGGCCTTTGCATAAGTTGGGGAATGGAGAAAAATGGTCTTAAAATGGATCTCTCAATTATAATACGATTCTACAATTGGATCTTTATTGCCACAGGATGGGAAAGTGGACTGAGGTTCCCTATATTCAGACTTTCATAGTCTTTTACCAAAATCCCGCCCTATATGGCTCTTGTATTTCAAAATCTGGGGAACCAGAAAACTCTCCCGACGTTTTAGATTATCCCCTTCTAAGCTCTTCTGTCTCTCGGGGGGAAACTAAGCTCTCCCTACTCCTGACAGTAACCCTACTTCTCCGGAGCCACCTAATTCTCCAGAGTCACCTACTTTTCCCAGTCTCTCTGACTGATCCCAAACTCCACCTCCCTATGTGCCTCCATACCCTCCGTTACCCCAAGGAAGAGAGACTAGGCCCTCTGTGTTAACTCACAGTGGAGCTTCCTATTACCCAGGATCAGGGAAATTATGCCCTCTTAGGGAAGTGGCAAATGGCGAAGGGACAGTCATAGTACATGTACCCTTCTCTTTAACCAACTTAGCCCAATGCAAACAGAGACTGGGCCAATTTTCTGAAGACCCTAGTAAGTTTGTTGAAGGGTTTCATGCCCTAACTCTGGTCTATGATTTAGCTTAGAAGGATATTCAAGCAGTGCTGTCTACTTGCTGTACTTCTGAAGAAAAACAGAGAATCTGGACAGCAGCCCAGGGGCACGCTGAGCAGTTTGCCAAAGACCAACCCAAAATTATGCTATGGGTGGAGACACAGTCCCAAATCAGGAACTCCCTTGGAATTATAATTCCTGGGTGGGAATAGAAGCCAGGAAGCACATGATTCAATGTGTATTAGAAGGGATGAGAAAGTGTATCAAAAAGTCAGTTAACTATGAAAAGTTTAAAGGAGCGACCCAAGAATAAAAAGAAAATGCAGCTCTCTTTTCACGGGCAGCTTGTGGAGACTTTTAGAAAGTATACCAACATAGATCCCTCCAATTCCGAATGTTAGCCCCTTTTGGGACAGCACTTTATCAGCCAGTCTGCCCCTGATATTAGGTGGGAACTCCAAAAGTTACAATTAGGCCCACAAAACCCCATGCCCCAACTCCTAGATGTGGCTTTTGGGGTATTTAATAATGGAGATCAAGCTCAGGAGGAAGAGAGAAACCAACGTGAGAAAAGGCAGACCAGGTTTCATGCAAAACTGATAGCCATTGTTGTCAGCCGTGCTTTGTAACCTCAGGACAACCCAAGGGAGCCAAGAAAGTTCAACTATCCATCTGGAGGTAAGACCAACAAGTGGGGAATCTACAAATAGATGTCAACTGGTCCCTGTGGCCGAGATTGCCAGAAAGAGTCCCCTGGGCCATGCCCAGCCTACAAGCAAACAGGTCATTGGAAGAGGTACTGCCCTCAGTCCTGAAGGGGAAGGGGGGCTCCCGCTCCTGAGATGACCATGTTGGACACCTGAGGCAGCCCAGGGATTCTGTCGGCTCTCCCCCATGAGATGTCTATCTCATCAAGGAGCCCAGGGTGGTCTTTGACATGGCAGATAAGAAGATTAATCTTTTAGTTGATACGGGAGCCACTTACTCTGTCTTAATTTCTCATCCTGGACCTCTTTCCTCCAAAAGCTGTACTGTGACTTGTGTCCTCAGAAAGCCTCACACACATTACTTTACTGGGCCTCTCACTTGCCAATTTGAGCAGCAGTTTATTTTGCATGCCTTTTTAGTTGTGCCTGAGTATCCTACCCTACTTATGGGGAAGGACCTTCTGAGATCCCTTGGAGCCATACTCCAGTTAGGAGGCCCCGAGCAGCCCCTTATCTTGATTCTGACTAAGACAGACCAGCCGGAAGAGCAAGGTTCTTTTCCCAGCCATATTCTACAAGCAGTGGACCCTTCAGTATGGGACAAAGGAATCCCTAGAAGGGCCATAAACGCCCAACCTGTAAGAATTAGCCTTATCTCAGAAGCTGCCTATCCTAACAAGAGACAATAGCTTATAAAGTTGGAAGCGAAGAAGGGTTTACAACCCCTCTAGATAAATTCTTAAGGCATAGCATCTTGGTGCCCTGCCAGTCTCCATGGAGTACTCCTATTTTGCCAATTGTTAAGACAAATGAGGAGTATAGGATGGTACAAGACCTTAGAGCAGTAAACAACACAGTGGTCCCTATACATCCCCTAGTGGCCAAACCTTATATATTAGTCCAAATCCCTGAAGACGCTAAATGGTTTACTGCAAGGATGCCTTTTTTTGCATCTCAATTCATCCCTCATCACAATATCTGTTTGCCTTTGAGTGGACTAACCCCGACTCAGGCCAAATGTAACGATATACCTGGACAGTATTGCCTCAGGGGATTCGGGACAGCCCACACTTGTTTGCTGAGGCCCTAGGAAAGGAACTAAGGGAAATACACCTAAAAGAAGGTGCTATTCTACAGTATGTAGATGATATATTAATCTGTAGTCCCTCCATGGAGGCCTTAGATAAAAATACCATTGAAGTCCTTAATTTCCTTGGGGCCCAGAGTTACAGAGTCTCTCAGACAAATGCACAAATCTCAAAGCAACAAGTTAAATATCTGGGACATATTATAAACTCCAGAAGTAGACAGTTATCTCCAGATAGAAAACAAGCTATATTAGGCCTAAGCACTCCAAAGATGAAGAAACATCTCCTTACCTTTTTGGGCATGGCAGGATTTTGTAGAATTTGGAGTTTCATTGAAAATGGAGTCAGGAGGGCAGGGTATGTTATCATGAGTGCTCGTAGAGTCATAGAAGCAAAACATTTGCCAACTAACACCTCGGCCCAAAAGGCTGAACTGATAGCTCTAACCCGAGCCTTAACCCTAGGAGAAGGAAAGATTGTAAATATATACACAGACTCAAAATATGCCTTCTTTGTTTTACATGCCCACTCAGCTATCTGGAAAGAGACATGACTTCTAAATGCAAGAAATTCCCCTATAAAATATGGGGCTGATATTTTAAATCTCATATATGTGGCTCAAAAACCAAAACAGAGAGCAGTCATCCACTGCCACGGACACCTAAAGGGATCTTATCAAATTTCCCTAGGAAACAACAGGGCAGATCAGGAAGCAATGGAAGCAGCCTTGATGCTCATAACCAAAACGGCATTAATCTCATCCCTTACCCCTTCTAACATTTTACCCAGGGACTCATCTTCTGAAAAGACCTGGGCACGAGACATAGGGAGAACTAAGGGAACAGATGCCTGGTGACACATAGATCTGAAATTGCTCATAACTCTTTCTGACCAATAGAAAATTATTAAGGACTACAGGATTCTCTCCATCTGGGGAGAGATGTAATGTCTACAATTGTTTTCCAAACTTTTACCAGGAAAGGGCTCCCAGAGACAATCAAAAGCTTACTCAAGCCTGTGCCCTTTGTGCCACCCATAATCCAGGAGGCAACCTCAAGCCTCCCCTCTTGTTAACCCAGTCCAGTGACATGGAACTTAGCCAGGAGAGGACTGGCAAATAGATTTCACTCAGATGCCCTCTTTCCAAGGCTTCAAATACTTACTAGTGTTTATACATACTTTTACTGGGTGGTAGAGGCCTTCCCCACTGGAACAGAGAAGGCAACTGAAGTGACTAAGGCACACCCAAAGGAATTATTGCTGGATCTGGGTTGCCCCGTCACGTCCAGAGTGACAATGGACCTTTTTTTTTTTTTTTTTAACATCTTTATTGGAGTATAATGGATTTACAATGGTGTGTTAGTTTCTGCTTTATAACAAAGTGAATCAGTTATACAAACACTTATGTTCCCATATCTCTTCCCTCTTGCACCTCTCTCCTTCCCACCCTCCCTATCCCACCCCTCTAGGTGGTCAGAAAGCACAGAGCTGATCTCCCTGTGCTATGCAGTTGCTTCCCACTAGCTATCTATTTTATGTTTGGTAGTGTATATATGTCCATGCCACTCTCTCACTTTGTCACATCTTACCCTTCCCCCTCCCAATATCCTCAAGTTCATTACCTAGTAGGTCTGTCTCTTTATTCCCGTCTTGCCACTAGGTTCTTCATGACCTTTTTTTTCCCCCCTTAGATTCCATATATATGGGTTAGCATACTGTATTTGTTTTTCTCTTTCTGACTTACTTCACTCTGTATGACAGACACTAACTCCATCCGCTTCACTACAAATACCTCCATTTCATTTCTTTTTATGGCTGAGTAACATTCCATTTTATATATATGTGCCACATCTACTTTATCCATTCATCCGATGATGGACATTTAGGTTGCATCTATGTCCTGGCTATTGTAAATAGAGCTGAAATGAACATTTTGGTACATGACTCTTTTTGAATTATGGTTTTCTCAGGGTATATGCCCAGTAGTGGGATTGCTGGGTCGTATGGTAGTTCTATTTCTAGTTTTTTAAGGAACCTCCATATTGTTCTCCATAGTGGCTGTATCAATTTACATTCCCACCAACAGTGCAAGAGGGTTCCCTTTTCTCCCCACCCTCTCCAGCATTTATTGTTTCTAGATTTTTTGATGATGGCCATTCTGACCGGTGTGAGATGACATCTAATTGTAGTTTTGATTTGCATTTCTCTAATGATTAATGATGTTGAGCATTCTTTCATGTGTTTGTTGGCAATCTGTATATCTTCTTTGGAGAAATGTCTATTTATGTCTTCTGCACATTTTTGGATTGGTTTGTTTGTTTTTTTATTATTGAGCTGCTTGTAAATCTTGGAGATTAATCCTTTGTCAGTTGCTTCATTTGCAAATATTTTCTCCCATTCTGAGGGTTGTCTTTTGGTCTTGTTTATGGTTTCCTTTGCTGTGCAAAAGCTTTTAAGTTTCACTAGGTCCCATTTGTTTATTTTTGTTTTTATTTCCATTTCTCTAGGAGCTGGGTCAAAAAGGATCTTGCTGTGATTTATGTCATAGAGTGTTCTGCCTATGTTTTCCTCTAAGAGTTTGATAGTGTCTGGCCTTACATTTAGGTCGTTATTCCATTTTGAGTTTATTTTTGTGTATGGTGTTAGGGAGTGTTCTAATTTCATACTTCTACATGTACCTGTCCAGTTTTCCCAGCACCACTTATTGAAGAGGCTGTCTTTTCTCCACTGTATATGCTTGCCTCCTTTATCAAAGATAAGGTGACCATATGTGCATGGGTTTATCTCTGGGCTTTCTATCCTGTTCCATTGATCTATGTTTCTGTTTTTGTGCCAGTACCAAACTCTCTTGATTATTGTAGCTTTGTAATATAGTCTGAAGTCAGGGAGCCTGATTCCCCCAGCTCCATTTTTCGTTCTCAAGATTGCTTTGGCTATTCGGGGTCTTTTGTGTTTCCATACAAATTGTGAAATTTTTTGTTCTAGTTCTGTGAAAAATGCCAGTGGTAGTTTGAAAGGGATTGCATTGAATCTGTAGATTGCTTTGGGTAGTAGAGTCGTTTTCACAATGTTGATTCTTCCAATCCAGGAACATGGTATATCTCTCGATCTATTTGTATCATCTTTAATTTCTTTCATCAGTGTCTTATAATATTCGGCATACAGGTGTTTTGTCGCCTTAGGTAGGTTTATTCCTAGATATTTTATTCTTTTTGTTGCAATGGTAAATGGGAGTGTTTTCTTAATTTCACTTTCAGATTTTTCATCATTAGTGTATAGGAATGCAAGAGATTTCTGTGCATTAATTTTGTATCACGCTACTTTACCAAATTCATTGATTAGCTCTAGTAGTTTTCTGGTAGCATCTTTAGGATTCTCTATGTATAGTATCATGTCATCTGCAAACAGTGACAGCTTTACTTCTTCTTTTCCGATTTGAATTTCTTTTTTTTTTTTTTTTTTTAAACATCTTTATTGAAGTATAATTGCCTTACAATAGTGTGTTAGCTTCTGTTTTATAACAAAGTGAATCAGTTATACATATACAATATGTTCCCATTTCTCTTACCTCTTGCATCTCCCTCCCTCCCACCCTCCCCATCCCACCCCTCTAGATGGTCACAAAGCACCGAGCTGATCTCCCTGTGCTATGCGGCTGCTTCCCACTAGCTATCTATTTTACATTTGGTAGTGTATATATGTCCATGACACTCTCTTACCCTGTCACATCTCACCCCACCCCCTCCCCATATCCTCAAGTCCATTCTCTAGTAGGTCTGTGTCTTTATTCCCGTCTTGCCACTAGGTTCTTCATGGCGTTTTTTTTTTTTTTTTTTTTTCCTTAGATTCCGTATATATGTGTTAGCATACTGTATTTGTTTTTCTCTTTCTGACTTACTTCACTCTGTATGACAGACTCTAACTCCATCCACCTCATTACAAATACCTCCATTTCATTTCTTTTTATGGCTGAGTAATATTCCATTGTATATATGTGCCACATCTTCTTTATCCATTCGTCTGTCGATGGACATTTAGGTTGCTTCCAGGTCCTGGCTATTGTAAATAGAGCTGCAATGAACATTGTGGTACATGACACTTTTTGACCTATGGTTTTCTCAGGGTATATGCCCAGTAGTGGGATTGCTGGGTCGTATGGTAGTTCTATTTCTAGTTTTTTAAGGAACCTCCATACTGTTCTCCATAGTGGCTGTATCAATTTACATTCCCACCAACAGTGCAAGAGTGTTCCCTTTCCTCCACACCCTCTCCAGCATTTATTGTTTCTAGATTTTTTGATGATGGCCATTCTGACCGGTGTGAGATGATATCTCATTGTAGTTTTGATTTGCATTTCTCTAATGATTAATGATGTTGAGCATTCTTTCATGTGTCTGTAGGCCATCTGTATATCTTCTTTGGAGAAATGTCTATTTAGGTCTTCTGCCCATTTTTGGATTGGGTTGTTCGTTTTTTTGTTATTGAGCTGCATGAGCTGCTTGTAAATCTTGGAGATTAATCCTTTGTCAGTTGCTTCATTTGCAAATATTTTCTCCCATTCTAAGGGTTGTCTTTTGGTCTTGTTTATGGTTTCCTTTGCTGTGCAAAAGCTTTTAAGTTTCATTAGGTCCCATTTGTTTATTTGTGTTCTTATTTCCATTTCTCTGGGAGCTGGGTCAAAAAGAATCTTGCTGTGATGTATGTCATAGAGTGTTCTGCCTATGTTTTCCTCTAAGAGTTTGATAGTGTCTGGCCTTACACTTAGGTCTTTAATCCATTTGGAGTTTATTTTTGTGCATGGTGTCAGGGAGTGTTCTAATTTCATACTTTTACATGTACCTGTCCAATTTTCCCAGCACCACTTATTGAAGAGGCTGTCTTTTCTCCACTGTATATGCTTGCCTCCTTTATCAAAGATAAGGTGACCATATGTGCGTGGGTTTATCTCTGGGCTTTCTATCCTGTTCCATTGATCTATATTTCTGTTTTTGTGCCAGTTCCAAACTGTCTTGATTACTGAAGCTTTGTAGTATAGTCTGAAGTCAGGGAGCCTGATTCCCCCAGCTCCATTTTTCGTTCTCAAGATTGCTTTGGCTATTCGGGGTCTTTTGTGTTTCCATACAAATTGTGAAATTTTTTGTTCTAGTTCTGTGAAAAATGCCAGTGGTAGTTTGAAAGGGATTGCATTGAATCTGTAGATTGCTTTGGGTAGTAGAGTCGTTTTCACAATGTTGATTCTTCCAATCCAGGAACATGGTATATCTCTCGATCTATTTGTATCATCTTTAATTTCTTTCATCAGTGTCTTATAATATTCGGCATACAGGTGTTTTGTCGCCTTAGGTAGGTTTATTCCTAGATATTTTATTCTTTTTGTTGCAATGGTAAATGGGAGTGTTTTCTTAATTTCACTTTCAGATTTTTCATCATTAGTGTATAGGAATGCAAGAGATTTCTGTGCATTAATTTTGTATCCTGCTACTTTACCAAATTCATTGATTAGCTCTAGTAGTTTTCTGGTAGCATCTTTAGGATTCTCTATGTATAGTATCATGTCATCTGCAAACAGTGACAGCTTTACTTCTTCTTTTCCGATTTGGATTCCTTTTATTTCTCTTTCTTCTCTGATTGCTGTGGCTAAAACTTCCAAAACTATGTTGAATAATAGTGGTGAGAGTGGGCAACCTTGTCTTGTTTCTGATCTTAGTGGAAATGGTTTCAGTTTTTCACCATTGAGGACAATGTTGGCTGTGGGTTTGTCATATATAGCCTTTATTATGTTGAGGAAAGTTCCCTCTATGCCTACTTTCTGCAGGGCTTTTATCATAAATGGGTGTTGATTTTATAAAAACCTTTCTCTGCATCTATTGAGAAGATCATACTGTTTTTCTCCTTCAATTTGTTAATATGGTGTATCACGTTGGTTGATTTGCGTATATTGAAGAATCCTTGCATTCCTGGAATAAACCCCACTTGATCATGGTGTATGATCCTTTTAATGTGCTGTTGGATTCTGTTTGCTAGTATTTTGTTGAGGATTTTTGCATCTATGTTCATCAGTGAAGTGGCCTCTAGTTTTCTTCCTTTGTGACATCTTTGTCTGGTTTTGGTATCAGGGTGATGGTGGCCTCGTAGAATGAGTTGGGCAGTGTTACTCCCTCTGCAATATTTTGGAAGAGTTTGAGAAGGATAGGTGTTAACTCTTCTCTAAATGTTTGATAGAATTCGCCTGTGAAGCCATCTGGGCCTGGGCTTTTGTTTGTTGGAAGGTTTTTAATCACAGTTTCAATTTCAGTGCTTGTGATTGGACGGTTCATATTTTCTATTTCTTCCTGGTTCAATCTCGGCAGGTTGTGCATTTCTAAGAATTTGTCCATTTCTTCCAGGTTGTCCATTTTATTGGCATAGAATTGCTTGTAGTAATCTCTCATGATCGTTTGTATTTCTGCAGTGTCAATTGTTACTTCTCCTTTTTCATTTCTAATTCTATTGATTTGAGTCTTCTCCCTTTTTCTCTTGATGAGTCTGGCTAATGGTTTATCAATTTTGTTTATCTTCTCAAAGAACCAACTTTTAGTTCTGTTGAACTTTGCTACTGTTTCCTTCATTTCTTTTTCATTTATTTCTGATCTGATCATTATGATTTCTTTCCTTCTGCTAACTTTGAGGCTTTTTTGTTCTTCTTTCTCTAATTGCTTTAGGTTCAAGGTTAGGTTGTTTATTCGAGATGTTTCCTGTTTCTTGAGGTAGGCTTGTATTGCTATAACTTTCCCTCTTAGAACTGCTTTTGCTGCATCCCATAGGTTTTGGGTCATCGTGTCTCCATTGTCATTTGTTTCTAGGTTATTTTTGATTTCCCCTTTGATTTCTTCAGTGATCACTTCGTTATTAAATAGTGTATTGTGTAGCCTCCATGTTTTTGTATGTTTTACAGATCTTTTCCTGTAATTGATATCTAGTCTCATAGCGTTGTGGTCAGAAAAGATACTTGTTACAATTTCAATTTTCTTAAATTTACCAAGGCTTGATTTGTGACCCAAGATATGATCTATCCTGGAGAATGTTTCATGAGCACTTGAGAAAAATGTGTATTCTGTTGTTTTTGGGTGGAATGTCCTATAAATATCAATTAAGTCCATCTTGTTTAATGTATCATTTAAAGCTTGTGTTTCCTTATTTATTTTCATTTTAGATGATCTGTCCATTGGTGAAAGTGGGGTGTTAAAGTCCCCTACTATGGTTGTGTTACTGTTGATTTCCCCTTTTATGGCTGTTAGTATTTGCCTTATGTATTGAGGTGCTCCTATGTTGGGTGCATAAATATTTACAATTGTTATATCTTCTTGAATCGACCCCTTGATCATTATATAGTGTCCTTCTTTGTCTCTTGTAATAGTCTTTATTTTAAAGTCTATTTTGTCTGATATGAGAATTGCTACTCCAGCTTTCTTTTGATTTACATTTGCATGGAGTATCTTTTTCCATCCCCTCACTTTCAGTCTGTATGTGTCTCTAGGTCTGAAGTGGGTCTCTTGTAGACAGCATATATATGGGTCTTGTTTTTGTATCCATTCAGCCAGTCCGTGTCTTTTGGTGGGAGCATTTAATCCATTTACATTTAAGGTAATTATCGATATGTATGTTCCTATTCCCATTTTCTTAAATGTTTTGGGTTTGTTATTGTAGGTGTTTTCCTTCTCTTGTGTTTCTTGCCTAGAGAAGTTCCTTTAGCATTTGTTGTAAAGCTGGTTTGGTGTTGCTGAACTCTCTCAGCTTTTGCTTGTCTGTAAATGTTTTAATTTCTCCATCAAATCTGAATGAGATCTTTGCTGGGTAGAGTAATCTTGGTTGTAGGTTTTTCTCCTTCCTCACTTTAAATATGTTCTGCCACTCCCTTCTGGCTTGCAGAGTTTCTGCTGAAAGATCAGCTGTTAACCTTATGGGGATTCCCTTGTGTGTTATTTGTTGTTTTTCCCTTGCTGCTTTTAATATGTCTTCTTTATATTTAATTTTTGATAGTTTGATTAATATGTGTCTTGGCGTGTTTCTCCTTGTATTTATCCTGTATAGGACTCTCTGTGCTTCCTGGACTTGATTAACTATTGCCTTTCCCATATTAGGGAAGTTTTCAACTATAATCTCTTCAAATATTTTCTCAGTCCCTTTCTTTTGCTCTTCTTCTTCTGGGACCCCTATAATTTGAATGTTAGTGTGTTTAATGTTGTCCCAGAGGTCTCTGAGGCTGTCCTAAGTTCTTTTCATTCTTTTTTCTTTATTCCGCTCTGCAATAGTTATTTCCACTATTTTATCTTCCAGGTCACTTATTCGTTCTTCTTTCTCGGTTATTCTGCTATTGATCCCTTCTAGAGTATTTTAATTTCATTTATTATGTTTTTCACCATTGCTTGATTCCTCTTTAGTGCTTCTATGTCCTTGTTAAATGTTTCTTGCATTTTGTCTATTCTATTTTCAAGATTTTGGATCATCTTTACTATTATTATTCTGAATTCTTTTTCTGGTAGACTGCCTATTTCCTCTTCATTTGTTAGGTCTGGTGTGTTTTTTCCTTGCTCCTTCATCTTCTGTGTGTTTTTCTGTCTTCTCATTTTGCTTATCTTACTGTGTTTGGGGTCTCCTTTTCACAGGCTGCAGGTTCGTACTTCCTGTTGTTTTTGGTATCTGCCCCCAGTGGCTAAGGTTGTTTCAGTGGGTTGTGTAGGCTTCCTGATGGAGGGGACTAGTGCCTGTGTTCTGGTGGATGAGGCTGGATCTTGTCTTTTTGGTGGGCAGGTCCACATCTGGTGGTGTGTTTGGGGTGTCTGTGGCCTTACTATGATTTTAGGCAGCCTCTCTGCTAATGGATGGGGCTGTGTTCCTGTCTTGCTAGTTGTTTGGCATAGGGTGTCCCAACACTATAGCTTGCTGGTCGTTGAGTGAAGCTGGGTCTTGGTGTTGAGATGGAGATCTCTGGGAGATTTTCGTCATTTGGTATTACATGGAGCTGGGAGGTCTCTTGTGGACCAGTGTCCTGAAGTTGGGTCTCCCACGTCAGAGGCACAGCCCTGATGCCTGGCTGGAGCACCAAGAGCCTTTCATCCACACGGCTCAGAATTAAAGGGAGAAAACAAAGAAAAAAAAGAAAGTGGATAAAATAAAATAAAGTAAGATAAAATAAAATAAATTATTAAAATAAAAACAGTAAAAAATAATTATTAAGAAAAAAAGAGAAAAAAAATTTTTAAGTAAAAAAAAAAAAGGACAGAGAGCACCCTAGGACAAATGGTGAAAGCAAAGCTATACAGACAAAATCTCACACAGAAGCATACACATACACACTCACAAAAAGAGGAAAAGGGGAAAAAATAATATGTCTTGCTCCCAAAGTCCACCTGCTCAATTTGGGATGATTCGTTGTCTATTCATGTATTCCACAGATGCAGGTACATCAAGTTGTTTGTGGAGCTTTAATCCGCTGCCTCTGAGGCTGCTGGGAGAAATTTCCCTTTCTCTTCTTTGTTTGCACAGCTCCCGGGTTTCAGCTTTCGATTGGGACTCGTCTCTGCATGTAGGTTGACTGAGGGCATCTGTTCTTCGCTCACACAGGACGGGGTTACAGGAGCAGCTGCTTCGGGGGCTTTGGCTCACTCAGGCCGGGGGGAGGGAGGGGTATGGATGCAGGGCGAGCCTGCAGCGGCAGAGGCCAGTGTGACGTTGCAGCAGCCTGAGGCGTGCCGTGCGTTCTCCCGGGGAAGTTGTCACTGGATCATGGGACCCTGGCCGCGGCGGGCTGCACAGGCTCCCGGGAGGGGCGGTGTGGATAGTGACCTGTGCTCGCACACAGGCTTTTTGGTGGCAGCAGCAGCAGCCTTAACGTTTCATGCCCATCTCTGAGGTCCGCGCTGATAGCCGCGGCTCACGCCCGTCTCTGGAGCTTGTTTAGGCAGCGCTCTGAACCCCTCGCCTCATGCACCAGGAAACAAAGAGGCATGAAAAACTCTCTTGCCTGTTCGGCACCTCCAGACCTTTTCCCGGACTCCCTCCCGGCTAGCTGTGGTGCGCTAACCCCTTCAGGCTGTGTTCACGCCGCCAAGCCCAGTCCTCTCCCTGCAATCCAACCGAAGCCCGAGCCTCAGTTCCCAGCCCCCGCCTGCCCCAGCGGGTGAGCAGACAAGCCTCTCGGGCTGGTGAGTGCTGGTTGGCATCGCTTCTCTGTGCGGGAATCTCTCCGCTTTACCCTCCGCACCCCTGTTCCTGCGCTCTCCTCCGTGGCTCCGAAGCTTCCCCCCTCTGCCACTCGCAGTCTCCGCCCGTGAAGGGGCTTCCTAGTGTGTGGAAACATTTCCTCCTTAACAGCTCCCTCCCACTGGTTCAGGTCCCATCCTTATTCTTTTGTCTCTTGTTTCTTTTTTCTTTTACCCTACCCAGGTACGTGGGGAGTTTCTTGCCTTTTGGGAGGTCTGACGTCTTCTGCCAGCATTCAGTGGGTGTTCTATAGGAGCAGTTCCAGAAGTATTTCTGATGTATCTATGGGGAGGAAGGTGATCTCCACGTCTTACTCTTCCACCATCTTCTCCTCTTCCCCCCAAAATTGGCAGAAGATCTAAATGGACATTTCTCCAAAGAAGACATACAGATTGCGAACAAACACATGAAAGGATGTTCAACATCACTAATCATTAGAGAAATGTAAATCAAAACTACAATGAGGTATGACCTCACAGCAATCAGAATGGTTATCATCAAACAAATCTACAAACAATAAATGCTGGAGAATGTATGGAGTAAATGGAACCCTCTTGCACTGTTGGTTGGAGTGTAGATTGATAGAGCCACTATGGAGAACAGTATGGAGGTTACTTAAAAAACTGAAAATAAAACTACCATATGACCCAGCAATCCCACTTCTGGGCATATAGCCCGAGAAGACCATAATTCAAAAAGAATCATGTACCACAATGTTCATTGCAGCACTATTTACAATAGTCAGAACATGGAGGCAACCTAAGTGTCCATCAACAGATGAATGGATAAAGAAGATATGGCACATATATATAATGGAATGTTACTCAACCATAAAAAGAAATGAAATTGAGTTATTTGCAGTGAGGCGGATGGACCTAGAGTCTGTCATACAGAGTGAAATAAGTCAGAAAGAGAAAAACAATACCATATGCTAACATGTATATATGGAATCTAAAAAAAATAAAATTTGTTCTGATGAACCCAGGGGCAGGACAGGAATAAAGACGCAGACATAGAGAATGTACTTGAGGACATGGGGAAGGGGAAGGGTAAGCTGGGACGAAGTGTGAGAGTAGCATTTACATATATACACCACCAAATGTAAAGTAGATAGCTAGTGGGAAGAAGCTGCATTGCACGGGGAGATCAGTTTGGTGTTTTGTGACCACCTAGAAGGGTGGGATAGGGAGGGTGAGAGGGAGATGCAAGAGGGAAAGGATATGGGGATATACGTATACATATAGCTGATTCACTTTGTTATACAGCAGAAACTAACACAACATTGTATGGCAATTACACGCCAATAAAGATGTTAAAAAAAAAAGACAGAAAGAAAGCAGATAAGGGAGGAAGCATTAGCCTCATTTGTTCTTTTCATTAGGAAAGCACAAGTTTTTCCAGAAGCCCCCAACAGAAGCTTCTGCTAGAAGCTTCTGCTTCCTTTTTTTCTCCAGGAGCTTCTGCTCCCGTCTCTGCTCAGAAATCACGTGGTCACTTCAAGTTGCATGAAAGACTAGAGTATTTCATTTTCTCAGCCTTTATAATAGAGGTAGGCAAGGACGGAGCTTGAGAGGGGACGTTGAGCTTGCCAGCCAATGGTATTTGTCAAATATTTTCTTGGACATCTCTGTTTTCAATTAGTTGTGCAATCAAGCATAGCATTGTCTTCTCAAAGATATATTCCAGTGGGAAAGAATTCCTCATTAATGATTATTAAGGGTCAGCATGTCTTTTCAGCTTTCTGGTCTTTCATTCACATATCAATAAACTTAAATTAAGATCATAGAGTTCTGCCTTTGGTGGGATAAAAAGTTATCCTAACTCCACACTTTGCCTTCAGAATATGCATTCATTAAAAGGTGACCAGGAATGTTAGGGAAGAAGGGGTTCCCTGAGAATTAACTTTCCAATGAAGATTCCACTACAAGTACAGAGTAGAAAGATAAACACAAAAGGAATGTAGACAGAAGAAGATTTAGAGACAAGAAAGAGGTTTTGGAAGAAAGCAAAACCCTCAAAGACAAAACAAAACAAAATGAACAAAGTTAAAATAGTTTAAATTCTCTTTCTGCTTAAGTCCCAACATACCATTTACTTTATAAAGAGCAAAACAATCTCTTTCCCACCTGGTTTCTATCCAGCTAGTTTTTAAATTTACTAGTGAATTTGCTGGAGGTATTTACTTCTTTCAGGTAAGGAAAAATTAAGAATAGCCTCTTATTTTCATTAGTTCTGCCAAATAGAGATGAAGTGCATCTTAAATAAGCATTGTAAGTATATTGCTTGAAAGCATAAAGGGCCATGACTTTGTCCAAATATCAACTTAGTCAAGGAGTATACCTTGGGCTGTGTCTACTCTATTGGACCACACAGCATTTTATTTAAAATATAGTTGATTTACAATAGTGTGTTTGTTTCAGGTGTACAGCAAAATCATTCACTTATACATATATATACATATATATATGTATATATTTATATTCTTTTTCCAATTCTTTTCCATTTTAGTTTATTACAAGATACTGAATATAGTTCCCTTGCTCTACAGTAAATTCTTGTTGTTTACAGAGCATTTTAGAGTAGAATAACTGCAGCAGATGGCTAGTTTATGTTTTTAGAAGAGTGGACTTGGGATGTTTTATGCTTTTAATCATATTAAAAGGTGTTCTAAAAATTCAGAACCTATCTATTCCTCTTTATGTTTCTCATTTAAGCTAGAGAAAAAATGCATTAAAATTAATTTATTATTTAAAATAGAGAAACTGAATGTATAATGCCTTTCACAGAAATGAAGGCATTAATTCCAGTGATAAATCTGAGACCATACAACAAAATCACAGTGAACTACTCTAACCATCTGCTCCCACTATCATGTGAAAAAATTACTTAGTAGAAACTGTCTATTATGTACTTATTTCCAGCTTTTCCCATCTCCACCTTCTCTTTTTTCTTATATTCTATGTATTCCTTAACTTAAGCCACAAAGGTAGTGAAATACGTGATTTTGTAACAGCTGTCTGCCAGAAACTATCCATGGCCTGCTTATTTTAAGGTCTACAGTTGCTTTTATTTGCATTGCCTTTTACTAATGTTGCAGCTGCCAAGGATTTTGTGATAGACATGACTACATCCAGTCTCTATTTTCTCATTCAAATCATCTAATGACATTTTCGAGGTTAAAACTAAGATACCAGTTCCTTAAATTGAATTATATTGAAAATCCATTTCTAGTTTGCCATGTATATTTGTTTATATTTTCATCGATCAACAAGACTTCAAAAAATTCAGTTGTCAACTTCAAATGTTGTTAATCTCTTAAATTGCATAGAAGTGAAGGAAGTTGACTAATTTGTTGGTATATGCAGAAAGTCAAAATTTTTTTCTTTAAAAAATAAATTTGGGAGGCGGGATCAAGACGCCAGAGGAGTAGAAAGCAGAGTTCACCTTCCTCCACAGAAACATTGAAAATATATCTACAAGTGGAATGATTCACACAGAACAGCTACTGAACATCGACAGAAGACCTCAGCTGTCCGAAAAGACAAGAAAACCTCCTCGCAACTGGGTAGGACAAAAGGAAAAAGAAAAAGAAGGAATCAGGGCACGGCTTGCACCTCAGGGAGGGAGCTGTGGGAGGAAAGGCTCACCCACGTTGGGAAGTTTCCTCACCAATGGACAGATTAGACTGGACAGAGGGGGAATTTCAGAGCCTAAGAGGGGAGAACAGCAACAGGTTTGTGGAAGCCAACATGGAAAGTAACCTGCACAGAGGGTTGGCACTGCCACCCTGTGTTCCCCAACCTGAGATATCCCTCTGATGGTGAGGGTGGGGATCAGGTGCTGAAGCTCAGACTCCGAAGCTCAGCCCCAGGGAGAGGACCATGCTTAGGTGTAGAAAAGCCTGAAGAGGTCAAGATGTGGCAACTGAGAGTGTACTAGGAAGAAACCTGGGCCCACCAGAGAGGCAAGGCACCATTACTGGGAAGCACATGAAGAGAGGTGCAGGACCACCATAAGAACTTCTTGCCCTGTGAGTGCTCCCAAGCAACAAGATACCACCTACAGGAGCTCTGGGTGTGGGTGCAAGTCACTGCCATCATCTTGGGCTCCAGAGGCGGGCACTGACCACCTCTTTCAGACCCATGGGCGGATGCCATGCCCTGCCCCTGCTGACCCAGAAGGACACAACATCCCCCACACTAGGAATTCTGCCAGCAGATCACAGGACCCGCCCCCACTGACCCAGAATTATGCATATAGCTTTTGCACTAGGAAATCCGCCAGTGGGTGCTGGGACCACCTCACAGTCCCAGGACCACATGGATAGCTCTCGCTACTAAGAAATCCATCAGTGGGTGCCAGGACCCACCTCTCTGTCACAGGAAGGCATGGATAGCTCCTGCATTAGAAAATCTGTCAGTAGGTGATGGAAAGTGTCCCACTGTCTTGGGAGGGTGTGGACAACTCCTCCCACTAGGAAATCCATCAGCAGGTGCCAAGACTTACCCTACTGTCCCAGAAACATGTGGAAACTTCTTGCTAATAGGAAATCCACCAGTGGGTGCCAGGACCCACCCCA
Source organism: Balaenoptera borealis (assembly GCF_965194805.1). Taxonomy (NCBI): domain Eukaryota; kingdom Metazoa; phylum Chordata; class Mammalia; order Artiodactyla; family Balaenopteridae; genus Balaenoptera; species Balaenoptera borealis. The sequence continues at coordinate 26,513,409 of NC_138879.1, read as the reverse complement.
CTATCCCAGGAGGGAACAGATAGCTCCCGCCACTAGGAAATCCAACCAGAGGAGGGGCTGAAACCACAGTTGAGCCTCAGGGGCTGTGTGACTAAGGAAAAAGAGCTGAAATCTCTCCTCATGTCTGCTCAAACTGCAGTTACACCTCCATTGACAGCTTCCTAAATTCAGCACCTGTGAAACAGCTAAAAGAACAACACATGCTGTTGCAGTTTGGATGGGTCTGGCTTTAGCAGCTGTGGGCTCTGTGATTATGTAAATGCAGATATTGTGCCAGACCAGAGTTCAAGCTACCTCCATAGCTTAGACATCAGGTCCAGATGCACAACTACTACAGTCCTGGGACCTGATCTCTGTGAATCTGTGCCAGTGACCAGGTGAAAACAACACCTGAGAGTCACCAGGGCAAATTGCCAGCATACCCACACGTAAGGCAGGACCGAGAGCAGTGCCAACAATAGTATACTTTGTGAACCTGCACGATGGGCAAAGGGGGATACAACAGAGCACATTCACAGGTGAACAGCTCCAGAGGAAGAATACTCATGGCTTCTCTCCCAGTGGAGTGCTCCAATCCTGCCTACCTCGCACCACAGATCAGAATCACATTTTAAAAACAGATCTGGGGGCCTCTACTCCAACAACTAAGGAGCAGACCCCACCCCTGACTGGGCAGTGAAAACCACAGAGCAAAGAGGAGGACCCGCTCAATATCTAGGGCATGCACTGATCATCAAAACACCAATCAATTCCCCTAACAAGGGGATAATGACACAAGCCTCTAGACCAACCTCACCCACCAGGGGGAAGACAGCAGAAACAAGAGGAACTATGAGCCTGCAGCCTGCAGAAAGGATACCACAAACACAGTAAGTCTGACCAAATGAGAAGACAAAGAAATATGTTGCAGATGAAGGAGCAAGATAAAAACCTACAAGAACAACTAAGTGAAGAGGAGATAAGCAATCTATCTGAAAAAGAATTCAGAGTAATGATAATAAAGATGATCCTAGAATTCAGAAAAAGAATGGAGGCACAGATCAAGAAGATACAAGAAATGTTTAACAAAGACCTAGAAGAACTAAAGAACAAACAAACAGATATGAACAAGACAATACTGAAATGAAAAATACACTAGAAGGAATCAATAGCAGAATAACTGAGGCAGAAGAATGGGTAAGTGACCTGAAAGACAGAATGGTGGAAATCACTGTCACAGAACAGAACAAAGAAAAAAGAATGAAAAGAAATGAGGAGAGTCTCAGAGTTCTCTGGGACAACATTATATGCACCAACGTTCTAATTATAAGGGTCCCAGAAGAAGAAGAGAAAGAGAAAAGGCCTGAGAAAATATTTGAAGAGATTATAGTCGAAAACTTCCCTAACAAGGGAAAGGAAATAATCACCCAAGGCCAGGAAGCACAGAGAGTCCCATATAGGATAAACCCAAGGAGGAACATGCCAAGACACATATTAATCAAACTGACAAAAACTAAATACAAAGAAAAAATATTAAAAGTAACAGGGAAAAAGCAAAAAATAATATAAAAGGGAATTCCCATAAGGTTATCAGCAGATTTTTCAGCAAAAACTATGAAGGTCAGAAGGGAGAGGAAGGATATATTTTAAACAATAAAACGGAAAAACCTACAACCAAGAATACTCTACCCATCAAAGCTCTCATTCAGATTCGAAGGAAAAATCAAAAGCTTTACAGAGAAATGAAAGCTAAGAGAATTTAGCACCAACAAACCAGCTTTACAACAAATACTAAAAGAACTTCTGTAGGCAAGACACACAAGAGAAAACAAAAGAGAAAGGGAAGAAAAATGACCTATGAAAACAAATCCAAAACAATTAAGAAAATAGCAAAAGGCACATACATATCAAGAATTACCTTAAATGTAAATGTTTTAATTACTCCAACCAAAAGATACAGACTGACTGACTGAATACAAAAACAAGACCCATATATATGCTGTCTACAAGAGACCCACCTTAGACCTAAGGACACATACAGACTGAAAGTGAGGGGATGGAAAAAGATATTCCATACAAATGGAAATCAAAAGATAGCTGAAGTAGCAATACTTATACTAGACAAAATAGGCTTTAACATAAAGACTATTACACAAGACATAATGATCAAGGGAGCAATCCAAAAAGAAGATATAACAACTGTAAATATTTATGCACCCAACATAGGAACACCTCAATATATAAGGCAAATGCTAACAACCATAAACAGGGAACTTGACAGTAACACAATAATACTGGGGACTTTAACACCTAATTTACACCAATGGACCGATCATTCAGACAGAAAGTTCATAAGGAAACACAAGCCTTAAATGACACACTAGAGCTGATAGACTTAATTAATACTTATAGGACATTAAATCTGAATGCAGCAGAATACACTTTCTTCTCAAGTGCACATGGAATATTCTCCAGTGTCAATCCCATCATGGGTCACAAATCAAGCCTTGGTAATTTAAGAAAACTGAAATCATAACAAGCATCTTTTCTGACCACAATGTTATGAGATTAGAAATCAATTACAGGAAAAAGAACAGTAAAAAACACAAACACGTGAAGGCAAAACAATATACTATTAAACAACCAATGGATCACTGAAGAAATCAAAGAGGAAATCAAAAAACACCTCGAAACCAATGACAATGAAAACATGACACCCCCAAAACTATGGGATGCAGTAAAACCAGTTCTAAGAGGGAAGTTTATAACAGTACAATCTTACCTCAAAAAACAAGAAAAATCTCAAATAAACAACCTAACCTTACACCTAAAGCAACTAGAGAAAGAAGAACAAACAAAACCCAAAATTAGTAAAAGGAAAGAAATCATGAAGACCAGAGCAAAAATAAATGGCATAAGATGAAGAAAACAATAGCAAAGATCAATGACACTAAAAGCTTGTTATTTGAGAGGATAAACAAATTGATAAAACTTTAGCCAGACACATCAAGAAAAAAAGGGAGAGGACTCAAATCGATAAAATTAAAAATGAAAAAGGAGAAGTTATGACTGACACCATGAAAATACAAAGGTTATAAAAGACTACTACAAGCAACTATATGACAATAAAATGGACAACCTGGAAGAAATGCACAAATTCTTAAAAAGGTACAATATCCCAAGATTGAACCGGGAAGAAATAGAAAATATAAACAGACCAATCACAAGTAATGAAATTGAAACTGTGATTTAAAATCTTTCAACAAACAAAAGTCCAGGATGAAGTGGCTTCACAGGTGAATTCTATCAAACATTTAGAGAAGAGCTAAATACCTATCCTTCTGAAACTCTTGCAAAAATTGCAGAGGAAAGAATACTCCCAAGCTCACTCTACAAGGCCAGCATCACCCTGATACCAAACCCAGACAATGATATCACTTAAAAAGAAAATTACAGACCAAAATTCTGATGACCATAAATGCAGATATCCTCAACAAAATACTAGCAAACAGCATCTAACAACTCAAGAAAAGGATCATACACCATGATCAAGTGGGATTTATCTCAGGGATGCAAGCATTGTTCAATAAACACAAATCAGTCAATGTGATATACTGTTCTAACAAATTTAAGAATAAAAACCATATGATCATCACAATAGATGCAGGAAAATATTTTTGCAAAATTTAACACTTATTTATGATAAAAAACTCTCCAGAAAGTGGGCATAGGGGGAACCTACCTCAATATAATAAAGGCCATATATGAAAAACCCACAGCCAACATCATTCTCAGTGTGAAAAACTGAAATATCAGGAACAAGACAAGGGTGTCCACTCTCACCACTATTATTCAACATAATTTTGGAAGTCCTAGCCATGGCAATCAGGGAAGAAAAAGAAATAAAAAGAATCCAAATTGGCAAAGAAGAAGTAAAACTGTCACTGTTTGCAGATGACATGATACTATACATAGAAAATCCAAAAGATGCCACCAGAAAACTACTAGAGCTCATCAATGAATTTGGTAAAGTTGCAGGATACAAAATTAAGGCCCAGAAATCACTTTCATACCTACACACTAACAATGAAAGATCAGAAAGAGAAATTAAGGAAACAATCCCATTTACCATTGCAAAAACAACAAAAATATACCTAGGAATAAACCTACCTAAGGAGGTAAAAACCTGTGCTCAGAAAACTATAGGATACTGATGAAAGAAATCAAAGATAACACAAACAGATGGAGAGATATACCATGTTCTTGGATTGGAAGAATAAATATTGTGAAAATGACTATACTACCCAAAGCAATCTACAGATTCAATGCAATCCCTATCAAATTACCAGTGCATTTTTTGCAGAATTAGAACAAAACATTTGTATGGTAACCCAAAAGACCCCAAATAGCCAAAGCAATCTTGAGAAAGAAAAATGGAGCTGGAAGAATCAGGCTCCCGAACTTCAGATTATACTACAAAGCTACAGTAATCAAGACAGTATGGTACTGGTACAAAAACAGAAATATAGATCAATGGTACAGGATAGAAAGCCCAGAGATAAGCCCATGTACCTATGGTCACCTAACTTATGACAAAGGAGGCAAGAATATACAATGGAGAAAAGACAGTCTCTTCAATAAGTGGTACTGGGAAAACTACATGTAAAAAGTGAAATTAGAACACTCCCTAACACCATACCCAAAAATAAACTCAAAATTGATTAAAGTCCTAAACGTAAGGTCAGAGACTATAAAACTCTTAGGGGAAAATATAGGCAGAACACGCTGACATAAATTACAGCAAGATCTTTTTTGATCAACTCCCTAGAGTAATGAAAATAGAAACAAAAATGAACAAATGGGATCTGATTAAACTGAAAAACTTTTACACACCACAGGAAACCATAAACAAAACAAAAAGACAGCCCTCAGAATGGGAGAAAATATTTGCAAAAGAAGCAACCAACAAGGGATTAACCTCCAAAATATACAAACAGCTCATGCAGCTCAGTATCAAAAAAAACAAATAACCCAGTCAAAAAATGGGTGAACGATCTAGACATTTCTCTAAAGAAGACATACAGATAGCTAAAAAGCACATGAAAACATGCTCAACATCACTAGTTATTATAGACATGCAGTTCAAAACTACAATGAGGTCAGAATGGCCATCATCAAAAAATCTACAAATAAATGCTGTTTTGAGGAATGTAAATTGGTACAGCCACTATAGAGAACAGTATGGAGTTTCCTTTAAAAACTAAGAATAGAACTACCATATGACCCAACAATCTCACTCCTGGGCATGTACCCAGAGGAAACCGTAACTTGAAAAGCTACATACATCCCAATGTTCATTGCAACACTATTTGCAATGGCCAGGATATGGAAGCAACTTAAATGACCATTAACAGAGGAATGGATAAAGAAGAAGTGGTACATATATATGCAATTGAATACTACTCAGCCATAAAAAAGAATGAAACAATGCCATTTGCAGCAACATGGATGGACCTAGAGATTGTCATACTTAGGGAAGTATGTCAGACAGAGAAAGACAAATATATGATATTATTTATATGCAGAACCTAAAAAAAAATTGTACAAATGAACTTATTTACAAAACAGAAGTAGAGTCACAGATGTAGAAAACAAATTTATGGTTACACGTGGATAAGGGAGGGATAAATTGTGAGATTGGGATTGACATATACACACTACTATATACAAAATAAAAAACTAATAAGAACCTGCTGTATAGTACAGGGAACTCTCACTACTCTGTAATGGGCTATATGGGAAAAGAATCTAAAAAAAAATAAAGGGTGAATGTATGTGTATGTATAACTGATTCACTTTTCTGTACACCTGAATCTAACACAACATTGTAAATCAACTATACTCCAATAAAAATTAAAATAAATAATTTTGAAATTATATTCCTTTTTATATACAATCGGCAAAAAGTAGTGTTGAAAATATATACAGAAAATGTGCTCTAAAGGATTGGATAGACTCTTAGAGCTGGGAGAGTTAGAAGAGTCTTTAACATTTTAGTTTCAACCCTCCCCACCTCCACTTAGATTTTACTCCTTTTTTACAAGTGAGGAAATTTTACTTAGAAAATGAAAGACTTCCCAATATGCCATGAATGATTGGCATGAAATCTCAAATCTCATTTCTGATCTGTGTTCATTCTACTTTTCAATATGAAAAGTATTTTTTAAAATATTGAATGTTCATTCAAACCCAACTCAAGTTGACTAAAAGAACTAATGTTTAATTGGTTGTATTTAAACTTCTCAAATTGAAAGTATATCAAAATGAATCATCCTTTTCAAACATATCTCAGCAGAATGTAGTGCAAGATATGTGTCCTTATATGAATGCTGGTTCCTCTAGTAGAGACCCTGACATCCTGCCTAATCCTGACACCCACCTCTCTCAGAGATAAGCACTGTCACTTGGAGACATCATGCTGACTGCAGTCTTGCTTCATCTGGAGGTTTCATTTGTAATCAGACTGCTTCCACTAAGTATACATAGTTATTTGTTACAGATGGAGAGTACAGGCTCAGAATAAACTCGAGCTCACCACATAATTTTTAATATTGTGCTTGGACTGTGAGTCATCACCATCAGGTGCTTATCCTCCATTTTAGTTAATTCATTCACCTAGGTTCTATACCAACCCAACTCCTTTCTTTTCTCCTGATAATGAGTTTCCATAGTTCCTTACACCAAAGTCTCCTGAGCTAAAATGTCATTAGGAGATCTGCAGATAAAAGAGGTTCCTTACACCAAAGTCTCCTAGCTAAAATGTCATTAGGAGATCTGCAGATAAAGAAAAGTTTAATGTAGATGCCATGGATGAAGGTGATCTGTGCAGGGCACAGAGTATTGTGGCGTTTCAGAGATACAACTCTTTCTCTCCCAGAAGATCACATTGAGCAGGGAGTTATTTGGGTAAAATGGAATTATGGCTAGGAATCAGCCCTTCCTTTTGATGTTGAGCCATGTTTCTTGAACAAGGTTTATGCACCTCAAGCTTTCTCCTTTGTTATTCTTTCTATCATCCAAGGAGCCTTACAGATGTGCTTGAAAATATCTGACACAGCAGTAAATAAACTGATTAAGAACTGCTTTAGAGACTTGATATAATTAAAAATAAAACCAGTTCTGATTTTAACCTTTAATTGAACAGATGATACCAGTACCATAAAGAGGTCTAGTTGCAATCTTTGGGCATTGAGGGGCACTTGAATGAGAATGAATGGAACACAGGAATTAGGTTGCTCTGTGCTACGCCCACATTTAATATTCTTTCTCACAAACAACAGCAAATGATCTTGACTCTGTGGATGGTTAGAAGTAGAAACTGTATTGGAGATCCCTGAATGGCAATCATGGACTGTAAATGTAACTTATAGGCATATATATATTTGAAACTTTTCTCATTAAAGGATGATTACCTTAACCGTCAGATTTTTATTTTGGATATTTGCAACTACTTTATTTTTATCTTTTATTCTTTATATATACATTTTTATTCCCTGCATTTTTACACTCCTCCCCACATTTATTGTTTTCTAACATCATATTTTACATTTTTTTTTGGTTTTGTGTATCTCTTAACTACTAATTGTGGATATAAATGATGTTACTACTTATCTCTTTTAATCTTTCTAGTAGCTGTATAAGCGTCTATGTTTGCCTTTACCAAGGAGATCTTTGCTTTCATAATTCTTTTATTTCTAGCTGTGGCCTTATCTTTTCCATTTACAGAGTCCCTTTAACATTTCTTGTTAAGCCAGTTTAGTGGGGCTGAACTCTTTTAGCTTTTGCTTCTCTGTAAAAGTCTTTATCTCTCCTTTAAATCTGAATGTTAACCTTTCTGGTTAGAGTAGCTTGGTTATAGGTTTTAGCCTTTCATCACATTGAATATATGGTGTTACTCCTTTCTGGCCTGCAGAGTTTCTGGTGAAAAGTCAGCTGATAACCCTATGGAAGTTCATTTGTACATAGTTTCTCCACCCTTGCTGCTTTTGAGATCCTCTCTTTGTCTTTATTATTTGCCATTTAAAAAACAAGGTGTGGGGGAGACCTTCAAGACGGTGGAGGAGTAAGACATGGAGATCACCTTCTTCCCCACAAATACATCAGAAATACATCTACATGTGAAACAACACCTACTGAACGCTGACAGAAGACAGACTTCCCAAAAGGCAAGAAACTCTCCACATACCTGGGTAGGGCAAAAGAAAAAAAAGAGACAAAAGAATAGGGATGGGACCTGCACATCTGGAAGGGAGCTGTGAAGGAGGAAAAGTTTCCACACAATAGGAAGCCCCTTCACTGGCAGAGACAGGGGGTGGCAGGGGGGAAGCTTCGGAGCCACAGAGGAGAGTGCAGCAATTGGGGTGCAGAGGACAAAGTGGAGAGATTCCCACAGAGAGGATCAGTGCCAACCAGCACTCACCAGCCTGAGAGGCTTGTCTGCTCACTTGTTGGGGCTAGTGGGGCCTGGGAGCCGAGGCTCAGGTTTCGGAGTTCAGATCCCAGGGAGAGGACTGGGGTTGGCTGCATGAACACAGCCTGAAGGGGGTTAGTGCACCACAGCTAGCCAGGAGGGAGTCCGGGAAAAAGTCTGGAACTGCCTAAGAGGCAAGATACCATTGTTTTGGGGTGCACAAAGAGAGGGGATTCAGAGCACCGCCTAAACAAGCTCCAGAGATGGGCGCTAGCTGAAATTATCAGAGCAGACAACAGAGACAGGCATGAAATGCTAAGGCTGCTGCTGCAGCCACCAAGAAGTCTGTGTGCAAGCACAGGTCACTATCCACACCTCCCCTCCCAGGAGCCTGTGTAGCCCACCACTGCCAGGGTCCCGTGAACCAGGGATAACTTCCCCGGGAAAACACACAGCCTGCCTCAGGCTGTTGCAACAGCACGCCAGTCTCTGCACCTGCAGACTCACCCTGCATTCCATACCCCTCCCTCCCCCTGGCCTGAGTGAGCCAGAGCCCCCTAATCAGCTGCTCCTTTAACCCTGTCCAGTCTGAGCGAAGAACAGATGCCTTCAGGTGACCTACATGCAGAGGCAGGGCCAAATGCAAAGTTGAACCCCAGGAGCTGAGCAAACAAAGAAGAGAAAGGGAAATTTCTCCCAGCAGCCTCGCGAGCAGTGGATTAAATCTCCACAATCAACTTGATGGACCCAGCATCCCTGGAAGAGACAACAAATCATCCTAAAATTCAGGTGGTGGACTTTGGGAGCAACTGTAGACTTGGGGTTTGCTTTCTGCATCTAATTTGGTTCTGGTTTTATGTTTATCTTAGTTTAGTATTTAGAGTTTATTATCATTAGTAGATTTGTTTATTGATTTGGTTGCTCTCTTCCTTTTTTTAAATATATAGACATATATTTTTTCCTTTTTCTCTTTTTGTGAGTGTGTATGTGTATGCTTCTTTGTGTGATTTTGTCTGTATAGCTTTCCTTTTACCATTTGTCCTAGGGTTCTGTCTGTCTGTTTTTTGTTGCTGTTGTTGTTTTTTAGTATAGTTTTTAATGCTTGTTATCATTGGTGGATCTGTTTATTAGTTTGGTTGCTCTCTTCTTTCTTTCTTTCTTTTTTAATTTTTAATTTTTAATAATATTTTTTATTTAAATTATTTATTTTATTATTCTTTTCTTTCTTTCTTTTATTTTTTCCCCCCTTTTCTTCTGAACCATGTGGCTGAGAGAGTCCTGGGGTTCCAGCCGGGTGCCAGGCCTGTGCCTCTGAAGTGTCAGAGCTGAGTTCAGGGCATTGGTCCAACAGAGACCTCCCAGCTCCATGTAATATCAAACGACAAAAGCTCTCCCAGAGATCTCCACCTTAACGCTAAGACCCAGCTCCACTCAATGACCAGCAAGCTACAGTGCTGGACACCCCATGCCAAACAACTAGCAAGACAGGAACACAACTGCACCCATTAGCAGAGAGACTACATAAATTCATAATAAGGTCAGAGAACCCCAAAACACACCACCAGACATGGTACTGAACACCAGAAAGACAAGATCCAGGATCATCCACCAGAACACAGGAACCAGTCCCCTCCACCAGGAAGCCTACACAACCCACGAAACCAACCTAAGTCACTAGGGGCAGATACCAAAACCAATGGGAACTAAGAACACTGCAGCCTGTGAAATGGAGACCCCAAACACAGTAAGTTAAGCAAAATGAGAAGACAGAGAAATAAAAGGCAGATGAAGGACGAAGGTAAAAACCCACCAGACCAAACAAATGAAGAGGAAATAGGCAGTCTACCTGAAAAAGAATTCAGAGTAATGATAGTAAAGATGATCCAAAATCTTGGAAATAGAATGGAGAAAATACAAGAAATGTTTAGCAAGGACCTAGAAGAACTAAAGAACAAAAAAACAATGATGAACAACACAATAAATGAAATTAAAAATTCTCTAGAAGGAATCAGTAGCAGAATAAATGAGGCAGAAGAATGGGTAAGTGACTTGGAAGATAAAATAGTGGAAATAACTACCACAGAGCAGAATAAAGAAGAAAGAATGAAAAGAATTGAGGACAGCCTCAGAGAACTCTGGGACAACATTAAACACACAACATTTGAATTATAGGGGTCCCAGAAGAAGAAGAGAAAAAGAAAGGGACTGAGAAAATATTTGAAGAGATTATAGTTGAAAACTTCCTTAATATGGGAAAGAAAATAGTCAGTCAAGTCCAGGAAGCACAGAGAGTCCCATACAGGATAAATCCAAGGAGAAACATGCCAAGACACATATTAATCACACTATCAAAAACTAAATACAAAGAAAAAATATTAAAAGCAACAAATAATATACAATGGAATCTCCATAAGGTTAACAGCTGATCTTTCAGAAGAAGCTCTGCAATCCAGAAGGGAGTAGCAGGACATATTTAAGGTAATGAAAGGGAAAAAAAAAATAAGTGTGATTACTCTACCCAGCAAGGATCTCATTCAGATTTGACGGAGAAATTAAAACCTTCACAGAGAAACAAAAGCTAAGAGAATTCAGCACCACAAAACCAGCATTACAACAAATGCTAAAGGAACTTCTCTAGTCAGGAAACACAAGAGAAGGAAAAGGCCTACAATAACAAGCACAAAACAATTAAGAAAATGGTAATAGGAATGTACATATTGATTACTACCTTAAACGTAAATGGATTAAATGCTCCAACCAAAAGATATAGACTGGCTGAATGGATACAAAAAGAAGACCCTTATATATGCTCTCTACAAGAGACCCACTTCAGACCTAGGGACACATAGAGACTGAAAGTGAGGGGATGAAAAAAAGATATCTCGTGCAAATTGAAATCAAAAGAAAGCTGGAGCAGCAATTCTCATATCAGACAAAATAGACTTTAAAATAAAGACTATTACAAGAGACAAATAAAGACACTACATAATGATCAAGGGATCAAACCAAGAAGATAAAACAATTGTTAATCTTTATGCAACCAACAAAGGAGCACCTCAATACATAAGGCAAATGCTAAGAGCCATAAAAGGGGAAATCAACAGTAACACAATCATAGTAGGGGACTTTAACACCCCACTTTCACCAATGGACAGATCATCCAAAATGAAAATAAATAAGGAAATACAAGCTTTACATGATACATTAAACAAGATGGACTTAATTGATATTTATAGGACATTCCACCCAAAAACAACAGAATATATTTTCTTCTCAAGTGCTCATGGAACATTCTGCAGGATAGACCATATCTTGGGTCACAAATCAAGCCTTGGTAAATTTAAGAAAATTGAAATCATATCAAGTATCTTTTCTGACCATGATGCTATGAGACTAGATATCATTTACTGGACAAAATCTGTAAACAAAACAAACACATGGAGGCTAAACATTACACTACTAAATAACCAAGAGATCATTGAAGAAATCAAAGAGGAAATCAAAAAATACATACAAACAAATGAAAATGAAAACACGATGACCCAAAACCTATGTGGGTTGAAGCAAAAGCGGTTCCAAGAGGGAAGTTTATAGCAATACAATCCTACCTCAAGAAACAGGAAATATCTCAAACAAACAACCTAACCTTACACCAAAAACAATTAGAGAAAGAAGAACCAAAAAAACCAAAGTTAGCAGAAGGAAAGAAATCATAAAGTTCAGATCAGAAATAAAGGAAAAAGAAATGAAGGAAACTATAGCAAAGATCAATAAAGCTAAAAGATGGTTCTTTGAGAAGATAAACAAAATTGATAAACCATTAGCCAGACTCATTAAGAAAAAAAAGGAGAAGACTCAAATCAATAGAATGAGAAATGAAAAAGGAGAAGTAGCAAATGACACTGCAGAAATACAAACGATCATGAGAGATTATTACAAGCAACTCTATGCCAATAAAATGGACAACCTGGAAGAAATGGACAAATTCTTAGAAAAGCATAACCTTCTGAGACTGAACCATGAAGAAATAGAAAATATAAACAGACCCATCACAAGCACTGAAATTGAAACTGTGACTAAAAATCTTCCAACAAACAAAAGCCCAGGACCAGATGGCTTTACAGGGGAATTCTATCAAACATTTAGAGAAGAGCTAACCCCCATCCTTCTCAAACTCTTACAAAATATATCTAAGGGAAGAACACTCCCAAACTCATTCTATTAGGCCACCACCACCCTGATACCAAAACCAGATACAGATGCCACAAAAAAAGAAAATTACAGGCCAATATCACTGATGAACATAGATGCAAAAATCCTCAACAAAATACTAGCAAACAGAATCCAACAGCACATTAAAATGATCATACACTGAGAACAAATGTGGTTTATCCCAGGAATGCAAGGATTCTTCAATATGTGCAAATCAATCAATGTGATACACCATATTAACAAATTGAAGGATTAAAACAATATGATAACCTCAATAGATGCAGAAAAAGCTTTTGACAAAATTCAACACCCATTTATGATAAAAATTCTACAGAAAGTAGGCGTAGAGGGAACCTACCTCACCATAATAAAGGCCATATATGACAAACCCACAGCCAACATCGTTCTCAGTGGTAAAAAACTGAAACCATTTCCTCTAAGATCAGGAAAAAGTCAAGGTTGAGCACTCTCACCAGTATTATCCAACATAGTTATGGAAGTCCTAGCCATGGCAATCAGAGAAGAAAAAGCAATAAGAGGAATCCAAACCTAAAAAGAAGAAGTAACTGTTTGCAGATGACACGATACTATACATAGAGAATCCTAAAGATGCTACCAGGAAACTACTAGAGCTAATCAATGAATCTGGTAAAGTAGCAGATACAAAATTAATGCACAGAAATCCCTTGGATTCCTATACACTAATGATGAAAAATCTGAAAGAGAATTTAAGGAAACACTCCCATTTACCATTGCAACAAAAAGAAAAAAATACCTAAGAATAAACCTATCTAAAGAGACAAAAGACCTGTATGTAGAAAACTATAAGACACTGATGAAACAAATTCAATATGATACAAACAGATGGAGAGATATACCATGTTCTTGGATTGGAAAAATCAATATTGTGAAAATGAATATACTACCCAAATCAATGTACAGATTCAATGCAATCCCTATGAAACTACCAATGGCATTTTCCACAGAAATAGAACAAAAAGTTTACAATTTTTATGGAAACACAAAAGATCCCGAATAGTCAAAGCAACCTTGAGAATGAAAACTGGAGATGAAGGAATCAGGCTCACTTTTTTCAGACTATACTACAAAGCTACAGTAATCAAAACAGTATGGTACTGGCACAAAAACAGAAATATAGATCAATGGAACAGGATAGAAAGCCCAGAGATAAACTCATGCATATATGGTCACCTTACCTTTGATAAAGTAGGCAAGAATATACAATGGAGAAAAGACAGCTTCTTCAATAAGTGGTTCTGGGGAAACTGGACAGCTACATGTAAAACAATGAAATTAGAACACTTCCTAACACCATACACAAAAATAAACTCAAAATGGATTAAAGACCTAAATGTAAGGCCAGACACTATAAAACTCTTAAAGGAAAACATAGGCAGGACACTCTATGACATAAATCACAGCAAGATTCTCTTAATCCCACCTCCTAGAAAAATGGAAATAAAAACAAAAATAAACAAATGGGACCTAATGAAACTTAAAAGCTTTTGCACAGCAAAGGAAACCATAAACCAGATTAAAAGACAACCTTCAGAATGGGATAAAACATTTGCAAATGAAGCAGCTGACAAAGGATTATTCTCCAAAATATACAATCAGCTCATGCACCTCAATATCCAAAAAACAAAAAACCCAATCCGGAAATGGGCAGAAGACCTAAATAAACATTTCTCCAAAGAAGACATACAAATTGCCAACAAACACATGAAAGGATGCTCAACATCACTAATCATTAGAGAAATGCAAATCAAAACTATAATGAGGTATCACCTCACACCGGTCAGAATGGCCATCATCAAACTAATCTACAAACAATAAATGCTGGAGAGGGTGTGGCGAAAAGGGAACCCTCTTGCACTGTTGGTGGGAATATAAATTGATACAGCCACTATGGAGAACAGTATGGAAGTTCCTTAGAAAATTAAAAAAAAAACTACCATATGACCCAGCAATCCCACTACTGGGCATATACCCTGAGAAACTCACAATTCAAAAAGAGTCATGTTCCACAATGTTTATTGCAGTACTATTTACAATAACCAAGATATGGAAGCAACCTAAATGTCCATCAACAGAAGAATGGATAAAGAAGATGTGGCACATACATATAATGTGATATTAGCCATAAAAAGAAACGAAATTGAGTTATTTGTAGCAAGGTGGATGGACCTAGAGACTGTCATACACAGTGAAGTAAGTCAGAAAGAGAAAAACAAAAACCGTATGCTAATACATATATATGGAATCTAAAAAAAAAATGTTTCTGATGAACCTAGGGGCAGGACAGGAATGAAGATGCAGATGTAGAGAATGGACTTGGCTATATGGGGAGGGGGAAGGGTAAGCTTGGACGAAGTGAGAGAGTAGCATTGATATATATACAGTACCAAATGTAAAATAGATAGCTAGTGGGAAACAGCTGCATAGCACAGGGAGATCAGCTCGGTGCTTTGTTACCACCTAGGGGAGTGGGATAGGGAGGGTGCGAGGGAGACACAAGAGGTAGGGGATGTGGAGATAATTGTATATATATAGCGATTCAGTTTGTTATACAGCAGAAACTAACACAACATTGTAAAGCAATTATACTCGAAGAAAGATGTTAAAAATATATAAAATAAAAAATAAAAATAAATAAAAAGCAAGGTGTTTTGGTGTGGACCTCTTTGAGTTTATCTTATTTGGGACTCTCAGTGCTTCCTGGTGTGGATGTCTTTTTCCTCACCCAGATTATGGAATTTTCAACTATTTTGCCTTCAAATCTTTTCTCTTCCCTCTTCCCTTTTTCTTCTTATTCTGAGATCCTTATGATGCAAGTGTTAGTACACTTGATGTTGTCCCATAGATCTCCTAAACTGTCCTCATTTTTTAAATTCTTTTTTCTCTTTCCTGTTCAGCTTTGGTTATTTCCGCTACTCTGTCTTCCACTTCACTGATTTTTCCCTCCTGTATCATGTAACTACTGTTGATTACTTCTAGTGTATTTTTAAAATTTCAGTTATTGTATTTTTCAGCTCTGTTTGGTTCTTCTTTACATTTTCTAATGCTTTGTTAAACTTCTCACTGTGTTCATTCATTCTCCTGAGGTCACTGAGCACTCTTATAGTCAATACCTTGAACTCTTTATCAGGTAGATTGCTTATCTCCACTTCACTCAGTTCTTCTTCTGGGGTTTATCTTGTTCCTTCATTTGGAACATATTCCTCTGCTTCCTCATTTGGCCTAATTTTCTTTTTTTACTTCTATATATTAGGGAGGTTGCTTACAATATCCATCTTGGATAAGTGACCTTACGTAAGAGACATTTCATGGGTCCCAGTGTATAGCTCTTGTGACTAGACACTCTCTTTTACTCACAAGAGTTATATGCTCTAGGGGTGTCCCCTATGTGGTCTTCATGGGCCCTTCTGTTGTGGCATGGTGACTACTGTGGGTGCCCTGGAAGTTGGGGGCTGGCTCCTGACCAGGTTGGCTGCCAGGTCTTGTCTCATGTGGAGGCTGATGGCTGTTGGTGGCCAGGTCCATGTCTTGGCATGGCTGGTTGTGTGTATTCCAAAGCTTGTACTGACACACTGGTGAGTGGGCCAGGGCTCATGGCAGCTGCTGCTGGGTTCATGAATTCCAGGGTTTGTTGTGGGTCCTAAGGGTCCCAGGGCTTGCCTTTGACCTCTGGTGGTGGGGCAAGGTCTAGGGGCAACTGGCTGTGGGTCTGGGAGGTTCCAGGTCTGGTGCTGGCCCACTGGTAGGTGGAGACAGGTCTGGTGTGGTTGGCTGTGGAACGAAAGCAGGCCTTTAGAAAGTGCCAGCCCTTTGGTGGGCAAGGATGTGTCCCCACGTGGCTGGCTATTTGGCTTGTGGTTTCCTGGGACTGGTTAATAGCATACAGAGAAGATTCCAAATGGTGTTTGTCAGTACCAGTGTCCTTATGGTAGAATGAGCTCCCAAAAATGTCTGCCTCCAGTGTATGTGTCTCCAGGAGGAATATTAGTTACCCCCTGCCTTTCCAGGAGGCTCCCTATTATCAGCAAATGTGTTTGACTCAGGCTATTTCAAATTACTGCCTCTATGTTCGGTATTGGAGTGTGTGTGATTTTGTGTGTGTGCTTTAAGAGTGGTGTCTTTGTTTTCTAGAGCCCTCTAGCTCTCCTGAAAGCAAGACCCACTGGCCTTCAAAGCCAAATGTTCTGTGGGCTCACCTTCTCAGTATAGGGTCTCCAGGCTGGGCACCTCCATGTGAGGTGCAGATCTTTCACTA
Organism: Balaenoptera borealis; assembly: GCF_965194805.1. Classification (NCBI taxonomy): domain Eukaryota; kingdom Metazoa; phylum Chordata; class Mammalia; order Artiodactyla; family Balaenopteridae; genus Balaenoptera; species Balaenoptera borealis. Next base: position 26,496,454 of record NC_138879.1, on the reverse strand, counting down.
CTTGAGGAGAACCTCTACATTTGTGATTATCTTCCCCTTTGTGGGTCACATACCAAAGGGTGTGGGTCTTGACTATCCTGCATCTCCTCCCTTCTAACCAATGTTTTTATGCTTCCTTCTTTATATCTTTAGTTGTGGAAAAATTTTTTCTGCTACTCTTTAGGTTATTCTCATCAGTAGTTGCTTTTTAAATATCAGTAGTTGTAATTATGGTGTGCCCATAGGAGGAGGTGAGCTCAGTGTTTTCATACTCTTCCATCTTGGCAACTCTTTGCTACTACTTTAATTTTACATTAGATGTACAATGGTCATATTGTAGACCCAACATAGATGAAATGCATGTTTTTATTGTTATTCCAGAAGTAATGGTAAAATCTATAGAAAGGGGAAATGGGAGACAAATGACAAACACAGCACACAGGGAGAATGCCATGTCAAGATGAAGGGCAAACCACCAGAAGTTAGGCAAAAAGCATGGAACAGGTTATTCTTCACAGTTCTTAGAAAGAACCAATCCTACTGACACCGTGACCTTGGATTTCTAGCCTTCAGCTGTGAGACAGACAATACATTTTTTATATTTAAGTAACCTAGTTTGTGGTACTGTGTTACAATGACTCTAGCAAACTAATACAATTTTAACAGAATGTGAAAAGATGATGGTTATTCACTTTAAATAGACTCTGTTTCAATTTAAGTTGGAGGCAAGTCAAGATGGTGGAGTAGGAAGACTCCGAACTCATCTCCCCTCATGAACACATCAAAACTACAATTACAGAGAACAAATCTTGCTAAGGATGACCTGCAGAGTAGCAGAACAGTTCTATTATACAAATAAGGATGTAAAGAAAGAACCACACCGAGTCTGATAGGAGGCAAGAAGAAGTAATCTAGTTGGGAGTCACATCCCTAGGGGGTGACCTAGAAAAGGATATCACAGAGTTAGGGACCCTCTCTGGGGAGCGAGGGCTATTTAATAGGCACCCCAGACCTTGGCTCTGATATCAGAAGAGGAGCCCTTTAAATGGTTTGGAAACCAGTGGGAAATAACAGAGGGCTGTAGGAAACTGAGACTACACTCCTAAAGAGCATGTACATAGACTTGCTTGCTTCCCATCCTAGTGTGAAGGCAGCAGATTAAAAACTGGCAGCTGCTCTGGCTGGCCTTCTAGGACTACCCCAGCATGTCCCACAACCTGCACCAACTGTTGCTCCAGCACATCCTACCCTGGCACTGCTACTCACTAAGGTGGAGGCTGCCATTGCCAATGTATGTGATCTCACCTGGGGAAGGAGCAGAGACAGCTCAGTAGTGTGGTTCCAAACCCTCCAGCTCCAACCCCACCTCAAACCAAGCCATGCACACTGAGAAAAAAGAACTAGCTAAGAAGTGCAGTTCCAAGCCCTCAGGCCCTGGCCATGCCCCTAACCAAGGTGGAGACTTGTTGGGGGCATGGGAGAAGTCCAACTCCCTAAAGGTTCCTGCTCCAGGTGTTCTGGCCCTAGCCCCACCCTGACAGATTGATAACAAACAATGAGCTTAGGAGGAACCCTAGCTTGCACGTGGCTCTGGCTTTAGCTTCTCTGACTTCAGCCCTACTTCTCACCATAGCAGTGGCTGCCAGTGCTCTGCAGGAGAAGATGCAGATCATGCTCAGTTAAGATTTAGCTCTTCCACCAAAGCCACTGGCCTCATGCAGACTGCATAGGGATGCTACCACACAAGGACATGAGTTCAAGACTGGGAGAGGTAATTGTTTAATTTCATAAAGACAAGCAGAGAAAGTTAACAAAATGAGAAAACAAAGGAATATATTTCCAAAAAAAAAAGAGAAAAACCCTAGAAAATACCCTAATACCCTATTGAAACAAAGAAAAAGAATTTATCTGATAAAAAAGTTCAAAGCAATAGCAATAAAAATGCGAATTGAACTTAGAAAAAGATTAGATGAACATAGAACTAAAACAAAGAACTAGAAATATAGAAAAGAACCAGTCAGAGCTGAAGAATACAATAACTGAAATGAAAAATACACTAGAAGGAATTAACAGCAGATTAGGTTATATGAAAGAACACATAAGTGACCTGGAAGATAGAATAGTGGATCACCCAAACAGAAGAGTAAAAAGAAAAACAAATTTTAAAAAATTAGGATAGTTTAATGGAACTCTGAAACAACATCAAGTGTACTAAAATTCACACTATAGGGCTCCCAGAAGGAGAAGAGACAGAGAAAGGGGTAGAAAATGTGTTTGATGCAATTATGGCTGAAAACTTTCCTAATCTGAAGAAGGAAACAGATATCCAGGTACAGGAAGCAGAGAGTCCCAAACAAGATGAACCCAGAGATCCACATCAAAACATATCATAATTAAAATGGTAAAAGTTTAAAATAAAGAGAGAATTTTAAAGGCAGCAAGAGAAAAAAAGTATCACATACAAGGCAACCCCCCCATAAACCTATCAGCTGGTTTTTCAGCAGAAATTTTTCAGGCCCAAAAGAAGTGGCATGACATTTTTAAAGTGCTGAAAGGAAAAATCTACAACCTAGGATACTCTATCCAGCAAGGATATCATTCACAATGGAAGGAGAAATAAAGAGTTTTCCTAGCAAGCAAAAACTAAGAGTTCACCACTACTAAACTGACCTTATAAGAAATGTTAAAGGGTCTTCTGTAAGTGAAAAAGAAAAGGGTATAACAAGAAATAAGAAAATATAGGAAGGAAAAAAATCCCACAACAAAGGCAAATATATAATAAAAGCAGTGGATGAACCACTTAAATAAGCTAGTAGGAGGTTAAAAGACAAAAATTGTAAAATCAACTATAAGTACATTAAACAGTTAAAGGATAGACATAAAAATGTAAAATATGATATAAAATCCAAAATATGGGGTATGGGAGTAAAAGTCATAGATCCTTTAGACTGTGCTTGAACTGAAATGACTATTAGTTTAAAATAAGTAGATAAAGTTATAGGTCAACATACATAAACTTCATGGTAACCACAAATCAAAGACCTACAACAGATACCCAAAACTAGAGGGAAAGGTACACAAAAATAACACTAAACAAAGTTATTAACCACAAGGAAAGAAATCTAAAATAAGAAAAGAACAAAGAAGAACTACAAAAGCAACCAGAAAACAAGTAACAAAATGGAAATAATTGCATGCCTATCAATAATGACTTTAAATGTCAATGGACTAAATGCTCCAATCAAAAGACATAGAGTGGCTGATTGGATAAAAAAAAAAAAAAAAAAGACACATCTATAAACTGCCTAGAAGAGATTCACTTCAGAGCTAAATACACACACAGACAAAAGTGAGGGGATGGAAAAAGATATTCTATGTAAATGTAAATTTTTTTAATGTTTGGGTAACAATATTCATATCAGACAAATTAGACCTAGAGGGGTGGGATAGGGAGGATAAGAGGGAGACTCAAGAGGGATGGGATATGGGGACATGTGTATGCATATGGCTGATTCGCTTTGTTGTGCAACAGAAACTAACATGGTATTGTGAAGCAATTATACTCTAATAAAGATCTATTAAAATTTTTAAAAGTCTATAATAAAAGACAAATAAATGCATTATATAATGATAAAGGGGTCAATTTAAAAGAGGATATAACATTCATAGACACAAATGCACCAAATATAAGAGCATCTAAATATATAAAGCAAATATTAACAATATAAAGGAAGAAATTGAAAGTAATACCATAATAGTAGGGGACTTTAATACCCACTTACATCAATGGACAGATAATCCTGACAGTAAATCAATAAGGAAACAGTGGTCTTAAATGACATATTAGACCAGCTCGACTTAACAGACATCAACAGGACATCCCTAAAACAGCAAAATACACATTCTTTTCAAGTGCACATGGAATGTTCTCCAGGTTAGATCATGTGCTAGGGCACAAAATAAGTCTCAAGTAATTTAAGAGGATAGAAGTTATATCAGGCATTTTTCCAACCACAACAGTATGAAACCACGTATCAATTACAGAAGAAAACTGAAAAAAAAACTGTGGAGACTAAACAACATATTACTAAAATACTAATTGGTCAAAGAAGAAATCAGAAAATGTCTTGAGACAGATGAAAATAGAAACAACTTTCCAAAATCTATGGGATGCAGCAAAAGCAGTTCTAAGACGAAATATTTTTAGTAATACGGGTCTACCTAAAGAAATAAGAAAAATCTCCAATAAACAACCTAATGTACTATCTAAAGGAATTAGAAAAAGAATAAAAAAAGGCCAAAGTCAGCAGAAGGAAGGAAATAATAAAAATTAGAGGTGAAATAAATAAAATAGAGACCAAAAAAAAAAAATAGAAAACACCAATGAAACAAAGAGCTGGTCTTTTGAGGGGATAAACAGAAATTGATAAGAGTTTAGCAATGCTTATTAAGAAAATAAAAGAGAGAGGACCCAAATAAACAAAATAAGGAATGAAAGAGAAGTTTTCACAAATATACAATCATAAGAGAATACTATGAACATTTATATGCCCCCCAAAATAGGACAACCTAAAAGAAGTGGATGAATTCCTAGAAATACACAATCTTCTAAGACTATATCAGGAATAAATAGGTAATCTGAACAGATCAATTATTAGTATTGAAATTGAGTCAGAAACCAAAACTCTCCCAACAAACAAAGTCCAGGACTGGATGGCTTCACATGAGAATTTGACAAAACCTATAATAAAAGAATACTTAATATCTATCTTTCTCAAACTGTTCTCAAAAATTGAAGATGAAAGAACACCCCGAAACTCATTCTAAGAAGTCACCATTACCCTGGTACCAAAACCATAAAACACACAAAAAGAAAATTACACATGAATGTCTCTGATGAATAAATGAAAAATTCTCAACAAAATATCATAAACCAATATCAACAATATTTAAAAAGGATCATACACCATGATCAAGTGAGATTTATTCCAAGGATGCAATTCAATATCCACAAATAAATCAATATGATACACTACATTATCAAAATGGAAGATAAACTTCACACAATTATTTCAATAGATGCAGAAAAAGCTTTTGAGAAAATTCAACTCCCATTCATGATAGAAACTCTGAACAAAATTGGTATATAGGGAACATGTCTCAACAAAATAAAGCCTATTTATGACAAACACATATGTAACATCATACTCAATGGTGAAGAGCTGAAAGCCTTTCATCCAACATCAGGAACAAGACAAGTATGCCCACTCTCACTGTTTCTATTTAACACAGTATTGGAATTCCTAGACATAGCAGACAAGAAAAGGAAATAAAGACATCCAAATTGGAAGATAAGAAAGAAAACTGTCACTATTTGCAGATGACATATACTCTACATAGAAAACACTAGTCTCCACCAAAAGACTCTGAGAACTAATAAATAAATTCAGTAAAGTTGCAAGATACAAGATTAATGTACAAAAATCACTACACTGTTAGTGAGAATATATCAATAAATTGGTAAAGCTACTATGGAAAAAGTTTGGAGGTTTCTCAAAAAATTAAAAATAGAACTACCATATGATACAGCAATTCCACTCCTGGGTATACATCAAAAGAAAATGATAACACTAATTCAAAAAGATATATGAATCTCAATTTTCATTACAACATTATTTACCATAAAGAAGATGTGGTGTATGTATACAATGGAATATTACTCAGCCATAAAAATGAATAAAACTTTGCCATTTGCAACAATATGAATGGACCTGGAGGATACTATGCTTAGTCAAACAATTCAGACAGAGAAAACAAATATTGTATGATTTCACTTATATGTGGAATCTGAAAAATAAAAACAACAAGTGAGTATAACAAATAGAAACAGACTCACAGATACAGAGAACAAACTAGTGATTATCACTGGGGAGAGAGGTGGAAGAGGGTCAAGAAAGGGAAGGTGATTAAGATGTATATAGAGAAGTGGCCTGGTATTTCTTATGGAAATTTTCTGAAGTTAGCTATTCTTTTTCCCAATTTTGTAATAATTAGGACTTTAAGCTAAATAGTCATGAGAATGTTATAAAGAAATAATTCTGTTGCATTTTCAGAAAAACGGTGGAGTTTTTTTCTTTGTAGTTACTAACATTAGCTCAGCCATCTGTATTTTTTACTAGTAAACCTATACATTTCAAATACTCCTGCCTAGAAAAGCTTGACTATTTCTCTGCTCTAGCAAAATATAAAAATTTCCAGTAATTTATCAATGTTTAAAGTAGCAAAAAAATCTTGCAGATACTGCAATGGTTTATGATGAGGTTACTTAACTCCAAATTCACTGGCAAATGCCATGGCTCACAAAAGGAATGTAATTCTGCTATTTTTTTGAAAAGGCAACTTCCACAGACATTTTGTGTGGATAATGAATGTAAGCTCAATCTGAAACCTTTGTAAGGGTATCAGTGAGTGCTGTGGCTATTTAGTGTTATTGTAGTAACATTTATCACAATCCGTAATAATCTTTTTTATATGTTTAATGTTTATCTCCCCAATAGACTGTAAACTCACGAGAACCAGGACTATATTTGTCTTGGTCAACATTGTGCCCCACAAATCTAGCACAAAGAAATTTTAATAAATATTTGTTGAATGAAAGCATGTTTAAGTATGAAGAATCAGTGATTATTGCATGGTCAAGGCAAAATATTATCAGTTTGATACAAAATGTAGATAACTGTACTTCAGGAGATGTGTTTCTAACCTCTCCTTTCCAGCTATTTAACCAAACTAATTTTTAAAAACTTTCTCCAATTTGGATATGTTATATATTTTCTTTAAAAATATTTGTAGCTCTCTATTTCTTAGAAAGTTTAAAATCTGCAGCAGAACAATTATTTGTATAATCTGACTTCAATCAACACATACAGCTTTACCTCTTTCCATTTTCCCAGTCTTTCTCTTTCCTTTCCCTCCAAATATGTTCATTATGAGATAGTCAGACAGACCTTTTCTCAACCCCATTTGTTTCATGTACTTTCAGAACTATATGATGGTGTTCTTGCCTAGGATAACTGTCACTTTCACTTCTATCTGTTGGAATTCTATTAATCTTGCAAGACTCTCCTCCCATAGAAACTCCCATAATTCACTGAAGACATCACACCGAGGATGTACAAGAATGGGAAAAAGTTTCTAATAATCATCGTACCAAGCTCCAAAAGAAAGATATGGCAACTAACATCTCACTCAGAGTAAAGGTACATGTCCTTACAATGGCCCCCTGGCCTACAGAGTTGATCCCTCTCACCTCAGTTCCAACATCACAGTCCTCTTAATTGTTCCTTGAATATCCCATTGGCAGTGGGTGTCTCTTCTGGCCAGAACGCTCTTCTAGAGATCTGCTTGACTAAATTTTGTAACAATCATTATCCTCTTTAATACTCCAACTTACACCTCTCTCGTCCTCTCCTGCACTCCCAATCCTATTTATACTTCACTTTCTCTTTGTTTTAATCCATAACACTTATTATTCTATAATACAGTGTATAGTTTACTAATTTGTCTGTTGTTTATTATCTGATTCAACATTCTAGAATAAAGCTCCAGAACTTTACTAATTCACCAATATATTCAAACACCTGGAAATGAGAGCACTCTCAATACTTCTTGAATGAATACAATTCACAGAACACTAGATTTGTGTCAAAAGCCTTCTCACATATATTATTTTAATTAATCTTACTGACTTTTGGGCTATAGCTTTTTACTCTTTCCATTTCACAGATGTAGAAACTGAAAGCCAAAGAACCTAAATATGCTAAGGTTATACAAACAATCTGCTGCAGATTCTTTCCAAAAAAAACCATGCAGCTTCAGTCTGCAAGGAGAAAGATTTAGATGATTGCTGCACAATTGCTATATCTTAGTAAAATGAATAGATAACTCAGGGTGGAGAATGCTCACTTATGGGTATGACTAGTTGTCAGAGACAGGTTAGCAAGGAGTAGGGGAATATTTGAGTCTAGGGGAAACAAGTGAGGTAAGAGAAAAGGAATCAGAAACATCCAAGAGCAGAGTTGTACCATTAAACCATTGTAAAGATCTTTCTATGTAAGAATCATGTGAAACAGGGTTGGAGGCAGGTCTCATAGGAAGTTAGAATAGAGTGGAAACACTGAAGCTGGTTTCAAACTGAAAAGTGAGGTCCTTAAGGCTTTCAATAGACTGAGCTCCCTAATGGTTTCTCCTATAAATCTCATCCTGGTGTGCATGCTAGACCTTAAATAAAAAATGCTGGTCATAGATATTGTTAATACTTTATATTATTTTCCCTTCGTATTAAAACTCACTTCTCCATGTCTGTCTGTCCATTTAATCACAATCTTTCTTCCTGATTTCAATTCTTCAGAAAATTTCCAACTGTGTGTCCTGGAAGAGAATATTGAGATTTGTGTTTGGAGAGCAGTAATGTGGTAAAGAGATCATACAGAATCAGGCCCATCTATTCTGAATTCTACCTTCACCACTTGTTAGCTATATAACCTAGGCCAAATTGTTTATATATCTTAGTCTCAGTTTCCTGAACTGAGAAATAGGCTTGATCATATGAAATTGTACAGCTGTGAGAATTGAATATATATATCACAAATTTGCTCCAAGGATCCAGTATGGTGACCAGCAAATAACATGGTGGTAGTTTGACTTTTTTTTTTTTTTTGCTCTCTTGAAAACACATTGCCAGGATTTAGCCATGCTGTTCATTTCTAAAAATGAACTTCTTGGGTAATCCAGGAAATTTAGCCACCTTGCTGGGGGCACAAAGAATAACCATAATTGGGAGCAAGTGTAGGTAATACACATTAAGGAAAAACTGTCCCTTACTTTTACCATTTACATACTCCAGATGTTTGGAATTTTAATAATTAGAATTTAAATCAGAAAGACATTTAAGATTTGACAGCAGATGTTAAAACTGTAATTTAAAAGATTTAGAATCCTGTCCAATGAGAAAAGATGCACCATTAAAATTAAGACTTGTCATAACTTGAAATGAATCAGGTACAACTCAGATTTTTATGAGTCCAAAGTGGGACACTGTTTTCCTAGTTTCCCCCTTATCCTAAACCATACACATTAAATGAATCCCAAACCATATCTGAACAGATGGCTATTTACATAATTTTTTTAAAATAACATAGTACATGTCACAGTTAACCTAGTGTTTCTCCAAGGATCCTATGGTCCTTTGGATAAAATGTCCAAAAGTTAAGCTGTTCATTGATAGTTTTTTAGGAAGGAAAATAATGCTTTAAGTTGTTCATTTGTTTAACATTTACTGAGCACTTATTATATTGCAGGCTCTGTGTTAGACTTTGGAGAGTCAGAAATAAACAGGGCAGACATGTTCTTGCCCTTAGAAAACATACAGTTTCCTTGGAAAGAGAAGAGGCTCTTTGTTGTAAGTCCAAGAAATGTTGTTCATATTCCGATAGATGTCTATGTAAGATAAATCTATTATTTAAAAAGAGTTTTCAATTTTCCTTCAAGATAGTGGTCAAGAACTGGCTTTATAACATGAGTTGAGTTTTTAAAAATAAAGAGATATCCAGGGGTGGGATAATTCAAGAAAAGCTATTCTGGGCAGAGGGATATATTTGAGCAAGATGCATTCAGTGACCTGCAGGGTGTGAATGGAGCATAGGCTTCAAGTTGGAGGTAGGGGAAGGACCTGGGAGGGAAGAGGTGGGACTGGAGAACTAGGAATGTCCAGATCATGCCATGTTAAAGGCCAAGACATTATCCTGGAGGTTTGGCGGGGAGAGGTGTGGAAAAATGTAAATAGCTATATACCAATTTGTATTGACATTTAGAGAGATGACTCTGGTTAGGACTGTGATGAAGATAAGGAAGGTGTAAGCCTAGAGGCAGGGGGATCTTTTAGGACATTTTTGGAGGAATCCAGGGTCTGTGCTAAAGCTCTCTTTTATAAATTTTTTCTAAAACTTCTTCCAGGTTTCTCCCTTTTTATTCATTCCGTGAGATGCTCCCCATTCCCTATCTCTTATTTTTCCTGAGCAAGCTGCTCTTGCAGGTGAGTGAAAAACAGGAGATATGTTTTGTCTAAGCCACCAGAACTGAACAGGTACACAGAGGCCCACTTTCAGCTCTTCTGACTCTCAGAACCAAAGATCTGAGAAAGTATTGCAATGAGGTTTTTCATTAGTGGGAGTTCAGAGAAACAGCTGAGACTACAGCTAATGTTCTGTTGGTGAAGTAAATGAGAAACAGAGAACAATAGACAAAAGGAATATAAGAAAATGTTGAGGAATAAAGACACATGACCCTTATAAACCTTGGCATGTGAGTGAGGGTGAGATAAAAGAAGAGAGAGGAATGGGGTTTAGAATCCACACTTTTATTTCTGGAAATCTAAAAGAGTACAGCGAGAGACACAAAAAATATTTTAAGTCCAGTTGTTCCACTAAGAAAAACAGGAACACTTAAGTAAAACAAATTCACCCTGTGTCCCACTTCTTTCTTTCTTCGGAAAAAAAAGATTGCAGAGAGGGCATTTACTTTGATTATGCTGGGTGTCTGTGAAAATAAGGGGGAAAAAGGACAAGAAAAAGAAAGAAAGCAACTATATTTGAAACAATAAGTCTTTGGAGCTGTGTTTAAGGCATTGTCACCTTGGAGGAGCATGAGGAGATCTGATGATAAGTAAATATTTTGGAACAGACCCATTTTGAGTACAGAGCCAGAGAGACATCTGCAAAGATGAAAAGTTTTTGTTTAAAACATGTAAGGCCAGATTTCCCTGTGGCTCACACAGTGTGAGACTAGAATTTCCCATTTCTTTCCTGAGCAAACTGCTCTTGCAGGTGAGTGAAAAACAGGAGATTTGCCATTTCCTCTGCAAATTTACATACTTTATAAAAAATGGTTTTATGACATGCACGCTGGGTAACATCTAGACCAAAAGATATACTTACTGTACAAAGAAAGCACTTGAGAGCAGAAAGCCCCCACAGATCTTGTAGATAAAATGCAGCCAAGTTCAATTAACTGTATTAAAAATAAACAAAAATGAAGAAGTGGATTTGACAACTCATTCAGTTGTTAAAAGGCAGTATATTTCAAGTAGGAATTGGAAAAATAAGCTAAGATCTAGGGCATTTTAAAGAGTTCTGTGTTAAAGTTTTGTACCTTACCAATGAAGAAATGAATGAGAAAACACTTGGTATTTAAAAGTCAACAACACTTGGTTTGATTCTTCTTTATTTCTACAAATCATTAGGGGTATTGTCACTTAATTATCTCTAGTGCAATGCTAGTTGTATCTTTTCTTGTAAATCCTGAAATGTTAGAACTGGAAAGGCCCTTAGGGACATTCTGGGAAATCTCTATAAATGAACTGAAGGCCCAGAGAGACAAAGCTTATTTTCAGAGTTTAAAGACTGTCCTGGTAAGAGAATATTTACTGGATCTACAGTCGAAATTATCTCAGAGCTGGAAATTTGGAGGCAAGAAGCTAATATGTTTTTTTCCCTGGTGCCTCTTCTTAATTTAGTGAAGTGATAGCTCATGAATCCCTCTGAAGCAGGAAGTTAGAGGAAAATGTTGGGTTTTATAAATTTCCCTGATTATTAGAATAAGAGATGGAGCCATATAGCAAAACACTGCATGAGGTTGCAGTTTGAATCCCTGGAACAGTTATTTTCCAAGTTTAAAGAGAATGTTTTCTTGCTCCCTTTCTGGCATCCATGAAAAATATATAGGCAGATGAAAATAATTCAGACAAAGAGGCCAGAATGGTGCTTAGATGATAAAACTCCATCCCTTATGATTATAGAAATGAAGCAATGCAAAAAAATTCTAAACAAGAAATTGAAAGACAGGGAGGAAAATTAAATCTCCTTTCAAGATCTTCTTTTGCTTTAGTTTTTGTAATAAAATATGAACAAAGGTAAATTATGCATTACTTTGTGCTTTCTGATTATCTCCCTTCTAACTCCTAGTGTTTGCTATTTCTGAAATTTTTTCTAATTATCTCAACATGTGATTTTTTGAATTGTAAAACCATTGACATTCTAAGTTAATATGTTCATGCTTACTGTCATGAAACTTAATGAAATTCCATCTCTAGTCATTGATGAAATCCATTACCACCTTGATCAATATTGCCCTTGGTTTACTTGCCATGTAGCAATTTAGCTCTTACCTGAAAAGTTGAGAATCTTGGCTCATTTATGCAGAGACTGTTATTGGCAATCAGTTGATTCTACATGGACAAGGTAAGATAAAGTAAAGGCACTTTTTAAAGTATAGTTCACTTAAAATATTAAATTAGTTTTAGGAGTACAACATAGTGATTCAATAATTTTATAGATTATACTTCATATAAAAATATTATAAATTATTGGTTATAGCCCTGTAGTGCACATTACATCTCTGTATCTGATTTATTTATACCTGGTAGTGTGTATCTCTTAATACCCTTCACCTATATTGCCCCTCCCCACACCACTCTCTGTATTGGTAACCATTAGTTTATTCTCTGTATCTACAAGTCTGTTTCAGCTTTGTTATACCAGTTAATTTGTTTCATTTTTTAGATTCCACATATAAGTGAAAACATGCAGTATTTGTCTTCTTTTGTCTGACTTACTTCACTGAAGATAATATCCTCCAGGTCCATTCATGTTATTGCAAATGGCAAAGTTTTGTTCATTTTTATGACTAATACTCCATTGTATATATACACCACATCTTCTTTATCCATTCATCCATTGATGGACACTTAGGTTGCTTCCATATCTTGGCTACCTAAAATAATGCTGCTATGAAAATTGGAGTGTATGTATCTTTTCTAATGATTAATTTTGGGGTTTTTTTGGAAATACACTCAGGAGTGGAATTGCTGGATCATATGGTAGTTCTATTTTTAGTTTTTTTGAGGAACCTCCATACTTTTTCCATAGTAGCTGTACCAATTCAAAGTCCCACCAACAGTGTACTAAGGTTCCCTTTCTCCCCTTTCTTGGCAACACTTGTTATTTGTTTTTATTTTGATGATAGCCTTTCGGCAGGTGTGAGGTGATATCTCACTGTGGTTTTGATTTGCATTTCCCTGAAGATTACTGATGTTGAGCAACTTTTCATGTGCCTGTTGGTCAAGTGTATGACTTCAGAAATTCCTATCCAGGTCTTCTGCCCATTTTTAAATTGGGTACTTTGTTGTTGTTTTTGCTGTTTTATATTGAGTTGTATGAGGTCTTTATATATTTAGTATATTAACTTCTTAACAGACATATCATTTGCAAATATCTTCTCTCATTCAGCAGGTTGCCTTTTCTTTGTTGATTGTTTCCTATACTGTGCAAAAACTTTTAAGTTTGATTAGGTTGCATTAGTTTATTTCTGCTTTTGTTTCTCCTGTCTGAGGAGACAGATCCATATAAATATTGCTAAGATTTATGTCAAAGAGTGTACTGCCTATGTTTTCTTCTAGGAGTTTTATGGTTTCTGGTCTTACATTTAGGTCTTTAATCTATTTTGAGTTTATTTTTGTATATCGTATAAGAAAATGTTCTACTTTCATTTTTTTGCATGTATCTGTCCAGTTCCCCAACAGCACTTATTGAGGAGACTATCTTTTTCCCATTATATATTCTTGCATCCTTTGACATAGATGGATTGAAGGTATGTGTGTGGGTTTATTTCTGGGCTTTCTATTTTGTTCCATGGATCCGTGTGTCTTTCTTGTGCTAGTACCATACTGTTTTGATTATTTAGCTTTGTAGTATAGTCTGAAGTCAGGGAACATGATACCTCCAAGTTTATTCTTATTTCTCAAGATTGCTTTAGCTATTCGAGGTCTTTTGTGATTCCACACATTCTTTAGGATTATTTTTTTCTAGTTCTATGAAAAATGTCATGGGTATTTTGATGGGGCTTGCATTAAATCTGTAGATTGCTATGGGTAATTTGAACATTTAAAAATATTAATTCTTCTAATCCATAAAAGCGATATATCTTTCCATTTAAATGTATAGTCTACAATTTTCATCATCAAAGTCTTATAGTTTTCAGAGTACAGGTCTTTCACCTCCTTGGTTAATTTTATTCCTAAGAATTTTATTCTTTTTGATGTGATTATAAGTTCGATTGCTTTCTTGACTTCTGTTTCTGATAGAAATTATTAGTGTAACCAAATGTAAAATAGATAGCTAGTGAGAAGCAGCCGCATAGCACAGGGAGATCAGCTTGGTGCTTTGTGTCCACCTAGAGGGGTGGGATAGGGAGGGTGGGAGGGAGACGCAAGAGGGAGGAGATATGGGGATGTATGTATATGTATAGCTGATTCACTTTGTTATACAGCAGAAACTAACACACCGTTGTAAAGCAACTATACTCCAAAAAAGATGTTTAAAAAAAAGAGAGAAATTATTAGTGTATAGAAAAGCAACAGAGTTCTGTATGTTAATCTTTTATCCTGCAACTTTACTGAATTCATGTATTAGTTCTCCTAGTTTGTTGGTGGATACTTTAGGGTTTACCATATATAGTATTATGCCATTTGCAAATAGCAACAGTTTTACTTTTCCCTTCCAAATTGTATGCCTTTTATTTCTTTTTCTTTTCTGATTGCTGTGTCTAGGACTTCCAATACTCTGTTAAATAGAAATAGTGAGAGTGTGCATCCTTGTTTCTGATCTTGAAGGAAAAGCTTTGAGCTTTTCACCATTGAGTGTGTTGTTAACTGTGGGTTTGTTATAAATGGCCTTTAGTATGTTGAGGTATTTTCCCTCTATATCAACTTTGTTGAAGTTTTTATCACAAATGGATGTTGAATTTTTTAAAATATTTTTCTACACCTGTTAAGATAATCATGTGAATTCTATCCTCTATTTTGTTTATGTGGTGTATCCCATTGATTGTAGATATTGAACCATCCCTGTATCCCTGGAATAAATTCCTCTTCTTCAAGGTGTATCATTTTATTTATCTATTGCTGAATTTGGTTTGCTAATGTTTTAATGAGCATTTTTGCATCTAGGTTCAGCAGGGGTATTGGACTGTAATTTTCTTTTTTGTAGTATTTTTCTCTATTTTTGTAATAGACATGGTAATGCTGGCTACATAGAACAAGTTTGTAAGTGCTTCTTTTCTTCAATTTTTGAGAATAGTTTGAGAAAGTTAGGTATTAACTATTCTCTATATGTGTGGTAGAATTCTCCTGTGAAGCTGTCCTGTCCTGAGCTTTTGTTTGTTGTGAGTTTTTTGTTACTAATTACATTTTAATAGTGGTCTGCTCAGATATTCTATTTCTTCCTGATTTAGTTGTGGAAGATTGTATGTTTCTAAAAATTTATCCATTTATTCTAGGTTGTTCAATTTCTTGGTGTATAGCAGTTCACAGTATTCTCTTAAGATTATTTGCATTATGTGATATCAGTTGTACTTTTTTTTTTAGTTCTACTTTTGTTTATGTGGGCCCTCTATTTTTTTCATAATGAGTCTGGCTAAAGTTTTAAAAATATTGTTTACTTTAAAGGTAGTTTCATTGATTTTCTCTAATTTTTTGGTCTTTATTTTATTTATTTCTGCTCTGATCTTTAATATTTCCTTTCTACTGCTGAATTTGGGTTTTGTTTTTTCTTCTTTTCTTATTCTTTTAGATGAGAAGTTATGCTGCTTATCTGAGATTTTTCTTCTTCCTTGAGATAGCCCCATATTGTTAAAAACTTCCCTCTTACATCTGTTTTTGCTATGTCCCAAATATTTTGGAAAATTGTGTTTTTTGTTTTTTTTTTTCACACACACACACTGTATTTTATTTTTACAAGAGATGAATAGACTGACACCAAGCATTGTACATGGATGACCACAACAAAAGCAACAATGATTGCAATTACCAAACATGAAACACACTCATACTATGTCATAATATTGACATTCAGTCCAGTAATCCTCCACTGTAACAGCTCCTTTACTTTGCAGTGAAAATTGATTTGTATATTCTTTGCCTCTGAGTCCTTGTGGGCTTTTTTTTTTTTAATTCAGACAGAAAGTCACAAAAATTATACTCATCCTCATCAGTTCACTCAGTGCCATGTAATTAATTTTTTTTTCATCTTGATCTATTGTTAGCACTTTTATGAGTTCATCAGTTTTTCATTAGAGTTCTGAAAATGCTTATTCATTCAGTTCAGCAGTACAGTCAGTTACCAGAAACCTGTACTTGTCAGAGTCTTTTCCATGAATTTCTTGAAGATGAAACCCTTTTATAGGAACATATTTGCAAAAGCATCAGAGTACACCCAGAACTGTCTGTAAATGACAAAAGACTTAAGAATGACCACAGTTAAAGATTTGATGAAAGTTCATAATAATGCAGTTGACAAGAAAACTAGTTATTTCTGAGATATACATTTTAAAGTAGTAACTAGGATTATGACTTATAACATTATACCAGAACATATAAGATTTTTAGAAATTTCATGTAATGTCTAAAACATTTATATTAACATATTTCCATACAAATAACCCAATGAAAGTTTAGTATTTGTTGTTTTGTTTGTTTGTTTTTTCATACTGCAGTTTCTTATTAGGCATCAATTTTACACACATCAGTGTATACATGTCAATCCCAATCGCCCAATTCAGCACACCACCATCCCCACCCCACCGCAGTTTTCCCCCCTTGGTGTCCATATGTCCGTTCTCTACATCTGTGTCTCAACTTCTGCCCTGCAAACCAGCTCATCTGTACCATTTTTCTAGGTTCCACATACATGCGTTAATATATGATATTTGTTTTTCTCTTTCTGACTTACTTCACTCTGTATGACAGTCTCTAGATCCATCCACATCTCAACAAATGACTCAATTTCGTTCCTTTTTATGGCTGAGTAATATTCCATTGTATATATGTACCACAACTTCTTTATCCATTCGTCTGTTGATGGGCATTTAGGTTGCTTCCATGACCTGGCTATTGTAAATAGTGCTGCAATGAACATTCGGTGCATGTGTCTTTTTGAATTACGGTTTTCTCTGGGTATATGCCCAGTAGTGGGATTGCTAGGTCATATGGTAAGTCTATTTTTAGTTTTTTAAGGAACCTCCATATTGTTCTCCATAGTGGCTGTATCAAGTTACATTCCCACCAACAGTGCAAGAGGGTTCCCTTTTCTCCACACCCTCTCCAGCATTTGTTGTTTGTAGATTTTCTGATGATTCCCATTCTAACAGGTGTGAGGTGATACCTCATTGTAGTTTTGATTTGCATTTCTCTAATAATTAGTGATGTTGAGCACCTTTTCATGTGCTTCGTGGCCGTCTGTACGTCTTCTTTGGAGAAATGTCTATTTAGGTCTTCTGCCCATTTTTGGATTGGGGTGTTTGTTTCTTTAATATTGAGCTGAATGAGCTGTTTATATATTTTGGAGATTAATCCTTTGTCTGTTGATTTGTTTGCTAATATTTTCTCCCATTCTGAGGGTTGTCTTTTTGTCTTATTTATGGATTCCTTTGCTGTGCAAAAGCTTTGAAGTTTCATTAGGTCCCATTTGTTTATTTTTGTTTTTATTTCCATTACTCTAGGAGGTGGATCAAGAAAGATCTTGCTGTGATTTATGTCAAAGAGTGTTCTTCCTATGTTTTCCTCTAAGAGTTTGATAGTGTCCGGTCTTACATTTAGGTCTCTAATCCATTTTGAGTTTATTTTTGTGTATGGTGTTAGGTAGTATTCTAATTTCATTCTGTTACATGTAGCGGTCCAGTTTTCCCAGCACCACTTATTGAAGAGACTGTCTTTCCTCCATTGTATATCTTTGCCTCCTTTGTCATAGATTAGTTGGCCATAGGTGCGTGGGTTTATCTCTGGGCTTTCTATCCTGTTCCATTGATCTATATTTCTGTTTTTGTGCCAGTACCATATTGTCTTGATTACTGTAGCTTTGTAGTATAGTCTGAAGTCAGGGAGTCTGATTCCTCCAGCTCCGTTTTTTTCCCTCAAGACTGCTTTGGCTATTCGGGGTCTATTGTGTCTCCATACAAATTTTAAGATGATTTGTTCTAGCTCTGTAAAAAATGCCATTGGTAATTTGATAGGGATTGCATTGAATCTGTAGATTGCTTTGGGTAGTATACTCATTTTCACAATGTTGATTCTTCCAATCCAAGAACATGGTATATCTCTCCATCTGTTGGTATCATCTTTAATTTCTTTCATCAGTGTCTTATAATTTTCTGCATACAGGTCTTTTGTCTCCCTAGGTAGGTTTATTCCTAGGTATTTTATTCTTTTTGTTGCAATGGTAAATGGGAGTGTTTCCATAATTTCTCTTTAGATTTTTCATCATTAGTGTATAGGAATGCAAGAGATTTCTGTGCATTAATTTTGTATCCTGCAACTTTACCATATTCATTAATTAGCTCTAGCAGTTTTCTGGTGGCAGTTTTAGGATTCTCTATGTATAGTATCATGTCATCCACAAACAGTGACAGTTTTACTTCTTCTTTTCCAATTTGTATTCCTTTTATTTCTTTTTCTTCTCTGATTGCCATGGCTAGGACTTCCAGAACCATGTTGAATAATAGTGGTGAGAGTGGACATCCTTGTCTTGTTCCTGATCTTAGAGGAAATGCTTTCAGTTTTTCACCATTGAGAATGATGTTTGCTGTGGGTTTGTCATATATGGCCTTTATTATGTTGAGGTAGGTTCCCTCTATGCCCACTTTCTGGAGAGTTTTTATCAGAAATGGGTGTTGAATTTTGTCAAAAGCTTTTTCTGCATCTACTGAGATGATCATACGCTTTTTATTCTTCAATTTGTTAATATGGTATATGACATTGATTGATTTGCGTATATTGACGAATCCTTGCATCCCTGGGATAAATCCCACTTGATCGTGGTGTATGATCCTTTTAATGTGTCGTTGCATTCTGTTTGCTAGTATTTTGTTGAGGATTTTTGAATCTATATTCATCAGTGATATTGTCTGTAATTTTCTTTTTTTGTAGTGTCTTTGTCTGGTTTTGGTATCAGGGTGATGGTGGCCTCATAGAATGAGTTTGGGAGTCTTCCTTCCTCTGCAATTTTTTGGAAGAGTTTGAGAAGGATAGGTGTTAGCTCTTCTCTAAATGTTTGATAGAGTTCACCTGTGAAGCCATCTGGTCCTGGACTTTTGTTTGTTGGAAGATTTTTAATCACAGTTTCAATTTCATTACTTGTTATTGGTCTGTTCATATTTAATGTTTCTTCCTGGTTCAGTCTTGGAAGGTTATAGCTTTCTAAGAATTTGTCCATTTCTTCCAGGTTGTCCATTTTATTGGCATAAAGTTGCTTGTAGTAGTCTCTTAGGATGCTTTGTATTTCTGTGGTGTCTGTTGTAACTTCTCCTTTTTCATTTCTGATTTCATTGATTTGAGTCCTCTCCCTCTTTTTCTTAATGAGTCTGGCTAATGGCTTATCAATTTTGTTTATCTTCTCAAAGAACCAGCTTTTAGTTTTATTGATCTTTGCTATTGTTTTCTTTGTTTCTATTTCATTTATTTCTGCTCTGATCTTTATGATTTCTTTCCTTCTGCTAACTTTGGGTTTTGTTTGTTCTTCTTTCTCTAGTTTCTTTAGGTGTAAGGTTAGATTGTTTACTTGAGATTTTTCTTGTTTCTTGAGGTAGGCTTGTATAGCTATAAACTTCCCTCTTAGAACTTCTTTTGCTGCATCCCATAGGTTTTGGGTCGTCGTGTTTTCATCGTCATTTGTCTCTAGGTATTTTTTGATTTCCTCTTTGATTTCTTCAGTGATCTCTTGGTTATTTAGTAATGTATTGTTTAACCTCCATGTGTTTGTCTTTTTTACGTTTTTTTTCCCTGTAATTCATTTCTAATCTCATAGCCTTATGGTCAGAAAAGATGCTTGATATGATTTCAATTTTCTTAAATTTACTGAGGCTTGACTTGTGACCCAAGATGTGATCTATCCTGGAGAATGTTCCGTGCGCACTTGAGAAGAATGTGTAATCTGCTGTTTTTGGATGGAATGTCCTATAAATATCAATTAAATCTATCTGGTCTATTGTGTCATTTAAAGCTTCTGTTTCCTTATTTATTTTCATTTTGGATGATCTGTCCATTGGTGTAAGTGAGGTGTTAAAGTCTCCCACTATTATTGTCTTACTGTCAATTTCCTCCTTTATAGCTGTTAGCAGTTGCCTTATGTATTGAGGTGCTCCTATGTTGGGTGCATATATATTTATAATTGTTATATCTTCTTCTTGGATTGATCCCTTGATCATTATGTAGTGTCCTTCCTTGTCTCTTGTAACATTCTTTATTTTAAAGTCTATTTTATCTGATATGAGTATAGCTACTCCAGCTTTCTTTTGATTTCCATT
The DNA here is from genome assembly GCF_965194805.1 of Balaenoptera borealis. Classification (NCBI taxonomy): domain Eukaryota; kingdom Metazoa; phylum Chordata; class Mammalia; order Artiodactyla; family Balaenopteridae; genus Balaenoptera; species Balaenoptera borealis. Next base: position 26,476,066 of record NC_138879.1, on the reverse strand, counting down.
TGCATGGAATATCTTTTTCTATCCCCTCACTTTCAGTCTGTATGTGTCCCTAGGTCTAAAGTGGGTCTCTTGTAGACAGCATATATATGGGTCTTGTTTTTGTATCCATTCAGCAAGCCTGTGTCTTTTGGTTGGAGCATTTAATCCATTCACGTTTAAGGTAATTATTGATATGTATGTTCCTATGACAATTTTCTTAATTGTTTTGGGTTTGTTTTTGTAGGTCCTTTTCTTCTCTTGTGTTTCCCAGTTAGAGAAGTTCCTTTAGCATTTGTTGTAGAGCTGGTTTGGTGGTGCTGAATTCTCTTAGCTTTTGCTTGTCTGTAAAGCTTTTGATTTCTCCATCAAATCTAAATGAGATCCTTGCCGGGTAGAGTAATCTTGGTTGTAGGTTCTTCCCTTTCATCACGTTAAGTATATCATGCCACTCCTTTCTGGCTTGTAGAGTTTCTGTTGAGAAATCAGCTGTTAACCTTGTGGGAGTTCCCTTGTATGTTATTTGTCATTTTTCCCTTGCTTCTTTCAATAATTTTTCTTTGTCTTTAATTTTTGCCACTTTGATTACTATGTGTCTCGGCGTGTTTCTTCTTGGGTTTATCCTGTATGGGATTCTCTGCGCTTCCTGGACTTGGGTGGCTATTTCCTTTCCCATGTTAGGGAAGTTTTCGACTATAATCTCTTCAAATATTTTCTCTGGTCCTTTCTCTCTCTCTTCTCCTTCTGGGATCCCTATAATGTGAATGTTGTTGCGTTTAATGTTGTCCCAGAGGTCTCTTAGGCTGTCTTCATTTCTTTTCATTCTTTTTTCTTTATTCTGTTCCACAGCAGTGAATTCCACCATTCTGTCTTCCAGGTCACTTATCCGTTCTTCTGCCTCAGTTATTCTGCTATTGATTCCTTCTAGTGTAGTTTTCATTTCAGTTATTGTATTGGTCATCTCTGTTTGTTTGTTCTTTAATTCTTCTAGGTCTTTGTTAATCATATCTTGCATCTTCTCAGTCTTTGCCTCCATTCTTATTCTGAGGTCCTGGATCATCTTCACTATCATTATTCTGAATTCTTTTTCTGGAAGGTTGCCTATCTCCACTTCATTTATTTGTTTTTCTGGGTTTTTTTTCTTGTTCCTTCATCTGGTATATAGCCCTCTGCCTTTTCATCTTGTCTATCTTTCTGTAACTGCGGTTTTTGGTCCACAGGCTGCAGGATTGTAGTTTTTCTTGCTTCTGCTGTCTGCCCTCTGGTGGTTGAGGCTATCTAAGAGGCTTAATGGGAGGCTCTGTTGGTGGGTAGAGCTGACTGTTGCTGTGGTGGTCAGAGCTCCATAAAACTTTAATCCACTTGACTGTTGATGGGTGGGCCTGGGTTCCCTCCCTGTTGGTTGTTTTGCCTGAGGCAACCCAACACTGGAGCCTACCTGGGCTCTTTGGTGGGGTTAATGACAGACTCTGGGAGGGCTCACGGCAAGGAGCACTTCCCAGAACCTCCGCTGCCAGTGTCCTTGTCCCCATGGTGAAACAGAGCCACCCCCCGCCTCTGCAGGAGACCCCCCCAACACCAGCAGGTAGGTCTGGTTCAGTCTCCCCCAGGGTCACTGCTCCTTCCCCTGGGTCCCAATGCACACACTACTTTGTATGTGCTCTCCAAGAGTGGGGTCTCTGTTTCCCCCAGTCCTGTCGAAGTCCTGCAATCAATTCCCACTAGGCTTCAAAGTCTGATTCTCTAGGAATTCCTCCTCCCGTTGCCGGACCCCCGGGTTGGGAAGCCTGACGTGGGGCTCAGAACCTTCACTCCAGTGGGTGGACTTCTGTGGTATAAGTGTCTGCCAGTCTGTGAGTCTCCCACCCAGCAGTTATGGGATTTGATTTTACTCTGATTGCACCCCTCCTACTGTCTCACTGTGGCTTCTCCTCTGTCCTTGGACGTGGGGTATCCTCCTTGGTGAAGTCCAGTGTCTTCCTGTCGATGATTGTCCAGCAGCCAGTTGTGATTCTGGTGCTCTCGCAAGAGGGAGTGAGAGCACTTCCTTCCACTCCACCATCTTGGTTAATCCGCCTGAAAATTGTGTTTTAATTTTCATTTGTCTTGGGATACTTTCTGATTTCCTCTTTGATTTTTTCATTGGTCCATTGTTTTCTTAGTAGCAATTATCCACGTATTTGGTTTTTTTTTTCCATTTTTCTTCCTGTAATTGGTTTTTAATATCATAGCATTGTAGATGGAAGGAATGCTTGACATAATTTCTTCTTAAATTAATTGAGATTTGTTTTGCCACATAGTACATGATCTATCCTGGAGAACATTCCATGTCCACTTGAAAAGAATGTGTATTTAGCTGTTTTTGGATGCAATGTCCTGTAGATATCTATTAAATCCATCAGGTCCTATGTGTCATTTAAGGTCACAGTTTCTTTATAGATTTTCTGTCTAGATGATCTATCTATTGATGTAAGTGTGGTGTAAAGTCCTTACTGCTGTTGAATTACTGACAATTTCTCCCTTTAAGTCTGTTAATATTTGCTTTATAAATTTAAGTGCTCCTATAATAAGTGCATATATATTTACAATGTTATGTCCTCTCCTTGGGTAGACTTTTTGTAATTATATAATGTTCCCAGGACACAGGTGTCCAGAATCAAACCTCAGTCTTATTTCCAGGGCAGAGGGTTCCATAATCAAACCTCAGTCATGTTGCCAGTCCACAGGTTTCTGCCATCAAACCTCAGTCAAGTTCCCAGGACACAGGGTTCCACCATCAAGCCTCAGTCATATTCCCAAGCCTGAGGGTTCCACAAGCAAACCTCAATACATTTGCCAGGCCACGGTTCCACCATCAAGTCTCAGTCAAGTTCCCAGGACAGAGTGTTCCACAAGCAAACCTAAGTCATCTTGACAGGCCACAGGATTCCACCATCAACCCTCAGTCATGTTCCCAGGAAACAGGGTTCCAGAATCAAACCAATGTCATGTTCCCAGGCCACGGGGTTCCTGTATCAGTCCTCAGTCATATTTCCAGGGCCCAGGGTTCCACCATCAAACCTCAGTCATGTTGCCAGTCCACAGGTTTCTGCGATCAAATCAGAGTCAAGTTCCCAGGCCACAGGGTTCCGGAATCAAGCCTCAGTCATGTTGCCAGGCCACAGGGTACCACCATCAAACCTCAGTCATATTCCCAGGCCACAGGGTTCCTCCATCAAACCTCAGTCATGTTCCCAGGCCACAGGATTCCACAATCTAACGTCAGTCATGTTCCCACACCAATGGTTTCCAGAATCAAACCTCAATCATGTTCCCAGGAAACAGGGTTCCAGAATCAAACCAATGTCATGTTCCCAGGCCACGGGGTTCCTGTATCAGTCCTCAGTCATGTTTCCAGGGCGCAGGGTTCCACAATCCAACCTCAGTCATGTTGCCAGTCCACAGGTTTCTGCCATCAAACCTCAGTCAAGTTCCCAGGCCACAGGGATCCAGAATCAAGCCTCAGTCATTTTCCCAGGCCAGAGTGTTCCACCATCAAACCTCACTCATGATCCCAGGCCACATATTTCCACAATGAAACCTCAGTCATTTTCCCAGGCCACAGGTATCCAGAATCAAAACTCAGTCATCTTCCCAGGACACATGGTTCCAGAATCAAACCACAATCATGTTCCCAGGCCAGAGGGTTCCACAATCAAACCTCAGTCATGTTCCCAGTCCACAGGGTTCCAGAACCAAGCCTCAGTCAGGTTCCCAGGGCACAGTATTCCACAATCTAAACAGATGTCATGTTCCCAGCCCACAGGTTTCCAGAATCACGCCTCAGTCATGTTCCCAGGCCACAGGGTTACAGAATCAAGCCTCACTCATACTCCCAGAACACAGGGTTCCACAATTAAACCTAAGTCATATTCCCAGGCCAGAGGGTTCCACAATCAAACCTCAGTCCTGTTGCCAGGCCACGGTTCCTCCATCAAGCCTCAGTCATGTTCCCAGGCCACAGGGTTCCAGAATCAAGCCTCAGTCATTTTGCCAGGCCAGAGTGTTCCACCATCAAAACTCTCTCATGATCCCAGGCCACATATTTCCACAATGAAACCTCAGTCATTTTCCCAGGCCACAGGTATCCAGAATCAAACCTCAGTCATGTTCCCAGGCCACAGGGTTCCACATTCAAACCTCAGTCATGGTCCCAAGACACAGGTGTCCAGAATGAAACCTCAGTCATGTTCCCAGGGAACAGGGTTCCAGAACCAAACCTCAGTCATCTTCCCAGGCCACAGGGTTTCAGAATCAAACCACAGTCATGATCCCAGGCCAGAGGGTTCCACAGTCAAACCTCAGTCATGTTCCCATGCAACAGGGTTCCAGAATCGAACCGATGTCATGTTTCCAGGCCACAGGGTTCCAGAATCAATCCTCAGTTATGTTCCCAGACTACAGGGTTCCAGAATAAAACCTCAGTCATGTTTCCAGTCCACAGGGTTCCACAATCCAACCTCAGTCATGTTGCCAGTCCACAGGTTTCTGCCATCAAACCTCAGTCAAGTTCCCAGGCTACAGGGTTCCACCATCAAACATCAGTCATGTTGCCAGTCCACAGGTTTCTGCGATCAAATCAGAGTCAAGTTCCCAGACCACAGGGTTCCAGTATCAAACCTCAGTCATGTTCCCAGGCCACAGGATTCCACAATCTAACATCAGTCATGTTCCCAGACCAATGGTTTCCACAATCAAACTTAAGTCATATTGCCGGGCCACAGGATTCCACCATCAAACCTCAATCCTTTTGCCAGGCCACAGGGTTCCACCATCAAGCCACAGTCATGTTCCCAGGAAACACGGTTCCAGAATCAAACCAATGTCATGTTCCCAGGCCACGGGGTTCCAGTATCAGGCCTCAGTCATGTTCCCAGTGCACAGGGTTCCACCATCAAACCTCAGTCATGTTGCCAGTCCACAGGTTTCTGCGATCAAATCAGAGTCAAGTTCCCAGGCCACAGGGTTCCAGAATCAAGCCTCAGTCATATTCCCAGGCCACAGGGTTCCTCCATCAAACCTCAGTCATGTTCCCAGGCCACAGGATTCCACAATCTAACGTCAGTCATATTCCCACACCAATGGTTTCCAGAATCAAACCTCAATCATGTTCCCAGGACACAGGTTTCCAGAATCAAACCAATGTCAAGCTCCCAGGCCACGGGTTTCCAGTACCAGGCCACAGCCATGTTTCCAGGGCACAGGGTTCCACAATCCAACCTCAGTCATGTTGCCAGTCCACAGGTTTCTGCCATCAAACCTCAGTCAAGTTCCCAGGCCACAGGGTTCCAGAATCAAGCCTCAGTCATTTTGCCAGGCCAGAGTGTTCCACCATCAAACCTCAGTCATGATCCCAGTCCACATATTTCCACAATGAAACCTCAGTCATTTTCCCAGGCCACAGGTATCCAGAATCAAACCTCAGTTATATTCCCAGGACACATGGTTCCAGAATCAAACCTCAGTCATGTTCCCAGGCTGGAGGGTTCCACAATCAAATCTCAGTCATGTTCCCAGTCCACAGGGTTCCAGAACCAAGCCTCAGTCAGGTTCCCAGGGCACAGTATTCCACAATCTAAACAGATGTCATGTTCCCAGGCCACAGGTTTCCAGAAACACGCCTCAGTCATGTTCCCAGGCCACAGGGATCCAGAATCAAACTTCAGTCATGTTGCTAGGTCATAGGGTACCACCATCAAACCTCAGTCATATTCCCAGACCACAGGTTTCCAGAATCAAACCGATTTCATGTTCCCAGGCAACAGGGTACCAGAATCCAAACCGATGTCATATTCCCAGGCCACAGGATCCCACAATCTAACATCAGTCATGTTCTCAGGCCAATGGTTTCCAGAATCATACTTCAGTCATATTCCCAGGCCACATGGTTCCAGAATCAAACCTCAGTCATGTTCTCAGGACACAGGTTTCCAGAATAAAACCTCAGTCATGTTCCCTGGACAGAGGTTTCAAAAATAAAACCCCAGTCATGTTCCCAGGCCACTGGGTTCCAGAATCAAGCCTCACTCATATTCCCAGGACACAGTGTTCCACAATTAAACCTCAGTCATATTCCCAGGCCAGAGTGTTCCACAATCAAAACTCGGTCCTGTTGCCAGGCCACGGTTCCTCCATCAAGCCTCAGTCATGTTCTCAGGCCACAGGATTCCACAATCTAATATCAGTCATGTTCCCAGACCAATGGTCCCCAGAATCAAACCTCAATCATGTTCCCAGGACACAGGGTTCCAGAATCAAACCAATGTCAAGCTCCCAGGCCATGGGTTTCCAGTACCAGGCCACAGTCATGTTTCCAGGGCACAGGGTTCCACAATCCAACCTCAGTCATGTTGCCAGTCCACAGGTTTCTGCCATCCAACCTCAGTCAAGTTCCCAGGCCACAGGGTTCCAGAATCAAGCCTCAGTCATTTTGCCAGGCCAGAGTGTTCCACCATCAAACCTCACTCATGATCCCAGGCCACATATTACAACAATGAAACCTCAGTCATTTTCCCAGGCCACAGGTATCCATAATCAAACCTCAGTCATGTTCCCAGGGAACAGGGTTCCAGCACCAAACCTCAGTCATGTTCCCAGGCCACAGGGTTTCAGAGTCAAACCACAGTCATGTTCCCAGGCCAGAGTGTTCCACAATCAAACCTCAGACATGTTCCCATGCCACAGGGTTCCACAATCCAACTGATGTCATGTTCCCAGGCCACAGGGTTCCAGAATCAATCCTCACTTATGTTCCCAGGCTACAGGGTTCCAGAATAAAACCTCAGTCATGTTCCCAATCCACAGGTTTCCAGAACCAAGCCTCAGTCATGTTCCCAGGGCACAGTATTCCACAATCTAAACAGATATCATGATCTCAGGTCACAGGTTTCCAGAATCACGCCTCAGTCATGTTCCCTGGTCACAGGGATGCAGAATCAAACCTCAGTCATGTTGCCAGGCCATATGGTACCACCATCAAACCTCAGTCATATTCCCAGGCCACAGGTTTCCAGAATCAAACCGATTTCATGTTCCCAGGCAACAGGGTACCAGAATCCAAACCGCTGTCATGTTCCCAGGCCACAGGGTTCCACCATCAAACCTCAGTCCTGTTGCCAGGCCACAGAGTTCCACCATCAAACCTCAGTCATGTTTCCAGGAAACAGGGTTCCAGAATCAAACAAATGTCATATTCCCAGGCCACGAGGTTCCAGTATCAGGCCTCAGTCATGTTCCCAGTGCACAGGGTTCCAACATTAAACCTCAGTCATGTTGCCAGTCCACAGGTTTCTGCGATCAAACCACATTCAATTTCCCAGGCCACAGGTATCGAGAATCAAACCTCAGACATGTTGCCAGACCAGAGGGTACCACCATCAAACCTCAGTCATGTTCTCAGGCCACAGGGTTCCTCCATCAAACCTCAATCATGTTCCCAGGACACAGGGTTCCAGAATCAAACCAATATCAATTTCCCAAGCCATGGGTATTAAATACCAGGCCTCAGTCATGATTCCAGGGCACAGGGTTGCACAATCAAACCTCAGTTATGTTGCAAGTCCACAGGTTTGTGCCATCAAACCTCAGTCAAGTCCACAGGCCACAGATTTCCAGAATCAAACCATTCTCATGTTCCCAGGCCACAGGGTCCCAGAATCATGCCTCAGTCATGTTCCCATGACACAGGGTTCCAGAATCCAACCGATGTCATGTTCCCAGGCCACAGGGTTCCAGAATCAATCCTCACTTATGTTCCCAGGCTACAGTGTTCCTGAATAAAACCTCAGTCATGTTCCCAGTCCACAGGGTTCCAGAACCAAGGCTCAGTCAGGTTCCCAGGGCACAGTATTCCACAATCTAAACAGATGTCATGTTCCCAGGTCACAGGTTTCCACAATCACGCCTCAGTCATGTTCCAAGTTCACAGGGATCCAGAATCAAACCTCAGTCATGTTGCCAGGCCATAGGGTACCACCATCAAACCTCAGTCATGTTCCCAGGCCACATGGTTCCTCCATCATACCTCAATCATGTTCCCAGGACACAGGGTTCAAGAATCAAACCAACGTCAAGTTCCCAGGCCATGGGTTTCCAGTACCAGGCCTCAGTCATATTTCCAAGGCGCAGGGTTCCACAATCAAATCTCAGTCATATTGCCAGTCCACAGGTTTCTGCCATCAAACCTCAGTCAAGTTCTCAGGCAACAGGGTTCTAGAATCAAGCCTCAGTCATATTCCCAGGACACATTGTTCAAGAATCAAACCTCAGTCATGTTTCCAGGGCACAGGGTTCCACAATCAAACCTCAGTCATGTTCCCAGGCCACAGGGTTCCAGAATCCAACCGATGTCATGTTGCCAGGCCATAGGGTACCACCATCACACCTCAGTCATATTCCCAGGCCACAGGTTTCCAGAATCAAACCGATTTCATGTTCCCAGGCAAAAGGTTACCAGAACCCAAACCGATGTCATGTTCCCAGGCCACAGGGTTCCACCATCAAACCTCAGTCCTGTTGCCAGGCCACAGGGTTCAACCATTAAAACTCAGTCATGTTCCCAGGAAACAGGGTTCCAGAATCAAACCATGTCATGTTCCCAGGTCACGGGGTTTCAGTTTCAGGCCTCAGTCATATTCCCAGTGCACAGGGTTCCACCATCAAACCTCAGTCATGTTGCCAGTCCACAGGTTTCTGCAATCAAATTAGAGTCAAGTTCCCAGGCCACAAGTTTCCAGAATCAAGCCTCAGTCATGTTGCCAGGCCACAGTGTACCACCATCAAACCTCAGTCATGTTCCCGGGCCACAGGTTTCCTCCATCATTCCTCAGTCATGTTCCCAGGACACAGGGTTCCAGAATCAAACCAATGTCAAGTTCCCAGGCCATGGGTTTCCAGTACCAGGCCTCAGTCATATTTCCAGAGCACAGGGTTCCATAATCAAACCTATCATATTGCCAGTCCACAGGTTTCTGCCTTCAAACCTCAGTCAAGTTCTCAGGCAACAGGGTTCTAGAATCAAGCCTCAGTCATATTCCCAGGACACATTGTTCAAGAATCAAACCTCAGTCATGTTTCCAGGGCACAGGGTTCCACAATCAAACCTCAGTCATGTTCCCAGGCCACAGGGTTCCAGAACACAACCGATGTCATGTTGCCAGGCCATAGGGTACCACCATCAAACCTCAGTCATATTCCCAGGCCACAGGTTTCCAGAATCAAACCGATTTCATGTTCCCAGGCAACAGGGTACCAGAATCCAAACCGATGTCATGTTCCCAGGCCACAGGGTCCACCATCAAACCTCATTCCTGTGGCCAGGCCACAGTGTTCCACCATCAAGCCTGAGTCATGTTCCCAGGAAACAGGGTTCCAGAATCAATCCTCAGTTATGTTCCCAGGCAAAAGGGTTCCAGAAGAAATCCTCAGTCATGTTCCCAGTCCACAGGTTTCCAGAACAAAGCCTCAGTCAGGTTCCCAGGGCACAGTATTCCACAATCTAAACAGATGTCATGTTCCCAGGTCACAGGTTTCCAGAATCAAACTTCAGTCATGTTCCCAGGGAACAGGGTTCCAGAAACAAACCTCAGTCCTGTTACCAGGAGACAGGGTTCCAGAATAAAACCACAGTCATGTTCCGTGTACACAGGTTTCAAAAATAAAACCCCAGTCGTGTTCTCAGGCCACAGGGTTCCAGAATCAAGCCTCACTCATATTCCCAGGCCAAAGGGTTCCACAATCAAACCTCAGTCATGTTCCCAGGACAAAGGTGTCCAGAATCAAACCTCAGTCATGTTCCCAGGGAACAGGGTTCCAGAAATAAACCTCAGTCATGTTGCCAGGCCAAAGGTTTCCACCATCAAACCTCAGACATGTTCCCAGGCAACAGGGTTCCAGAATCAAACCGTTCTAATATTCCCAGGCCACAGGGTTCCAGAATCCACCGATGTCATGTTCCCAGGACACAGGGTTTAAGAATCAATCCTCAGTTTGTTCCCAGGCTACAGGGTTCCAGAATAAAACCTCAGTCATGTTGCCAGTCCACAGAGTTCCAGAATCAAGCCTCAGTCAGGTTCCCAGGGCACAGTATTCCACAATCTAAACAGATATCATGTTCCCAGGTCACAGGTTTCCACAATCACGCCTCAGTCATGTTCCAAGTTCACAGGGATCCAGAATCAAACCTCAGTCCTGTTGCCAGGCCATAGGGTACCACCATCAAACCTCAGTCATGTTCCCAGGCCACATGGTTCCTCCATCATACCTCAATCATGTTCCCAGGACACAGGGTTCAAGAATCACACCAACGTCAAGTTCCCAGGCCATGGGTTTCCAGTACCAGGCCTCAGTCATATTTCCAAGGCGCAGGGTTCCACAATCAAATCTCAGTCATATTTCCAGAGCACAGGGTTCCATAATCAAACCTGTCATATTGCCAGTCCACAGGTTTCTGCCATCAAACCTCAGTCAAGTTCTCAGGCAACAGGGTTCTAGAATCAAGCCTCAGTCATATTCCCAGGACACATTGTTCAAGAAGACACATTGTTCAAGTTTCTGCGATCAAACCACATTTAATTTCCCAGGCCACAGGTATCGAGAATCAAACCTCAGTCATGTTGCCAGACCACAGACCATGTTGCCAGACCACAGACCATCAAACCACAGTCATATTCCCAGGCCACAGGGTTCCTCCATCAAACATCAGTCATGTTCCCAGGCCACAGGATTCCACAATCTAACATCAGTCATGTTCCCAGGCCACAGGATTCCACAATCTAACATCAGTCATGTTCCCAAACCAATGGTTTCTGGAATCAAACCTCAATCATGTTCCCAGGACACAGGGTTCCAGAATCCAACCAATGTCAAGTTCCCAGGCCATGGGTTTCCAGTACCAGGCCACAGTTATGTTTCCAGGGCACAGGGTTCCACCATCAAACCTCACTCATGATCCCAGGCCACATATCACAACAATGAAACCTCAGTCATTTTCCCAGGCCACAGGTATCCAGAATCAAACCTCAGTCATATTCCCAGGACACAGGTGTCCATAATCAAACCTCAGTCATGTTCCCAGGGAACAGGGTTCCAGCACCAAATCTCAGTCATATTCCCAGGCCACAGGGTTTCAGAGTCAAACCACAGTCATGTTCCCAGGCCAGAGTGTTCCACAATCAAACCTCAGACATGTTCCCATGCCACAGGGTTCCAGAATCCAACCATCAAACCTCAGTCCTGTTGCCAGGCCACAGAGTTCCACCATCAAACCTCAGTCAAGTTTCCAGGAAACAGGGTTCCAGAATCAAACAAATGTCATATTCCCAGGCCACGAGGTTCCAGTATCAGTCATGTTCCACAGTCAAACCTCAGTCATGTTCCCAGTGCACAGGGTTCCAACATCAAACCTCAGTCATGTTGCCAGTCCACAGGTTTCTGCGATCAAACCCCATTCAATTTCCCAGGCCACAGGTATCGAGAATCAAACCTCAGACATGTTGCCAGACCAGAGGGTACCACCATCAAACCTCAGTCATGTTCTCAGGCCACAGGGTTCCTCCATCAAACCTCAATCATGTTCCCAGGACACAGGGTTCCAGAATCAAACCAATATCAATTTCCCAAGCCATGGGTATTAAATACCAGGCCTCAGTCATGATTCCAGGTCACAGGGTTCCACAATCAAACCTCAGTTATGTTGCAAGTCCACAGGTTTGTGCCATCAAACCTCAGTCAAGTCCACAGGCCACAGATTTCCAGAATCAAACCGTTCTCATGTTCCCAGGCCACAGGGTCCCAGAATCATGCCTCAGTCATGTTCCCATGACACAGGGTTCCAGAATCCAACCGATGTCATGTTCCCAGGCCACAGGGTTCCAGAATCAATCCTCACTTATGTTCCCAGGCTACAGTGTTCCTGAATAAAACCTCAGTCATGTTCCCAGTCCACAGGGTTCCAGAACCAAGGCTCAGTCAGGTTCCCAGCGCACAGTATTCCACAATCTAAACAGATGTCATGTTCCCAGGTCACAGGTTTCCACAATCACGCCTCAGTCATGTTCCAAGTTCACAGGGATCCAGAATCAAACCTCAGTCATGTTGCCAGGCCATAGGGTACCACCATCAAACCTCAGTCATGTTCCCAGGCCACATGGTTCCTCCATCATACCTCAATCATGTTCCCAGGACACAGGGTTCAAGAATCAAACCAACGTCAAGTTCCCAGGCCATGGGTTTCCAGTACCAAGCCTCAGTCATATTTCCAAGGCACAGGGTTCCACAATCAAATCTCAGTCATATTGCCAGTCCACAGGTTTCTGCCATCAAACCTCAGTCAAGTTCTCAGGCAACAGGGTTCTAGAATCAAGCCTCAGTCATATTCCCAGGACACATTGTTCAAGAATCAAACCTCAGTCATGTTTCCAGGGCACAGGGTTCCACAATCAAACCTCAGTCATGTTCCCAGGCCACAGGGTTCCAGAATCCAACCGATGTCATGTTGCCAGGCCATAGGGTACCACCATCAAACCTCAGTCATATTCCCAGGCCACAGGTTTCCAGAATCAAACCGATTTCATGTTCCCAGGCAACAGGGTACCAAAATCCAAACCGATGTCATGTTCCCAGGCCACAGGGTCCACCATCAAACCTCATTCCTGTGGCCAGGCCACAGTGTTCCACCATCAAGCCTCAGTCATGTTCCCAGGAAACAGGGTTCCAGAATCAATCCTCAGTTATGTTCCCAGGCAACAGGGTTCCAGAAGAAATCCTCAGTCATGTTCCCAGTCCACAGGTTTCCAGAACAAAGCCTCAGTCAGGTTCCCAGGGCACAGTATTCCACAATCTAAACAGATGTCATGTTCCCAGGTCACAGGTTTCCAGAATCAAACTTCAGTCATGTTCCCAGGGAACAGGGTTCCAGAAACAAACCTCAATCCTGTTACCAGGAGACAGGGTTCCAGAATAAAACCACAGTCACGTTCCGTGTACACAGGTTTCAAAAATAAAACCCCAGTCGTGTTCTCAGGCCACAGGGTTCCAGAATCAAGCCTCACTCATATTCCCAGGCCAAAGGGTTCCACAATCAAACCTCAGTCATGTTCCCAGGACAAAGGTGTCCAGAATCAAACCTCAGTCATGTTCCCAGGGAACAGGGTTCCAGAAATAAACCTCAGTCATGTTGCCAGGCCAAAGGTTTCCACCATCAAACCTCAGACATGTTCCCAGGCAACAGGGTTCCAGAATCAAACCGTTCTAATGTTCCCAGGCCACAGGGTTCCAGAATCCACCGATGTCATGTTCCCAGGACACAGGGTTCAAGAATCAATCATCAGTTTGTTCCCAGGCTACAGGGTTCCAGAATAAAACCTCCGTCATGTTGCCAGTCCACAGAGTTCCAGAACCAAGCCTCAGTCAGGTTCCCAGGGCACAGTATTCCACAATCTAAACAGATATCATGTTCCCAGGTCACAGGTTTCCACAATCACGCCTCAGTCATGTTCCAAGGCCACAGGGAACCAGAATCTAACCTCAGTCATGTTGCCAGGCCATAGGGTATCACCAGCAAACCTTACTCATATTCCCAGGCCACAGGTTTCCAAAATCAAATCGATTTTATGTTCCCAGGCAAAAGGTTACCAGAACCCAAACCGATGTCATGTTCCCAGGCCACAGGGTTCCACCATGAAACCTCAGTCCTGTTGCCAGGCCACAGGGTTCAACCATTAAAACTCAGTCATGTTCCCAGGAAACAGGGTTCCAGAATCAAACCATGTCATGTTCCCAGGTCACGGGGTTTCAGTTTCAGGCCTCAGTCATATTCCCAGTGCACAGGGTTCCACCATCAAACCTCAGTCATGTTGCCAGTCCACAGGTTTCTGCAATCAAATTAGAGTCAAGTTCCCAGGCCACAAGGTTCCAGAATCAAGCCACAGTCATGTTGCCAGGCCACAGGGTACCACCATCAAACCTCAGTCATGTTCCCGGGCCACAGGGTTCCTCCATCATTCCTCAGTCATGTTCCCAGGACACAGGGTTCCAGAATCAAACCAATGTCAAGTTCCCAGGCCATGGGTTTCCAGTACCAGGCCTCAGTTATGTTTCCAGGGCACAGGGTTCCACCATCAAACCTCACTCATGATCCCAGGCCACATATTACAACAATGAAACCTCAGTCATTTTCCCAGGCCACAGGTATCCAGAATCAAACCTCAGTCATATTCCCAGGACACAGGTGTCCATAATCAAACCTCAGTCATGTTCCCAGGGAACAGGGTTCCAGCACCAAACCTCAGTCATATTCCCAGGCCACAGGGTTTCAGAGTCAAACCACAGTCATGTTCCCAGGCCAGAGTGTTCCACAATCAAACCTCAGACATGTTCCCATGCCACAGGGTTCCACAATCCAACTGATGTCATGTTCCCAGGCCACAGGGTTCCAGAATCAATCCTCACTTATGTTCCCAGGCTACAGGGTTCCAGAATAAAACCTCAGTCATGTTCCCAATCCACAGGTTTCCAGAACCAAGCCTCAGTCATGTTCCCAGGGCACAGTATTCCACAATCTAAACAGATATCATGATCTCAGGTCACAGGTTTCCAGAATCACGCCTCAGTAATGTTCCCTGGTCACAGGGATGCAGAATCAAACCTCAGTCATGTTACCAGGCCATATGGTACCACCATCAAACCTCAGTCATATTCCCAGGCCAGAGGGTTCCACAATCAAAACTCGGTCCTTTTGCCAGGCCACGGTTCCTCCAACAAGCCTCAGTCATGTTCCCAGGCCACAGGGTTCCACAATCTAATATCAGTCATGTTCCCAGACCAATGGTCCCCAAAATCAAACGTCAGTCATGTTCCCAGGACACAGGGTTCCAGAATCAAACCAATGTCAATTCCCAGGCCATGGGTTTCCAGTACCAGGCCACAGTCATGTTTCCAGGGCACAGGTTTCCACAATCAAACCTCAGTCATGTTGCCAGTCCACAGGTTTCTGTCATCAAACCTCAGTCAAGTTCCCAGGCTACAGGGTTCCACCATCAAACCTCAGTCATGTTGCCAGTCCACAGGTTTCTGCGATCAAATCAGAGTCAAGTTCCCAGGCCACAGGGTTCCAGTATCAGGCCTCAGTCATGTTGCCAGGCCACAGGGTTCCTCCATCAAACCTCAGTCATGTTCCCAGGCCACAGGATTCCACAATCTAACATCAGTCATGTTCCCAGACCAATGGTTTCCACAATCAAACTTAAGTCATATTGCCGGGCCACAGGATTCCACCATCAAACCTCAATCCTTTTGCCAGGCCACAGGGTTCCACCATCAAGCCACAGTCATGTTCCCAGGAAACACGGTTCCAGAATCAAACCAATGTCATGTTCCCAGGCCACGGGGTTCCAGTATCAGGCCTCAGTCATGTTCCCAGTGCACAGGGTTCCACCATCAAACCTCAGTCATGTTGCCAGTCCACAGGTTTCTGCGATCAAATCAGAGTCAAGTTCCCAGGCCACAGGGTTCCAGTATCAGGCCTCAGTCATGTTGCCAGGCCACAGGGTTCCTCCATCAAACCTCAGTCATGTTCCCAGGCCACAGGATTCCACAATCTAACGTCAGTCATATTCCCACACCAATGGTTTCCAGAATCAAACCTCAATCATGTTCCCAGGACACAGGTTTCCAGAATCAAACCAATGTCAAGCTCCCAGGCCACGGGTTTCCAGTACCAGGCCACAGCCATGTTTCCAGGGCACAGGGTTCCACAATCCAACCTCAGTCATGTTGCCAGTCCACAGGTTTCTGCCATCAAACCTCAGTCAAGTTCCCAGGCCACAGGGTTCCAGAATCAAGCCTCAGTCATTTTGCCAGGCCAGAGTGTTCCACCATCAAACCTCAGTCATGGTCCCAGTCCACATATTTCCACAATGAAACCTCAGTCATTTTCCCAGGCCACAGGTATCCAGAATCAAACCTCAGTTATATTCCCAGGACACATGGTTCCAGAATCAAACCTCAGTCATGTTCCCAGGCCGGAGGGTTCCACAATCAAATCTCAGTCATGTTCCCAGTCCACAGGGTTCCAGAACCAAGCCTCAGTCAGGTTCCCAGGGCACAGTATTCCACAATCTAAACAGATGTCATGTTCCCAGGCCACAGGTTTCCAGAAACACGCCTCAGTCATGTTCCCAGGCCACAGGGATCCAGAATCAAACTTCAGTCATGTTGCTAGGTCATAGGGTACCACCATCAAACCTCAGTCATATTCCCAGACCACAGGTTTCCAGAATCAAACCGATTTCATGTTCCCAGGCAACAGGGTACCAGAATCCAAACCGATGTCATATTCCCAGGCCACAGGATCCCACAATCTAACATCAGTCATGTTCTCAGGCCAATGGTTTCCAGAATCATACTTCAGTCATATTCCCAGGCCACATGGTTCCAGAATCAAACCTCAGTCATGTTCTCAGGACACAGGTTTCCAGAATAAAACCTCAGTCATGTTCCCTGGACAGAGGTTTCAAAAATAAAACCCCAGTCATGTTCCCAGGCCACTGGGTTCCAGAATCAAGCCTCACTCATATTCCCAGGACACAGTGTTCCACAATTAAACCTCAGTCATATTCCCAGGCCAGAGGGTTCCACAATCAAAACTCGGTCCTGTTGCCAGGCCACGGTTCCTCCATCAAGCCTCAGTCATGTTCCCAGGCCACAGGATTCCACAATCTAATATCAGTCATGTTCCCAGACCAATGGTCCCCAGAATCAAACCTCAATCATGTTCCCAGGACACAGGGTTCCAGAATCAAACCAATGTCAAGCTCCCAGGCCATGGGTTTCCAGTACCAGGCCACAGTCATGTTTCCAGGGCACAGGGTTCCACAATCCAACCTCAGTCATGTTGCCAGTCCACAGGTTTCTGCCATCCAACCTCAGTCAAGTTCCCAGGCCACAGGTTTCCAGAATCAAGCCTCAGTCATTTTGCCAGGCCAGAGTGTTCCACCATCAAACCTCACTCATGATCCCAGGCCACATATTTCCACAATGAAACCTCAGTCATTTTCCCAGGCCACAGGTATCCAGAATCAAACCTCAGTCATGTTCCCAGGCCACAGGGTTCCACATTCAAACCTCAGTCATGGTTTCAAGACACAGGTGTCCAGAATGAAACCTCAGTCATGTTCCCAGGGAACAGGGTTCCAGAACCAAACCTCAGTCATCTTCCCAGGCCACAGGGTTTCAGAATCAAACCACAGTCATGTTCCCAGGCCAGAGGGTTCCACAATAAAACCTCAGTCATGTTCCCATGCAACAGGGTTCCAGAATCGAAACGATGTCATGTTCCCAGGCCACAGGGTTCCAGAATCAATCCTCAGTTATGTTCCCAGGCTACAGGGTTCCAGAATAACACCTCAGTCATGTTTCCAGTCCACAGGATTCCAGAACAAAGCCTCAGTCAGGTTCCAAGGGCACAGTATTCCACAATCTAAAGAGATGTCATGTTCCCAGGACACAGGTTTCCAGAATCACACCTCAGTCATGTTCCCAGGCCACAGGGATCCAGAATCAAACCTCATTCAGGTTGCCAGGCCATAGGAAACCACCATCAAACCTCAGTCATATTCCCAGGCCACAGGTTTCCAGAAGCAAACCGATTTCATGTTCCCAGGCAACACGGTACCAGAATCCAAAACGATGTCACATTCCCAGGCCACAGGGTTCAACCATCAAACCTCAGTCATGTTCCCAGGAAACAGGTTTCCAGATTCAAACTAATGTCATGTTCCCAGGACACGGGGTTCCAGTATCAGGCCTCAGTCAATTTCCCAGTGCACAGGGTTCCACCATCAAACCTCAGTCATGTTGCCAGTCCACAGGTTTCTGCGATCAAACCACATTTAATTTCCCAGGCCACAGGTATCGAGAATCAAACCTCAGTCATGTTGCCAGACCACAGACCATGCTGCCAGACCACAGACCATCAAACCACAGTCATATTCCCAGGCCACAGGGTTCCTCCATCAAACATCAGTCATGTTCCCAGGCCACAGGATTCCACAATCTAACATCAGTCATGTTCCCAGGCCACAGGATTCCACAATCTAACATCAGTCATGTTCCCAAACCAATGGTTTCTGGAATCAAACCTCAATCATGTTCCCAGGACACAGGGTTCCAGAATCCAACCAATGTCAAGTTCCCAGGCCATGGGTTTCCAGTACCAGGCCACAGTTATGTTTCCAGGGCACAGGGTTCCACCATCAAACCTCACTCATGATCCCAGGCCACATATTACAACAATGAAACCTCAGTCATTTTCCCAGGCCACAGGTATCCAGAATCAAACCTCAGTCATATTCCCAGGACACAGGTGTCCATAATCAAACCTCAGTCATGTTCCCAGGGAACAGGGTTCCAGCACCAAACCTCAGTCATATTCCCAGGCCACAGGGTTTCAGAGTCAAACCACAGTCATGTTCCCAGGCCAGAGTGTTCCACAATCAAACCTCAGACATGTTCCCATGCCACAGGGTTCCAGAATCCAACTGATGTCATGTTCCCAGGCCACAGGGTTCCAGAATCAATCCTCACTTATGTTCCCAGGCTACAGGGTTCCAGAATAAAACCTCAGTCATGTTCCCAATCCACAGGTTTCCAGAACCAAGCCTCAGTCATGTTCCCAGGGCACAGTATTCCACAATCTAAACAGATATCATGATCTCAGGTCACAGGTTTCCAGAATCACGCCTCAGTCATGTTCCCTGGTCACAGGGATGCAGAATCAAACCTCAGTCATGTTGCCAGGCCATATGGTACCACCATCAAACCTCAGTCATATTCCCAGGCCAGAGGGTTCCACAATCAAAACTCGGTCCTGTTGCCAGGCCACGGTTCCTCCAACAAGCCTCAGTCATGTTCCCAGGCCACAGGGTTCCACAATCTAATATCAGTCATGTTCCCAGACCAATGGTCCCCAAAATCAAACCTCAGTCATGTTCCCAGGACACAAGGTTCCAGAATCAAACCAATGTCAAGCTCCCAGGCCATGGGTTTCCAGTACCAGGCCACAGCCATGTTTCCAGGGCACAGGGTTCCACAATCCAACCTCAGTCATGTTGCCAGTCCACAGGTTTCTGCCATCAAACCTCAGTCAAGTTCCCAGGCCACAGGGTTCCAGAATCAAGCCTCAGTCATTTTGCCAGGCCAGAGTGTTCCACCATCAAACCTCACTCATGATCCCAGGCCACATATTTCCACAATGAAACCTCAGTCATTTTCCCAGGCCACAGGTATCCAGAATCAAACCTCAGTCATGTTCCCAGGCCACAGGGTTCCACATTCAAACCTCAGTCATGGTCCCAAGACACAGGTGTCCAGAATGAAACCTCAGTCATGTTCCCAGGGAACAGGGTTCCAGAACCAAACCTCAGTCATCTTCCCAGGCCACAGGGTTTCAGAATCAAACCACAGTCATGATCCCAGGCCAGAGGGTTCCACAGTCAAACCTCAGTCATGTTCCCATGCAACAGGGTTCCAGAATCGAACCGATGTCATGTTTCCAGGCCACAGGGTTCCAGAATCAATCCTCAGTTATGTTCCCAGACTACAGGGTTCCAGAATAAAACCTCAGTCATGTTTCCAGTCCACAGGGTTCCACAATCCAACCTCAGTCATGTTGCCAGTCCACAGGTTTCTGCCATCAAACCTCAGTCAAGTTCCCAGGCTACAGGGTTCCACCATCAAACCTCAGTCATGTTGCCAGTCCACAGGTTTCTGCGATCAAATCAGAGTCAAGTTCCCAGGCCACAGGGTTCCAGTATCAGGCCTCAGTCATGTTGCCAGGCCACAGGGTTCCTCCATCAAACCTCAGTCATGTTCCCAGGCCACAGGATTCCACAATCTAACATCAGTCATGTTCCCAGACCAATGGTTTCCACAATCAAACTTAAGTCATATTGCCGGGCCACAGGATTCCACCATCAAACCTCAATCCTTTTGCCAGGCCACAGGGTTCCACCATCAAGCCACAGTCATGTTCCCAAGCCTGAGGGTTCCACAATCAAACCTCAGGCATGTTGCCAGGCCACAGGGTTCAACCATCAAACCTCAGTCATGTTCCCAGGAAACACGGTTCCAGAATCAAACCAATGTCATGTTCCCAGGCCACGGGGTTCCAGTATCAGGCCTCAGTCATGTTCCCAGTGCACAGGGTTCCACCATCAAACCTCAGTCATGTTGCCAGTCCACAGGTTTCTGCGATCAAATCAGAGTCAAGTTCCCAGGCCACAGGGTTCCAGAATCAAGCCTCAGTCATATTCCCAGGCCACAGGGTTCCTCCATCAAACCTCAGTCATGTTCCCAGGCCACAGGATTCCACAATCTAACGTCAGTCATATTCCCACACCAATGGTTTCCAGAATCAAACCTCAATCATGTTCCCAGGACACAGGTTTCCAGAATCAAACCAATGTCAAGCTCCCAGGCCATGGGTTTCCAGTACCAGGCCACAGCCATGTTTCCAGGGCACAGGGTTCCACAATCCAACCTCAGTCATGTTGCCAGTCCACAGGTTTCTGCCATCAAACCTCAGTCAAGTTCCCAGGCCACAGGGTTCCAGAATCAAGCCTCAGTCATTTTGCCAGGCCAGAGTGTTCCACCATCAAACCTCAGTCATGATCCCAGTCCACATATTTCCACAATGAAACCTCAGTCATTTTCCCAGGCCACAGGTATCCAGAATCAAACCTCAGTTATATTCCCAGGACACATGGTTCCAGAATCAAACCTCAGTCATGTTCCCAGGCCGGAGGGTTCCACAATCAAATCTCAGTCATGTTCCCAGTCCACAGGGTTCCAGAACCAAGCCTCAGTCAGGTTCCCAGGGCACAGTATTCCACAATCTAAACAGATGTCATGTTCCCAGGCCACAGGTTTCCAGAATCACGTCTCAGTCATGTTCCAAGGCCACAGGGATCCAAAATCCCACCTCAGTCATGTTCCCAGGCCACAGGGATCCAGAATCAAACTTCAGTCATGTTGCTAGGTCATAGGGTACCACCATCAAACCTCAGTCATATTCCCAGACCACAGGTTTCCAGAATCAAACCGATTTCATGTTCCCAGGCAACAGGGTACCAGAATCCAAACCGATGTCATATTCCCAGGCCACAGGATCCCACAATCTAACATCAGTCATGTTCTCAGGCCAATGGTTTCCAGAATCATACTTCAGTCATATTCCCAGGCCACATGGTTCCAGAATCAAACCTCAGTCATGTTCTCAGGACACAGGTTTCCAGAATAAAACCTCAGTCATGTTCCCTGGACAGAGGTTTCAAAAATAAAACCCCAGTCATGTTCCCAGGCCACTGGGTTCCAGAATCAAGCCTCACTCATATTCCCAGGACACAGTGTTCCACAATTAAACCTCAGTCATATTCCCAGGCCAGAGGGTTCCACAATCAAAACTCGGTCCTGTTGCCAGGCCACGGTTCCTCCATCAAGCCTCAGTCATGTTCCCAGGCCACAGGATTCCACAATCTAATATCAGTCATGTTCCCAGACCAATGGTCCCCAGAATCAAACCTCAATCATGTTCCCAGGACACAGGGTTCCAGAATCAAACCAATGTCAAGCTCCCAGGCCATGGGTTTCCAGTACCAGGCCACAGTCATGTTTCCAGGGCACAGGGTTCCACAATCCAACCTCAGTCATGTTGCCAGTCCACAGGTTTCTGCCATCCAACCTCAGTCAAGTTCCCAGGCCACAGGTTTCCAGAATCAAGCCTCAGTCATTTTGCCAGGCCAGAGTGTTCCACCATCAAACCTCACTCATGATCCCAGGCCACATATTTCCACAATGAAACCTCAGTCATTTTCCCAGGCCACAGGTATCCAGAATCAAACCTCAGTCATGTTCCCAGGCCACAGGGTTCCACATTCAAACCTCAGTCATGGTCCCAAGACACAGGTGTCCAGAATGAAACCTCAGTCATGTTCCCAGGGCACAGGGTTCCAGAACCAAACCTCAGTCATCTTCCCAGGCCACAGGGTTTCAGAATCAAACCACAGTCATGTTCCCAGGCCAGAGGGTTCCACAATAAAACCTCAGTCATGTTCCCATGCAACAGGGTTCCAGAATCGAACCGATGTCATGTTCCCAGGCCACAGGGTTCCAGAATCAATCCTCAGTTATGTTCCCAGGCTACAGGGTTCCAGAATAACACCTCAGTCATGTTTCCAGTCCACAGGATTCCAGAACAAAGCCTCAGTCAGGTTCCAAGGGCACAGTATTCCACAATCTAAAGAGATGTCATGTTCCCAGGACACAGGTTTCCAGAATCACACCTCAGTCATGTTCCCAGGCCACAGGGATCCAGAATCAAACCTCATTCAGGTTGCCAGGCCATAGGAAACCACCATCAAACCTCAGTCATATTCCCAGGCCACAGGTTTCCAGAAGCAAACCGATTTCATGTTCCCAGGCAACACGGTACCAGAATCCAAAACGATGTCACATTCCCAGGCCACAGGGTTCAACCATCAAACCTCAGTCATGTTCCCAGGAAACAGGATTCCAGATTCAAACTAATGTCATGTTCCCAGGACACGGGGTTCCAGTATCAGGCCTCAGTCAATTTCCCAGTGCACAGGGTTCCACCATCAAACCTCAGTCATGTTGCCAGTCCACAGGTTTCTGCGATCAAACCACATTTAATTTCCCAGGCCACAGGTATCGAGAATCAAACCTCAGTCATGTTGCCAGACCACAGACCATGCTGCCAGACCACAGACCATCAAACCACAGTCATATTCCCAGGCCACAGGGTTCCTCCATCAAACATCAGTCATGTTCCCAGGCCACAGGATTCCACAATCTAACATCAGTCATGTTCCCAGGCCACAGGATTCCACAATCTAACATCAGTCATGTTCCCAAACCAATGGTTTCTGGAATCAAACCTCAATCATGTTCCCAGGACACAGGGTTCCAGAATCCAACCAATGTCAAGTTCCCAGGCCATGGGTTTCCAGTACCAGGCCACAGTTATGTTTCCAGGGCACAGGGTTCCACCATCAAACCTCACTCATGATCCCAGGCCACATATCACAACAATGAAACCTCAGTCATTTTCCCAGGCCACAGGTATCCAGAATCAAACCTCAGTCATATTCCCAGGACACAGGTGTCCATAATCAAACCTCAGTCATGTTCCCAGGGAACAGGGTTCCAGCACCAAACCTCAGTCATATTCCCAGGCCACAGGGTTTCAGAGTCAAACCACAGTCATGTTCCCAGGCCAGAGTGTTCCACAATCAAACCTCAGACATGTTCCCATGCCACAGGGTTCCAGAATCCAACTGATGTCATGTTCCCAGGCCACAGGGTTCCAGAATCAATCCTCACTTATGTTCCCAGGCTACAGGGTTCCAGAATAAAACCTCAGTCATGTTCCCAATCCACAGGTTTCCAGAACCAAGCCTCAGTCATGTTCCCAGGGCACAGTATTCCACAATCTAAACAGATATCATGATCTCAGGTCACAGGTTTCCAGAATCACGCCTCAGTCATGTTCCCTGGTCACAGGGATGCAGAATCAAACCTCAGTCATGTTGCCAGGCCATATGGTACCACCATCAAACCTCAGTCATATTCCCAGGCCAGAGGGTTCCACAATCAAAACTCGGTCCTGTTGCCAGGCCACGGTTCCTCCAACAAGCCTCAGTCATGTTCCCAGGCCACAGGGTTCCACAATCTAATATCAGTCATGTTCCCAGACCAATGGTCCCCAAAATCAAACCTCAGTCATGTTCCCAGGACACAAGGTTCCAGAATCAAACCAATGTCAAGCTCCCAGGCCATGGGTTTCCAGTACCAGGCCACAGTCATGTTTCCAGGGCACAGGGTTCCACAATCCAACCTCAGTCATGTTGCCAGTCCACAGGTTTCTGCCATCAAACCTCAGTCAAGTTCCCAGGCCACAGGGTTCCAGAATCAAGCCTCAGTCATTTTGCCAGGCCAGAGTGTTCCACCATCAAACCTCACTCATGATCCCAGGCCACATATTTCCACAATGAAACCTCAGTCATTTTCCCAGGCCACAGGTATCCAGAATCAAACCTCAGTCATGTTCCCAGGCCACAGGGTTCCACATTCAAACCTCAGTCATGGTCCCAAGACACAGGTGTCCAGAATGAAACCTCAGTCATGTTCCCAGGGAACAGGGTTCCAGAACCAAACCTCAGTCATCTTCCCAGGCCACAGGGTTTCAGAATCAAACCACAGTCATGATCCCAGGCCAGAGGGTTCCACAGTCAAACCTCAGTCATGTTCCCATGCAACAGGGTTCCAGAATCGAACCGATGTCATGTTTCCAGGCCACAGGGTTCCAGAATCAATCCTCAGTTATGTTCCCAGACTACAGGGTTCCAGAATAAAACCTCAGTCATGTTTCCAGTCCACAGGGTTCCACAATCCAACCTCAGTCATGTTGCCAGTCCACAGGTTTCTGCCATCAAACCTCAGTCAAGTTCCCAGGCTACAGGGTTCCACCATCAAACCTCAGTCATGTTGCCAGTCCACAGGTTTCTGCGATCAAATCAGAGTCAAGTTCCCAGGCCACAGGGTTCCAGTATCAAACCTCAGTCATGTTCCCAGGCCACAGGATTCCACAATCTAACATCAGTCATGTTCCCAGACCAATGGTTTCCACAATCAAACTTAAGTCATATTGCCGGGCCACAGGATTCCACCATCAAACCTCAATCCTTTTGCCAGGCCACAGGGTTCCACCATCAAGCCACAGTCATGTTCCCAGGAAACACGGTTCCAGAATCAAACCAATGTCATGTTCCCAGGCCACGGGGTTCCAGTATCAGGCCTCAGTCATGTTCCCAGTGCACAGGGTTCCACCATCAAACCTCAGTCATGTTGCCAGTCCACAGGTTTCTGCGATCAAATCAGAGTCAAGTTCCCAGGCCACAGGGTTCCAGAATCAAGCCTCAGTCATATTCCCAGGCCACAGGGTTCCTCCATCAAACCTCAGTCATGTTCCCAGGCCACAGGATTCCACAATCTAACGTCAGTCATATTCCCACACCAATGGTTTCCAGAATCAAACCTCAATCATGTTCCCAGGACACAGGTTTCCAGAATCAAACCAATGTCAAGCTCCCAGGCCACGGGTTTCCAGTACCAGGCCACAGCCATGTTTCCAGGGCACAGGGTTCCACAATCCAACCTCAGTCATGTTGCCAGTCCACAGGTTTCTGCCATCAAACCTCAGTCAAGTTCCCAGGCCACAGGGTTCCAGAATCAAGCCTCAGTCATTTTGCCAGGCCAGAGTGTTCCACCATCAAACCTCAGTCATGATCCCAGTCCACATATTTCCACAATGAAACCTCAGTCATTTTCCCAGGCCACAGGTATCCAGAATCAAACCTCAGTTATATTCCCAGGACACATGGTTCCAGAATCAAACCTCAGTCATGTTCCCAGGCCACAGGGTTCCACATTCAAACCTCAGTCATGGTTTCAAGACACAGGTGTCCAGAATGAAACCTCAGTCATGTTCCCAGGGCACAGGGTTCCAGAACCAAACCTCAGTCATCTTCCCAGGCCACAGGGTTTCAGAATCAAACCACAGTCATGTTCCCAGGCCAGAGGGTTCCACAATAAAACCTCAGTCATGTTCCCATGCAACAGGGTTCCAGAATCGAAACGATGTTATGTTCCCAGGCCACAGGGTTCCAGAATCAATCCTCAGTTATGTTCCCAGGCTACAGGGTTCCAGAATAACACCTCAGTCATGTTTCCAGTCCACAGGATTCCAGAACAAAGCCTCAGTCAGGTTCCAAGGGCACAGTATTCCACAATCTAAAGAGATGTCATGTTCCCAGGACACAGGTTTCCAGAATCACACCTCAGTCATGTTCCCAGGCCACAGGGATCCAGAATCAAACCTCATTCAGGTTGCCAGGCCATAGGAAACCACCATCAAACCTCAGTCATATTCCCAGGCCACAGGTTTCCAGAAGCAAACCGATTTCATGTTCCCAGGCAACACGGTACCAGAATCCAAAACGATGTCACATTCCCAGGCCACAGGGTTCAACCATCAAACCTCAGTCATGTTCCCAGGAAACAGGTTTCCAGATTCAAACTAATGTCATGTTCCCAGGACACGGGGTTCCAGTATCAGGCCTCAGTCAATTTCCCAGTGCACAGGGTTCCACCATCAAACCTCAGTCATGTTGCCAGTCCACAGGTTTCTGCGATCAAACCACATTTAATTTCCCAGGCCACAGGTATCGAGAATCAAACCTCAGTCATGTTGCCAGACCACAGACCATGTTGCCAGACCACAGACCATCAAACCACAGTCATATTCCCAGGCCACAGGGTTCCTCCATCAAACATCAGTCATGTTCCCAGGCCACAGGATTCCACAATCTAACATCAGTCATGTTCCCAGGCCACAGGATTCCACAATCTAACATCAGTCATGTTCCCAAACCAATGGTTTCTGGAATCAAACCTCAATCATGTTCCCAGGACACAGGGTTCCAGAATCCAACCAATGTCAAGTTCCCAGGCCATGGGTTTCCAGTACCAGGCCACAGTTATGTTTCCAGGGCACAGGGTTCCACCATCAAACCTCACTCATGATCCCAGGCCACATATCACAACAATGAAACCTCAGTCATTTTCCCAGGCCACAGGTATCCAGAATCAAACCTCAGTCATATTCCCAGGACACAGGTGTCCATAATCAAACCTCAGTCATGTTCCCAGGGAACAGGGTTCCAGCACCAAACCTCAGTCATATTCCCAGGCCACAGGGTTTCAGAGTCAAACCACAGTCATGTTCCCAGGCCAGAGTGTTCCACAATCAAACCTCAGACATGTTCCCATGCCACAGGGTTCCAGAATCCAACTGATGTCATGTTCCCAGGCCACAGGGTTCCAGAATCAATCCTCACTTATGTTCCCAGGCTACAGGGTTCCAGAATAAAACCTCAGTCATGTTCCCAATCCACAGGTTTCCAGAACCAAGCCTCAGTCATGTTCCCAGGGCACAGTATTCCACAATCTAAACAGATATCATGATCTCAGGTCACAGGTTTCCAGAATCACGCCTCAGTCATGTTCCCTGGTCACAGGGATGCAGAATCAAACCTCAGTCATGTTGCCAGGCCATATGGTACCACCATCAAACCTCAGTCATATTCCCAGGCCAGAGGGTTCCACAATCAAAACTCGGTCCTGTTGCCAGGCCACGGTTCCTCCAACAAGCCTCAGTCATGTTCCCAGGCCACAGGGTTCCACAATCTAATATCAGTCATGTTCCCAGACCAATGGTCCCCAAAATCAAACCTCAGTCATGTTCCCAGGACACAAGGTTCCAGAATCAAACCAATGTCAAGCTCCCAGGCCATGGGTTTCCAGTACCAGGCCACAGTCATGTTTCCAGGGCACAGGGTTCCACAATCCAACCTCAGTCATGTTGCCAGTCCACAGGTTTCTGCCATCAAACCTCAGTCAAGTTCCCAGGCCACAGGGTTCCAGAATCAAGCCTCAGTCATTTTGCCAGGCCAGAGTGTTCCACCATCAAACCTCACTCATGATCCCAGGCCACATATTTCCACAATGAAACCTCAGTCATTTTCCCAGGCCACAGGTATCCAGAATCAAACCTCAGTTATATTCCCAGGACACATGGTTCCAGAATCAAACCTCAGTCATGTTCCCAGGCCACAGGTTTCCACATTCAAACCTCAGTCATGGTCCCAAGACACAGGTGTCCAGAATGAAACCTCAGTCATGTTCCCAGGGCACAGGGTTCCAGAACCAAACCTCAGTCATCTTCCCAGGCCACAGGGTTTCAGAATCAAACCACAGTCATGTTCCCAGGCCAGAGGGTTCCACAATAAAACCTCAGTCATGTTCCCATGCAACAGGGTTCCAGAATCGAACCGATGTCATGTTCCCAGGCCACAGGGTTCCAGAATCAATCCTCAGTTATGTTCCCAGGCTACAGGGTTCCAGAATAACACCTCAGTCATGTTTCCAGTCCACAGGATTCCAGAACAAAGCCTCAGTCAGGTTCCAAGGGCACAGTATTCCACAATCTAAAGAGATGTCATGTTCCCAGGACACAGGTTTCCAGAATCACACCTCAGTCATGTTCCCAGGCCACAGGGATCCAGAATCAAACCTCATTCAGGTTGCCAGGCCATAGGAAACCACCATCAAACCTCAGTCATATTCCCAGGCCACAGGTTTCCAGAAGCAAACCGATTTCATGTTCCCAGGCAACACGGTACCAGAATCCAAAACGATGTCACATTCCCAGGCCACAGGGTTCAACCATCAAACCTCAGTCATGTTCCCAGGAAACAGGTTTCCAGATTCAAACTAATGTCATGTTCCCAGGACACGGGGTTCCAGTATCAGGCCTCAGTCAATTTCCCAGTGCACAGGGTTCCACCATCAAACCTCAGTCATGTTGCCAGTCCACAGGTTTCTGCGATCAAACCACATTTAATTTCCCAGGCCACAGGTATCGAGAATCAAACCTCAGTCATGTTGCCAGACCACAGACCATGTTGCCAGACCACAGACCATCAAACCACAGTCATATTCCCAGGCCACAGGGTTCCTCCATCAAACATCAGTCATGTTCCCAGGCCACAGGATTCCACAATCTAACATCAGTCATGTTCCCAGGCCACAGGATTCCACAATCTAACATCAGTCATGTTCCCAAACCAATGGTTTCTGGAATCAAACCTCAATCATGTTCCCAGGACACAGGGTTCCAGAATCCAACCAATGTCAAGTTCCCAGGCCATGGGTTTCCAGTACCAGGCCACAGTTATGTTTCCAGGGCACAGGGTTCCACCATCAAACCTCACTCATGATCCCAGGCCACATATCACAACAATGAAACCTCAGTCATTTTCCCAGGCCACAGGTATCCAGAATCAAACCTCAGTCATATTCCCAGGACACAGGTGTCCATAATCAAACCTCAGTCATGTTCCCAGGGAACAGGGTTCCAGCACCAAACCTCAGTCATATTCCCAGGCCACAGGGTTTCAGAGTCAAACCACAGTCATGTTCCCAGGCCAGAGTGTTCCACAATCAAACCTCAGACATGTTCCCATGCCACAGGGTTCCAGAATCCAACTGATGTCATGTTCCCAGGCCACAGGGTTCCAGAATCAATCCTCACTTATGTTCCCAGGCTACAGGGTTCCAGAATAAAACCTCAGTCATGTTCCCAATCCACAGGTTTCCAGAACCAAGCCTCAGTCATGTTCCCAGGGCACAGTATTCCACAATCTAAACAGATATCATGATCTCAGGTCACAGGTTTCCAGAATCACGCCTCAGTCATGTTCCCTGGTCACAGGGATGCAGAATCAAACCTCAGTCATGTTGCCAGGCCATATGGTACCACCATCAAACCTCAGTCATATTCCCAGGCCAGAGGGTTCCACAATCAAAACTCGGTCCTGTTGCCAGGCCACGGTTCCTCCAACAAGCCTCAGTCATGTTCCCAGGCCACAGGGTTCCACAATCTAATATCAGTCATGTTCCCAGACCAATGGTCCCCAAAATCAAACCTCAGTCATGTTCCCAGGACACAAGGTTCCAGAATCAAACCAATGTCAAGCTCCCAGGCCATGGGTTTCCAGTACCAGGCCACAGTCATGTTTCCAGGGCACAGGGTTCCACAATCCAACCTCAGTCATGTTGCCAGTCCACAGGTTTCTGCCATCAAACCTCAGTCAAGTTCCCAGGCCACAGGGTTCCAGAATCAAGCCTCAGTCATTTTGCCAGGCCAGAGTGTTCCACCATCAAACCTCACTCATGATCCCAGGCCACATATTTCCACAATGAAACCTCAGTCATTTTCCCAGGCCACAGGTATCCAGAATCAAACCTCAGTCATGTTCCCAGGCCACAGGGTTCCACATTCAAACCTCAGTCATGGTCCCAAGACACAGGTGTCCAGAATGAAACCTCAGTCATGTTCCCAGGGAACAGGGTTCCAGAACCAAACCTCAGTCATCTTCCCAGGCCACAGGGTTTCAGAATCAAACCACAGTCATGATCCCAGGCCAGAGGGTTCCACAGTCAAACCTCAGTCATGTTCCCATGCAACAGGGTTCCAGAATCGAACCGATGTCATGTTTCCAGGCCACAGGGTTCCAGAATCAATCCTCAGTTATGTTCCCAGACTACAGGGTTCCAGAATAAAACCTCAGTCATGTTTCCAGTCCACAGGGTTCCACAATCCAACCTCAGTCATGTTGCCAGTCCACAGGTTTCTGCCATCAAACCTCAGTCAAGTTCCCAGGCTACAGGGTTCCACCATCAAACCTCAGTCATGTTGCCAGTCCACAGGTTTCTGCGATCAAATCAGAGTCAAGTTCCCAGGCCACAGGGTTCCAGTATCAGGCCTCAGTCATGTTGCCAGGCCACAGGGTTCCTCCATCAAACCTCAGTCATGTTCCCAGGCCACAGGATTCCACAATCTAACATCAGTCATGTTCCCAGACCAATGGTTTCCACAATCAAACTTAAGTCATATTGCCGGGCCACAGGATTCCACCATCAAACCTCAATCCTTTTGCCAGGCCACAGGGTTCCACCATCAAGCCACAGTCATGTTCCCAGGAAACACGGTTCCAGAATCAAACCAATGTCATGTTCCCAGGCCACGGGGTTCCAGTATCAGGCCTCAGTCATGTTCCCAGTGCACAGGGTTCCACCATCAAACCTCAGTCATGTTGCCAGTCCACAGGTTTCTGCGATCAAATCAGAGTCAAGTTCCCAGGCCACAGGGTTCCAGAATCAAGCCTCAGTCATATTCCCAGGCCACAGGGTTCCTCCATCAAACCTCAGTCATGTTCCCAGGCCACAGGATTCCACAATCTAACGTCAGTCATATTCCCACACCAATGGTTTCCAGAATCAAACCTCAATCATGTTCCCAGGACACAGGTTTCCAGAATCAAACCAATGTCAAGCTCCCAGGCCACGGGTTTCCAGTACCAGGCCACAGCCATGTTTCCAGGGCACAGGGTTCCACAATCCAACCTCAGTCATGTTGCCAGTCCACAGGTTTCTGCCATCAAACCTCAGTCAAGTTCCCAGGCCACAGGGTTCCAGAATCAAGCCTCAGTCATTTTGCCAGGCCAGAGTGTTCCACCATCAAACCTCAGTCATGATCCCAGTCCACATATTTCCACAATGAAACCTCAGTCATTTTCCCAGGCCACAGGTATCCAGAATCAAACCTCAGTTATATTCCCAGGACACATGGTTCCAGAATCAAACCTCAGTCATGTTCCCAGGCCACAGGGTTCCACATTCAAACCTCAGTCATGGTTTCAAGACACAGGTGTCCAGAATGAAACCTCAGTCATGTTCCCAGGGCACAGGGTTCCAGAACCAAACCTCAGTCATCTTCCCAGGCCACAGGGTTTCAGAATCAAACCACAGTCATGTTCCCAGGCCAGAGGGTTCCACAATAAAACCTCAGTCATGTTCCCATGCAACAGGGTTCCAGAATCGAAACGATGTTATGTTCCCAGGCCACAGGGTTCCAGAATCAATCCTCAGTTATGTTCCCAGGCTACAGGGTTCCAGAATAACACCTCAGTCATGTTTCCAGTCCACAGGATTCCAGAACAAAGCCTCAGTCAGGTTCCAAGGGCACAGTATTCCACAATCTAAAGAGATGTCATGTTCCCAGGACACAGGTTTCCAGAATCACACCTCAGTCATGTTCCCAGGCCACAGGGATCCAGAATCAAACCTCATTCAGGTTGCCAGGCCATAGGAAACCACCATCAAACCTCAGTCATATTCCCAGGCCACAGGTTTCCAGAAGCAAACCGATTTCATGTTCCCAGGCAACACGGTACCAGAATCCAAAACGATGTCACATTCCCAGGCCACAGGGTTCAACCATCAAACCTCAGTCATGTTCCCAGGAAACAGGTTTCCAGATTCAAACTAATGTCATGTTCCCAGGACACGGGGTTCCAGTATCAGGCCTCAGTCAATTTCCCAGTGCACAGGGTTCCACCATCAAACCTCAGTCATGTTGCCAGTCCACAGGTTTCTGCGATCAAACCACATTTAATTTCCCAGGCCACAGGTATCGAGAATCAAACCTCAGTCATGTTGCCAGACCACAGACCATGTTGCCAGACCACAGACCATCAAACCACAGTCATATTCCCAGGCCACAGGGTTCCTCCATCAAACATCAGTCATGTTCCCAGGCCACAGGATTCCACAATCTAACATCAGTCATGTTCCCAGGCCACAGGATTCCACAATCTAACATCAGTCATGTTCCCAAACCAATGGTTTCTGGAATCAAACCTCAATCATGTTCCCAGGACACAGGGTTCCAGAATCCAACCAATGTCAAGTTCCCAGGCCATGGGTTTCCAGTACCAGGCCACAGTTATGTTTCCAGGGCACAGGGTTCCACCATCAAACCTCACTCATGATCCCAGGCCACATATCACAACAATGAAACCTCAGTCATTTTCCCAGGCCACAGGTATCCAGAATCAAACCTCAGTCATATTCCCAGGACACAGGTGTCCATAATCAAACCTCAGTCATGTTCCCAGGGAACAGGGTTCCAGCACCAAACCTCAGTCATATTCCCAGGCCACAGGGTTTCAGAGTCAAACCACAGTCATGTTCCCAGGCCAGAGTGTTCCACAATCAAACCTCAGACATGTTCCCATGCCACAGGGTTCCAGAATCCAACTGATGTCATGTTCCCAGGCCACAGGGTTCCAGAATCAATCCTCACTTATGTTCCCAGGCTACAGGGTTCCAGAATAAAACCTCAGTCATGTTCCCAATCCACAGGTTTCCAGAACCAAGCCTCAGTCATGTTCCCAGGGCACAGTATTCCACAATCTAAACAGATATCATGATCTCAGGTCACAGGTTTCCAGAATCACGCCTCAGTCATGTTCCCTGGTCACAGGGATGCAGAATCAAACCTCAGTCATGTTGCCAGGCCATATGGTACCACCATCAAACCTCAGTCATATTCCCAGGCCAGAGGGTTCCACAATCAAAACTCGGTCCTGTTGCCAGGCCACGGTTCCTCCAACAAGCCTCAGTCATGTTCCCAGGCCACAGGGTTCCACAATCTAATATCAGTCATGTTCCCAGACCAATGGTCCCCAAAATCAAACCTCAGTCATGTTCCCAGGACACAAGGTTCCAGAATCAAACCAATGTCAAGCTCCCAGGCCATGGGTTTCCAGTACCAGGCCACAGTCATGTTTCCAGGGCACAGGGTTCCACAATCCAACCTCAGTCATGTTGCCAGTCCACAGGTTTCTGCCATCAAACCTCAGTCAAGTTCCCAGGCCACAGGGTTCCAGAATCAAGCCTCAGTCATTTTGCCAGGCCAGAGTGTTCCACCATCAAACCTCACTCATGATCCCAGGCCACATATTTCCACAATGAAACCTCAGTCATTTTCCCAGGCCACAGGTATCCAGAATCAAACCTCAGTTATATTCCCAGGACACATGGTTCCAGAATCAAACCTCAGTCATGTTCCCAGGCCACAGGTTTCCACATTCAAACCTCAGTCATGGTCCCAAGACACAGGTGTCCAGAATGAAACCTCAGTCATGTTCCCAGGGCACAGGGTTCCAGAACCAAACCTCAGTCATCTTCCCAGGCCACAGGGTTTCAGAATCAAACCACAGTCATGTTCCCAGGCCAGAGGGTTCCACAATAAAACCTCAGTCATGTTCCCATGCAACAGGGTTCCAGAATCGAACCGATGTCATGTTCCCAGGCCACAGGGTTCCAGAATCAATCCTCAGTTATGTTCCCAGGCTACAGGGTTCCAGAATAACACCTCAGTCATGTTTCCAGTCCACAGGATTCCAGAACAAAGCCTCAGTCAGGTTCCAAGGGCACAGTATTCCACAATCTAAAGAGATGTCATGTTCCCAGGACACAGGTTTCCAGAATCACACCTCAGTCATGTTCCCAGGCCACAGGGATCCAGAATCAAACCTCATTCAGGTTGCCAGGCCATAGGAAACCACCATCAAACCTCAGTCATATTCCCAGGCCACAGGTTTCCAGAAGCAAACCGATTTCATGTTCCCAGGCAACACGGTACCAGAATCCAAAACGATGTCACATTCCCAGGCCACAGGGTTCAACCATCAAACCTCAGTCATGTTCCCAGGAAACAGGTTTCCAGATTCAAACTAATGTCATGTTCCCAGGACACGGGGTTCCAGTATCAGGCCTCAGTCAATTTCCCAGTGCACAGGGTTCCACCATCAAACCTCAGTCATGTTGCCAGTCCACAGGTTTCTGCGATCAAACCACATTTAATTTCCCAGGCCACAGGTATCGAGAATCAAACCTCAGTCATGTTGCCAGACCACAGACCATGTTGCCAGACCACAGACCATCAAACCACAGTCATATTCCCAGGCCACAGGGTTCCTCCATCAAACATCAGTCATGTTCCCAGGCCACAGGATTCCACAATCTAACATCAGTCATGTTCCCAGGCCACAGGATTCCACAATCTAACATCAGTCATGTTCCCAAACCAATGGTTTCTGGAATCAAACCTCAATCATGTTCCCAGGACACAGGGTTCCAGAATCCAACCAATGTCAAGTTCCCAGGCCATGGGTTTCCAGTACCAGGCCACAGTTATGTTTCCAGGGCACAGGGTTCCACCATCAAACCTCACTCATGATCCCAGGCCACATATCACAACAATGAAACCTCAGTCATTTTCCCAGGCCACAGGTATCCAGAATCAAACCTCAGTCATATTCCCAGGACACAGGTGTCCATAATCAAACCTCAGTCATGTTCCCAGGGAACAGGGTTCCAGCACCAAACCTCAGTCATATTCCCAGGCCACAGGGTTTCAGAGTCAAACCACAGTCATGTTCCCAGGCCAGAGTGTTCCACAATCAAACCTCAGACATGTTCCCATGCCACAGGGTTCCAGAATCCAACTGATGTCATGTTCCCAGGCCACAGGGTTCCAGAATCAATCCTCACTTATGTTCCCAGGCTACAGGGTTCCAGAATAAAACCTCAGTCATGTTCCCAATCCACAGGTTTCCAGAACCAAGCCTCAGTCATGTTCCCAGGGCACAGTATTCCACAATCTAAACAGATATCATGATCTCAGGTCACAGGTTTCC
Source organism: Balaenoptera borealis (assembly GCF_965194805.1). Lineage (NCBI taxonomy): Eukaryota > Metazoa > Chordata > Mammalia > Artiodactyla > Balaenopteridae > Balaenoptera > Balaenoptera borealis. The sequence goes on along the minus strand of NC_138879.1, from coordinate 26,440,808 downwards.
AGAATCACGCCTCAGTCATGTTCCCTGGTCACAGGGATGCAGAATCAAACCTCAGTCATGTTGCCAGGCCATATGGTACCACCATCAAACCTCAGTCATATTCCCAGGCCAGAGGGTTCCACAATCAAAACTCGGTCCTGTTGCCAGGCCACGGTTCCTCCAACAAGCCTCAGTCATGTTCCCAGGCCACAGGGTTCCACAATCTAATATCAGTCATGTTCCCAGACCAATGGTCCCCAAAATCAAACCTCAGTCATGTTCCCAGGACACAAGGTTCCAGAATCAAACCAATGTCAAGCTCCCAGGCCATGGGTTTCCAGTACCAGGCCACAGTCATGTTTCCAGGGCACAGGGTTCCACAATCCAACCTCAGTCATGTTGCCAGTCCACAGGTTTCTGCCATCAAACCTCAGTCAAGTTCCCAGGCCACAGGGTTCCAGAATCAAGCCTCAGTCATTTTGCCAGGCCAGAGTGTTCCACCATCAAACCTCACTCATGATCCCAGGCCACATATTTCCACAATGAAACCTCAGTCATTTTCCCAGGCCACAGGTATCCAGAATCAAACCTCAGTCATGTTCCCAGGCCACAGGGTTCCACATTCAAACCTCAGTCATGGTCCCAAGACACAGGTGTCCAGAATGAAACCTCAGTCATGTTCCCAGGGAACAGGGTTCCAGAACCAAACCTCAGTCATCTTCCCAGGCCACAGGGTTTCAGAATCAAACCACAGTCATGATCCCAGGCCAGAGGGTTCCACAGTCAAACCTCAGTCATGTTCCCATGCAACAGGGTTCCAGAATCGAACCGATGTCATGTTTCCAGGCCACAGGGTTCCAGAATCAATCCTCAGTTATGTTCCCAGACTACAGGGTTCCAGAATAAAACCTCAGTCATGTTTCCAGTCCACAGGGTTCCACAATCCAACCTCAGTCATGTTGCCAGTCCACAGGTTTCTGCCATCAAACCTCAGTCAAGTTCCCAGGCTACAGGGTTCCACCATCAAACCTCAGTCATGTTGCCAGTCCACAGGTTTCTGCGATCAAATCAGAGTCAAGTTCCCAGGCCACAGGGTTCCAGTATCAGGCCTCAGTCATGTTGCCAGGCCACAGGGTTCCTCCATCAAACCTCAGTCATGTTCCCAGGCCACAGGATTCCACAATCTAACATCAGTCATGTTCCCAGACCAATGGTTTCCACAATCAAACTTAAGTCATATTGCCGGGCCACAGGATTCCACCATCAAACCTCAATCCTTTTGCCAGGCCACAGGGTTCCACCATCAAGCCACAGTCATGTTCCCAGGAAACACGGTTCCAGAATCAAACCAATGTCATGTTCCCAGGCCACGGGGTTCCAGTATCAGGCCTCAGTCATGTTCCCAGTGCACAGGGTTCCACCATCAAACCTCAGTCATGTTGCCAGTCCACAGGTTTCTGCGATCAAATCAGAGTCAAGTTCCCAGGCCACAGGGTTCCAGAATCAAGCCTCAGTCATATTCCCAGGCCACAGGGTTCCTCCATCAAACCTCAGTCATGTTCCCAGGCCACAGGATTCCACAATCTAACGTCAGTCATATTCCCACACCAATGGTTTCCAGAATCAAACCTCAATCATGTTCCCAGGACACAGGGTTCCAGAATCAAACCAATGTCAAGCTCCCAGGCCACGGGTTTCCAGTACCAGGCCACAGCCATGTTTCCAGGGCACAGGGTTCCACAATCCAACCTCAGTCATGTTGCCAGTCCACAGGTTTCTGCCATCAAACCTCAGTCAAGTTCCCAGGCCACAGGGTTCCAGAATCAAGCCTCAGTCATTTTGCCAGGCCAGAGTGTTCCACCATCAAACCTCAGTCATGATCCCAGTCCACATATTTCCACAATGAAACCTCAGTCATTTTCCCAGGCCACAGGTATCCAGAATCAAACCTCAGTTATATTCCCAGGACACATGGTTCCAGAATCAAACCTCAGTCATGTTCCCAGGCCGGAGGGTTCCACAATCAAATCTCAGTCATGTTCCCAGTCCACAGGGTTCCAGAACCAAGCCTCAGTCAGGTTCCCAGGGCACAGTATTCCACAATCTAAACAGATGTCATGTTCCCAGGCCACAGGTTTCCAGAAACACGCCTCAGTCATGTTCCCAGGCCACAGGGATCCAGAATCAAACTTCAGTCATGTTGCTAGGTCATAGGGTACCACCATCAAACCTCAGTCATATTCCCAGACCACAGGTTTCCAGAATCAAACCGATTTCATATTCCCAGGCAACAGGGTACCAGAATCCAAACCGATGTCATATTCCCAGGCCACAGGATCCCACAATCTAACATCAGTCATGTTCTCAGGCCAATGGTTTCCAGAATCATACTTCAGTCATATTCCCAGGCCACATGGTTCCAGAATCAAACCTCAGTCATGTTCTCAGGACACAGGTTTCCAGAATAAAACCTCAGTCATGTTCCCTGGACAGAGGTTTCAAAAATAAAACCCCAGTCATGTTCCCAGGCCACTGGGTTCCAGAATCAAGCCTCACTCATATTCCCAGGACACAGTGTTCCACAATTAAACCTCAGTCATATTCCCAGGCCAGAGGGTTCCACAATCAAAACTCGGTCCTGTTGCCAGGCCACGGTTCCTCCATCAAGCCTCAGTCATGTTCTCAGGCCACAGGATTCCACAATCTAATATCAGTCATGTTCCCAGACCAATGGTCCCCAGAATCAAACCTCAATCATGTTCCCAGGACACAGGGTTCCAGAATCAAACCAATGTCAAGCTCCCAGGCCATGGGTTTCCAGTACCAGGCCACAGTCATGTTTCCAGGGCACAGGGTTCCACAATCCAACCTCAGTCATGTTGCCAGTCCACAGGTTTCTGCCATCCAACCTCAGTCAAGTTCCCAGGCCACAGGGTTCCAGAATCAAGCCTCAGTCATTTTGCCAGGCCAGAGTGTTCCACCATCAAACCTCACTCATGATCCCAGGCCACATATTACAACAATGAAACCTCAGTCATTTTCCCAGGCCACAGGTATCCATAATCAAACCTCAGTCATGTTCCCAGGGAACAGGGTTCCAGCACCAAACCTCAGTCATGTTCCCAGGCCACAGGGTTTCAGAGTCAAACCACAGTCATGTTCCCAGGCCAGAGTGTTCCACAATCAAACCTCAGACATGTTCCCATGCCACAGGGTTCCACAATCCAACCTCAGTCATGTTGCCAGTCCACAGGTTTCTGCCATCAAACCTCAGTCAAGTTCCCAGGCCACAGGTTTCCAGAATCAAGCCTCAGTCATTTTGCCAGGCCAGAGTGTTCCACCATCAAACCTCACTCATGATCCCAGGCCACATATTTCCACAATGAAACCTCAGTCATTTTCCCAGGCCACAGGTATCCAGAATCAAACCTCAGTCATGTTCCCAGGCCACAGGGTTCCACATTCAAACCTCAGTCATGGTCCCAAGACACAGGTGTCCAGAATGAAACCTCAGTCATGTTCCCAGGGCACAGGGTTCCAGAACCAAACCTCAGTCATCTTCCCAGGCCACAGGGTTTCAGAATCAAACCACAGTCATGTTCCCAGGCCAGAGGGTTCCACAATAAAACCTCAGTCATGTTCCCATGCAACAGGGTTCCAGAATCGAACCGATGTCATGTTCCCAGGCCACAGGGTTCCAGAATCAATCCTCAGTTATGTTCCCAGGCTACAGGGTTCCAGAATAACACCTCAGTCATGTTTCCAGTCCACAGGATTCCAGAACAAAGCCTCAGTCAGGTTCCAAGGGCACAGTATTCCACAATCTAAAGAGATGTCATGTTCCCAGGACACAGGTTTCCAGAATCACACCTCAGTCATGTTCCCAGGCCACAGGGATCCAGAATCAAACCTCATTCAGGTTGCCAGGCCATAGGAAACCACCATCAAACCTCAGTCATATTCCCAGGCCACAGGTTTCCAGAAGCAAACCGATTTCATGTTCCCAGGCAACACGGTACCAGAATCCAAAACGATGTCACATTCCCAGGCCACAGGGTTCAACCATCAAACCTCAGTCATGTTCCCAGGAAACAGGATTCCAGATTCAAACTAATGTCATGTTCCCAGGACACGGGGTTCCAGTATCAGGCCTCAGTCAATTTCCCAGTGCACAGGGTTCCACCATCAAACCTCAGTCATGTTGCCAGTCCACAGGTTTCTGCGATCAAACCACATTTAATTTCCCAGGCCACAGGTATCGAGAATCAAACCTCAGTCATGTTGCCAGACCACAGACCATGCTGCCAGACCACAGACCATCAAACCACAGTCATATTCCCAGGCCACAGGGTTCCTCCATCAAACATCAGTCATGTTCCCAGGCCACAGGATTCCACAATCTAACATCAGTCATGTTCCCAGGCCACAGGATTCCACAATCTAACATCAGTCATGTTCCCAAACCAATGGTTTCTGGAATCAAACCTCAATCATGTTCCCAGGACACAGGGTTCCAGAATCCAACCAATGTCAAGTTCCCAGGCCATGGGTTTCCAGTACCAGGCCACAGTTATGTTTCCAGGGCACAGGGTTCCACCATCAAACCTCACTCATGATCCCAGGCCACATATCACAACAATGAAACCTCAGTCATTTTCCCAGGCCACAGGTATCCAGAATCAAACCTCAGTCATATTCCCAGGACACAGGTGTCCATAATCAAACCTCAGTCATGTTCCCAGGGAACAGGGTTCCAGCACCAAATCTCAGTCATATTCCCAGGCCACAGGGTTTCAGAGTCAAACCACAGTCATGTTCCCAGGCCAGAGTGTTCCACAATCAAACCTCAGACATGTTCCCATGCCACAGGGTTCCACAATCCAACTGATGTCATGTTCCCAGGCCACAGGGTTCCAGAATCAATCCTCACTTATGTTCCCAGGCTACAGGGTTCCAGAATAAAACCTCAGTCATGTTCCCAATCCACAGGTTTCCAGAACCAAGCCTCAGTCATGTTCCCAGGGCACAGTATTCCACAATCTAAACAGATATCATGATCTCAGGTCACAGGTTTCCAGAATCACGCCTCAGTCATGTTCCCTGGTCACAGGGATGCAGAATCAAACCTCAGTCATGTTGCCAGGCCATATGGTACCACCATCAAACCTCAGTCATATTCCCAGGCCAGAGGGTTCCACAATCAAAACTCGGTCCTGTTGCCAGGCCACGGTTCCTCCAACAAGCCTCAGTCATGTTCCCAGGCCACAGGGTTCCACAATCTAATATCAGTCATGTTCCCAGACCAATGGCCCCCAAAATCAAACCTCTGTCATGTTCCCAGGACACAGGGTTCCAGAATCAAACCAATGTCAAGCTCCCAGGCCATGGGTTTCCAGTACCAGGCCACAGTCATGTTTCCAGGGCACAGGGTTCCACAATCCAACCTCAGTCATGTTGCCAGTCCACAGGTTTCTGCCATCAAACCTCAGTCAAGTTCCCAGGCCACAGGTTTCCAGAATCAAGCCTCAGTCATTTTGCCAGGCCAGAGTGTTCCACCATCAAACCTCACTCATGATCCCAGGCCACATATTTCCACAATGAAACCTCAGTCATTTTCCCAGGCCACAGGTATCCAGAATCAAACCTCAGTCATGTTCCCAGGCCACAGGGTTCCACATTCAAACCTCAGTCATGGTCCCAAGACACAGGTGTCCAGAATGAAACCTCAGTCATGTTCCCAGGGAACAGGGTTCCAGAACCAAACCTCAGTCATCTTCCCAGGCCACAGGGTTTCAGAATCAAACCACAGTCATGATCCCAGGCCAGAGGGTTCCACAGTCAAACCTCAGTCATGTTCCCATGCAACAGGGTTCCAGAATCGAACCGATGTCATGTTTCCAGGCCACAGGGTTCCAGAATCAATCCTCAGTTATGTTCCCAGACTACAGGGTTCCAGAATAAAACCTCAGTCATGTTTCCAGTCCACAGGGTTCCACAATCCAACCTCAGTCATGTTGCCAGTCCACAGGTTTCTGCCATCAAACCTCAGTCAAGTTCCCAGGCTACAGGGTTCCACCATCAAACCTCAGTCATGTTGCCAGTCCACAGGTTTCTGCGATCAAATCAGAGTCAAGTTCCCAGGCCACAGGGTTCCAGTATCAAACCTCAGTCATGTTCCCAGGCCACAGGATTCCACAATCTAACATCAGTCATGTTCCCAGACCAATGGTTTCCACAATCAAACTTAAGTCATATTGCCGGGCCACAGGATTCCACCATCAAACCTCAATCCTTTTGCCAGGCCACAGGGTTCCACCATCAAGCCACAGTCATGTTCCCAGGAAACACGGTTCCAGAATCAAACCAATGTCATGTTCCCAGGCCACGGGGTTCCAGTATCAGGCCTCAGTCATGTTCCCAGTGCACAGGGTTCCACCATCAAACCTCAGTCATGTTGCCAGTCCACAGGTTTCTGCGATCAAATCAGAGTCAAGTTCCCAGGCCACAGGGTTCCAGAATCAAGCCTCAGTCATATTCCCAGGCCACAGGGTTCCTCCATCAAACCTCAGTCATGTTCCCAGGCCACAGGATTCCACAATCTAACGTCAGTCATATTCCCACACCAATGGTTTCCAGAATCAAACCTCAATCATGTTCCCAGGACACAGGTTTCCAGAATCAAACCAATGTCAAGCTCCCAGGCCACGGGTTTCCAGTACCAGGCCACAGCCATGTTTCCAGGGCACAGGGTTCCACAATCCAACCTCAGTCATGTTGCCAGTCCACAGGTTTCTGCCATCAAACCTCAGTCAAGTTCCCAGGCCACAGGTTTCCAGAATCAAGCCTCAGTCATTTTGCCAGGCCAGAGTGTTCCACCATCAAACCTCACTCATGATCCCAGGCCACATATTTCCACAATGAAACCTCAGTCATTTTCCCAGGCCACAGGTATCCAGAATCAAACCTCAGTCATGTTCCCAGGCCACAGGGTTCCACATTCAAACCTCAGTCATGGTCCCAAGACACAAGTGTCCAGAATGAAACCTCAGTCATGTTCCCAGGGAACAGGGTTCCAGAACCAAACCTCAGTCATCTTCCCAGGCCACAGGGTTTCAGAATCAAACCACAGTCATGATCCCAGGCCAGAGGGTTCCACAGTCAAACCTCAGTCATGTTCCCATGCAACAGGGTTCCAGAATCGAACCGATGTCATGTTTCCAGGCCACAGGGTTCCAGAATCAATCCTCAGTTATGTTCCCAGACTACAGGGTTCCAGAATAAAACCTCAGTCATGTTTCCAGTCCACAGGGTTCCACAATCCAACCTCAGTCATGTTGCCAGTCCACAGGTTTCTGCCATCAAACCTCAGTCAAGTTCCCAGGCTACAGGGTTCCACCATCAAACCTCAGTCATGTTGCCAGTCCACAGGTTTCTGCGATCAAATCAGAGTCAAGTTCCCAGGCCACAGGGTTCCAGTATCAAACCTCAGTCATGTTCCCAGGCCACAGGATTCCACAATCTAACATCAGTCATGTTCCCAGACCAATGGTTTCCACAATCAAACTTAAGTCATATTGCCGGGCCACAGGATTCCACCATCAAACCTCAATCCTTTTGCCAGGCCACAGGGTTCCACCATCAAGCCACAGTCATGTTCCCAGGAAACACGGTTCCAGAATCAAACCAATGTCATGTTCCCAGGCCACGGGGTTCCAGTATCAGGCCTCAGTCATGTTCCCAGTGCACAGGGTTCCACCATCAAACCTCAGTCATGTTGCCAGTCCACAGGTTTCTGCGATCAAATCAGAGTCAAGTTCCCAGGCCACAGGGTTCCAGAATCAAGCCTCAGTCATATTCCCAGGCCACAGGGTTCCTCCATCAAACCTCAGTCATGTTCCCAGGCCACAGGATTCCACAATCTAACGTCAGTCATATTCCCACACCAATGGTTTCCAGAATCAAACCTCAATCATGTTCCCAGGACACAGGTTTCCAGAATCAAACCAATGTCAAGCTCCCAGGCCACGGGTTTCCAGTACCAGGCCACAGCCATGTTTCCAGGGCACAGGGTTCCACAATCCAACCTCAGTCATGTTGCCAGTCCACAGGTTTCTGCCATCAAACCTCAGTCAAGTTCCCAGGCCACAGGGTTCCAGAATCAAGCCTCAGTCATTTTGCCAGGCCAGAGTGTTCCACCATCAAACCTCAGTCATGATCCCAGTCCACATATTTCCACAATGAAACCTCAGTCATTTTCCCAGGCCACAGGTATCCAGAATCAAACCTCAGTTATATTCCCAGGACACATGGTTCCAGAATCAAACCTCAGTCATGTTCCCAGGCCGGAGGGTTCCACAATCAAATCTCAGTCATGTTCCCAGTCCACAGGGTTCCAGAACCAAGCCTCAGTCAGGTTCCCAGGGCACAGTATTCCACAATCTAAACAGATGTCATGTTCCCAGGCCACAGGTTTCCAGAAACACGCCTCAGTCATGTTCCCAGGCCACAGGGATCCAGAATCAAACTTCAGTCATGTTGCTAGGTCATAGGGTACCACCATCAAACCTCAGTCATATTCCCAGACCACAGGTTTCCAGAATCAAACCGATTTCATATTCCCAGGCAACAGGGTACCAGAATCCAAACCGATGTCATATTCCCAGGCCACAGGATCCCACAATCTAACATCAGTCATGTTCTCAGGCCAATGGTTTCCAGAATCATACTTCAGTCATATTCCCAGGCCACATGGTTCCAGAATCAAACCTCAGTCATGTTCTCAGGACACAGGTTTCCAGAATAAAACCTCAGTCATGTTCCCTGGACAGAGGTTTCAAAAATAAAACCCCAGTCATGTTCCCAGGCCACTGGGTTCCAGAATCAAGCCTCACTCATATTCCCAGGACACAGTGTTCCACAATTAAACCTCAGTCATATTCCCAGGCCAGAGGGTTCCACAATCAAAACTCGGTCCTGTTGCCAGGCCACGGTTCCTCCATCAAGCCTCAGTCATGTTCTCAGGCCACAGGATTCCACAATCTAATATCAGTCATGTTCCCAGACCAATGGTCCCCAGAATCAAACCTCAATCATGTTCCCAGGACACAGGGTTCCAGAATCAAACCAATGTCAAGCTCCCAGGCCATGGGTTTCCAGTACCAGGCCACAGTCATGTTTCCAGGGCACAGGGTTCCACAATCCAACCTCAGTCATGTTGCCAGTCCACAGGTTTCTGCCATCCAACCTCAGTCAAGTTCCCAGGCCACAGGGTTCCAGAATCAAGCCTCAGTCATTTTGCCAGGCCAGAGTGTTCCACCATCAAACCTCACTCATGATCCCAGGCCACATATTACAACAATGAAACCTCAGTCATTTTCCCAGGCCACAGGTATCCATAATCAAACCTCAGTCATGTTCCCAGGGAACAGGGTTCCAGCACCAAACCTCAGTCATGTTCCCAGGCCACAGGGTTTCAGAGTCAAACCACAGTCATGTTCCCAGGCCAGAGTGTTCCACAATCAAACCTCAGACATGTTCCCATGCCACAGGGTTCCACAATCCAACTGATGTCATGTTCCCAGGCCACAGGGTTCCAGAATCAATCCTCACTTATGTTCCCAGGCTACAGGGTTCCAGAATAAAACCTCAGTCATGTTCCCAATCCACAGGTTTCCAGAACCAAGCCTCAGTCATGTTCCCAGGGCACAGTATTCCACAATCTAAACAGATATCATGATCTCAGGTCACAGGTTTCCAGAATCACGCCTCAGTCATGTTCCCTGGTCACAGGGATGCAGAATCAAACCTCAGTCATGTTGCCAGGCCATATGGTACCACCATCAAACCTCAGTCATATTCCCAGGCCAGAGGGTTCCACAATCAAAACTCGGTCCTGTTGCCAGGCCACGGTTCCTCCAACAAGCCTCAGTCATGATCCCAGGCCACAGGGTTCCACAATCTAATATCAGTCATGTTCCCAGACCAATGGTCCCCAAAATCAAACCTCAGTCATGTTCCCAGGACACAGGGTTCCAGAATCAAACCAATGTCAAGCTCCCAGGCCATGGGTTTCCAGTACCAGGCCACAGTCATGTTTCCAGGGCACAGGGTTCCACAATCCAACCTCAGTCATGTTGCCAGTCCACAGGTTTCTGCCATCAAACCTCAGTCAAGTTCCCAGGCCACAGGTTTCCAGAATCAAGCCTCAGTCATTTTGCCAGGCCAGAGTGTTCCACCATCAAACCTCACTCATGATCCCAGGCCACATATTTCCACAATGAAACCTCAGTCATTTTCCCAGGCCACAGGTATCCAGAATCAAACCTCAGTCATGTTCCCAGGCCACAGGGTTCCACATTCAAACCTCAGTCATGGTCCCAAGACACAGGTGTCCAGAATGAAACCTCAGTCATGTTCCCAGGGAACAGGGTTCCAGAACCAAACCTCAGTCATCTTCCCAGGCCACAGGGTTTCAGAATCAAACCACAGTCATGATCCCAGGCCAGAGGGTTCCACAGTCAAACCTCAGTCATGTTCCCATGCAACAGGGTTCCAGAATCGAACCGATGTCATGTTTCCAGGCCACAGGGTTCCAGAATCAATCCTCAGTTATGTTCCCAGACTACAGGGTTCCAGAATAAAACCTCAGTCATGTTTCCAGTCCACAGGGTTCCACAATCCAACCTCAGTCATGTTGCCAGTCCACAGGTTTCTGCCATCAAACCTCAGTCAAGTTCCCAGGCTACAGGGTTCCACCATCAAACCTCAGTCATGTTGCCAGTCCACAGGTTTCTGCGATCAAATCAGAGTCAAGTTCCCAGGCCACAGGGTTCCAGTATCAAACCTCAGTCATGTTCCCAGGCCACAGGATTCCACAATCTAACATCAGTCATGTTCCCAGACCAATGGTTTCCACAATCAAACTTAAGTCATATTGCCGGGCCACAGGATTCCACCATCAAACCTCAATCCTTTTGCCAGGCCACAGGGTTCCACCATCAAGCCACAGTCATGTTCCCAGGAAACACGGTTCCAGAATCAAACCAATGTCATGTTCCCAGGCCACGGGGTTCCAGTATCAGGCCTCAGTCATGTTCCCAGTGCACAGGGTTCCACCATCAAACCTCAGTCATGTTGCCAGTCCACAGGTTTCTGCGATCAAATCAGAGTCAAGTTCCCAGGCCACAGGGTTCCAGAATCAAGCCTCAGTCATATTCCCAGGCCACAGGGTTCCTCCATCAAACCTCAGTCATGTTCCCAGGCCACAGGATTCCACAATCTAACGTCAGTCATATTCCCACACCAATGGTTTCCAGAATCAAACCTCAATCATGTTCCCAGGACACAGGTTTCCAGAATCAAACCAATGTCAAGCTCCCAGGCCACGGGTTTCCAGTACCAGGCCACAGCCATGTTTCCAGGGCACAGGGTTCCACAATCCAACCTCAGTCATGTTGCCAGTCCACAGGTTTCTGCCATCAAACCTCAGTCAAGTTCCCAGGCCACAGGGTTCCAGAATCAAGCCTCAGTCATTTTGCCAGGCCAGAGTGTTCCACCATCAAACCTCAGTCATGATCCCAGTCCACATATTTCCACAATGAAACCTCAGTCATTTTCCCAGGCCACAGGTATCCAGAATCAAACCTCAGTTATATTCCCAGGACACATGGTTCCAGAATCAAACCTCAGTCATGTTCCCAGGCCGGAGGGTTCCACAATCAAATCTCAGTCATGTTCCCAGTCCACAGGGTTCCAGAACCAAGCCTCAGTCAGGTTCCCAGGGCACAGTATTCCACAATCTAAACAGATGTCATGTTCCCAGGCCACAGGTTTCCAGAAACACGCCTCAGTCATGTTCCCAGGCCACAGGGATCCAGAATCAAACTTCAGTCATGTTGCTAGGTCATAGGGTACCACCATCAAACCTCAGTCATATTCCCAGACCACAGGTTTCCAGAATCAAACCGATTTCATGTTCCCAGGCAACAGGGTACCAGAATCCAAACCGATGTCATATTCCCAGGCCACAGGATCCCACAATCTAACATCAGTCATGTTCTCAGGCCAATGGTTTCCAGAATCATACTTCAGTCATATTCCCAGGCCACATGGTTCCAGAATCAAACCTCAGTCATGTTCTCAGGACACAGGTTTCCAGAATAAAACCTCAGTCATGTTCCCTGGACAGAGGTTTCAAAAATAAAACCCCAGTCATGTTCCCAGGCCACTGGGTTCCAGAATCAAGCCTCACTCATATTCCCAGGACACAGTGTTCCACAATTAAACCTCAGTCATATTCCCAGGCCAGAGGGTTCCACAATCAAAACTCGGTCCTGTTGCCAGGCCACGGTTCCTCCATCAAGCCTCAGTCATGTTCTCAGGCCACAGGATTCCACAATCTAATATCAGTCATGTTCCCAGACCAATGGTCCCCAGAATCAAACCTCAATCATGTTCCCAGGACACAGGGTTCCAGAATCAAACCAATGTCAAGCTCCCAGGCCATGGGTTTCCAGTACCAGGCCACAGTCATGTTTCCAGGGCACAGGGTTCCACAATCCAACCTCAGTCATGTTGCCAGTCCACAGGTTTCTGCCATCCAACCTCAGTCAAGTTCCCAGGCCACAGGGTTCCAGAATCAAGCCTCAGTCATTTTGCCAGGCCAGAGTGTTCCACCATCAAACCTCACTCATGATCCCAGGCCACATATTACAACAATGAAACCTCAGTCATTTTCCCAGGCCACAGGTATCCATAATCAAACCTCAGTCATGTTCCCAGGGAACAGGGTTCCAGCACCAAACCTCAGTCATGTTCCCAGGCCACAGGGTTTCAGAGTCAAACCACAGTCATGTTCCCAGGCCAGAGTGTTCCACAATCAAACCTCAGACATGTTCCCATGCCACAGGGTTCCACAATCCAACTGATGTCATGTTCCCAGGCCACAGGGTTCCAGAATCAATCCAAACTTATGTTCCCAGGCTACAGGGTTCCAGAATAAAACCTCAGTCATGTTCCCAATCCACAGGTTTCCAGAACCAAGCCTCAGTCATGTTCCCAGGGCACAGTATTCCACAATCTAAACAGATATCATGATCTCAGGTCACAGGTTTCCAGAATCACGCCTCAGTCATGTTCCCTGGTCACAGGGATGCAGAATCAAACCTCAGTCATGTTGCCAGGCCATATGGTACCACCATCAAACCTCAGTCATATTCCCAGGCCACAGGTTTCCAGAATCAAACCGATTTCATGTTCCCAGGCAACAGGGTACCAGAATCCAAACCGCTGTCATGTTCCCAGGCCACAGGGTTCCACCATCAAACCTCAGTCCTGTTGCCAGGCCACATGGTTCCTCCATCATACCTCAATCATGTTCCCAGGACACAGGGTTCAAGAATCACACCAACGTCAAGTTCCCAGGCCATGGGTTTCCAGTACCAGGCCTCAGTCATATTTCCAAGGCGCAGGGTTCCACAATCAAATCTCAGTCATATTTCCAGAGCACAGGGTTCCATAATCAAACCTGTCATATTGCCAGTCCACAGGTTTCTGCCATCAAACCTCAGTCAAGTTCTCAGGCAATAGGGTTCTAGAATCAAGCCTCAGTCATATTCCCAGGACACATTGTTCAAGAATCAAACCTCAGTCATGTTTCCAGGGCACAGGGTTCCACAATCAAACCTCAGTCATGTTCCCAGGCCACAGGGTTCCGGAATCCAACCGATGTCATGTTGCCAGGCCATAGGGTACCACCATCAAACCTCAGTCATATTCCCAGGCCACAGGTTTCCAGAATCAAACCGATTTCATGTTCCCAGGCAACAGGGTACCAGAATCCAAACTGATGTCATGTTCCCAAGCCACAGGGTCCACCATCAAACCTCATTCCTGTGGCCAGGCCACAGTGTTCCACCATCAAGCCTCAGTCATGTTCCCAGGAAACAGGGTTCCAGAATCAATCCTCAGTTATGTTCCCAGGCAACAGGGATCCAGAAGAAATCCTCAGTCATGTTCCCAGTCCACAGGTTTCCAGAACAAAGCCTCAGTCAGGTCCCCAGGGCACAGTATTCCACAATCTAAACAGATGTCATGTTCCCAGGTCACAGGTTTTCAGAATTAAACTTCAGTCATGTTCCCAGGGAACAGGGTTCCAGAAACAAACCTCAGTCCTGTTACCAGGAGACAGGGTTCCAGAATAAAACCACAGTCATGTTCCGTGTACACAGGTTTCAATAGTAAAACCCCAGTCGTGTTCTCAGGCCACAGGGTTCCAGAATCAAGCCTCACTCATATTCCCAGGCCAAAGTTTCCACAATCAAACCTCAGTCATGTTCCCAGGACACAGGTGTCCATAATCAAACCTCAGTCATGTTCCCAGGGAACAGGGTTCCAGCACCAAACCTCAGTCATATTCCCAGGCCACAGGGTTTCAGAGTCAAACCACAGTCATGTTCCCAGGCCAGAGTGTTCCACAATCAAACCTCAGACATGTTCCCATGCCACAGGGTTCCAGAATCCAACTGATGTCATGTTCCCAGGCCACAGGGTTCCAGAATCAATCCTCACTTATGTTCCCAGGCTACAGGGTTCCAGAATAAAACCTCAGTCATGTTCCCAATCCACAGGTTTCCAGAACCAAGCCTCAGTCATGTTCCCATGGCACAGTATTCCACAATCTAAACAGATATCATGATCTCAGGTCACAGGTTTCCAGAATCACGCCTCAGTCATGTTCCCTGGTCACAGGGATGCAGAATCAAACCTCAGTCATGTTGCCAGGCCATATGGTACCACCATCAAACCTCAGTCATATTCCCAGGCCACAGGTTTCCAGAATCAAACCGATTTCATCTTCCCAGGCAACAGGGTACCAGAATCCAAACCGCTGTCATGTTCCCAGGCCACAGGGTTCCACCATCAAACCTCAGTCATGTTTCCAGGAAACAGGGTTCCAGAATCAAACAAATGTCATATTCCCAGGCCACGAGGTTCCAGTATCAGGCCTCAGTCATGTTCCCAGTGCACAGGGTTCCAACATCAAACCTCAGTCATGTTGCCAGTCCACAGGTTTCTGCGATCAAACCCCATTCAATTTCCCAGGCCACAGGTATCGAGAATCAAACCTCAGATATGTTGCCAGACCAGAGGGTACCACCATCAAACCTCAGTCATGTTCTCAGGCCACAGGGTTCCACAATCAAACCTCACTCATAGTGCCAGGCCACAGGATTCCACCATCAAACCTCAGTCCTTTTGCCAGGCCACAGGCTTCCACCATCAAGCCTCAGTCATGTTCCCAAGCCTGAGGGTTCCAGAATCAAACCTCAGTTATGTTCCCAGGACACAGGGTTCCAGAATAACCCCTCAGTCATGTTCCCTCGACACAGGTTTCAGAAATAAAACCCCAGTCATTTTCCCAGGCCACAGGGTTCCAGAATCAATCCTCACTCATATTCCCAGGCCACAGGGTTCCACAATTAAACCTCAGGCTTATTCCCACGCCAGAGGGTTCCACAATCAAACCTCAGTCCTGTTGCCAGGCCACGGTTCCAGCATCAAGGATCAGTCATGTTCCCATGCCACAGGGTTTCAGAATCAAACCACAGTCATGTTCCCAGTCCAGAGGGTTCCACAATCAAACCTTAGTCATGTTCCCATGCCACAAGGTTCCAGAATCCAACCGATGTCATGTTCCCAGGCAACAGGGTTCCAGAATCAATCCTCAGTTATGTTCCCAGGCTACAGGGATCCAGAATAAAACCTCAGTCATGTTCCCAGTCCACAGGGTTCCAGAACCAAGCCTCAGTCAGTTTCCCAGGGCACAGTAGTCCACAATCTAAACAGATGTCATGTTCCCAGGTCACAGGTTTCCAGAATCACGCCTCAGTCATGTTCCCATGACACAGGGTTCCAGAATCCAACCGATGTCATGTTCCCAGGCCACAGGGTTCCAGAATCAATCCTCAGTTATGTTCCCAGGCGACAGTGTTCCTGAATAAAACCTGAGTCATGTTCCCAGTCCACAGGTTTCCAGAACCAAGCCTCAGTCAGGTTCCCAGGGCACAGTATTCCACAATCTAAACAGATGTCATGTTCCCAGGTCACAGGTTTCCAGAATCACGCCTCAGTCATGTTCCAAGGTCACTGGGATCCAGAATCATCCTCAGTCCTGTTGCCAGGCCATAGGGTACCACCATCAAACCTCAGTCATGTTCCCAGGCCACAGGGTTCCTCCATCATACCTCAATCATGTTCCCAGGACACAGGGTTCAAGAATCAAACAAATGTCAAGTTCCCAGGCCATGGGTTTCCAGTACCAGGCCTCACTCATATTTCCAGGGCACAGGGTTCCACAATCAAATCTCAGTCATATTGCCAGTCCACAGCTTTCTGCCATCAAACCTCAGACAAGTTCTCAGGCAACAGGGTTCTAGAATCAAGCCTCAGTCATATTCCCAGGACACATTGTTCAAGAATCAAACCTCAGTCATGTTGGCAGGCCACAGGGTTCCACAATCAAACCTCAGTCATGTTCCCAGGCCACAGGGATCCAGAATCCAACCGATGTCATGTTGCCAGGCCATAGGGTACCACCATCAAACCTCAGTCATATTCCCAGGCCACAGGTTTCCAGAATCAAACCGATTTCATGTTCCCAGGCAACAGGGTACTAGAATGCATACCGATGTCATGTTCCCAGCCCACAGGGTTCCACCATCAAACCTCATTCCTGTGGCCAGGCCACAGGGTTCCACCATCAAGCCTCAATCATGTTCCCAAGCCTGAGGGTTCCACAATCAAACCACTGTCATGTTGCCAGGCCACAGGGTTCAACCATCAAACCTCAGTCATGTTCCCAGGAAACAGGGTTCCAGAATCAATCCTCAGTTATATTCCCAGGCAACAGGGTTCCAGAATAAATCCTCAGTCATGTTCCCAGTCCACAGGTTTCCAGAACCAAGCCTCAATCAGCTTCCCAGGGCACAGTATTCCACAATCTAAACAGATGTCATGTTCCCAGGTCAAAGGTTTCCAGAATCAAACTTCTGTCATGTTCCCAGGGAACAGGGTTCCAGACACAAACCTCAGTCATGTTACCAGGAGACAGGGTTCCAGAATAAACCCACAGTCATGTTCCCTGTACACAGGTTTCAAAAATAAAAACCCAGTCATGTTCTCAGGCCACAGGGTTCCAGAATTAAGCCTCACTCATATTCCCAGGCCAAACGGTTCCACAATCAAACCTCAGTCCTGTTGCCAGGCCACAGTTCCACCATCAATTCTCAGTCATGTTCCCAGGCCAGAGTGTTCCACAATCAAACCTAAGTCATCTTGCCAGGCCACAAGGTTTAACAATCAAACCTCAGTCATGTTCCCAGGACAAAGGTGTCCAGAATCAAACCTCAGTCATGTTCCCAGGGAACAGGGTTCCAGAAATAAACCTCAGTCATGTTGCCAGGCCATAGGTTTCCACCATCAAACCTCAGACATGTTCCCAGGCCACAGAGTTCCAGAATCCACAGATGTCATGTTCCCAGGCCACAGGGTTCAAGAATCAATCCTCAGTTTGTTCCCAGGCTACAGGGTTCCGGAATAAAACCTCAGTCATGTTCCCAGTCCACAGGGTTCCAGAACCAAGCCTCAGTCAGGTTCCCAGGGCACAGTATTCCACAATCTAAACAGATGTCATGTTCCCAGGTCACAGGTTTCCAGAATCAGGCCTCAGTCATGTTCCCATGACACAGGGTTCCAGAATCCAACAGATGTCATGTTCCCAGGCCACAGGGTTCCACAATCAATCCTCAGTTATGTTCCCAGGCAACACTGTTCCTGAATAAAACGTCAGTCATGTTCCCAGTCCACAGGGTTCCAGAACCAAGCCTCAGTCAGGTTTCCAGGGCACACTATTCCACAATCTAAACAGATGTCATGTTCCCAGGTCACAGGTTTCCAGAATCACGCCTCAGTCATGTTCCAAGGTCACAGGGATCCAGAATCAAACCTCAGTCCTGTTGCCAGGCCATAGGGTACCACCATGAAACCTCAGTCATGTTCCCAGGCCACAGGGTTCCTCCATCATACCTCAATCATGTTCCCAGGACACACGGTTCAAGAATCAAACAAATGTCAAGTTCCCAGGCCATGGGTTTCCAGTACCATGCCTCAGTCATATTTCCAGGGCACAGGGTTCCACAGTCAAATCTCAGTCATATTGCCAGTCCACAGGTTTCTGCCATCAAACCTCAGTCAAGTTCTCAGGCAACAGGGTTCTAGAATCAAGCCTCAGTCATATTCCCAGGACACATTGTTCAAGAATCAAACCTCAGTCATGTTGGCAGGCCACAGGGTTCCACAATCAAACCTCAGTCATGTTCCCAGGCCACAGGGATCCAGAATCCAACCGATATCATGTTGCCAGGCCATAGGGTACCACCATCAAACCTCAGTCATATTCCCAGGCCACAGGTTTCCAGAATCAAACCGATTTCATGTTCCCAGGCAACAGGGTACTAGAATCCAAACCGATGTCATGTTCCCAGGCCACAGGGTTCCACCATCAAACCTCATTCCTGTGGCCAGGCCACAGGGTTCCACCATCAAGCCTCAATCATGTTCCTAAGCCTGAGGGTTCCACAATCAAACCACTGTCATGTTGCCAAGCCACAGGGTTCAACCATCAAACCTCAGTCATGTTCCCAGGAAACAGGGTTCCAGAATCAATCCTCAGTTATATTCCCAGGCAACAGGGTTCCAGAATAAATCCTCAGTCATGTTCCCAGTCCACAGGTTTCCAGAACCAAGCCTCAATCAGCTTCCCAGGGCACAGTATTCCACAATCTAAACAGATGTCATGTTCCCAGGTCACAGGTTTCCAGAATCAAACTTCTGTCATGTTCCCAGGGAACAGGGTTCCAGACACAAACCTCAGTCATGTTACCAGGAGACAGGGTTCCAGAATAAACCCGCAGTCATGTTCCCTGTACACAGGTTTCAAAAATAAAACCCCAGTCATGTTCTCAGGCCACAGGGTTCCAGAATTAAGCCTCACTCATATTCCCAGGCCAAAGGGTTCCACAATCAAACCTCAGTCCTGTTGCCAGGCCACAGTTCCACCATCAAGTCTCAGTCATGTTCCCAGGCCAGAGTGTTCCACAATCAAACCTAAGTCATCTTGCCAGGCCACAAGGTTTAACAATCAAACCTCAGTCATTTTCCCAGGACAAAGGTGTCCAGAATCAAACCTCAGTCATGTTCCCAGGGAACAGGGTTCCAGAAATAAACCTCAGTCATGTTGCCAGGCCATAGGTTTCCACCATCAAAGCTCAGACATGTTCCCAGGCAACAGGGTTCCAGAATCAAACCGTTCTCATGTTCCCAGGCCACAGGGTTCCAGAATCCACAGATGTCATGTTCCCAGGCCACAGGGTTCAAGAATCAATCCTCAGTTTGTTCCCAGGCTACAGGGTTCCAGAATAAAACCTCAGTCATGTTCCCAGTCCACAGGGTTCCAGAACGAAGCCTCAGTCAGGTTCCCAGGGCACAGTATTCCACAATCTAAACAGATGTCATGTTCCCAGGCCACAGGTTTCCAGAATCACGTCTCAGTCATGTTCCAAGGCCACAGGGATCCAGAATCCCACCTCAGTCATGTTGACAGGCCATAGGGTACCACCATCAAACCTCAGTCATGTTCCCAGGCCACAGGGTTCCTCCATCATACCTCAACCATGTTCCTCGGACACAGGGTTCAAGAATCAAACAAATGTCAAGTTCCCAGGCCATGGGTTTCCAGTACCAGGCCTCAGTCATATTTTCAGGGCACAGGGTTCCACAATCAAATCTCAGTAATATTGCCAGTCCACAGGTTTCTGCCATCAAACCTCAGTCAAGTTCTCAGGCAACACGGTTCTAGAATCAAGCCTCAGTCATATTCCCAGGACACATTGTTCAAGAATCAAACCTCAGTCATGTTGGCAGGCCACAGGGTTCCACAATCAAACCTCAGTCATGTTCCCAGGCCACAGGGATCCAGAATCCAACCGATGTCATGTTGCCAGGCCATAGGGTACCACCATCAAACCTCAGTCATATTCCCAGGCCACAGGTTTCCAGAATCAAACCGATTTCATGTTCCCAGGACACAGGGTTCCACCATCAAACCTCATTCCTGTGGCCAGGCCACAGGGTTCCACCATCAAGCCTCTATCATGTTCCCAAGCCTGAGGGTTCAACAATCAAACCACTGTCAGGTTGCCAGGCCACAGGGTTCAACCATCAAACCTCAGTCATGTTCCCAGGAAACAGGGTTCCAGAATCAATCCTCAGTTATATTCCCAGGCAACAGGGTTCCAGAATAAATCCTCAGTCATATTCCCAGTCTACAGGTTTCCAGAACCAAGCCTCAATCAGCTTCCCAGGGCACAGTATTCCACAATCTAAACAGATGTCATGTTCCCAGGTCACAGGTTTCCGGAATCAAACTTCTGTCATGTTCCCAGGGAACAGGGTTCCAGAAACAAACCTCAGTCATGTTACCAGGAGACAGGGTTCCAGAATAAACCCGCAGTCATGTTCCCTGTACACAGGTTTCAAAAATAAATCCCCAGTCATGTTCTCAGGCCACAGGGTTCCAGAATTAAGCCTCACTCATATTCCCAGGCCAAAGGGTTCCACAATCAAACCTCAGTCCTGTTGCCAGGCCACAGTTCCACCATCAAGTCTCAGTCATATTCCCAGGCCAGAGTGTTCCACAATCAAACCTAAGTCATCTTGCCAGGCCACAGGGTTCAACAATCAAACCTCAGTCATGTTCCCAGGGAACAGGGTTCCAGAAATAAACCTCAGTCATGTTGCCAGGCCATAGGTTTCCACCATCAAACCTCAGACATGTTCCCAGGCCACAGGGTTCCAGAATCCACAGATGTCATGTTCCCAGGCCACAGGGTTCAAGAATCAATCCTCAGTTTGTTCCCAGGCTACAGGGTTCCAGAATAAAACCTCAGTCATGTTCCCAGTCCACAGGGTTCCAGAACCAAGCCTCAGTCAGCTTCCCAGGGCACAGTATTCCACAATCTAAACAGATGTCATGTTCCCAGGCCACAGGTTTCCAGAATCACGCCTCAGTCATGTTCCAAGGCCACAGGGATCCAGAATCCCACCTCAGTCATGTTGCCAGGCCATAGGGTACCACCATCCAACCTCAGTCTTATTCCCAGACCACAGGTTTCCAGAATCAAAGCGATTTCATGTTCCCAGGAAACAGGGTTCCAGAATGAAACCAATATCATGTTCCCAGGCCACGGGGTTCCAGTATCAGGCCTCAGTCATCTTCCCAGTGCACAGGGTTCCAGCAACAAACCTCAGTCATGTTCCCAGGTCACAGGTTTGGAGAATCAAACCTCAGTCATATTCCCAGGCCACATCGTTCCAGAATCATACTACAGTCATTTTCCCAGGCCACAGGTTTCCAGAATCAAACCTCAGTCATATTCCCAGGCCACAGGTTTCCACCATCAAGCCTCAGTCATGTTCCAAAACCTGAAGGTTCCACAATCAAACCTCAGTCATGTTCCCAGGACACAGGGTTCCAGAATCAAGCCTCACTCATATTCCCAGGCCAGAGGGTTCCACAATCACACCGCAGTCCGGTTGCCAGGCCACGGTTCCACCATCAAGCCTCAGTCATGTTCCCAGGCCAGAGTGTTCCACAATCAAACCTAAGTCATCTTGCCAGGCCACAGGATTCCACCATCAAACCTCAGTCCTGTTGCCAGGCCACAGGCTTCCACCATCAAGCCTCAGTTATGTTCCCAAGCCTGAGGGTTCCACAATCAAACCTCTGTCATGTTACCAGGCCACAGGGTTCAACCATCAAACCTCAGTCATGTTCCCTGGAAACAGGGTTCCAGAGTCAAAGCAATGTCATGTTCCCAGGACACGGGGTTCCAGTATCAGGCCGCAGTCATGTTCCCAGTGCACAGGGTTCCACCATCAAACCTCAGTCATGTTGCCAGTGCACAGGTTTCTGCGATCAAATCAGAGTCAAGTTCCCAGGCCACCGGGTTCCTCCATCAAACCTCAGTCATGTTCCCATGCCACAGCATTCCACAGTCTAACATCAGTCATGTTCCCAGACCAATGGTTTCCAGAATCAAACCTCAATCATGTTCCCAGGACACAGGGTTCCAATCAAACCAATGTCAAGTTCCCAGGCCATGGGTTCCCAGTACCAGGCCACAGTCATGTTTCCAGGGCACAGGGTTCCACAATCAAACGTCAGTCATGTTGCCAGTCCACAGGTTTCTGCGATCAAACCACATTCAAGTTCTCAGACAACAGGGTTCTAGAATCAAGCCTCAGTCATATTCCCAGGACACATTGTTCAAGAATCAAACCTCAGTCATGTTGGCAGGCCACAGGGTTCCACAATCAAATCTCAGTCATGTTCCCAGGACAAAGGTGTCCAGAATCAAACTTCAGTCATGTTCCCAGGGAACAGGGTTCCAGAAACAAACCTCAGTCATGTTGCCAGGCCACACGTTACCACCATCAAACCTCAAACATGGTCCCAGGCCACAGGGTTCCACAATCAAACCTCAGTCATGTTCCCAGGCCACAGGTTTCCAAAATCCACTGATGTCATGTTTCCAGGCCACAGGGTTCCAGAATGAATCATCAGTTAGGTTCCCAGGCTACAGGGTTCCAGAATAAAACCTCAGTCATGTTCCCAGTCCACAGGGTTCCAGAACCAAGCCTCAGTCAGCTTCCCAGGGCACAGTATTCCACAATCTAAACAGATGTCATGTTCCCAGGCCACAGGTTTCCAGAATCACGCCTCAGTCATGTTCCAAGGCCACAGGGATCCAGAATCCCACCTCAGTCATGTTGCCAGGCCATAGGGTACCACCATCCAACCTCAGTCTTATTCCCAGACCACAGGTTTCCAGAATCAAAGCGATTTCATGTTCCCAGGAAACAGGGTTCCAGAATGAAACCAATATCATGTTCCCAGGCCACGGGGTTCCAGTATCAGGCCTCAGTCATCTTCCCAGTGCACAGGGTTCCAGCAACAAACCTCAGTCATGTTCCCAGGTCACAGGTTTGGAGAATCAAACCTCAGTCATATTCCCAGGCCACATCGTTCCAGAATCATACTACAGTCATTTTCCCAGGCCACAGGTTTCCAGAATCAAACCTCAGTCATATTCCCAGGCCACAGGTTTCCACCATCAAGCCTCAGTCATGTTCCAAAACCTGAAGGTTCCACAATCAAACCTCAGTCATGTTCCCAGGACACAGGGTTCCAGAATCAAGCCTCACTCATATTCCCAGGCCAGAGGGTTCCACAATCACACCGCAGTCCGGTTGCCAGGCCACGGTTCCACCATCAAGCCTCAGTCATGTTCCCAGGCCAGAGTGTTCCACAATCAAACCTAAGTCATCTTGCCAGGCCACAGGATTCCACCATCAAACCTCAGTCCTGTTGCCAGGCCACAGGCTTCCACCATCAAGCCTCAGTCATGTTCCCAAGCCTGAGGGTTCCACAATCAAACCTCTGTCATGTTACCAGGCCACAGGGTTCAACCATCAAACCTCAGTCATGTTCCCTGGAAACAGGGTTCCAGAGTCAAACCAATGTCATGTTCCCAGGACACGGGGTTCCAGTATCAGGCCGCAGTCATGTTCCCAGTGCACAGGGTTCCACCATCAAACCTCAGTCATGTTGCCAGTGCACAGGTTTCTGCGATCAAATCAGAGTCAAGTTCCCAGGCCACCGGGTTCCTCCATCAAACCTCAGTCATGTTCCCATGCCACAGCATTCCACAGTCTAACATCAGTCATGTTCCCAGACCAATGGTTTCCAGAATCAAACCTCAATCATGTTCCCAGGACACAGGGTTCCAATCAAACCAATGTCAAGTTCCCAGGCCATGGGTTTCCAGTACCAGGCCACAGTCATGTTTCCAGGGCACAGGGTTCCACAATCAAACGTCAGTCATGTTGCCAGTCCACAGGTTTCTGCGATCAAACCACATTCAAGTTCTCAGACAACAGGGTTCTAGAATCAAGCCTCAGTCATATTCCCAGGACACATTGTTCAAGAATCAAACCTCAGTCATGTTGGCAGGCCACAGGGTTCCACAATCAAATCTCAGTCATGTTCCCAGGACAAAGGTGTCCAGAATCAAACTTCAGTCATGTTCCCAGGGAACAGGGTTCCAGAAACAAACCTCAGTCATGTTGCCAGGCCACACGTTACCACCATCAAACCTCAAACATGGTCCCAGGCCACAGGGTTCCACAATCAAACCTCAGTCATGTTCCCAGGCCACAGGTTTCCAAAATCCACTGATGTCATGTTTCCAGGCCACAGGGTTCCAGAATGAATCATCAGTTAGGTTCCCAGGCTACAGGGTTCCAAAATCCACTGATGTCATGTTTCCAGGCCACAGGGTTCCAGAATGAATCATCAGTTAGGTTCCCAGGCTACAGGGTTCCAGAATAAAACCTCAGTCATGTTCCCAGTCCACAGGGTTCCAGAACCAAGCCTCAGTCAGCTTCCCAGGGCACAGTATTCCACAATCTAATCAGATGTCATGTTCCCAGGCCACAGGTTTCCAGAATCACGTCTCAGTCATGTTCCAAGGCCACAGGGATCCAAAATCCCACCTCAGTCATGTTGACAGGCCATAGGGTACCACCATCAAACCTCAGTCTTATTCCCAGACCACAGGTTTCCAGACTCAAAGCGATTTCATGTTCCCAGGCAACAGGGTACCAGAATCCAAACCGATGTCATGTTCCCAGGACACAGGATTCCACAATCTAACATTAGTCATGTTCCCAAGCCAATGGTTTCCAGAATCAAACCTCAGTCATATTCCCAGGACACATGGTTCCAGAATCAAACCTCAGTTATGTTCCCAGGACACAGGGTTCCAGAATAACCCCTCAGTCATATTCCCTCGACACAGGTTTCAGAAATAAAACCCCAGTCATGTTCCCAGGCTACAGGGTTCCACAATCAATCCTCACTCATATTCCCAGGCCACAGGGTTCCACAATTAAACCTCAGTCTTATTCCCAGGCCAGAGGGTTCCACAATCAAACCTCAGTCCTGTTGCCAGGCCACGGTTCCACCATCAAGGATCAGTCATGTTCCCATGCCACAGGGTTTCAGAATCAAACCACAGTCATGTTCCCAGTCCAGAGGGTTCCACAATCAAACCTTAGTCATGTTCCCATGCCACAAGGTTCCAGAATCCAACCGATGTCATGTTCCCAGGCAACAGGGTTCCAGAATCAATCCTCAGTTATGTTCCCAGGCTACAGGGATCCAGAATAAAACCTCAGTCATGTTCCCAGTCCACAGGGTTCCAGAACCAAGCCTCAGTCAGTTTCCCAGGGCACAGTATTCCACAATCTAAACAGATGTCATGTTCCCAGGTCACAGGTTTCCAGAATCAAACTTCAGTCATGTTCCCAGGGAACAGGTTTCCAGAAACAAACCTCAGTCATGTTACCAGGAGACAGGGTTCCAGAATAAACCCTCAGTCATGTTCCCTGTACACAGGTTTCAAAAATAAAACCCCAGTCATGTTCTCAGGCCACAGGGTTCCAGAATTAAGCCTCACTCATATTCCCAGGCCAAAGGGTTCTACAATCAAACCTCAGTCCTGTTGCCAGGCCACAGTTCCACCATCAAGTCTCAGTCATGTTCCCAGGCCAGAGTGTTCCACAATCAAACCTAAGTCATCTTGCCAGGCCACAGGGTTCAACAATCAAACCTCAGTCATGTTCCCAGGGAACAGGGTTCCAGAATCAAACCGTTCTCATGTTCCCAGGCCACAGGGTTCCAGAATCCACCGATGTCATGTTCCCAGGCCACAGGGTTCAAGAATCAATCCTCAGTTTGTTCCCAGGCTACAGGGTTCCAGAATAAAACCTCAGTCATGTTCCCAGTCCACAGGGTTCCAGAACCAAGCCTCAGTCAGCTTCCCAGGGCACAGTATTCCACAATCTAAACAGATGTCATGTTCCCAGGCCACAGGTTTCCAGAATCACGCCTCAGTCATGTTCCAAGGTCACACGGATCCACAATCAAACCTCAGTCCTGTTGCCAGGCCATAGGGTACCACCATCAAACCTCAGTCATGTTCCCAGGCCACAGGGTTCCTCCATCATACCTCAATCATGTTCCCAGGACACAGGGTTCAAGAATCAAACAAATGTCAAGTTCCCAGGCCATGGGTTTCCAGTACCAGGCCTCAGTAATATTTCCAGGGCACAGGGTT
The DNA here is from genome assembly GCF_965194805.1 of Balaenoptera borealis. NCBI lineage: Eukaryota > Metazoa > Chordata > Mammalia > Artiodactyla > Balaenopteridae > Balaenoptera > Balaenoptera borealis. Next base: position 26,414,532 of record NC_138879.1, on the reverse strand, counting down.
CCACAATCAAATCTCACTCATATTGCCAGTCCACAGGTTTCTGCCATCAAACCTCAGTCAAGTTCTCAGGCAACAGGGTTCTAGAATCAAGCCTCAGTCATATTCCCAGGACACATTGTTCAAGAATCAAACCTCAGTCATGTTGGCAGGCCACAGGGTTCCACAATCAAACCTCAGTCATGTTCCCAGGCCACAGGTTTCCAAAATCCACTGATGTCATGTTTCCAGGCCACAGGGTTCCAGAATGAATCATCAGTTATGTTCCCAGGCTACAGGGTTCCAGAATCAAACCTCAGTCATGTTCCCAGTCCACAGGGTTCCAGAACCAAGCCTCAGTCAGTTTCCCAGGGCACAGTATTCCACAATCTAAACAGATGTCATGTTCCCAGGCCACAGGTTTCCAGAATCACGTCTCAGTCATGTTCCAAGGCCACAGGGATCCAAAATCCCACCTCAGTCATGTTGACAGGCCATAGGGTACCACCATCAAACCTCAGTCTTATTCCCAGACCACAGGTTTCCAGACTCAAAGCGATTTCATGTTCCCAGGCAACAGGGTACCAGAATCCAAACCGATGTCATGTTCCCAGGCCACAGGATTCCACAATCTAACATTAGTCATGTTCCCAGGCCAATGGTTTCCAGAATCAAACCTCAGTCATATTCCTAGGCCACATGGTTCCAGAATCAAACCTCAGTTATGTTCCCAGGACACAGGGTTCGAGAATAACCCCTCAGTCATGTTCCCTGGACACAGGTTTCAGAAATAAAACCCCAGTCATGTTCCCAGGCCACAGGGTTCCAGAATTAAGCCTCACTCATATTCCCAGGCCAAACGGTTCCACAATCAAACCTCAGTCCTGTTGCCAGGCCACAGTTCCACCATCAAGTCTCAGTCATGTTCCCAGGCCAGAGTGTTCCACAATCAAACCTAAGTCATCTTGCCAGGCCACAGGGTTCAACAATCAAACCTCAGTCATGTTCCCAGGGAACAGGGTTCCAGAAATAAACCTCAGTCATGTTGCCAGGCCATAGGTTTCCACCATCAAACCTCAGACATGTTCCCAGGCCACAGGGTTCCAGAATCCACAGATGTCATGTTCCCAGGCCACAGGGTTCAAGAATCAATCCTCAGTTTGTTCCCAGGCTACAGGGTTCCAGAATAAAACCTCAGTCATGTTCCCAGTCCACAGGGTTCCAGAACCAAGCCTCAGTCAGCTTCCCAGGGCACAGTATTCCACAATCTAAACAGATGTCATGTTCCCAGGCCACAGGTTTCCAGAATCACGCCTCAGTCATGTTCCAAGGCCACAGGGATCCAGAATCCCACCTCAGTCATGTTGCCAGGCCATAGGGTACCACCATCCAACCTCAGTCTTATTCCCAGACCACAGGTTTCCAGAATCAAAGCGATTTCATGTTCCCAGGAAACAGGGTTCCAGAATGAAACCAATATCATGTTCCCAGGCCACGGGGTTCCAGTATCAGGCCTCAGTCATCTTCCCAGTGCACAGGGTTCCAGCAACAAACCTCAGTCATGTTCCCAGGTCACAGGTTTGGAGAATCAAACCTCAGTCATATTCCCAGGCCACATCGTTCCAGAATCATACCTCAGTCATTTTCCCAGGCCACATGGTTCCAGAATCAAAACTAAGTCAATTTCCCAGGCCACAGGTTTCCAGAATCAAACCTCAGTCATATTCCCAGGCCACAGGTTTCCACCATCAAGCCTCAGTCATGTTCCAAAACCTGAAGGTTCCACAATCAAACCTCAGTCATGTTCCCAGGACACAGGGTTCCAGAATCAAGCCTCACTCATATTCCCAGGCCAGAGGGTTCCACAATCACACCGCAGTCCGGTTGCCAGGCCACGGTTCCACCATCAAGCCTCAGTCATGTTCCCAGGCCAGAGTGTTCCACAATCAAACCTAAGTCATCTTGCCAGGCCACAGGATTCCACCATCAAACCTCAGTCCTGTTGCCAGGCCACAGGCTTCCACCATCAAGCCTCAGTCATGTTCCCAAGCCTGAGGGTTCCACAATCAAACCTCTGTCATGTTACCAGGCCACAGGGTTCAACCATCAAACCTCAGTCATGTTCCCTGGAAACAGGGTTCCAGAGTCAAACCAATGTCATGTTCCCAGGACACGGGGTTCCAGTATCAGGCCGCAGTCATGTTCCCAGTGCACAGGGTTCCACCATCAAACCTCAGTCATGTTGCCAGTGCACAGGTTTCTGCGATCAAATCAGAGTCAAGTTCCCAGGCCACCGGGTTCCTCCATCAAACCTCAGTCATGTTCCCATGCCACAGCATTCCACAGTCTAACATCAGTCATGTTCCCAGACCAATGGTTTCCAGAATCAAACCTCAATCATGTTCCCAGGACACAGGGTTCCAATCAAACCAATGTCAAGTTCCCAGGCCATGGGTTTCCAGTACCAGGCCACAGTCATGTTTCCAGGGCACAGGGTTCCACAATCAAACGTCAGTCATGTTGCCAGTCCACAGGTTTCTGCGATCAAACCACATTCAAGTTCTCAGACAACAGGGTTCTAGAATCAAGCCTCAGTCATATTCCCAGGACACATTGTTCAAGAATCAAACCTCAGTCATGTTGGCAGGCCACAGGGTTCCACAATCAAATCTCAGTCATGTTCCCAGGACAAAGGTGTCCAGAATCAAACTTCAGTCATGTTCCCAGGGAACAGGGTTCCAGAAACAAACCTCAGTCATGTTGCCAGGCCACACGTTACCACCATCAAACCTCAAACATGGTCCCAGGCCACAGGGTTCCACAATCAAACCTCAGTCATGTTCCCAGGCCACAGGTTTCCAAAATCCACTGATGTCATGTTTCCAGGCCACAGGGTTCCAGAATGAATCATCAGTTAGGTTCCCAGGCTACAGGGTTCCAAAATCCACTGATGTCATGTTTCCAGGCCACAGGGTTCCAGAATGAATCATCAGTTAGGTTCCCAGGCTACAGGGTTCCAGAATAAAACCTCAGTCATGTTCCCAGTCCACAGGGTTCCAGAACCAAGCCTCAGTCAGGTTTCCAGGGCACACTATTCCACAATCTAAACAGATGTCATGTTCCCAGGTCACAGGTTTCCAGAATCACGCCTCAGTCATGTTCCAAGGTCACAGGGATCCAGAATCAAACCTCAGTCCTCTTGCCAGGCCATAGGGTACCACCATCAAACCTCAGTCATGTTCCCAGGCCACAGGGTTCCTCCATCATACCTCAATCATGTTCCCAGGACACAGGGTTCAAGAATCAAACAAATGTCAAGTTCCCAGGCCATGGGTTTCCAGTACCAGGCCTCAGTCATATTTTCAGGGCACAGGGTTCCACAATCAAATCTCACTCATATTGCCAGTCCACAGGTTTCTGCCATCAAACCTCAGTCAAGTTCTCAGGCAACAGGGTTCTAGAATCAAGCCTCAGTCATATTCCCAGGACACATTGTTCAAGAATCAAACCTCAGTCATGTTGGCAGGCCACAGGGTTCCACAATCAAACCTCAGTCATGTTCCCAGGCCACAGGGATCCAGAATCCAACCGATATCATGTTGCCAGGCCATAGGGTACCACCATCAAACCTCAGTCATATTCCCAGGCCACAGGTTTCCAGAATCAAACCGATTTCATGTTCCCAGGCAACAGGGTACTAGAATCCAAACCGATGTCATGTTCCCAGGCCACAGGGTTCCACCATCAAACCTCATTCCTGTGGCCAGGCCACAGGGTTCCACCATCAAGCCTCAATCATGTTCCCAAGCCTGAGGGTTCCACAATCAAACCACTGTCATGTTGCCAGGCCACAGGGTTCAACCATCAAACCTCAGTCATATTCCCAGGAAACAGGGTTCCAGAATCAATCCTCAGTTATATTCCCAGGCAACAGGGTTCCAGAATAAATCCTCAGTCATGTTCCCAGTCCACAGGTTTCCAGAACCAAGCCTCAATCAGCTTCCCAGGGCACAGTATTCCACAATCTAAACAGATGTCATGTTCCCAGGTCACAGGTTTCCAGAATCAAACTTCTGTCATGTTCCCAGGGAACAGGGTTCCAGACACAAACCTCAGTCATGTTACCAGGAGACAGGGTTCCAGAATAAACCCGCAGTCATGTTCCCTGTACACAGGTTTCAAAAATAAAACCCCAGTCATGTTCTCAGGCCACAGGGTTCCAGAATTAAGCCTCACTCATATTCCCAGGCCAAAGGGTTCTACAATCAAACCTCAGTCCTGTTGCCAGGCCACAGTTCCACCATCAAGTCTCAGTCATGTTCCCAGGCCAGAGTGTTCCACAATCAAACCTAAGTCATCTTGCCAGGCCACAGGGTTCAACAATCAAACCTCAGTCATGTTCCCAGGACAAAGGTGTCCAGAATCAAACCTCAGTCATGTTCCCAGGGAACAGGGTTCCAGAAATAAACCTCAGTCATGTTGCCAGGCCATAGGTTTCCACCATCAAAGCTCAGACATGTTCCCAGGCAACAGGGTTCCAGAATCAAACCGTTCTCATGTTCCCAGGCCACAGGGTTCCAGAATCCACAGATGTCATGTTCCCAGGCCACAGGGTTCAAGAATCAATCCTCAGTTTGTTCCCAGGCTACAGGGTTCCAGAATAAAACCTCAGTCATGTTCCCAGTCCACAGGGTTCCAGAACCAAGCCTCAGTCAGCTTCCCAGGGCACAGTATTCCACAATCTAAACAGATGTCATGTTCCCAGGCCACAGGTTTCCAGAATCACGTCTCAGTCATGTTCCAAGGCCACAGGGATCCAGAATCCCACCTCAGTCATGTTGCCAGGCCATAGGGTACCACCATCAAACCTCAGTCTTATTCCCAGACCACAGGTTTCCAGAATCAAAGCGATTTCATGTTCCCAGGCAACAGGGTACCAGAATCCAAACCGATGTCATGTTCCCAGGACACAGGATTCCACAATCTAACATTAGTCATGTTCCCAGGCCAATGGTTTCCAGAATCAAACCTCAGTCATATTCCCAGGCCACATGGTTCCAGAATCAAACCTCAGTTATGTTCCCAGGACACAGGGTTCCAGAATAACCCCTCAGTCATGTTCCCTCGACACAGGTTTCAGAAATAAAACCCCAGTCATGTTCCCAGGCCACAGGGTTCCAGAATCAATCCTCACTCATATTCCCAGGCCACAGGGTTCCACAATTAAACCTCAGTCTTATTCCCACGCCAGAGGGTTCCACAATCAAACCTCAGTCCTGTTGCCAGGCCACGGTTCCACCATCAAGGATCAGTCATGTTCCCATGCCACAGGGTTTCAGAATCAAACCACAGTCATGTTCCCAGTCCAGAGGGTTCCACAATCAAACCTTAGTCATGTTCCCATGCCACAAGGTTCCAGAATCCAACCGATGTCATGTTCCCAGGCAACAGGGTTCCAGAATCAATCCTCAGTTATGTTCCCAGGCTACAGGGATCCAGAATAAAACCTCAGTCATGTTCCCAGTCCACAGGGTTCCAGAACCAAGCCTCAGTCAGTTTCCCAGGGCACAGTATTCCACAATCTAAACAGATGTCATGTTCCCAGGTCACAGGTTTCCAGAATCACGCCTCAGTCATGTTCCCATGACACAGGGTTCCAGAATCCAACCGATGTCATGTTCCCAGGCCACAGGGTTCCAGAATCAATCCTCAGTTATGTTCCCAGGCGACAGTGTTCCTGAATAAAACCTCAGTCATGTTCCCAGTCCACAGGTTTCCAGAACCAAGCCTCAGTCAGGTTCCCAGGGCACAGTATTCCACAATCTAAACAGATGTCATGTTCCCAGGTCACAGGTTTCCAGAATCACGCCTCAGTCATGTTCCAAGGTCACAGGGATCCAGAATCAAACCTCAGTCCTCTTGCCAGGCCATAGGGTACCACCATCAAACCTCAGTCATGTTCCCAGGCCACAGGTTTCCTCCATCATACCTCAATCATGTTCCCAGGACACAGGGTTCAAGAATCAAACAAATGTCAAGTTCCCAGGCCATGGGTTTCCAGTACCAGGCCTCACTCATATTTCCAGGGCACAGGGTTCCACAATCAAATCTCACTCATATGGCCAGTCCACAGGTTTCTGCCATCAAACCTCAATCAAGTTCTCAGGCAACAGGGTTCTAGAATCAAGCCTCAGTCATATTCCCAGGACACATTGTTCAAAAAACAAACCTCAGTCATGTTGGCAGGCCACAGGGTTCCACAATCAAACCTCAGTCATGTTCCCAGGCCACAGGGATCCAGAATCCAACCGATGTCATGTTGCCAGGCCATAGGGTACCACCATCAAACCTCAGTCATATTCCCAGGCCACAGGTTTCCAGAATCAAACCGATTTCATGTTCCCAGGCAACAGGGTACTAGAATCCAAACCGATGTCATGTTCCCAGGCAACAGGGTTCCACCATCAAACCTCATTCCTGTGGCCAGGCCACAGGGTTCCACCATCAAGCCTCAATCATGTTCCCAAGCCTGAGGGTTCCACAATCAAACCACTGTCATGTTGCCAGGCCACAGGGGTCAACCATCAAACCTCAGTCATGTTCCCAGGAAACAGGGTTCCAGAATCAATCCTCAGTTATATTCCCAGGCAACAGGGTTCCAGAATAAATCCTCAGTCATATTCCCAGTCCACAGGTTTCCAGAACCAAGCCTCAATCAGCTTCCCAGGGCACAGTATTCCACAATCTAAACAGATGTCATGTTCCCAGGTCACAGGTTTCCAGAATCAAACTTCTGTCATGTTCCCAGGGAACAGGGTTCCAGACACAAACCTCAGTCATGTTACCAGGAGACAGGGTTCCAGAATAAACCCGCAGTCATGTTCCGTGTACACAGGTTTCAAAAATAAAACCCCAGTCATGTTCTCAGGCCACAGGGTTCCAGAATTAAGCCTCACTCATATTCCCAGGCCACAGGGTTCCACAATTAAACCTCAGTCTTATTCCCACGCCAGAGGGTTCCACAATCAAACCTCAGTCCTGTTGCCAGGCCACAGTTCCACCATCAAGTCTCAGTCATGTTCCCAGGCCAGAATGTTCAACAATCAAACCTAAGTCATCTTGCCAGGCCACAGGATTCCACAATCTAACATTAGTCATGTTCCCAGGCCAATGGTTTCCAGAATCAAACCTCAGTCATATTCCCAGGCCACATGGTTCCAGAATCAAACCTCAGTTATGTTCCCAGGACACAGGGTTCCAGAATAACCCCTCAGTCATGTTCCCTCGACACAGGTTTCAGAAATAAAACCCCAGTCATGTTCCCAGGCCACAGGGTTCCAGAATCAATCCTCACTCATATTCCCAGGCCACAGGGTTCCACAATTAAACCTCAGTCTTATTCCCACGCCAGAGGGTTCCACAATCAAACCTCAGTCCTCTTGCCAGGCCACGGTTCCACCATCAAGGATCAGTCATGTTCCCATGCCACAGGGTTTCAGAATCAAACCACAGTCATGTTCCCAGTCCAGAGGGTTCCACAATCAAACCTTAGTCATGTTCCTATGCCACAAGGTTCCAGAATCCAACCGATGTCATGTTCCCAGGCAACAGGGTTCCAGAATCAATCCTCAGTTATGTTCCCAGGCTACAGGGATCCAGAATAAAACCTCAGTCATGTTCCCAGTCCACAGGGTTCCAGAACCAAGCCTCAGTCAGTTTCCCAGGGCACAGTATTCCACAATCTAAACAGATGTCATGTTCCCAGGTCACAGGTTTCCAGAATCACGCCTCAGTCATGTTCCCATGACACAGGGTTCCAGAATCCAACCGATGTCATGTTCCCAGGCCACAGGGTTCCAGAATCAATCCTCAGTTATGTTCCCAGGCGACACTGTTCCTGAATAAAACCTCAGTCATGTTCCCAGTCCACAGGTTTCCAGAACCAAGCCTCAGTCAGCTTCCCAGGGCACAGTATTCCACAATCTAAACAGATGTCATGTTCCCAGGTCACAGGTTTCCAGAATCACGCCTCAGTCATGTTCCAAGGTCACAGGGATCCAGAATCAAACCTCAGTCCTCTTGCCAGGTCATAGGGTACCACCATCAAACCTCAGTCATGTTCCCAGTCCACAGGGTTCCTCCATCATACCTCAATCATGTTCCCAGGACACAGGGTTCAAGAATCAAACAAATGTCAAGTTCCCAGGCCATGGGTTTCCAGTACCAGGCCTCAGTCATATTTCCAGGGCACAGGGTTCCACAATCAAATCTCAGTCATATTGCCAGTCCACAGGTTTCTGCCATCAAACCTCAGTCAAGTTCTCAGGCAACAGGGTTCTAGAATCAAGCCTCAGTCATATTCCCAGGACACATTGTTCAAGAATCAAACCTCAGTCATGTTGGCAGGCCACAGGGTTCCACAATCAAACCTCAGTCATGTTCCCAGGCCACAGGGATCCAGAATCCAACCGATGTCATGTTGCCAGGCCATAGGGTACCACCATCAAACCTCAGTCATATTCCCAGGCCACAGGTTTCCAGAATCAAACCGATTTCATGTTCCCAGGCAACAGGGTACTAGAATCCAAACCGATGTCATGTTCCCAGCCCACAGGGTTCCACCATCAAACCTCATTCCTGTGGCCAGGCCACAGGGTTCCACCATCAAGCCTCAATCATGTTCCCAAGCCTGAGGGTTCCACAATCAAACCACTGTCATGTTGCCAGGCCACAGGGTCCAACCATCAAACCTCAGTCATGTTCCCAGGAAACAGGGTTCCAGAATCAATCCTCAGTTATATTCCCAGGCAACAGGGTTACAGAATAAATCCTCAGTCATGTTCCCAGTCCACAGTTTTCCAGAACCAAGCCTCAATCAGCTTCCCAGGGCACAGTATTCCACAATCTAAACAGATGTCATGTTCCCAGGTCACAGGTTTCCAGAATCAAACTTCTGTCATGTTCCCAGGGAACAGGGTTCCAGACACAAACCTCAGTCATGTTACCAGGAGACAGGGTTCCAGAATAAACCCGCAGTCATGTTCCCTGTACACAGGTTTCAAAAATAAATCCCCAGTCATGTTCTCAGGCCACAGGGTTCCAGAATTAAGCCTCACTCATATTCCCAGGCCAAAGGGTTCCACAATCAAACCTCAGTCCTGTTGCCAGGCCACAGTTCCACCATCAAGTCTCAGTCATGTTCCCAGGCCAGAGTGTTCCACAATCAAACCTAAGTCATCTTGCCAGGCCACAGGGTTCAACAATCAAACCTCAGTCATGTTCCCAGGACAAAGGTGTCCAGAATCAAACCTCAGTCATGTTCCCAGGGAACAGGGTTCCAGAAATAAACCTCAGTCATGTTGCCAGGCCATAGGTTTCCACCATCAAAGCTCAGACATATTCCCAGGCAACAGGGTTCCAGAATCAAACCGTTCTCATGTTCCCAGGCCACAGGGTTCCAGAATCCACAGATGTCATGTTCCCAGGCCACAGGGTTCAAGAATCAATCCTCAGTTTGTTCCCAGGCTACAGGGTTCCAGAATAAAACCTCAGTCATGTTCCCAGTCCACAGGGTTCCAGAACGAAGCCTCAGTCAGGTTCCCAGGGCACAGTATTCCACAATCTAAACAGATGTCATTTTCCCAGGCCACAGGTTTCCAGAATCACGTCTCAGTCATGTTCCAAGGCCACAGGGATCCAGAATCCCACCTCAGTCATGTTGACAGGCCATAGGGTACCACCATCAAACCTCAGTCATGTTCCCAGGCCACAGGGTTCCTCCATCATACCTCAACCATGTTCCCAGGACACAGGGTTCAAGAATCAAACAAATGTCAAGTTCCCAGGCCATGGGTTTCCAGTACCAGGCCTCAGTCATATTTTCAGGGCACAGGGTTCCAGAATCAAATGTCAGTCATATTGCCAGTCCACAGGTTTCTGCCATCAAACCTCAGTCAAGTTCTCAGGCAACACGGTTCTAGAATCAAGCCTCAGTCATATTCCCAGGACACATTGTTCAAGAATCAAACCTCAGTCATGTTGGCAGGCCACAGGGTTCCACAATCAAACCTCAGTCATGTTCCCAGGCCACAGGGATCCAGAATCCAACCGATGTCATGTTGCCAGGCCATAGGGTACCACCATCAAACCTCAGTCATATTCCCAGGCCACAGGTTTCCAGAATCAAACCGATTTCATGTTCCCAGGCCACAGGGTTCCACCATCAAACCTCATTCCTGTGGCCAGGCCACAGGGTTCCACCATCAAGCCTCAATCATGTTCCCAAGCCTGAGGGTTCCACAATCAAACCACTGTCAGGTTGCCAGGCCACAGGGTTCAACCATCAAACCTCAGTCATGTTCCCAGGAAACAGGGTTCCAGAATCAATCCTCAGTTATATTCCCAGGCAACATGGTTCCAGAATAAATCCTCAGTCATATTCCCAGTCTACAGGTTTCCAGAACCAAGCCTCAATCAGCTTCCCAGGGCACAGTATTCCACAATCTAAACAGATGTCATGTTCCCAGGTCACAGGTTTCCGGAATCAAACTTCTGTCATGTTCCCAGGGAACAGGGTTCCAGAAACAAACCTCAGTCATGTTACCAGGAGACAGGGTTCCAGAATAAACCCGCAGTCATGTTCCCTGTACACAGGTTTCAAAAATAAATCCCCAGTCATGTTCTCAGGCCACAGGGTTCCAGAATTAAGCCTCACTCATATTCCCAGGCCAAAGGGTTCCACAATCAAACCTCAGTCCTGTTGCCAGGCCACAGTTCCACCATCAAGTCTCAGTCATATTCCCAGGCCAGAGTGTTCCACAATCAAACCTAAGTCATCTTGCCAGGCCACAGGGTTCAACAATCAAACCTCAGTCATGTTCGCAGGGAACAGGGTTCCAGAAATAAACCTCAGTCATGTTGCCAGGCCATAGGTTTCCACCATCAAACCTCAGACATGTTCCCAGGCCACAGGGTTCCAGAATCCACAGATGTCATGTTCCCAGGCCACAGGGTTCAAGAATCAATCCTCAGTTTGTTCCCAGGCTACAGGGTTCCAGAATAAAACCTCAGTCATGTTCCCAGTCCACAGGGTTCCAGAACCAAGCCTCAGTCAGCTTCCCAGGGCACAGTATTCCACAATCTAAACAGATGTCATGTTCCCAGGCCACAGGTTTCCAGAATCACGCCTCAGTCATGTTCCAAGGCCACAGGGATCCAGAATCCCACCTCAGTCATGTTGCCAGGCCATAGGGTACCACCATCCAACCTCAGTCTTATTCCCAGACCACAGGTTTCCAGAATCAAAGCGATTTCATGTTCCCAGGAAACAGGGTTCCAGAATGAAACCAATATCATGTTCCCAGGCCACGGGGTTCCAGTATCAGGCCTCAGTCATCTTCCCAGTGCACAGGGTTCCAGCGACAAACCTCAGTCATGTTCCCAGGTCACAGGTTTGGAGAAGCAAACCTCAGTCATATTCCCAGGCCACATCGTTCCAGAATCATACCTCAGTCATTTTCCCAGGCCACATGGTTCCAGAATCAAAACTAAGTCAATTTCCCAGGCCACAGGTTTCCAGAATCAAACCTCAGTCATATTCCCAGGCCACAGGTTTCCACCATCAAGCCTCAGTCATGTTCCAAAACCTGAAGGTTCCACAATCAAACCTCAGTCATGTTCCCAGGACACAGGGTTCCAGAATCAAGCCTCACTCATATTCCCAGGCCAGAGGGTTCCACAATCACACCGCAGTCCGGTTGCCAGGCCACGGTTCCACCATCAAGCCTCAGTCATGTTCCCAGGCCAGAGTGTTCCACAATCAAACCTAAGTCATCTTGCCAGGCCACAGGATTCCACCATCAAACCTCAGTCCTGTTGCCAGGCCACAGGCTTCCACCATCAAGCCTCAGTCATGTTCCCAAGCCTGAGGGTTCCACAATCAAACCTCTGTCATGTTACCAGGCCACAGGGTTCAACCATCAAACCTCAGTCATGTTCCCTGGAAACAGGGTTCCAGAGTCAAACCAATGTCATGTTCCCAGGACACGGGGTTCCAGTATCAGGCCGCAGTCATGTTCCCAGTGCACAGGGTTCCACCATCAAACCTCAGTCATGTTGCCAGTGCACAGGTTTCTGCGATCAAATCAGAGTCAAGTTCCCAGGCCACCGGGTTCCTCCATCAAACCTCAGTCATGTTCCCATGCCACAGCATTCCACAGTCTAACATCAGTCATGTTCCCAGACCAATGGTTTCCAGAATCAAACCTCAATCATGTTCCCAGGACACAGGGTTCCAATCAAACCAATGTCAAGTTCCCAGGCCATGGGTTTCCAGTACCAGGCCACAGTCATGTTTCCAGGGCACAGGGTTCCACAATCAAACCTCAGTCAGGTTGCCAGTCCACAGGTTTCTGCGATCAAACCACATTCAAGTTCTCAGACAACAGGGTTCTAGAATCAAGCCTCAGTCATATTCCCAGGACACATTGTTCAAGAATCAAACCTCAGTCATGTTGGCAGGCCACAGGGTTCCACAATCAAATCTCAGTCATGTTCCCAGGACAAAGGTGTCCAGAATCAAACTTCAGTCATGTTCCCAGGGAACAGGGTTCCAGAAACAAACCTCAGTCATGTTGCCAGGCCACACGTTACCACCATCAAACCTCAAACATGGTCCCAGGCCACAGGGTTCCACAATCAAACCTCAGTCATGTTCCCAGGCCACAGGTTTCCAAAATCCACTGATGTCATGTTTCCAGGCCACAGGGTTCCAGAATGAATCATCAGTTAGGTTCCCAGGCTACAGTGTTCCAAAATCCACTGATGTCATGTTTCCAGGCCACAGGGTTCCAGAATGAATCATCAGTTAGGTTCCCAGGCTACAGGGTTCCAGAATAAAACCTCAGTCATGTTCCCAGTCCACAGGGTTCCAGAACCAAGCCTCAGTCAGCTTCCCAGGGCACAGTATTCCACAATCTAAACAGATGTCATGTTCCCAGGCCACAGGTTTCCAGAATCACGTCTCAGTCATGTTCCAAGGCCACAGGGATCCAAAATCCCACCTCAGTCATGTTGACAGGCCATAGGGTACCACCATCAAACCTCAGTCTTATTCCCAGACCACAGGTTTCCAGACTCAAAGCGATTTCATGTTCCCAGGCAACAGGGTACCAGAATCCAAACCGATGTCATGTTCCCAGGACACAGGATTCCACAATCTAACATTAGTCATGTTCCCAAGCCAATGGTTTCCAGAATCAAACCTCAGTCATATTCCCAGGACACATGGTTCCAGAATCAAACCTCAGTTATGTTCCCAGGACACAGGGTTCCAGAATAACCCCTCAGTCATATTCCCTCGACACAGGTTTCAGAAATAAAACCCCAGTCATGTTCCCAGGCTACAGGGTTCCAGAATCAATCCTCACTCATATTCCCAGGCCACAGGGTTCCACAATTAAACCTCAGTCTTATTCCCACGCCAGAGGGTTCCACAATCAAACCTCAGTCCTGTTGCCAGGCCACGGTTCCACCATCAAGGATCAGTCATGTTCCCATGCCACAGGGTTTCAGAATCAAACCACAGTCATGTTCCCAGTCCAGAGGGTTCCACAATCAAACCTTAGTCATGTTCCCATGCCACAAGGTTCCAGAATCCAACCGATGTCATGTTCCCAGGCAACAGGGTTCCAGAATCAATCCTCAGTTATGTTCCCAGGCTACAGGGATCCAGAATAAAACCTCAGTCATGTTCCCAGTCCACAGGGTTCCAGAACCAAGCCTCAGTCAGTTTCCCAGGGCACAGTATTCCACAATCTAAACAGATGTCATGTTCCCAGGTCACAGGTTTCCAGAATCAAACTTCAGTCATGTTCCCAGGGAACAGGTTTACAGAAACAAACCTCAGTCATGTTACCAGGAGACAGGGTTCCAGAATAAACCCGCAGTCATGTTCCCTGTACACAGGTTTCAAAAATAAAACCCCAGTCATGTTCTCAGGCCACAGGGTTCCAGAATTAAGCCTCACTCATATTCCCAGGCCAAAGGGTTCTACAATCAAACCTCAGTCCTGTTGCCAGGCCACAGTTCCACCATCAAGTCTCAGTCATGTTCCCAGGCCAGAGTGTTCCACAATCAAACCTAAGTCATCTTGCCAGGCCACAGGGTTCAACAATCAAACCTCAGTCATGTTCCCAGGGAACAGGGTTCCAGAAATAAACCTCAGTCATGTTGCCAGGCCACAGGTTTCCCCCATCAAACCTCAGACATGTTCCCAGGCAGCAGGGTTCCAGAATCAAACCGTTCTCATGTTCCCAGGCCACAGGGTTCCAGAATCCACCGATGTCATGTTCCCAGGCCACAGGGTTCAAGAATCAATCCTCAGTTTGTTCCCAGGCTACAGGGTTCCAGAATAAAACCTCAGTCATGTTCCCAGTCCACAGGGTTCCAGAACCAAGCCTCAGTCAGGTTCCCAGGGCACAGTATTCCACAATCTAAACAGATGTCATGTTCCCAGATCACAGGTTTCCAGAATCACGCCTCAGTTATGTTCCAAGGTCACACGGATCCACAATCAAACCTCAGTCCTGTTGCCAGGCCATAGGGTACCACCATCAAACCTCAGTCATGTTCCCAGGCCACAGGGTTCCTCCATCATACCTCAATCATGTTCCCAGGACACAGGGTTCAAGAATCAAACAAATGTCAAGTTCCCAGGCCATGGGTTTCCAGTACCAGGCCTCAGTCATATTTCCAGGGCACAGGGTTCCACAATCAAATCTCAGTCATATTGCCAGTCCACAGGTTTCTGCCATCAAACCTCAGTCAAGTTCTCAGGCAACAGCGTTCTAGAATCAATCCTCAGTCATATTCCCAGGACACATAGTTCAAGAATCAAACCGCAGTCATGTTGGCAGGCCACAGGGTTCCACAATCAAACCTCAGTCATGTTCCCAGGCCACAGGTTTCCAAAATCCACTGATGTCATGTTTCCAGGCCACAGGGTTCCAGAATGAATCCTCAGTTAGGTTCCCAGGCTACAGGGTTCCAGAATCAAACCTCAGTCATGTTCCCAGTCCACAGGGTTCCAGAACCAAGCCTCAGTCAGCTTCCCAGGGCACAGTATTCCACAATCTAAACAGATGTCATGTTCCCAGGCCACAGGTTTCCAGAATCACGTCTCAGTCATGTTCCAAGGCCACAGGGATCCAAAATCCCACCTCAGTCATGTTGACAGGCCATAGGGTACCACCATCAAACCTCAGTCTTATTCCCAGACCACAGGTTTCCAGACTCAAAGCGATTTCATATTCCCAGGCAACAGGGTACCAGAATCCAAACCGATGTCATGTTCCCAGGCCACAGGATTCCACAATCTAACATTAGTCATGTTCCCAGGCCAATGGTTTCCAGAATCAAACCTCAGTCATATTCCTAGGCCACATGGTTCCAGAATCAAACCTCAGTTATGTTCCCAGGACACAGGGTTCGAGAATAACCCCTCAGTCATGTTCCCTGGACACAGGTTTCAGAAATAAAACCCCAGTCATGTTCCCAGGCCACAGGGTTCCAGAATTAAGCCTCACTCATATTCCCAGGCCAAACGGTTCCACAATCAAACCTCAGTCCTGTTGCCAGGCCACAGTTCCACCATCAAGTCTCAGTCATGTTCCCAGGCCAGAGTGTTCCACAATCAAACCTAAGTCATCTTGCCAGGCCACAGGGTTCAACAATCAAACCTCAGTCATGTTCCCAGGGAACAGGGTTCCAGAAATAAACCTCAGTCATGTTGCCAGGCCATAGGTTTCCACCATCAAACCTCAGACATGTTCCCAGGCCACAGGGTTCCAGAATCCACAGATGTCATGTTCCCAGGCCACAGGGTTCAAGAATCAATCCTCAGTTTGTTCCCAGGCTACAGGGTTCCAGAATAAAACCTCAGTCATGTTCCCAGTCCACAGGGTTCCAGAACCAAGCCTCAGTCAGCTTCCCAGGGCACAGTATTCCACAATCTAAACAGATGTCATGTTCCCAGGCCACAGGTTTCCAGAATCACGCCTCAGTCATGTTCCAAGGCCACAGGGATCCAGAATCCCACCTCAGTCATGTTGCCAGGCCATAGGGTACCACCATCCAACCTCAGTCTTATTCCCAGACCACAGGTTTCCAGAATCAAAGCGATTTCATGTTCCCAGGAAACAGGGTTCCAGAATGAAACCAATATCATGTTCCCAGGCCACGGGGTTCCAGTATCAGGCCTCAGTCATCTTCCCAGTGCACAGGGTTCCAGCAACAAACCTCAGTCATGTTCCCAGGTCACAGGTTTGGAGAATCAAACCTCAGTCATATTCCCAGGCCACATCGTTCCAGAATCATACCTCAGTCATTTTCCCAGGCCACATGGTTCCAGAATCAAAACTAAGTCAATTTCCCAGGCCACAGGTTTCCAGAATCAAACCTCAGTCATATTCCCAGGCCACAGGTTTCCACCATCAAGCCTCAGTCACGTTCCAAAACCTGAAGATTCCACAATCAAACCTCAGTCATGTTCCCAGGACACAGGGTTCCAGAATCAAGCCTCACTCATATTCCCAGGCCAGAGGGTTCCACAATCACACCGCAGTCCTGTTGCCAGGCCACGGTTCCACCATCAAGCCTCAGTCATGTTCCCAGGCCAGAGTGTTCCACAATCAAACCTAAGTCATCTTGCCAGGCCACAGGATTCCACCATCAAAACTCAGTCCTGTTGCCAGGCCACAGGCTTCCACCATCAAGCCTCAGTCATGTTCCCAAGCCTGAGGGTTCCACAATCAAACCTCTGTCATGTTACCAGGCCACAGGGGTCAACCATCAAACCTCAGTCATGTTCCCTGGAAACAGGGTTCCAGAGTCAAACCAATGTCATGTTCCCAGGACACGGGGTTCCAGTATCAGGCCGCAGTCATGTTCCCAGTGCACAGGGTTCCACCATCAAACCTCAGTCATGTTGCCAGTGCACAGGTTTCTGCGATCAAATCAGAGTCAAGTTCCCAGGCCACCGGGTTCCTCCATCAAACCTCAGTCATGTTCCCATGCCACAGCATTCCACAGTCTAACATCAGTCATGTTCCCAGACCAATGGTTTCCAGAATCAAACCTCAATCATGTTCCCAGGACACAGGGTTCCAATCAAACCAATGTCAAGTTCCCAGGCCATGGGTTTCCAGTACCAGGCCACAGTCATGTTTCCAGGGCACAGGGTTCCACAATCAAACGTCAGTCAGGTTGCCAGTCCACAGGTTTCTGCGATCAAACCACATTCAAGTTCTCAGACAACAGGGTTCTAGAATCAAGCCTCAGTCATATTCCCAGGACACATTGTTCAAGAATCAAACCTCAGTCATGTTGGCAGGCCACAGGGTTCCACAATCAAATCTCAGTCATGTTCCCAGGACAAAGGTGTCCAGAATCAAACTTCAGTCATGTTCCCAGGGAACAGGGTTCCAGAAACAAACCTCAGTCATGTTGCCAGGCCACACGTTACCACCATCAAACCTCAAACATGGTCCCAGGCCACAGGGTTCCACAATCAAACCTCAGTCATGTTCCCAGGCCACAGGTTTCCAAAATCCACTGATGTCATGTTTCCAGGCCACAGGGTTCCAGAATGAATCATCAGTTAGGTTCCCAGGCTACAGGGTTCCAGAATAAAACCTCAGTCATGTTCCCAGTCCACAGGGTTCCAGAACCAAGCCTCAGTCAGCTTCCCAGGGCACAGTATTCCACAATCTAAACAGATGTCATGTTCCCAGGCCACAGGTTTCCAGAATCACGTCTCAGTCATGTTCCAAGGCCACAGGGATCCAAAATCCCACCTCAGTCATGTTGACAGGCCATAGGGTACCACCATCAAACCTCAGTCTTATTCCCAGACCACAGGTTTCCAGACTCAAAGCGATTTCATGTTCCCAGGCAACAGGGTACCAGAATCCAAACCGATGTCATGTTCCCAGGACACAGGATTCCACAATCTAACATTAGTCATGTTCCCAGGCCAATGGTTTCCAGAATCAAACCTCAGTCATATTCCCAGGACACATGGTTCCAGAATCAAACCTCAGTTATGTTCCCAGGACACAGGGTTCCAGAATAACCCCTCAGTCATGTTCCCTCGACACAGGTTTCAGAAATAAAACCCCAGTCATGTTCCCAGGCCACAGGGTTCCACAATTAAACATCAGTCTTATTCCCAGGCCAGAGGGTTCCACAATGAAACCTCAGTCCTGTTGCCAGGCCACGGTTCTACCATCAAGGATCAGTCATGTTCCCATGCCACAGGGTTTCAGAATCAAACCACAGTCATGTTCCCAGTCCAGAGGGTTCCACAATCAAACCTTAGTCATGTTCCCATGCCACAAGGTTCCAGAATCCAACCGATGTCATGTTCCCAGGCAACAGGGTTCCAGAATCAATCCTCAGTTATGTTCCCAGGCTACAGGGATCCAGAATAAAACCTCAGTCATATTCCCAGTCCACAGGGTTCCAGATCCAAGCCTCAGTCAGTTTCCCAGGGCACAGTATTCCACAATCTAAACAGATGTCATGTTCCCAGGTCACAGGTTTCTACAATCACGCCTCAGTCATGTTCCCATGACACAGGGTTCCAGAATCCAACCGATGTCATGTTCCCAGGCCACAGGGTTCCAGAATCAATCCTCAGTTATGTTCCCAGGCGACAGTGTTCCTGAATAAAACCTCAGTCATGTTCCCAGTCCACAGGGTTCCAGAACCAAGCCTCAGTCAGGTTTCCAGGGCACACTATTCCACAATCTAAACAGATGTCATGTTCCCAGGTCACAGGTTTCCAGAATCACGCCTCAGTTATGTTCCAAGGTCACAGGGATCCAGAATCAAACCTCAGTCCTCTTGCCAGGCCATAGGGTACCACCATCAAACCTCAGTCATGTTCCCAGGCCACAGGGTTCCTCCATCATACCTCAATCATGTTCCCAGGACACAGGGTTCAAGAATCAAACAAAGGTCAAGTTCCCAGGCCATGGGTTTCCAGTACCAGGCCTCAGTCATATTTTCAGGGCACAGGGTTCCACAATCAAATCTCAGTCATATTGCCAGTCCACAGGTTTCTGCCATCAAACCTCAGTCAAGTTCTCAGGCAACAGGGTTCTAGAATCAAGCCTCAGTCATATTCCCAGGACACATTGTTCAAGAATCAAACCTCAGTCATGTTGGCAGGCCACAGGGTTCTACAATCAAACCTCAGTCATGTTCCCAGGCCACAGGGATCCAGAATCCAACCGATGTCATGTTGCCAGGCCATAGGGTACCACCATCAAACCTCAGTCATATTCCCAGGCCACAGGTTTCCAGAATCAAACCGATTTCATGTTCGCAGGCAACAGGGTACTAGAATCCAAACCGATGTCATGTTCCCAGGCCACAGGGTTCCACCATCAAACCTCATTCCTATGGCCAGGCCACAGGGTTCCACCATCAAGCCTCAATCATGTTCCCAAGCCTGAGGGTTCCACAATCAAACCACTGTCATGTTGCCAGGCCACAGGGTCCAACCATCAAACCTCAGTCATGTTCCCAGGAAACAGGGTTCCAGAATCAATCCTCAGTTATATTCCCAGGCAACAGGGTTCCAGAATAAATCCTCAGTCATATTCCCAGTCTACAGGTTTCCAGAACCAAGCCTCAATCAGCTTCCCAGGGCACAGTATTCCACAATCTAAACAGATGTCATGTTCCCAGGTCACAGGTTTCCAGAATCAAACTTCTGTCATGTTCCCAGGGAACAGGGTTCCAGAAACAAACCTCAGTCATGTTACCAGGAGACAGGGTTCCAGAATAAAACCGCAGTCATGTTCCCTGTACACAGGTTTCAAAAATAAAACCCCAGTCATGTTCTCAGGCCACAGGGTTCCAGAATTAAGCCTCACTCATATCCCCAGGCCAAAGGGTTCCACAATCAAACCTCAGTCCTGTTGCCAGGCCACAGTTCCACCATCAAGTCTCAGTCATGTTCCCAGGCCAGAGTGTTCCACAATCAAACCTAAGTCATCTTGCCAGGCCACAGGGTTCAACAATCAAACCTCAGTCATGTTCCCAGGGAACAGGGTTCCAGAAATAAACCTCAGTCATATTGCCAGGCCATAGGTTTCCACCATCAAACCTCAGACATGTTCCCAGGCCACAGGGTTCCAGAATCCACAGATGTCATGTTCCCAGGCCTCAGGGTTCAAGAATCAATCCTCAGTTTGTTCCCAGGCTACAGGGTTCCAGAATAACCCCTCAGTCATGTTCCCTCGACACAGGTTTCAGAAATAAAACCCCAGTCATGTTCCCAGGCCACAGGGTTCCAGAATCAATCCTCACTCATATTCCCAGGCCACAGGGTTCCACAATTAAACCTCAGGCTTATTCCCAGGCCAGAGGGTTCCACAATCAAACCTCAGTCCTGTTGCCAGGCCACGGTTCCACCATCAAGGATCAGTCATGTTCCCATGCCACAGGGTTTCAGAATCAAACCACAGTCATGTTCCCAGTCCAGAGGGTTCCACAATCAAACCTTAGTCATGTTCCCATGCCACAAGGTTCCAGAATCCAACCGATGTCATGTTCCCAGGCAACAGGGTTCCAGAATCAATCCTCAGTTATGTTCCCAGGGTACAGGGATCCAGAATAAAACCTCAGTCATGTTCCCAGTCCACAGGGTTCCAGAACCAAGCCTCAGTCAGTTTCCCAGGGCACAGTATTCCACAATCTAAACAGATGTCATGTTCCCAGGTCACAGGTTTCCAGAATCACGCCTCAGTCATGTTCCCATGACACAGGGTTCCAGAATCCAACCGATGTCATGTTCCCAGGCCACAGGGTTCCAGAATCAATCCTCAGTTATGTTCCCAGGCGACACTGTTCCTGAATAAAACCTCAGTCATGTTCCCAGTCCACAGGTTTCCAGAACCAAGCCTCAGTCAGGTTCCCAGGGCACAGTATTCCACAATCTAAACAGATGTCATGTTCCCAGGTCACAGGTTTCCAGAATCACGCCTCAGTCATGTTCCAAGGTCACAGGGATCCAGAATCAAACCTCAGTCCTCTTGCCAGGCCATAGGGTACCACCATCAAACCTCAGTCATGTTCCCAGGCCACAGGGTTCCTCCATCATACCTCAATCATGTTCCCAGGACACAGGGTTCAAGAATCAAACAAATGTCAAGTTCCCAGGCCATGGGTTTCCAGTACCAGGCCTCAGTCATATTTCCAGGGCACAGGGTTCCACAATCAAATCTCAGTCATATTGCCAGTCCACAGGTTTCTGCCATCAAACCTCAGTCAAGTTCTCAGGCAACAGGGTTCTAGAATCAAGCCTCAGTCATATTCCCAGGACACATTGTTCAAGAATCAAACCTCAGTCATGTTGGCAGGCCACAGGGTTCCACAATCAAACCTCAGTCATGTTCCCAGGCCACAGGGATCCAGAATCCAACCGATGTCATGTTGCCAGGCCATAGGGTACCACCATCAAACCTCAGTCATATTCCCAGGCCACAGGTTTCCAGAATCAAACCGATTTCATGTTCCCGGGCAACAGGGTACTAGAATCCAAACCGATGTCATGTTCCCAGGCCACAGGGTTCCACCATCAAACCTCATTCCTGTGGCCAGGCCACAGGGTTCCACCATCAAGCCTCAATCATGTTCCCAAGCCTGAGGGTTCCACAATCAAACCACTGTCATGTTGCCAGGCCACAGGGTCCAACCATCAAACCTCAGTCATGTTCCCAGGAAACAGGGTTCCAGAATCAATCCTCAGTTAAATTCCCAGGTAATAGGGTTCCAGAATAAATCCTCAGTCATGTTCCCAGTCCACAGGTTTCCAGAACCAAGCCTCAATCATCTTCCCAGGGCACAGTATTCCACAATCTAAACAGATGTCATGTTCCCAGGTCACAGGTTTCCAGAATCAAACTTCTGTCATGTTCCCAGGGAACAGGGTTCCAGACACAAACCTCAGTCATGTTACCACGAGACAGGGTTCCAGAATAAACCCGCAGTCATGTTCCCTGTACACAGGTTTCAAAAATAAAACCCCAGTCATG
Organism: Balaenoptera borealis; assembly: GCF_965194805.1. Lineage (NCBI taxonomy): Eukaryota > Metazoa > Chordata > Mammalia > Artiodactyla > Balaenopteridae > Balaenoptera > Balaenoptera borealis. The sequence goes on along the minus strand of NC_138879.1, from coordinate 26,392,453 downwards.
TTCTCAGGCCACAGAGTTCCAGAATTAAGCCTCACTCATATTCCCAGGCCAAAGGGTTCCACAATCAAACCTCAGTCCTGTTGCCAGGCCACAGTTCCACCATCAAGTCTCAGTCATGTTCCCAGGCCAGAGTGTTCCACAATCAAACCTAAGTCATCTTGCCAGGCCACAGGGTTCAACAATCAAAGCTCAGTCATGTTCCCAGGACAAAGGTGTCCAGAATCAAACCTCAGTCATGTTCCCAGGGAACAGGGTTCCAGAAATAAACCTCAGTCATGTGGCCAGGTCATAGGTTTCCACCATCAAAGCTCAGACATGTTCCCAGGCAACAGGGTTCCAGAATCAAACCGTTCTCATGTTCCCAGGCCACAAGGTTCCAGAATCCACAGATGTCATGTTCCCAGGCCACAGGGTTCAAGAATCAATCCTCAGTTTGTTCCCAGGCTACAGGGTTCCAGAATAAAACCTCAGTCATGTTCCCAGTCCACAGGGTTCCAGAACGAAGCCTCAGTCAGGTTCCCAGGGCACAGTATTCCACAATCTAAACAGATGTCATGTTCCCAGGCCACCGGTTTCCAGAATCACGTCTCAGTCATGTTCCAAGGCCACAGGGATCCAGAATCCCACCTCAGTCATGTTGACAGGCCATAGGGTACCACCATCAAACCTCAGTCTTATTCCCAGACCACAGGTTTCCAGAATCAAAGCGATTTCATGTTCCCAGGCAACAGGGTACCAGATTCCAAACCGATGTCATGTTCCCAGGACACAGGATTCCACAATCTAACATTAGTCATGTTCCCAGGCCAATGGTTTCCAGAATCAAACCTCAGTCATATTCCCAGGCCACATGGTTCCAGAATCAAACCTCAGTTATGTTCCCAGGACACAGGGATCCAGAATAACCCCTCAGTCATGTTCCCTCGACACAGGTTTCAGAAATAAAACCCCAGTCATGGTCCCAGGCCACAGCGTTCCAGAATCAATCCTCACTCATATTCCCAGGCCACAGGGTTCCATAATTAAACCTCAGTCTTATTCCCACGCCAGAGGGTTACACAATCAAACCTCAGTCCTGTTGCCAGGCCACGGTTCCACCATCAAGGATCAGTCATGTTCCCATGCCACAGGGTTTCAGAATCAATCCACAGTCATGTTCCCAGTCCAGAGGGTTCCACAATCAAACCTTAGTCATGTTCCCATGCCACAAGGTTCCAGAATCCAACCGATGTCATGTTCCCAGGCAACAGGGTTCCAGAATCAATCCTCAGTTATGTTCCCAGGCTACAGGGATCCAGAATAAAACCTCAGTCATGTTCCCAGTCCACAGGGTTCCAGAACCAAGCCTCAGTCAGTTTCCCAGGGCACAGTATTCCACAATCTAAACAGATGTCATGTTCCCAGGTCACAGGTTTCCAGAATCACGCCTCAGTCATGTTCCCATGACACAGGGTTCCAGAATCCAACCGATGTCATGTTCCCAGGCCACAGGGTTCCAGAATCAATCCTCAGTTATGTTCCCAGGCGACACTGTTCCTGAATAAAACCTCAGTCATGTTCCCAGTCCACAGGTTTCCAGAACCAAGCCTCAGTCAGGTTCCCAGGGCACAGTATTCCACAATCTAAACAGATGTCATATTCCCAGGTCACAGGTTTCCAGAATCACGCCTCAGTCATGTTCCAAGGTCACAGGGATCCAGAATCAAACCTCAGTCCTCTTGCCAGGCCATAGGGTACCACCATCAAACCTCAGTCATGTTCCCAGGCCACAGGGTTCCTCCATCATACCTCAATCATGTTCCCAGGACACAGGGTTCAAGAATCAAACAAATGTCAAGTTCCCAGGCCATGGGTTTCCAGTACCAGGCCTCAGTCATATTTCCAGGGCACAGGGTTCCACAATCAAATCTCACTCATATTGCCAGTCCACAGGTTTCTGCCATCAAACCTCAGTCAAGTTCTCAGGCAACAGCGTTCTAGAATCAAGCCTCAGTCATATTCCCAGGACACATTGTTCAAGAATCAAACCTCAGTCATGTTGGCAGGCCACAGGGTTCCACAATCAAACCTCAGTCATGTTCCCAGGCCACAGGGATCCAGAATCCAACCGATGACATGTTGCCAGGCCATAGGGTACCACCATCAAACCTCAGTCATATTCCCAGGCCACAGGTTTCCAGAATCAAACCGATTTCATGTTCCCGGGCAACAGGGTACTAGAATCCAAACCGATGTCATGTTCCCAGGCCACAGGGTTCCACCATCAAAACTCATTCCTGTGGCCAGGCCACAGGGTTCCACCATCAAGCCTCAATCATGTTCCCAAGCCTGAGGGTTTCACAATCAAACCACTGTCATGTTGCCAGGCCACAGGGTTCAACCATCAAACCTCAGTCATGTTCCCAGGAAACAGGGTTCCAGAATCAATCCTCAGTTATATTCCCAGGCAACAGGGATCCAGAATAAAACCTCAGTCATGTTCCCAGTCTACAGGTTTCCAGAACCAAGCCTCAATCAGCTTCCCAGGGCACAGTATTCCACAATCTAAACAGATGTCATGTTCCCAGGTCACAGGTTTCCAGAATCACGCCTCAGTCATGTTCCCATGACACAGGGTTCCAGAATCCAACCGATGTCATGTTCCCAGGCCACAGGGTTCCAGAATCAATCCTCAGTTATGTTCCCAGGCGACAGTGTTCCTGAATAAAACCTCAGTCATCTTCCCAGTCCACAGGTTTCCAGAACCAAGCCTCAGTCAGGTTCCCAGGGCACAGTATTCCACAATCTAAACAGATGTCATGTTCCCAGGTCACAGGTTTCCAGAATCACGCCTCAGTCATGTTCCAAGGTCACAGGGATCCAGAATCAAACCTCAGTCCTCTTGCCAGGCCATAGGGTACCACCATCAAACCTCAGTCATGTTCCCAGGCCACAGGGTTCCTCCATCATACCTCAATCATGTTCCCAGGACACAGGGTTCAAGAATCAAACAAATGTCAAGTTCCCAGGCCATGGGTTTCCAGTACCAGGCCTCAGTCATATTTCCAGGGCACAGGGTTCCACAATCAAATCTCAGTCATATTGCCAGTCCACAGGTTTCTGCCATCAAACCTCAGTCAAGTTCTCAGGCAACAGGGTTCTAGAATCAAGCCTCAGTCATATTCCCAGGACACATTGTTCAAGAATCAAACCTCAGTCATGTTGGCAGGCCACAGGGTTCCACAATCAAACCTCAGTCATGTTCCCAGGCCACAGGGATCCAGAATCCAACCGATGTCATGTTGCCAGGCCATAGGGTACCACCATCAAACCTCAGTCATATTCCCAGGCCACAGGTTTCCAGAATCAAACCGATTTCATGTTCCCAGGCAACAGGGTACTAGAATCCAAACCGATGTCATGTTCCCAGGCCACAGGGTTCCACCATCAAACCTCATTCCTGTGGCCAGGCCACAGGGTTCCACCATCAAGCCTCAATCATGTTCCCAAGCCTGAGGGTTCCACAATCAAACCACTGTCATGTTGCCAGGCCACAGGGTTCAACCATCAAACCTCAGTCATGTTCCCAGGAAACAGGGTTCCAGAATCAATCCTCAGTTATATTCCCAGGCAACATGGTTCCAGAATAAATCCTCAGTCATATTCCCAGTCTACAGGTTTCCAGAACCAAGCCTCAATCAGCTTCCCAGGGCACAGTATTCCACAATCTAAACAGATGTCATGTTCCCAGGTCACAGGTTTCCGGAATCAAACTTCTGTCATGTTCCCAGGGAACAGGGTTCCAGAAACAAACCTCAGTCATGTTACCAGGAGACAGGGTTCCAGAATAAACCCGCAGTCATGTTCCCTGTACACAGGTTTCAAAAATAAATCCCCAGTCATGTTCTCAGGCCACAGGGTTCCAGAATTAAGCCTCACTCATATTCCCAGGCCAAAGGGTTCCACAATCAAACCTCAGTCCTGTTGCCAGGCCACAGTTCCACCATCAAGTCTCAGTCATGTTCCCAGGCCAGAGTGTTCCACAATCAAACCTAAGTCATCTTGCCAGGCCACAGGGTTCAACAATCAAACCTCAGTCATGTTCCCAGGGAACAGGGTTCCAGAAATAAACCTCAGTCATGTTTCCAGGCCATAGGTTTCCACCATCAAACCTCAGACATGTTCCCAGGCCACAGGGTTCCAGAATCCACAGATGTCATGTTCCCAGGCCACAGGGTTCAAGAATCAATCCTCAGTTTGTTCCCAGGCTACAGGGTTCCAGAATAAAACCTCAGTCATGTTCCCAGTCCACAGGGTTCCAGAACCAAGCCTCAGTCAGCTTCCCAGGGCACAGTATTCCACAATCTAAACAGATGTCATGTTCCCAGGCCACAGGTTTCCAGAATCACGCCTCAGTCCTGTTCCAAGGCCACAGGGATCCAGAATCCCACCTCAGTCATGTTGCCAGGCCATAGGGTACCACCATCCAACCTCAGTCTTATTCCCAGACCACAGGTTTCCAGAATCAAAGCGATTTCATGTTCCCAGGAAACAGGGTTCCAGAATGAAACCAATATCATGTTCCCAGGCCACGGGGTTCCAGTATCAGGCCTCAGTCATCTTCCCAGTGCACAGGGTTCCAGCAACAAACCTCAGTCATGTTCCCAGGTCACAGGTTTGGAGAATCAAACCTCAGTCATATTCCCAGGCCACATCGTTCCAGAATCATACCTCAGTCATTTTCCCAGGCCACATGGTTCCAGAATCAAAACTAAGTCAATTTCCCAGGCCACAGGTTTCCAGAATCAAACCTCAGTCATATTCCCAGGCCACAGGTTTCCACCATCAAGCCTCAGTCATGTTCCAAAACCTGAAGGTTCCACAATCAAACCTCAGTCATGTTCCCAGGACACAGGGTTCCAGAATCAAGCCTCACTCATATTCCCAGGCCAGAGGGTTCCACAATCACACCGCAGTCCTGTTGCCAGGCCACGGTTCCACCATCAAGCCTCAGTCATGTTCCCAGGCCAGAGTGTTCCACAATCAAACCTAAGTCATCTTGCCAGGCCACAGGATTCCACCATCAAACCTCAGTCCTGTTGCCAGGCCACAGGCTTCCACCATCAAGCCTCAGTCATGTTCCCAAGCCTGAGGGTTCCACAATCAAACCTCTGTCATGTTACCAGGCCACAGGGTTCAACCATCAAACCTCAGTCATGTTCCCTGGAAACAGGGTTCCAGAGTCAAACCAATGTCATGTTCCCAGGCCACGGGGTTCCAGTATCAGGCCGCAGTCATGTCCCCAGTGCACAGGGTTCCACCATCAAACCTCAGTCATGTTGCCAGTGCACAGGTTTCTGCGATCAAATCAGAGTCAAGTTCCCAGGCCACCGGGTTCCTCCATCAAACCTCAGTCATGTTCCCATGCCACAGCATTCCACAGTCTAACATCAGTCATGTTCCCAGACCAATGGTTTCCAGAATCAAACCTCAATCATGTTCCCAGGACACAGGGTTCCAATCAAACCAATGTCAAGTTCCCAGGCCATGGGTTTCCAGTACCAGGCCACAGTCATGTTTCCAGGGCACAGGGTTCCACAATCAAACGTCAGTCATGTTGCCAGTCCACAGGTTTCTGCGAACAAACCACATTCAAGTTCTCAGACAACAGGGTTCTAGAATCAAGCCTCAGTCATATTCCCAGGACACATTGTTCAAGAATCAAACCTCAGTCATGTTGGCAGGCCACAGGGTTCCACAATCAAATCTCAGTCATGTTCCCAGGACAAAGGTGTCCAGAATCAAACTTCAGTCATGTTCCCAGGGAACAGGGTTCCAGAAACAAACCTCAGTCATGTTGCCAGGCCACACGTTACCACCATCAAACCTCAAACATGGTCCCAGGCCACAGGGTTCCACAATCAAACCTCAGTCATGTTCCCAGGCCACAGGTTTCCAAAATCCACTGATGTCATGTTTCCAGGCCACAGGGTTCCAGAATGAATCATCAGTTAGGTTCCCAGGCTACAGGGTTCCAGAATAAAACCTCAGTCATGTTCCCAGTCCACAGGGTTCCAGAACCAAGCCTCAGTCAGCTTCCCAGGGCACAGTATTCCACAATCTAAACAGATGTCATGTTCCCAGGCCACAGGTTTCCAGAATCACGTCTCAGTCATGTTCCAAGGCCACAGGGATCCAAAATCCCACCTCAGTCATGTTGACAGGCCATAGGGTACCACCATCAAACCTCAGTCTTATTCCCAGACCACAGGTTTCCAGACTCAAAGCGATTTCATGTTCCCAGGCAACAGGGTACCAGAATCCAAACCGATGTCATGTTCCCAGGACACAGGATTCCACAATCTAACATTAGTCATGTTCCCAGGCCAATGGTTTCCAGAATCAAACCTCAGTCATATTCCCAGGACACATGGTTCCAGAATCAAACCTCAGTTATGTTCCCAGGACACAGGGTTCCAGAATAACCCCTCAGTCATGTTCCCTCGACACAGGTTTCAGAAATAAAACCCCAGTCATGTTCCCAGGCCACAGGGTTCCAGAATCAATCCTCACTCATATTCCCAGGCCACAGGGTTCCACAATTAAACCTCAGGCTTATTCCCAGGCCAGAAGGTTCCACAATCAAACCTCAGGCCTGTTGCCAGGCCACGGTTCCACCATCAAGGATCAGTCATGTTCCCATGCCACAGGGTTTCAGAATCAAACCACAGTCATGTTCCCAGTCCAGAGGGTTCCACAATCAAACCTTAGTCATGTTCCCATGCCACAAGGTTCCAGAATCCAACCGATGTCATGTTCCCAGGCAACAGGGTTCCAGAATCAATCCTCAGTTATGTTCCCAGGCTACAGGGATCCAGAATAAAACCTCAGTCATGTTCCCAGTCCACAGGGTTCCAGAACCAAGCCTCAGTCAGTTTCCCAGGGCACAGTATTCCACAATCTAAACAGATGTCATGTTCCCAGGTCACAGGTTTCCAGAATCACGCCTCAGTCATGTTCCCATGACACAGGGTTCCAGAATCCAACCGATGTCATGTTCCCAGGCCACAGGGTTCCAGAATCAATCCTCAGTTATGTTCCCAGGCGACAGTGTTCCTGAGTAAAACCTCAGTCATGTTCCCAGTCCACAGGTTTCCAGAACCAAGCCTCAGTCAGGTTCCCAGGGCACAGTATTCCACAATCTAAACAGATGTCATGTTCCCAGGTCACAGGTTTCCAGAATCACGCCTCAGTCATGTTCCAAGGTCACAGGGATCCAGAATCAAACCTCAGTCCTGTTGCCAGGCCATTGGGTACCACCATCAAACCTCAGTCATGTTCCCAGGCCACAGGGTTCCTCCATCATACCTCAATCATGTTCCCAGGACACAGGGTTCAAGAATCAAACAAATGTCAAGTTCCCAGGCCATGGGTTTCCAGTACCAGGCCTCACTCATATTTCCAGGGCACAGGGTTCCACAATCAAATCTCAGTCATATTGCCAGTCCACAGGTTTCTGCCATCAAACCTCAGTCAAGTTCTCAGGCAACAGGGTTCTAGAATCAAGCCTCAGTCATATTCCCAGGACACATTGTTCAAGAATCAAACCTCAGTCATGTTGGCAGGCCACAGGGTTCCACAATCAAACCTCAGTCATGTTCCCAGGCCACAGGGATCCAGAATCCAACCGATGTCATGTTGCCAGGCCATAGGGTACCACCATCAAACCTCAGTCATATTCCCAGGCCACAGGTTTCCAGAATCAAACCGATTTCATGTTCGCAGGCAACAGGGTACTAGAATCCAAACCGATGTCATGTTCCCAGGCCACAGGGTTCCACCATCAAACCTCATTCCTGTGGCCAGGCCACAGGGTTCCACCATCAAGCCTCAATCATGTTCCCAAGCCTGAGGGTTCCACAATCAAACCACTGTCATGTTGCCAGGCCACAGGGTTCAACCATCAAACCTCAGTCATGTTCCCAGGAAACAGGGTTCCAGAATCAATCCTCAGTTATATTCCCAGGCAACAGGGTTCCAGAATAAATCCTCAGTCATATTCCCAGTCCACAGGTTTCCAGAACCAAGCCTCAATCAGCTTCCCAGGGCACAGTATTCCACAATCTAAACAGATGTCATGTTCCCAGGTCACAGGTTTCCAGAATCAAACTTCTGTCATGTTCCCAGGGAACAGGGTTCCAGACACAAAGCTCAGTCATGTTACCAGGAGACAGGGTTCCAGAATAAACCCGCAGTCATGTTCCCTGTACACAGGTTTCAAAAATAAAACCCCAGTCATGTTCTCAGGCCACAGGGTTCCAGAATTAAGCCTCACTCATATTCCCAGGCCAAAGGGTTCCACAATCAAACCTCAGTCCTGTTGCCAGGCCACAGTTCCACCATCAAGTCTCAGTCATGTTCCCAGGCCAGAGTGTTCCACAATCAAACCTAAGTCATCTTGCCAGGCCACAGGATTCCACAATCTAACATTAGTCATGTTCCCAGGCCAATGGTTTCCAGAATCAAACCTCAGTCATATTCCCAGGCCACATGGTTCCAGAATCAAACCTCAGTTATGTTCCCAGGACACAGGGTTCCAGAATAACCCCTCAGTCATGTTCCCTCGACACAGGTTTCGGAAATAAAACCCCAGTCATGTTCCCAGGCCACAGGGTTCCAGAATCAATCCTCACGCATATTCCCAGGCCACAGGGTTCCACAATTAAACCTCAGTCTTATTCCCACGCCAGAGGGTTCCACAATCAAACCTCAGTCCTCTTGCCAGGCTACGGTTCCACCATCAAGGATCAGTCATGTTCCCATGCCACAGGGTTTCAGAATCAAACCACAGTCATGTTCCCAGTCCAGAGGGTTCCACAATCAAACCTTAGTCATGTTCCCATGCCACAAGGTTCCAGAATCCAACCGATGTCATGTTCCCAGGCAACAGGGTTCCAGAATCAATCCTCAGTTATGTTCCCAGGCTACAGGGATCCAGAATAAAACCTCAGTCATGTTCCCAGTCCACAGGGTTCCAGAACCAAGCCTCAGTCAGTTTCCCAGGGCACAGTATTCCACAATCTAAACAGATGTCATGTTCCCAGGTCACAGGTTTCCAGAATCACGCCTCAGTCATGTTCCCATGACACAGGGTTCCAGAATCCAACCGATGTCATGTTCCCAGGCCACAGGGTTCCAGAATCAATCCTCAGTTATGTTCCCAGGCGACACTGTTCCTGAATAAAACCTCAGTCATGTTCCCAGTCCACAGGTTTCCAGAACCAAGCCTCAGTCAGGTTCCCAGGGCACAGTATTCCACAATCTAAACAGATGTCATGTTCCCAGGTCACAGGTTTCCAGAATCACGCCTCAGTCATGTTCCAAGGTCACAGGGATCCAGAATCAAACCTCAGTCCTGTTGCCAGGCCATAGGGTACCACCATCAAACCTCAGTCATGTTCCCAGGCCACAGGGTTCCTCCATCATACCTCAATCATGTTCCCAGGACACAGGGTTCAAGAATCAAACAAATGTCAAGTTCCCAGGCCATGGGTTTCCAGTACCAGGCCTCAGTCATATTTCCAGGGCACAGGGTTCCACAATCAAATCTCAGTCATATTGCCAGTCCACAGGTTTCTGCCATCAAACCTCAGTCAAGTTCTCAGGCAACAGGGTTCTAGAATCAAGCCTCAGTCATATTCCCAGGACACATTGTTCAAGAATCAAACCTCAGTCATGTTGGCAGGCCACAGGGTTCCACAATCAAACCTCAGTCATGTTCCCAGGCCACAGGGATCCAGAATCCAACCGATGTCATGTTGCCAGGCCATAGGGTACCACCATCAAACCTCAGTCATATTCCCAGGCCACAGGTTTCCAGAATCAAACCGATTTCATGTTCCCGGGCAACAGGGTACTAGAATCCAAACCGATGTCATGTTCCCAGGCCACAGGGTTCCACCATCAAACCTCATTCCTGTGGCCAGGCCACAGGGTTCCACCATCAAGCCTCAATCATGTTCCCAAGCCTGAGGGTTCCACAATCAAACCACTGTCATGTTGCCAGGCCACAGGGTCCAACCATCAAACCTCAGTCATGTTCCCAGGAAACAGGGTTCCAGAATCAATCCTCAGTTAAATTCCCAGGTAATAGGGTTCCAGAATAAATCCTCAGTCATGTTCCCAGTCCACAGGTTTCCAGAACCAAGCCTCAGTCAGGTTCCCAGGGCACAGTATTCCACAATCTAAACAGATGTCATGTTCCCAGGTCACAGGTTTCCAGAATCAAACTTCTGTCATGTTCCCAGGGAACAGGGTTCCAGACACAAACCTCAGTCATGTTACCACGAGACAGGGTTCCAGAATAAACCCGCAGTCATGTTCCCTGTACACAGGTTTCAAAAATAAAACCCCAGTCATGTTCTCAGGCCACAGAGTTCCAGAATTAAGCCTCACTCATATTCCCAGGCCAAAGGGTTCCACAATCAAACCTCAGTCCTGTTGCCAGGCCACAGTTCCACCATCAAGTCTCAGTCATGTTCCCAGGCCAGAGTGTTCCACAATCAAACCTAAGTCATCTTGCCAGGCCACAGGGTTCAACAATCAAAGCTCAGTCATGTTCCCAGGACAAAGGTGTCCAGAATCAAACCTCAGTCATGTTCCCAGGGAACAGGGTTCCAGAAATAAACCTCAGTCATGTGGCCAGGTCATAGGTTTCCACCATCAAAGCTCAGACATGTTCCCAGGCAACAGGGTTCCAGAATCAAACCGTTCTCATGTTCCCAGGCCACAAGGTTCCAGAATCCACAGATGTCATGTTCCCAGGCCACAGGGTTCAAGAATCAATCCTCAGTTTGTTCCCAGGCTACAGGGTTCCAGAATAAAACCTCAGTCATGTTCCCAGTCCACAGGGTTCCAGAACGAAGCCTCAGTCAGGTTCCCAGGGCACAGTATTCCACAATCTAAACAGATGTCATGTTCCCAGGCCACCGGTTTCCAGAATCACGTCTCAGTCATGTTCCAAGGCCACAGGGATCCAGAATCCCACCTCAGTCATGTTGACAGGCCATAGGGTACCACCATCAAACCTCAGTCTTATTCCCAGACCACAGGTTTCCAGAATCAAAGCGATTTCATGTTCCCAGGCAACAGGGTACCAGATTCCAAACCGATGTCATGTTCCCAGGACACAGGATTCCACAATCTAACATTAGTCATGTTCCCAGGCCAATGGTTTCCAGAATCAAACCTCAGTCATATTCCCAGGCCACATGGTTCCAGAATCAAACCTCAGTTATGTTCCCAGGACACAGGGATCCAGAATAACCCCTCAGTCATGTTCCCTCGACACAGGTTTCAGAAATAAAACCCCAGTCATGGTCCCAGGCCACAGCGTTCCAGAATCAATCCTCACTCATATTCCCAGGCCACAGGGTTCCATAATTAAACCTCAGTCTTATTCCTACGCCAGAGGGTTCCACAATCAAACCTCAGTCCTGTTGCCAGGCCACGGTTCCACCATCAAGGATCAGTCATGTTCCCATGCCACAGGGTTTCAGAATCAAACCACAGTCATGTTCCCAGTCCAGAGGGTTCCACAATCAAACCTTAGTCATGTTCCCATGCCACAAGGTTCCAGAATCCAACCGATGTCATGTTCCCAGGCAACAGGGTTCCAGAATCAATCCTCAGTTATGTTCCCAGGCTACAGGGATCCAGAATAAAACCTCAGTCATGTTCCCAGTCCACAGGGTTCCAGAACCAAGCCTCAGTCAGTTTCCCAGGGCACAGTATTCCACAATCTAAACAGATGTCATGTTCCCAGGTCACAGGTTTCCAGAATCACGCCTCAGTCATGTTCCCATGACACAGGGTTCCAGAATCCAACCGATGTCATGTTCCCAGGCCACAGGGTTCCAGAATCAATCCTCAGTTATGTTCCCAGGCGACACTGTTCCTGAATAAAACCTCAGTCATGTTCCCAGTCCACAGGTTTCCAGAACCAAGCCTCAGTCAGGTTCCCAGGGCACAGTATTCCACAATCTAAACAGATGTCATATTCCCAGGTCACAGGTTTCCAGAATCACGCCTCAGTCATGTTCCAAGGTCACAGGGATCCAGAATCAAACCTCAGTCCTCTTGCCAGGCCATAGGGTACCACCATCAAACCTCAGTCATGTTCCCAGGCCACAGGGTTCCTCCATCATACCTCAATCATGTTCCCAGGACACAGGGTTCAAGAATCAAACAAATGTCAAGTTCCCAGGCCATGGGTTTCCAGTACCAGGCCTCAGTCATATTTCCAGGGCACAGGGTTCCACAATCAAATCTCACTCATATTGCCAGTCCACAGGTTTCTGCCATCAAACCTCAGTCAAGTTCTCAGGCAACAGCGTTCTAGAATCAAGCCTCAGTCATATTCCCAGGACAGATTGTTCAAGAATCAAACCTCAGTCATGTTGGCAGGCCACAGGGTTCCACAATCAAACCTCAGTCATGTTCCCAGGCCACAGGGATCCAGAATCCAACCGATGACATGTTGCCAGGCCATAGGGTACCACCATCAAACCTCAGTCATATTCCCAGGCCACAGGTTTCCAGAATCAAACCGATTTCATGTTCCCGGGCAACAGGGTACTAGAATCCAAACCGATGTCATGTTCCCAGGCCACAGGGTTCCACCATCAAACCTCATTCCTGTGGCCAGGCCACAGGGTTCCACCATCAAGCCTCAATCATGTTCCCAAGCCTGAGGGTTTCACAATCAAACCACTGTCATGTTGCCAGGCCACAGGGTTCAACCATCAAACCTCAGTCATGTTCCCAGGAAACAGGGTTCCAGAATCAATCCTCAGTTATATTCCCAGGCAACAGGGATCCAGAATAAAACCTCAGTCATGTTCCCAGTCTACAGGTTTCCAGAACCAAGCCTCAATCAGCTTCCCAGGGCACAGTATTCCACAATCTAAACAGATGTCATGTTCCCAGGTCACAGGTTTCCAGAATCACGCCTCAGTCATGTTCCCATGACACAGGGTTCCAGAATCCAACCGATGTCATGTTCCCAGGCCACAGGGTTCCAGAATCAATCCTCAGTTATGTTACCAGGCGACAGTGTTCCTGAATAAAACCTCAGTCATCTTCCCAGTCCACAGGTTTCCAGAACCAAGCCTCAGTCAGGTTCCCAGGGCACAGTATTCCACAATCTAAACAGATGTCATGTTCCCAGGTCACAGGTTTCCAGAATCACGCCTCAGTCATGTTCCAAGGTCACAGGGATCTAGAATCAAACCTCAGTCCTGTTGCCAGGCCATAGGGTACCACCATCAAACCTCAGTCATGTTCCCAGGCCACAGGGTTCCTCCATCATACCTCAATCATGTTCCCAGGACACAGGGTTCAAGAATCAAACAAATGTCAAGTTCCCAGGCCATGGGTTTCCAGTACCAGGCCTCAGTCATATTTCCAGGGCACAGGGTTCCACAATCAAATCTCAGTCATATTGCCAGTCCACAGGTTTCTGCCATCAAACCTCAGTCAAGTTCTCAGGCAACAGGGTTCTAGAATCAAGCCTCAGTCATATTCCCAGGACACATTGTTCAAGAATCAAACCTCAGTCATGTTGGCAGGCCACAGGGTTCCACAATCAAACCTCAGTCATGTTCCCAGGCCACAGGGATCCAGAATCCAACCGATGTCATGTTGCCAGGCCATAGGGTACCACCATCAAACCTCAGTCATATTCCCAGGCCACAGGTTTCCAGAATCAAACCGATTTCATGTTCCCAGGCAACAGGGTACTAGAATCCAAACCGATGTCATGTTCCCAGGCCACAGGGTTCCACCATCAAACCTCATTCCTGTGGCCAGGCCACAGGGTTCCACCATCAAGCCTCAATCATGTTCCCAAGCCTGAGGGTTCCACAATCAAACCACTGTCATGTTGCCAGGCCACAGGGTTCAACCATCAAACCTCAGTCATGTTCCCAGGAAACAGGGTTCCAGAATCAATCCTCAGTTATATTCCCAGGCAACATGGTTCCAGAATAAATCCTCAGTCATATTCCCAGTCTACAGGTTTCCAGAACCAAGCCTCAATCAGCTTCCCAGGGCACAGTATTCCACAGTCTAAACAGATGTCATGTTCCCAGGTCACAGGTTTCCGGAATCAAACTTCTGTCATGTTCCCAGGGAACAGGGTTCCAGAAACAAACCTCAGTCATGTTACCAGGAGACAGGGTTCCAGAATAAACCCGCAGTCATGTTCCCTGTACACAGGTTTCAAAAATAAATCCCCAGTCATGTTCTCAGGCCACAGGGTTCCAGAATTAAGCCTCACTCATATTCCCAGGCCAAAGGGTTCCACAATCAAACCTCAGTCCTGTTGCCAGGCCACAGTTCCACCATCAAGTCTCAGTCATGTTCCCAGGCCAGAGTGTTCCACAATCAAACCTAAGTCATCTTGCCAGGCCACAGGGTTCAACAATCAAACCTCAGTCATGTTCCCAGGGAACAGGGTTCCAGAAATAAACCTCAGTCATGTTTCCAGGCCATAGGTTTCCACCATCAAACCTCAGACATGTTCCCAGGCCACAGGGTTCCAGAATCCACAGATGTCATGTTCCCAGGCCACAGGGTTCAAGAATCAATCCTCAGTTTGTTCCCAGGCTACAGGGTTCCAGAATAAAACCTCAGTCATGTTCCCAGTCCACAGGGTTCCAGAACCAAGCCTCAGTCAGCTTCCCAGGGCACAGTATTCCACAATCTAAACAGATGTCATGTTCCCAGGCCACAGGTTTCCAGAATCACGCCTCAGTCATGTTCCAAGGCCACAGGGATCCAGAATCCCACCTCAGTCATGTTGCCAGGCCATAGGGTAACACCATCCAACCTCAGTCTTATTCCCAGACCACAGGTTTCCAGAATCAAAGCGATTTCATGTTCCCAGGAAACAGGGTTCCAGAATGAAACCAATATCATGTTCCCAGGCCACGGGGTTCCAGTATCAGGCCTCAGTCATCTTCCCAGTGCACAGGGTTCCAGCAACAAACCTCAGTCATGTTCCCAGGTCACAGGTTTGGAGAATCAAACCTCAGTCATATTCCCAGGCCACATCGTTCCAGAATCATACCTCAGTCATTTTCCCAGGCCACATGGTTCCAGAATCAAAACTAAGTCAATTTCCCAGGCCACAGGTTTCCAGAATCAAACCTCAGTCATATTCCCAGGCCACAGGTTTCCACCATCAAGCCTCAGTCATGTTCCAAAACCTGAAGGTTCCACAATCAAACCTCAGTCATGTTCCCAGGACACAGGGTTCCAGAATCAAGCCTCACTCATATTCCCAGGCCAGAGGGTTCCACAATCACACCGCAGTCCTGTTGCCAGGCCACGGTTCCACCATCAAGCCTCAGTCATGTTCCCAGGCCAGAGTGTTCCACAATCAAACCTAAGTCATCTTGCCAGGCCACAGGATTCCACCATCAAACCTCAGTCCTGTTGCCAGGCCACAGGCTTCCACCATCAAGCCTCAGTCATGTTCCCAAGCCTGAGGGTTCCACAATCAAACCTCTGTCATGTTACCAGGCCACAGGGTTCAACCATCAAACCTCAGTCATGTTCCCTGGAAACAGGGTTCCAGAGTCAAACCAATGTCATGTTCCCAGGCCACGGGGTTCCAGTATCAGGCCGCAGTCATGTCCCCAGTGCACAGGGTTCCACCATCAAACCTCAGTCATGTTGCCAGTGCACAGGTTTCTGCGATCAAATCAGAGTCAAGTTCCCAGGCCACCGGGTTCCTCCATCAAACCTCAGTCATGTTCCCATGCCACAGCATTCCACAGTCTAACATCAGTCATGTTCCCAGACCAATGGTTTCCAGAATCAAACCTCAATCATGTTCCCAGGACACAGGGTTCCAATCAAACCAATGTCAAGTTCCCAGGCCATGGGTTTCCAGTACCAGGCCACAGTCATGTTTCCAGGGCACAGGGTTCCACAATCAAACGTCAGTCATGTTGCCAGTCCACAGGTTTCTGCGAACAAACCACATTCAAGTTCTCAGACAACAGGGTTCTAGAATCAAGCCTCAGTCATATTCCCAGGACACATTGTTCAAGAATCAAACCTCAGTCATGTTGGCAGGCCACAGGGTTCCACAATCAAATCTCAGTCATGTTCCCAGGACAAAGGTGTCCAGAATCAAACTTCAGTCATGTTCCCAGGGAACAGGGTTCCAGAAACAAACCTCAGTCATGTTGCCAGGCCACACGTTACCACCATCAAACCTCAAACATGGTCCCAGGCCACAGGGTTCCACAATCAAACCTCAGTCATGTTCCCAGGCCACAGGTTTCCAAAATCCACTGATGTCATGTTTCCAGGCCACAGGGTTCCAGAATGAATCATCAGTTAGGTTCCCAGGCTACAGGGTTCCAGAATAAAACCTCAGTCATGTTCCCAGTCCACAGGGTTCCAGAACCAAGCCTCAGTCAGCTTCCCAGGGCACAGTATTCCACAATCTAAACAGATGTCATGTTCCCAGGCCACAGGTTTCCAGAATCACGTCTCAGTCATGTTCCAAGGCCACAGGGATCCAAAATCCCACCTCAGTCATGTTGACAGGCCATAGGGTACCACCATCAAACCTCAGTCTTATTCCCAGACCACAGGTTTCCAGACTCAAAGCGATTTCATGTTCCCAGGCAACAGGGTACCAGAATCCAAACCGATGTCATGTTCCCAGGACACAGGATTCCACAATCTAACATTAGTCATGTTCCCAGGCCAATGGTTTCCAGAATCAAACCTCAGTCATATTCCCAGGACACATGGTTCCAGAATCAAACCTCAGTTATGTTCCCAGGACGCAGGGTTCCAGAATAACCCCTCAGTCATGTTCCCTCGACACAGGTTTCAGAAATAAAACCCCAGTCATGTTCCCAGGCCACAGGGTTCCAGAATCAATCCTCACTCATATTCCCAGGCCACAGGGTTCCACAATTAAACCTCAGGCTTATTCCCAGGCCAGAGGGTTCCACAATCAATCCTCAGTCCTGTTGCCAGGCCACGGTTCCACCATCAAGGATCAGTCATGTTCCCATACCACAGGGTTTCAGAATCAAACCACAGTCATGTTCCCAGTCCAGAGGGTTCCACAATCAAACCTTAGTCATGTTCCCATGCCACAAGGTTCCAGAATCCAACCTCAGTCATGTTCCCAGGCAACAGGGTTCCAGAATCAATCCTCAGTTATGTTCCCAGGCTACAGGGATCCAGAATAAAACCTCAGTCATGTTCCCAGTCCACAGGGTTCCAGAACCAAGCCTCAGTCAGTTTCCCAGGGCACAGTATTCCACAATCTAAACAGATGTCATGTTCCCAGGTCACAGGTTTCCAGAATCACGCCTCAGTCATGTTCCCATGACACAGGGTTCCAGAATCCAACCGATGTCATGTTCCCAGGCCACAGGGTTCCAGAATCAATCCTCAGTTATGTTCCCAGGCGACAGTGTTCCTGAATAAAACCTCAGTCATGTTCCCAGTCCACAGGTTTCCAGAACCAAGCCTCAGTCAGGTTCCCAGGGCACAGTATTCCAAAATCTAAACAGATGTCATGTTCCCAGGTCACAGGTTTCCAGAATCACGCCTCAGTCATGTTCCAAGGTCACAGGGATCCAGAATCAAACCTCAGTCCTGTTGCCAGGCCATAGGGTACCACCATCAAACCTCAGTCATGTTCCCAGGCCACAGGGTTCCTCCATCATACCTCAATCATGTTCCCAGGACACAGGGTTCAAGAATCAAACAAATGTCAAGTTCCTAGGCCATGGGTTTCCAGTACCAGGCCTCAGTCATATTTCCAGGGCACAGGGTTCCACAATCAAATCTCAGTCATATTGCCAGTCCACAGGTTTCTGCCATCAAACCTCAGTCAAGTTCTCAGGCAACAGGGTTCTAGAATCAAGCCTCAGTCATATTCCCAGGACACATTGTTCAAGAATCAAACCTCAGTCATGTTGGCAGGCCACAGGGTTCCACAATCAAACCTCAGTCATGTTCCCAGGCCACAGGGATCCAGAATCCAACCGATGTCATGTTGTCAGGCCATAGGGTACCACCATCAAACCTCAGTCATATTCCCAGGCCACAGGTTTCCAGAATCAAACCGATTTCATGTTCCCAGGCAACAGGGTACTAGAATCCAAACCGATGTCATGTTCCCAGGCCACAGGGTTCCACCATCAAAACTCATTCCTGTGGCCAGGCCACAGGGTTCCACCATCAAGCCTCAATCATGTTCCCAAGCCTGAGGGTTCCACAATCAAACCACTGTCATGTTGCCAGGCCACAGGGTTCAACCATCAAACCTCAGTCATGTTCCCAGGAAACAGGGTTCCAGAATCAATCCTCAGTTATATTCCCAGGCAACAGGGTTCCAGAATAAATCCTCAGTCATGTTCCCAGTCCACAGGTTTCCAGAACCAAGCCTCAATCAGCTTCCCAGGGCACAGTATTCCACAATCTAAACAGATGTCATGTTCCCAGGTCACAGGTTTCCGGAATCAAACTTCTGTCATGTTCCCAGGGAACAGGGTTCCAGACACAAACCTCAGTCATGTTACCAGGAGACAGGGTTCCAGAATAAACCCGCAGTCATGTTCCCTGTACACAGGTTTCAAAAATAAAACCCCAGTCATGTTCTCAGGCCACAGGGTTCCAGAATTAAGCCTCACTCATATTCCCAGGCCAAAGGGTTCCACAATCAAACCTCAGTCCTGTTGCCAGGCCACAGTTCCACCATCAAGTCTCAGTCATGTTCCCAGGCCAGAGTGTTCCACAATCAACCCTAAGTCATCTTGCCAGGCCACAGGGTTCAACAATCAAACCTCAGTCATGTTCCCAGGGAACAGGGTTCCAGAAATAAACCTCAGTCATGTTGCCAGGCCATAGGTTTCCACCATCAAACCTCAGACATGTTCCCAGGCCACAGGGTTCCAGAATCCACAGATGTCATGTTCCCAGGCCACAGGGTTCAAGAATCAATCCTCAGTTTGTTCCCAGGCTACAGGGTTCCAGAATAAAACCTCAGTCATGTTCCCAGTCCACAGGGTTCCAGAACCAAGCCTCAGTCAGCTTCCCAGGGCACAGTATTCCACAATCTAAACAGATGTCATGTTCCCAGGCCACAGGTTTCCAGAATCACGTCTCAGTCATGTTCCAAGGCCACAGGGATCCAAAATCCCACCTCAGTCATGTTGACAGGCCATAGGGTACCACCATCAAACCTCAGTCTTATTCCCAGACCACAGGTCTCCAGAATCAAAGCGATTTCATGTTCCTAGGCAACAGGGTACCAGAATCCAAACCGATGTCATGTTCCCAGGTCACAGGATTCCACAATCTAACATTAGTCATGTTCCCAGGCCAATGGTTTCCAGAATCAAACCTCAGTCATATTCCCAGGACACATGGTTCCAGAATCAAACCTCAGTTATGTTCCCAGGACACAGGGTTCCAGAATAAAACCTCAGTCATGTTCCCTCGACACAGGTTTCAGAAATAAAACCCCAGTCATGTTCCCAGGCCACAGGGTTCCAGAATCAATCCTCACTCATATTCCCAGGCCACAGGGTTCCACAATTAAACCTCAGGCTTATTCCCAGGCCAGAAGGTTCCACAATCAAACCTCAGGCCTGTTGCCAGGCCACGGTTCCACCATCAAGGATCAGTCATGTTCCCATGCCACAGGGTTTCAGAATCAAACCACAGTCATGTTCCCAGTCCAGAGGGTTCCACAATCAAACCTTAGTCATGTTCCCATGCCACAAGGTTCCAGAATCCAACCGATGTCATGTTCCCAGGCAACAGGGTTCCAGAATCAATCCTCAGTTATGTTCCCAGGCTACAGGGATCCAGAATAAAACCTCAGTCATGTTCCCAGTCCACAGGGTTCCAGAACCAAGCCTCAGTCAGTTTCCCAGGGCACAGTATTCCACAATCTAAACAGATGTCATGTTCCCAGGTCACAGGTTTCCAGAATCACGCCTCAGTCATGTTCCCATGACACAGGGTTCCAGAATCCAACCGATGTCATGTTCCCAGGCCACAGGGTTCCAGAATCAATCCTCAGTTATGTTCCCAGGCGACAGTGTTCCTGAATAAAACCTCAGTCATGTTCCCAGTCCACAGGTTTCCAGAACCAAGCCTCAGTCAGGTTCCCAGGGCACAGTATTCCACAATCTAAACAGCTGTCATGTTCCCAGGTCACAGGTTTCCAGAATCACGCCTCAGTCATGTTCCAAGGTCACAGGGATCCAGAATCAAACCTCAGTCCTGTTGCCAGGCCATAGGGTACCACCATCAAACCTCAGTCATGTTCCCAGGCCACAGGGTTCCTCCATCATACCTCAATCATGTTCCCAGGACACAGGGTTCAAGAATCAAACAAATGTCAAGTTCCCAGGCCATGGGTTTCCAGTACCAGGCCTCAGTCATATTTCCAGGGCACAGGGTTCCACAATCAAATCTCACTCATATTGCCAGTCCACAGGTTTCTGCCATCAAACCTCAGTCAAGTTCTCAGGCAACAGGGTTCTAGAATCAAGCCTCAGTCATATTCCCAGGACACATTGTTCAAGAATCAAACCTCAGTCATGTTGGCAGGCCACAGGGTTCCACAATCAAACCTCAGTCATGTTCCCAGGCCACAGGGATCCAGAATCCAACCGATGTCATGTTGCCAGGCCATAGGGTACCACCATCAAACCTCAGTCATATTCCCAGGCCACAGGTTTCCAGAATCAAACCGATTTCATGTTCCCAGGCAACAGGGTACTAGAATCCAAACCGATGTCATGTTCCCAGGCCACAGGGTTCCACCATCAAACCTCATTCCTGTGGCCAGGCCACAGGGTTCCACCATCAAGCCTCAATCATGTTCCCAAGCCTGAGGGTTCCACAATCAAACCACTGTCATGTTGCCAGGCCACAGGGTTCAACCATCAAACCTCAGTCATGTTCCCAGGAAACAGGGTTCCAGAATCAATCCTCAGTTATATTCCCAGGCAACATGGTTCCAGAATAAATCCTCAGTCATATTCCCAGTCTACAGGTTTCCAGAACCAAGCCTCAATCAGCTTCCCAGGGCACAGTATTCCACAATCTAAACAGATGTCATGTTCCCAGGTCACAGGTTTCCGGAATCAAACTTCTGTCATGTTCCCAGGGAACAGGGTTCCAGAAACAAACCTCAGTCATGTTACCAGGAGACAGGGTTCCAGAATAAACCCGCAGTCATGTTCCCTGTACACAGGTTTCAAAAATAAATCCCCAGTCATGTTCTCAGGCCACAGGGTTCCAGAATTAAGCCTCACTCATATTCCCAGGCCAAAGGGTTCCACAATCAAACCTCAGTCCTGTTGCCAGGCCACAGTTCCACCATCAAGTCTCAGTCATGTTCCCAGGCCAGAGTGTTCCACAATCAAACCTAAGTCATCTTGCCAGGCCACAGGGTTCAACAATCAAACCTCAGTCATGTTCCCAGGGAACAGGGTTCCAGAAATAAACCTCAGTCATGTTGCCAGGCCATAGGTTTCCACCATCAAACCTCAGACATGTTCCCAGGCCACAGGGTTCCAGAATCCACAGATGTCATGTTCCCAGGCCACAGGGTTCAAGAATCAATCCTCAGTTTGTTCCCAGGCTACAGGGTTCCAGAATAAAACCTCAGTCATGTTCCCAGTCCACAGGGTTCCAGAACCAAGCCTCAGTCAGCTTCCCAGGGCACAGTATTCCACAATCTAAACAGATGTCATGTTCCCAGGCCACAGGTTTCCAGAATCACGCCTCAGTCATGTTCCAAGGCCACAGGGATCCAGAATCCCACCTCAGTCATGTTGCCAGGCCATAGGGTACCACCATCCAACCTCAGTCTTATTCCCAGACCACAGGTTTCCAGAATCAAAGCGATTTCATGTTCCCAGGAAACAGGGTTCCAGAATGAAACCAATATCATGTTCCCAGGCCACGGGGTTCCAGTATCAGGCCTCAGTCATCTTCCCAGTGCACAGGGTTCCAGCAACAAACCTCAGTCATGTTCCCAGGTCACAGGTTTGGAGAATCAAACCTCAGTCATATTCCCAGGCCACATCGTTCCAGAATCATACCTCAGTCATTTTCCCAGGCCACATGGTTCCAGAATCAAAACTAAGTCAATTTCCCAGGCCACAGGTTTCCAGAATCAAACCTCAGTCATATTCCCAGGCCACAGGTTTCCACCATCAAGCCTCAGTCATGTTCCAAAACCTGAAGGTTCCACAATCAAACCTCAGTCATGTTCCCAGGACACAGGGTTCCAGAATCAAGCCTCACTCATATTCCCAGGCCAGAGGGTTCCACAATCACACCGCAGTCCTGTTGCCAGGCCACGGTTCCACCATCAAGCCTCAGTCATGTTCCCAGGCCAGAGTGTTCCACAATCAAACCTAAGTCATCTTGCCAGGCCACAGGATTCCACCATCAAACCTCAGTCCTGTTGCCAGGCCACAGGCTTCCACCATCAAGCCTCAGTCATGTTCCCAAGCCTGAGGGTTCCACAATCAAACCTCTGTCATGTTACCAGGCCACAGGGTTCAACCATCAAACCTCAGTCATGTTCCCTGGAAACAGGGTTCCAGAGTCAAACCAATGTCATGTTCCCAGGACACGGGGTTCCAGTATCAGGCCGCAGTCATGTTCCCAGTGCACAGGGTTCCACCATCAAACCTCAGTCATGTTGCCAGTGCACAGGTTTCTGCGATCAAATCAGAGTCAAGTTCCCAGGCCACCGGGTTCCTCCATCAAACCTCAGTCATGTTCCCATGCCACAGCATTCCACAGTCTAACATCAGTCATGTTCCCAGACCAATGGTTTCCAGAATCAAACCTCAATCATGTTCCCAGGACACAGGGTTCCAATCAAACCAATGTCAAGTTCCCAGGCCATGGGTTTCCAGTACCAGGCCACAGTCATGTTTCCAGGGCACAGGGTTCCACAATCAAACGTCAGTCATGTTGCCAGTCCACAGGTTTCTGCGAACAAACCACATTCAAGTTCTCAGACAACAGGGTTCTAGAATCAAGCCTCAGTCATATTCCCAGGACACATTGTTCAAGAATCAAACCTCAGTCATGTTGGCAGGCCACAGGGTTCCACAATCAAATCTCAGTCATGTTCCCAGGACAAAGGTGTCCAGAATCAAACTTCAGTCATGTTCCCAGGGAACAGGGTTCCAGAAACAAACCTCAGTCATGTTGCCAGGCCACACGTTACCACCATCAAACCTCAAACATGGTCCCAGGCCACAGGGTGCCACAATCAAACCTCAGTCATGTTCCCAGGCCACAGGTTTCCAAAATCCACTGATGTCATGTTTCCAGGCCACAGGGTTCCAGAATGAATCATCAGTTAGGTTCCCAGGCTACAGGGTTCCAGAATAAAACCTCAGTCATGTTCCCAGTCCACAGGGTTCCAGAACCAAGCCTCAGTCAGCTTCCCAGGGCACAGTATTCCACAATCTAAACAGATGTCATGTTCCCAGGCCACAGGTTTCCAGAATCACGTCTCAGTCATGTTCCAAGGCCACAGGGATCCAAAATCCCACCTCAGTCATGTTGACAGGCCATAGGGTACCACCATCAAACCTCAGTCTTATTCCCAGACCACAGGTTTCCAGACTCAAAGCGATTTCATGTTCCCAGGCAACAGGGTACCAGAATCCAAACCGATGTCATGTTCCCAGGACACAGGATTCCACAATCTAACATTAGTCATGTTCCCAGGCCAATGGTTTCCAGAATCAAACCTCAGTCATATTCCCAGGACACATGGTTCCAGAATCAAACCTCAGTTATGTTCCCAGGACACAGGGTTCCAGAATAACCCCTCAGTCATGTTCCCTCGACACAGGTTTCAGAAATAAAACCCCAGTCATGTTCCCAGGCCACAGGGTTCCAGAATCAATCCTCACTCATATTCCCAGGCCACAGGGTTCCACAATTAAACCTCAGGCTTATTCCCAGGCCAGAGGGTTCCACAATCAATCCTCAGTCCTGTTGCCAGGCCACGGTTCCACCATCAAGGATCAGTCATGTTCCCATACCACAGGGTTTCAGAATCAAACCACAGTCATGTTCCCAGTCCAGAGGGTTCCACAATCAAACCTTAGTCATGTTCCCATGCCACAAGGTTCCAGAATCCAACCGATGTCATGTTCCCAGGCAACAGGGTTCCAGAATCAATCCTCAGTTATGTTCCCAGGCTACAGGGATCCAGAATAAAACCTCAGTCATGTTCCCAGTCCACAGGGTTCCAGAACCAAGCCTCAGTCAGTTTCCCAGGGCACAGTATTCCACAATCTAAACAGATGTCATGTTCCCAGGTCACAGGTTTCCAGAATCACGCCTCAGTCATGTTCCCATGACACAGGGTTCCAGAATCCAACCGATGTCATGTTCCCAGGCCACAGGGTTCCAGAATCAATCCTCAGTTATGTTCCCAGGCGACAGTGTTCCTGAATAAAACCTCAGTCATGTTCCCAGTCCACAGGTTTCCAGAACCAAGCCTCAGTCAGGTTCCCAGGGCACAGTATTCCACAATCTAAACAGATGTCATGTTCCCAGGTCACAGGTTTCCAGAATCACGCCTCAGTCATGTTCCAAGGTCACAGGGATCCAGAATCAAACCTCAGTCCTGTTGCCAGGCCATAGGGTACCACCATCAAACCTCAGTCATGTTCCCAGGCCACAGGGTTCCTCCATCATACCTCAATCATGTTCCCAGGACACAGGGTTCAAGAATCAAACAAATGTCAAGTTCCTAGGCCATGGGTTTCCAGTACCAGGCCTCAGTCATATTTCCAGGGCACAGGGTTCCACAATCAAATCTCAGTCATATTGCCAGTCCACAGGTTTCTGCCATCAAACCTCAGTCAAGTTCTCAGGCAACAGGGTTCTAGAATCAAGCCTCAGTCATATTCCCAGGACACATTGTTCAAGAATCAAACCTCAGTCATGTTGGCAGGCCACAGGGTTCCACAATCAAACCTCAGTCATGTTCCCAGGCCACAGGGATCCAGAATCCAACCGATGTCATGTTGTCAGGCCATAGGGTACCACCATCAAACCTCAGTCATATTCCCAGGCCACAGGTTTCCAGAATCAAACCGATTTCATGTTCCCAGGCAACAGGGTACTAGAATCCAAACCGATGTCATGTTCCCAGGCCACAGGGTTCCACCATCAAAACTCATTCCTGTGGCCAGGCCACAGGGTTCCACCATCAAGCCTCAATCATGTTCCCAAGCCTGAGGGTTCCACAATCAAACCACTGTCATGTTGCCAGGCCACAGGGTTCAACCATCAAACCTCAGTCATGTTCCCAGGAAACAGGGTTCCAGAATCAATCCTCAGTTATATTCCCAGGCAACAGGGTTCCAGAATAAATCCTCAGTCATGTTCCCAGTCCACAGGTTTCCAGAACCAAGCCTCAATCAGCTTCCCAGGGCACAGTATTCCACAATCTAAACAGATGTCATGTTCCCAGGTCACAGGTTTCCGGAATCAAACTTCTGTCATGTTCCCAGGGAACAGGGTTCCAGACACAAACCTCAGTCATGTTACCAGGAGACAGGGTTCCAGAATAAACCCGCAGTCATGTTCCCTGTACACAGGTTTCAAAAATAAAACCCCAGTCATGTTCTCAGGCCACAGGGTTCCAGAATTAAGCCTCACTCATATTCCCAGGCCAAAGGGTTCCACAATCAAACCTCAGTCCTGTTGCCAGGCCACAGTTCCACCATCAAGTCTCAGTCATGTTCCCAGGCCAGAGTGTTCCACAATCAACCCTAAGTCATCTTGCCAGGCCACAGGGTTCAACAATCAAACCTCAGTCATGTTCCCAGGGAACAGGGTTCCAGAAATAAACCTCAGTCATGTTGCCAGGCCATAGGTTTCCACCATCAAACCTCAGACATGTTCCCAGGCCACAGGGTTCCAGAATCCACAGATGTCATGTTCCCAGGCCACAGGGTTCAAGAATCAATCCTCAGTTTGTTCCCAGGCTACAGGGTTCCAGAATAAAACCTCAGTCATGTTCCCAGTCCACAGGGTTCCAGAACCAAGCCTCAGTCAGCTTCCCAGGGCACAGTATTCCACAATCTAAACAGATGTCATGTTCCCAGGCCACAGGTTTCCAGAATCACGTCTCAGTCATGTTCCAAGGCCACAGGGATCCAAAATCCCACCTCAGTCATGTTGACAGGCCATAGGGTACCACCATCAAACCTCAGTCTTATTCCCAGACCACAGGTCTCCAGAATCAAAGCGATTTCATGTTCCTAGGCAACAGGGTACCAGAATCCAAACCGATGTCATGTTCCCAGGTCACAGGATTCCACAATCTAACATTAGTCATGTTCCCAGGCCAATGGTTTCCAGAATCAAACCTCAGTCATATTCCCAGGACACATGGTTCCAGAATCAAACCTCAGTTATGTTCCCAGGACACAGGGTTCCAGAATAAAACCTCAGTCATGTTCCCTCGACACAGGTTTCAGAAATAAAACCCCAGTCATGTTCCCAGGCCACAGGGTTCCAGAATCAATCCTCACTCATATTCCCAGGCCACAGGGTTCCACAATTAAACCTCAGGCTTATTCCCAGGCCAGAAGGTTCCACAATCAAACCTCAGGCCTGTTGCCAGGCCACGGTTCCACCATCAAGGATCAGTCATGTTCCCATGCCACAGGGTTTCAGAATCAAACCACAGTCATGTTCCCAGTCCAGAGGGTTCCACAATCAAACCTTAGTCATGTTCCCATGCCACAAGGTTCCAGAATCCAACCGATGTCATGTTCCCAGGCAACAGGGTTCCAGAATCAATCCTCAGTTATGTTCCCAGGCTACAGGGATCCAGAATAAAACCTCAGTCATGTTCCCAGTCCACAGGGTTCCAGAACCAAGCCTCAGTCAGTTTCCCAGGGCACAGTATTCCACAATCTAAACAGATGTCATGTTCCCAGGTCACAGGTTTCCAGAATCACGCCTCAGTCATGTTCCCATGACACAGGGTTCCAGAATCCAACCGATGTCATGTTCCCAGGCCACAGGGTTCCAGAATCAATCCTCAGTTATGTTCCCAGGCGACAGTGTTCCTGAATAAAACCTCAGTCATGTTCCCAGTCCACAGGTTTCCAGAACCAAGCCTCAGTCAGGTTCCCAGGGCACAGTATTCCACAATCTAAACAGATGTCATGTTCCCAGGTCACAGGTTTCCAGAATCACGCCTCAGTCATGTTCCAAGGTCACAGGGATCCAGAATCAAACCTCAGTCCTGTTGCCAGGCCATAGGGTACCACCATCAAACCTCAGTCATGTTCCCAGGCCACAGGGTTCCTCCATCATACCTCAATCATGTTCCCAGGACACAGGGTTCAAGAATCAAACAAATGTCAAGTTCCTAGGCCATGGGTTTCCAGTACCAGGCCTCAGTCATATTTCCAGGGCACAGGGTTCCACAATCAAATCTCAGTCATATTGCCAGTCCACAGGTTTCTGCCATCAAACCTCAGTCAAGTTCTCAGGCAACAGGGTTCTAGAATCAAGCCTCAGTCATATTCCCAGGACACATTGTTCAAGAATCAAACCTCAGTCATGTTGGCAGGCCACAGGGTTCCACAATCAAACCTCAGTCATGTTCCCAGGCCACAGGGATCCAGAATCCAACCGATGTCATGTTGCCAGGCCATAGGGTACCACCATCAAACCTCAGTCATATTCCCAGGCCACAGGTTTCCAGAATCAAACCGATTTCATGTTCCCAGGCAACAGGGTACTAGAATCCAAACCGATGTCATGTTCCCAGGCCACAGGGTTCCACCATCAAAACTCATTCCTGTGGCCAGGCCACAGGGTTCCACCATCAAGCCTCAATCATGTTCCCAAGCCTGAGGGTTCCACAATCAAACCACTGTCATGTTGCCAGGCCACAGGGTTCAACCATCAAACCTCAGTCATGTTCCCAGGAAACAGGGTTCCAGAATCAATCCTCAGTTATATTCCCAGGCAACAGGGTTCCAGAATAAATCCTCAGTCATGTTCCCAGTCCACAGGTTTCCAGAACCAAGCCTCAATCAGCTTCCCAGGGCACAGTATTCCACAATCTAAACAGATGTCATGTTCCCAGGTCACAAGTTTCCGGAATCAAACTTCTGTCATGTTCCCAGGGAACAGGGTTCCAGACACAAAGCTCAGTCATGTTACCAGGAGACAGGGTTCCAGAATAAACCCGCAGTCATGTTCCCTGTACACAGGTTTCAAAAATAAAACCCCAGTCATGTTCTCAGGCCACAGGGTTCCAGAATTAAGCCTCACTCATATTCCCAGGCCAAAGGGTTCCACAATCAAACCTCAGTCCTGTTGCCAGGCCACAGTTCCACCATCAAGTCTCAGTCATGTTCCCAGGCCAGAGTGTTCCACAATCAACCCTAAGTCATCTTGCCAGGCCACAGGGTTCAACAATCAAACCTCAGTCATGTTCCCAGGGAACAGGGTTCCAGAAATAAACCTCAGTCATGTTGCCAGGCCATAGGTTTCCACCATCAAACCTCAGACATGTTCCCAGGCCACAGGGTTCCAGAATCCACAGATGTCATGTTCCCAGGCCACAGGGTTCAAGAATCAATCCTCAGTTTGTTCCCAGGCTACAGGGTTCCAGAATAAAACCTCAGTCATGTTCCCAGTCCACAGGGTTCCAGAACCAAGCCTCAGTCAGCTTCCCAGGGCACAGTATTCCACAATCTAAACAGATGTCATGTTCCCAGGCCACAGGTTTCCAGAATCACGTCTCAGTCATGTTCCAAGGCCACAGGGATCCAAAATCCCACCTCAGTCATGTTGACAGGCCATAGGGTACCACCATCAAACCTCAGTCTTATTCCCAGACCACAGGTCTCCAGAATCAAAGCGATTTCATGTTCCTAGGCAACAGGGTACCAGAATCCAAACCGATGTCATGTTCCCAGGTCACAGGATTCCACAATCTAACATTAGTCATGTTCCCAGGCCAATGGTTTCCAGAATCAAACCTCAGTCATATTCCCAGGACACATGGTTCCAGAATCAAACCTCAGTTATGTTCCCAGGACACAGGGTTCCAGAATAAAACCTCAGTCATGTTCCCTCGACACAGGTTTCAGAAATAAAACCCCAGTCATGTTCCCAGGCCACAGGGTTCCAGAATCAATCCTCACTCATATTCCCAGGCCACAGGGTTCCACAATTAAACCTCAGGCTTATTCCCAGGCCAGAAGGTTCCACAATCAAACCTCAGGCCTGTTGCCAGGCCACGGTTCCACCATCAAGGATCAGTCATGTTCCCATGCCACAGGGTTTCAGAATCAAACCACAGTCATGTTCCCAGTCCAGAGGGTTCCACAATCAAACCTTAGTCATGTTCCCATGCCACAAGGTTCCAGAATCCAACCGATGTCATGTTCCCAGGCAACAGGGTTCCAGAATCAATCCTCAGTTATGTTCCCAGGCTACAGGGATCCAGAATAAAACCTCAGTCATGTTCCCAGTCCACAGGGTTCCAGAACCAAGCCTCAGTCAGTTTCCCAGGGCACAGTATTCCACAATCTAAACAGATGTCATGTTCCCAGGTCACAGGTTTCCAGAATCACGCCTCAGTCATGTTCCCATGACACAGGGTTCCAGAATCCAACCGATGTCATGTTCCCAGGCCACAGGGTTCCAGAATCAATCCTCAGTTATGTTCCCAGGCGACAGTGTTCCTGAATAAAACCTCAGTCATGTTCCCAGTCCACAGGTTTCCAGAACCAAGCCTCAGTCAGGTTCCCAGGGCACAGTATTCCACAATCTAAACAGCTGTCATGTTCCCAGGTCACAGGTTTCCAGAATCACGCCTCAGTCATGTTCCAAGGTCACAGGGATCCAGAATCAAACCTCAGTCCTCTTGCCAGGCCATAGGGTACCACCATCAAACCTCAGTCATGTTCCCAGGCCACAGGGTTCCTCCATCATACCTCAATCATGTTCCCAGGACACAGGGTTCAAGAATCAAACAAATGTCAAGTTCCTAGGCCATGGGTTTCCAGTACCAGGCCTCACTCATATTTCCAGGGCACAGGGTTCCACAATCAAATCTCAGTCATATTGCCAGTCCACAGGTTTCTGCCATCAAACCTCAGTCAAGTTCTCAGGCAACAGGGTTCTAGAATCAAGCCTCAGTCATATTCCCAGGACACATTGTTCAAGAATCAAACCTCAGTCATGTTGGCAGGCCACAGGGTTCCACAATCAAACCTCAGTCATGTTCCCAGGCCACAGGGATCCAGAATCCAACCGATGTCATGTTGCCAGGCCATAGGGTACCACCATCAAACCTCAGTCATATTCCCAGGCCACAGGTTTCCAGAATCAAACCGATTTCATGTTCCCAGGCAACAGGGTACTAGAATCCAAACCGATGTCATGTTCCCAGGCCACAGGGTTCCACCATCAAACCTCATTCCTGTGGCCAGGCCACAGGGTTCCACCATCAAGCCTCAATCATGTTCCCAAGCCTGAGGGTTCCACAATCAAACCACTGTCATGTTGCCAGGCCACAGGGTTCAACCATCAAACCTCAGTCATGTTCCCAGGAAACAGGGTTCCAGAATCAATCCTCAGTTATGTTCCCAGGCAACATGGTTCCAGAATAAATCCTCAGTCATATTCCCAGTCTACAGGTTTCCAGAACCAAGCCTCAATCAGCTTCCCAGGGCACAGTATTCCACAATCTAAACAGATGTCATGTTCCCAGGTCACAGGTTTCCGGAATCAAACTTCTGTCATGTTCCCAGGGAACAGGGTTCCAGAAACAAACCTCAGTCATGTTACCAGGAGACAGGGTTCCAGAATAAACCCGCAGTCATGTTCCCTGTACACAGGTTTCAAAAATAAATCCCCAGTCATGTTCTCAGGCCACAGGGTTCCAGAATTAAGCCTCACTCATATTCCCAGGCCAAAGGGTTCCACAATCAAACCTCAGTCCTGTTGCCAGGCCACAGTTCCACCATCAAGTCTCAGTCATGTTCCCAGGCCAGAGTGTTCCACAATCAAACCTAAGTCATCTTGCCAGGCCACAGGGTTCAACAATCAAACCTCAGTCATGTTCCCAGGGAACAGGGTTCCAGAAATAAACCTCAGTCATGTTGCCAGGCCATAGGTTTCCACCATCAAACCTCAGACATGTTCCCAGGCCACAGGGTTCCAGAATCCACAGATGTCATGTTCCCAGGCCACAGGGTTCAAGAATCAATCCTCAGTTTGTTCCCAGGCTACAGGGTTCCAGAATAAAACCTCAGTCATGTTCCCAGTCCACAGGGTTCCAGAACCAAGCCTCAGTCAGCTTCCCAGGGCACAGTATTCCACAATCTAAACAGATGTCATGTTCCCAGGCCACAGGTTTCCAGAATCACGCCTCAGTCATGTTCCAAGGCCACAGGGATCCAGAATCCCACCTCAGTCATGTTGCCAGGCCATAGGGTACCACCATCCAACCTCAGTCTTATTCCCAGACCACAGGTTTCCAGAATCAAAGCGATTTCATGTTCCCAGGAAACAGGGTTCCAGAATGAAACCAATATCATGTTCCCAGGCCACGGGGTTCCAGTATCAGGCCTCAGTCATCTTCCCAGTGCACAGGGTTCCAGCAACAAACCTCAGTCATGTTCCCAGGTCACAGGTTTGGAGAATCAAACCTCAGTCATATTCCCAGGCCACATCGTTCCAGAATCATACCTCAGTCATTTTCCCAGGCCACATGGTTCCAGAATCAAAACTAAGTCAATTTCCCAGGCCACAGGTTTCCAGAATCAAACCTCAGTCATATTCCCAGGCCACAGGTTTCCACCATCAAGCCTCAGTCATGTTCCAAAACCTGAAGGTTCCACAATCAAACCTCAGTCATGTTCCCAGGACACAGGGTTCCAGAATCAAGCCTCACTCATATTCCCAGGCCAGAGGGTTCCACAATCACACCGCAGTCCTGTTGCCAGGCCACGGTTCCACCATCAAGCCTCAGTCATGTTCCCAGGCCAGAGTGTTCCACAATCAAACCTAAGTCATCTTGCCAGGCCACAGGATTCCACCATCAAACCTCAGTCCTGTTGCCAGGCCACAGGCTTCCACCATCAAGCCTCAGTCATGTTCCCAAGCCTGAGGGTTCCACAATCAAACCTCTGTCATGTTACCAGGCCACAGGGTTCAACCATCAAACCTCAGTCATGTTCCCTGGAAACAGGGTTCCAGAGTCAAACCAATGTCATGTTCCCAGGACACGGGGTTCCAGTATCAGGCCGCAGTCATGTCCCCAGTGCACAGGGTTCCACCATCAAACCTCAGTCATGTTGCCAGTGCACAGGTTTCTGCGATCAAATCAGAGTCAAGTTCCCAGGCCACCGGGTTCCTCCATCAAACCTCAGTCATGTTCCCATGCCACAGCATTCCACAGTCTAACATCAGTCATGTTCCCAGACCAATGGTTTCCAGAATCAAACCTCAATCATGTTCCCAGGACACAGGGTTCCAATCAAACCAATGTCAAGTTCCCAGGCCATGGGTTTCCAGTACCAGGCCACAGTCATGTTTCCAGGGCACAGGGTTCCACAATCAAACGTCAGTCATGTTGCCAGTCCACAGGTTTCTGCGAACAAACCACATTCAAGTTCTCAGACAACAGGGTTCTAGAATCAAGCCTCAGTCATATTCCCAGGACACATTGTTCAAGAATCAAACCTCAGTCATGTTGGCAGGCCACAGGGTTCCACAATCAAATCTCAGTCATGTTCCCAGGACAAAGGTGTCCAGAATCAAACTTCAGTCATGTTCCCAGGGAACAGGGTTCCAGAAACAAACCTCAGTCATGTTGCCAGGCCACACGTTACCACCATCAAACCTCAAACATGGTCCCAGGCCACAGGGTTCCACAATCAAACCTCAGTCATGTTCCCAGGCCACAGGTTTCCAAAATCCACTGATGTCATGTTTCCAGGCCACAGGGTTCCAGAATGAATCATCAGTTAGGTTCCCAGGCTACAGGGTTCCAGAATAAAACCTCAGTCATGTTCCCAGTCCACAGGGTTCCAGAACCAAGCCTCAGTCAGCTTCCCAGGGCACAGTATTCCACAATCTAAACAGATGTCATGTTCCCAGGCCACAGGTTTCCAGAATCACGTCTCAGTCATGTTCCAAGGCCACAGGGATCCAAAATCCCACCTCAGTCATGTTGACAGGCCATAGGGTACCACCATCAAACCTCAGTCTTATTCCCAGACCACAGGTTTCCAGACTCAAAGCGATTTCATGTTCCCAGGCAACAGGGTACCAGAATCCAAACCGATGTCATGTTCCCAGGACACAGGATTCCACAATCTAACATTAGTCATGTTCCCAGGCCAATGGTTTCCAGAATCAAACCTCAGTCATATTCCCAGGACACATGGTTCCAGAATCAAACCTCAGTTATGTTCCCAGGACACAGGGTTCCAGAATAACCCCTCAGTCATGTTCCCTCGACACAGGTTTCAGAAATAAAACCCCAGTCATGTTCCCAGGCCACAGGGTTCCAGAATCAATCCTCACTCATATTCCCAGGCCACAGGGTTCCACAATTAAACCTCAGGCTTATTCCCAGGCCAGAGGGTTCCACAATCAATCCTCAGTCCTGTTGCCAGGCCACGGTTCCACCATCAAGGATCAGTCATGTTCCCATACCACAGGGTTTCAGAATCAAACCACAGTCATGTTCCCAGTCCAGAGGGTTCCACAATCAAACCTTAGTCATGTTCCCATGCCACAAGGTTCCAGAATCCAACCGATGTCATGTTCCCAGGCAACAGGGTTCCAGAATCAATCCTCAGTTATGTTCCCAGGCTACAGGGATCCAGAATAAAACCTCAGTCATGTTCCCAGTCCACAGGGTTCCAGAACCAAGCCTCAGTCAGTTTCCCAGGGCACAGTATTCCACAATCTAAACAGATGTCATGTTCCCAGGTCACAGGTTTCCAGAATCACGCCTCAGTCATGTTCCCATGACACAGGGTTCCAGAATCCAACCGATGTCATGTTCCCAGGCCACAGGGTTCCAGAATCAATCCTCAGTTATGTTCCCAGGCGACAGTGTTCCTGAATAAAACCTCAGTCATGTTCCCAGTCCACAGGTTTCCAGAACCAAGCCTCAGTCAGGTTCCCAGGGCACAGTATTCCACAATCTAAACAGATGTCATGTTCCCAGGTCACAGGTTTCCAGAATCACGCCTCAGTCATGTTCCAAGGTCACAGGGATCCAGAATCAAACCTCAGTCCTGTTGCCAGGCCATAGGGTACCACCATCAAACCTCAGTCATGTTCCCAGGCCACAGGGTTCCTCCATCATACCTCAATCATGTTCCCAGGACACAGGGTTCAAGAATCAAACAAATGTCAAGTTCCTAGGCCATGGGTTTCCAGTACCAGGCCTCAGTCATATTTCCAGGGCACAGGGTTCCACAATCAAATCTCAGTCATATTGCCAGTCCACAGGTTTCTGCCATCAAACCTCAGTCAAGTTCTCAGGCAACAGGGTTCTAGAATCAAGCCTCAGTCATATTCCCAGGACACATTGTTCAAGAATCAAACCTCAGTCATGTTGGCAGGCCACAGGGTTCCACAATCAAACCTCAGTCATGTTCCCAGGCCACAGGGATCCAGAATCCAACCGATGTCATGTTGTCAGGCCATAGGGTACCACCATCAAACCTCAGTCATATTCCCAGGCCACAGGTTTCCAGAATCAAACCGATTTCATGTTCCCAGGCAACAGGGTACTAGAATCCAAACCGATGTCATGTTCCCAGGCCACAGGGTTCCACCATCAAAACTCATTCCTGTGGCCAGGCCACAGGGTTCCACCATCAAGCCTCAATCATGTTCCCAAGCCTGAGGGTTCCACAATCAAACCACTGTCATGTTGCCAGGCCACAGGGTTCAACCATCAAACCTCAGTCATGTTCCCAGGAAACAGGGTTCCAGAATCAATCCTCAGTTATATTCCCAGGCAACAGGGTTCCAGAATAAATCCTCAGTCATGTTCCCAGTCCACAGGTTTCCAGAACCAAGCCTCAATCAGCTTCCCAGGGCACAGTATTCCACAATCTAAACAGATGTCATGTTCCCAGGTCACAGGTTTCCGGAATCAAACTTCTGTCATGTTCCCAGGGAACAGGGTTCCAGACACAAACCTCAGTCATGTTACCAGGAGACAGGGTTCCAGAATAAACCCGCAGTCATGTTCCCTGTACACAGGTTTCAAAAATAAAACCCCAGTCATGTTCTCAGGCCACAGGGTTCCAGAATTAAGCCTCACTCATATTCCCAGGCCAAAGGGTTCCACAATCAAACCTCAGTCCTGTTGCCAGGCCACAGTTCCACCATCAAGTCTCAGTCATGTTCCCAGGCCAGAGTGTTCCACAATCAACCCTAAGTCATCTTGCCAGGCCACAGGGTTCAACAATCAAACCTCAGTCATGTTCCCAGGGAACAGGGTTCCAGAAATAAACCTCAGTCATGTTGCCAGGCCATAGGTTTCCACCATCAAACCTCAGACATGTTCCCAGGCCACAGGGTTCCAGAATCCACAGATGTCATGTTCCCAGGCCACAGGGTTCAAGAATCAATCCTCAGTTTGTTCCCAGGCTACAGGGTTCCAGAATAAAACCTCAGTCATGTTCCCAGTCCACAGGGTTCCAGAACCAAGCCTCAGTCAGCTTCCCAGGGCACAGTATTCCACAATCTAAACAGATGTCATGTTCCCAGGCCACAGGTTTCCAGAATCACGTCTCAGTCATGTTCCAAGGCCACAGGGATCCAAAATCCCACCTCAGTCATGTTGACAGGCCATAGGGTACCACCATCAAACCTCAGTCTTATTCCCAGACCACAGGTCTCCAGAATCAAAGCGATTTCATGTTCCTAGGCAACAGGGTACCAGAATCCAAACCGATGTCATGTTCCCAGGTCACAGGATTCCACAATCTAACATTAGTCATGTTCCCAGGCCAATGGTTTCCAGAATCAAACCTCAGTCATATTCCCAGGACACATGGTTCCAGAATCAAACCTCAGTTATGTTCCCAGGACACAGGGTTCCAGAATAAAACCTCAGTCATGTTCCCTCGACACAGGTTTTAGAAATAAAACCCCAGTCATGTTCCCAGGCCACAGGGTTCCAGAATCAATCCTCACTCATATTCCCAGGCCACAGGGTTCCACAATTAAACCTCAGGCTTATTCCCAGGCCAGAAGGTTCCACAATCAAACCTCAGGCCTGTTGCCAGGCCACGGTTCCACCATCAAGGATCAGTCATGTTCCCATGCCACAGGGTTTCAGAATCAAACCACAGTCATGTTCCCAGTCCAGAGGGTTCCACAATCAAACCTTAGTCATGTTCCCATGCCACAAGGTTCCAGAATCCAACCGATGTCATGTTCCCAGGCAACAGGGTTCCAGAATCAATCCTCAGTTATGTTCCCAGGCTACAGGGATCCAGAATAAAACCTCAGTCATGTTCCCAGTCCACAGGGTTCCAGAACCAAGCCTCAGTCAGTTTCCCAGGGCACAGTATTCCACAATCTAAACAGATGTCATGTTCCCAGGTCACAGGTTTCCAGAATCACGCCTCAGTCATGTTCCCATGACACAGGGTTCCAGAATCCAACCGATGTCATGTTCCCAGGCCACAGGGTTCCAGAATCAATCCTCAGTTATGTTCCCAGGCGACAGTGTTCCTGAATAAAACCTCAGTCATGTTCCCAGTCCACAGGTTTCCAGAACCAAGCCTCAGTCAGTTTCCCAGGGCACAGTATTCCACAATCTAAACAGATGTCATGTTCCCAGGTCACAGGTTTCCAGAATCACGCCTCAGTCATGTTCCCATGACACAGGGTTCCAGAATCCAACCGATGTCATGTTCCCAGGCCACAGGGTTCCAGAAGCAATCCTCAGTTATGTTCCCAGGCGACAGTGTTCCTGAATAAAACCTCAGTCATGTTCCCAGTCCACAGGTTTCCAGAACCAAGCCTCAGTCAGGTTCCCAGGGCACAGTATTCCACAATCTAAACAGATGTCATGTTCCCAGGTCACAGGTTTCCAGAATCACGCCTCAGTCATGTTCCAAGGTCACAGGGATCCAGAATCAAACCTCAGTCCTGTTGCCAGGCCATAGGGTACCACCATCAAACCTCAGTCATGTTCCCAGGCCACAGGGTTCCTCCATCATACCTCAATCATGTTCCCAGGACACAGGGTTCAAGAATCAAACAAATGTCAAGTTCCTAGGCCATGGGTTTCCAGTACCAGGCCTCAGTCATATTTCCAGGGCACAGGGTTCCACAATCAAATCTCAGTCATATTGCCAGTCCACAGGTTTCTGCCATCAAACCTCAGTCAAGTTCTCAGGCAACAGGGTTCTAGAATCAAGCCTCAGTCATATTCCCAGGACACATTGTTCAAGAATCAAACCTCAGTCATGTTGGCAGGCCACAGGGTTCCACAATCAAACCTCAGTCATGTTCCCAGGCCACAGGGATCCAGAATCCAACCGATGTCATGTTGTCAGGCCATAGGGTACCACCATCAAACCTCAGTCATATTCCCAGGCCACAGGTTTCCAGAATCAAACCGATTTCATGTTCCCAGGCAACAGGGTACTAGAATCCAAACCGATGTCATGTTCCCAGGCCACAGGGTTCCACCATCAAAACTCATTCCTGTGGCCAGGCCACAGGGTTCCACCATCAAGCCTCAATCATGTTCCCAAGCCTGAGGGTTCCACAATCAAACCACTGTCATGTTGCCAGGCCACAGGGTTCAACCATCAAACCTCAGTCATGTTCCCAGGAAACAGGGTTCCAGAATCAATCCTCAGTTATATTCCCAGGCAACAGGGTTCCAGAATAAATCCTCAGTCATGTTCCCAGTCCACAGGTTTCCAGAACCAAGCCTCAATCAGCTTCCCAGGGCACAGTATTCCACAATCTAAACAGATGTCATGTTCCCAGGTCACAGGTTTCCGGAATCAAACTTCTGTCATGTTCCCAGGGAACAGGGTTCCAGACACAAACCTCAGTCATGTTACCAGGAGACAGGGTTCCAGAATAAACCCGCAGTCATGTTCCCTGTACACAGGTTTCAAAAATAAAACCCCAGTCATGTTCTCAGGCCACAGGGTTCCAGAATTAAGCCTCACTCATATTCCCAGGCCAAAGGGTTCCACAATCAAACCTCAGTCCTGTTGCCAGGCCACAGTTCCACCATCAAGTCTCAGTCATGTTCCCAGGCCAGAGTGTTCCACAATCAACCCTAAGTCATCTTGCCAGGCCACAGGGTTCAACAATCAAACCTCAGTCATGTTCCCAGGGAACAGGGTTCCAGAAATAAACCTCAGTCATGTTGCCAGGCCATAGGTTTCCACCATCAAACCTCAGACATGTTCCCAGGCCACAGGGTTCCAGAATCCACAGATGTCATGTTCCCAGGCCACAGGGTTCAAGAATCAATCCTCAGTTTGTTCCCAGGCTACAGGGTTCCAGAATAAAACCTCAGTCATGTTCCCAGTCCACAGGGTTCCAGAACCAAGCCTCAGTCAGCTTCCCAGGGCACAGTATTCCACAATCTAAACAGATGTCATGTTCCCAGGCCACAGGTTTCCAGAATCACGTCTCAGTCATGTTCCAAGGCCACAGGGATCCAAAATCCCACCTCAGTCATGTTGACAGGCCATAGGGTACCACCATCAAACCTCAGTCTTATTCCCAGACCACAGGTCTCCAGAATCAAAGCGATTTCATGTTCCTAGGCAACAGGGTACCAGAATCCAAACCGATGTCATGTTCCCAGGTCACAGGATTCCACAATCTAACATTAGTCATGTTCCCAGGCCAATGGTTTCCAGAATCAAACCTCAGTCATATTCCCAGGACACATGGTTCCAGAATCAAACCTCAGTTATGTTCCCAGGACACAGGGTTCCAGAATAAAACCTCAGTCATGTTCCCTCGACACAGGTTTTAGAAATAAAACCCCAGTCATGTTCCCAGGCCACAGGGTTCCAGAATCAATCCTCACTCATATTCCCAGGCCACAGGGTTCCACAATTAAACCTCAGGCTTATTCCCAGGCCAGAAGGTTCCACAATCAAACCTCAGGCCTGTTGCCAGGCCACGGTTCCACCATCAAGGATCAGTCATGTTCCCATGCCACAGGGTTTCAGAATCAAACCACAGTCATGTTCCCAGTCCAGAGGGTTCCACAATCAAACCTTAGTCATGTTCCCATGCCACAAGGTTCCAGAATCCAACCGATGTCATGTTCCCAGGCAACAGGGTTCCAGAATCAATCCTCAGTTATGTTCCCAGGCTACAGGGATCCAGAATAAAACCTCAGTCATGTTCCCAGTCCACAGGGTTCCAGAACCAAGCCTCAGTCAGTTTCCCAGGGCACAGTATTCCACAATCTAAACAGATGTCATGTTCCCAGGTCACAGGTTTCCAGAATCACGCCTCAGTCATGTTCCCATGACACAGGGTTCCAGAATCCAACCGATGTCATGTTCCCAGGCCACAGGGTTCCAGAATCAATCCTCAGTTATGTTCCCAGGCGACAGTGTTCCTGAATAAAACCTCAGTCATGTTCCCAGTCCACAGGTTTCCAGAACCAAGCCTCAGTCAGGTTCCCAGGGCACAGTATTCCACAATCTAAACAGATGTCATGTTCCCAGGTCACAGGTTTCCAGAATCACGCCTCAGTCATGTTCCAAGGTCACAGGGATCCAGAATCAAACCTCAGTCCTGTTGCCAGGCCATAGGGTACCACCATCAAACCTCAGTCATGTTCCCAGGCCACAGGGTTCCTCCATCATACCTCAATCATGTTCCCAGGACACAGGGTTCAAGAATCAAACAAATGTCAAGTTCCTAGGCCATGGGTTTCCAGTACCAGGCCTCAGTCATATTTCCAGGGCACAGGGTTCCACAATCAAATCTCAGTCATATTGCCAGTCCACAGGTTTCTGCCATCAAACCTCAGTCAAGTTCTCAGGCAACAGGGTTCTAGAATCAAGCCTCAGTCATATTCCCAGGACACATTGTTCAAGAATCAAACCTCAGTCATGTTGGCAGGCCACAGGGTTCCACAATCAAACCTCAGTCATGTTCCCAGGCCACAGGGATCCAGAATCCAACCGATGTCATGTTGTCAGGCCATAGGGTACCACCATCAAACCTCAGTCATATTCCCAGGCCACAGGTTTCCAGAATCAAACCGATTTCATGTTCCCAGGCAACAGGGTACTAGAATCCAAACCGATGTCATGTTCCCAGGCCACAGGGTTCCACCATCAAAACTCATTCCTGTGGCCAGGCCACAGGGTTCCACCATCAAGCCTCAATCATGTTCCCAAGCCTGAGGGTTCCACAATCAAACCACTGTCATGTTGCCAGGCCACAGGGTTCAACCATCAAACCTCAGTCATGTTCCCAGGAAACAGGGTTCCAGAATCAATCCTCAGTTATATTCCCAGGCAACAGGGTTCCAGAATAAATCCTCAGTCATGTTCCCAGTCCACAGGTTTCCAGAACCAAGCCTCAATCAGCTTCCCAGGGCACAGTATTCCACAATCTAAACAGATGTCATGTTCCCAGGTCACAAGTTTCCGGAATCAAACTTCTGTCATGTTCCCAGGGAACAGGGTTCCAGACACAAAGCTCAGTCATGTTACCAGGAGACAGGGTTCCAGAATAAACCCGCAGTCATGTTCCCTGTACACAGGTTTCAAAAATAAAACCCCAGTCATGTTCTCAGGCCACAGGGTTCCAGAATTAAGCCTCACTCATATTCCCAGGCCAAAGGGTTCCACAATCAAACCTCAGTCCTGTTGCCAGGCCACAGTTCCACCATCAAGTCTCAGTCATGTTCCCAGGCCAGAGTGTTCCACAATCAACCCTAAGTCATCTTGCCAGGCCACAGGGTTCAACAATCAAACCTCAGTCATGTTCCCAGGGAACAGGGTTCCAGAAATAAACCTCAGTCATGTTGCCAGGCCATAGGTTTCCACCATCAAACCTCAGACATGTTCCCAGGCCACAGGGTTCCAGAATCCACAGATGTCATGTTCCCAGGCCACAGGGTTCAAGAATCAATCCTCAGTTTGTTCCCAGGCTACAGGGTTCCAGAATAAAACCTCAGTCATGTTCCCAGTCCACAGGGTTCCAGAACCAAGCCTCAGTCAGCTTCCCAGGGCACAGTATTCCACAATCTAAACAGATGTCATGTTCCCAGGCCACAGGTTTCCAGAATCACGTCTCAGTCATGTTCCAAGGCCACAGGGATCCAAAATCCCACCTCAGTCATGTTGACAGGCCATAGGGTACCACCATCAAACCTCAGTCTTATTCCCAGACCACAGGTCTCCAGAATCAAAGCGATTTCATGTTCCTAGGCAACAGGGTACCAGAATCCAAACCGATGTCATGTTCCCAGGTCACAGGATTCCACAATCTAACATTAGTCATGTTCCCAGGCCAATGGTTTCCAGAATCAAACCTCAGTCATATTCCCAGGACACATGGTTCCAGAATCAAACCTCAGTTATGTTCCCAGGACACAGGGTTCCAGAATAAAACCTCAGTCATGTTCCCTCGACACAGGTTTCAGAAATAAAACCCCAGTCATGTTCCCAGGCCACAGGGTTCCAGAATCAATCCTCACTCATATTCCCAGGCCACAGGGTTCCACAATTAAACCTCAGGCTTATTCCCAGGCCAGAAGGTTCCACAATCAAACCTCAGGCCTGTTGCCAGGCCACGGTTCCACCATCAAGGATCAGTCATGTTCCCATGCCACAGGGTTTCAGAATCAAACCACAGTCATGTTCCCAGTCCAGAGGGTTCCACAATCAAACCTTAGTCATGTTCCCATGCCACAAGGTTCCAGAATCCAACCGATGTCATGTTCCCAGGCAACAGGGTTCCAGAATCAATCCTCAGTTATGTTCCCAGGCTACAGGGATCCAGAATAAAACCTCAGTCATGTTCCCAGTCCACAGGGTTCCAGAACCAAGCCTCAGTCAGTTTCCCAGGGCACAGTATTCCACAATCTAAACAGATGTCATGTTCCCAGGTCACAGGTTTCCAGAATCACGCCTCAGTCATGTTCCCATGACACAGGGTTCCAGAATCCAACCGATGTCATGTTCCCAGGCCACAGGGTTCCAGAATCAATCCTCAGTTATGTTCCCAGGCGACAGTGTTCCTGAATAAAACCTCAGTCATGTTCCCAGTCCACAGGTTTCCAGAACCAAGCCTCAGTCAGGTTCCCAGGGCACAGTATTCCACAATCTAAACAGCTGTCATGTTCCCAGGTCACAGGTTTCCAGAATCACGCCTCAGTCATGTTCCAAGGTCACAGGGATCCAGAATCAAACCTCAGTCCTCTTGCCAGGCCATAGGGTACCACCATCAAACCTCAGTCATGTTCCCAGGCCACAGGGTTCCTCCATCATACCTCAATCATGTTCCCAGGACACAGGGTTCAAGAATCAAACAAATGTCAAGTTCCCAGGCCATGGGTTTCCAGTACCAGGCCTCACTCATATTTCCAGGGCACAGGGTTCCACAATCAAATCTCAGTCATATTGCCAGTCCACAGGTTTCTGCCATCAAACCTCAGTCAAGTTCTCAGGCAACAGGGTTCTAGAATCAAGCCTCAGTCATATTCCCAGGACACATTGTTCAAGAATCAAACCTCAGTCATGTTGGCAGGCCACAGGGTTCCACAATCAAACCTCAGTCATGTTCCCAGGCCACAGGGATCCAGAATCCAACCGATATCATGTTGCCAGGCCATAGGGTACCACCATCAAACCTCAGTCATATTCCCAGGCCACAGGTTTCCAGAATCAAACCGATTTCATGTTCCCAGGCAACAGGGTACTAGAATCCAAACCGATGTCATGTTCCCAGGCCACAGGGTTCCACCATCAAACCTCATTCCTGTGGCCAGGCCACAGGGTTCCACCATCAAGCCTCAATCATGTTCCCAAGCCTGAGGGTTCCACAATCAAACCACTGTCATGTTGCCAGGCCACAGGGTTCAACCATCAAACCTCAGTCATGTTCCCAGGAAACAGGGTTCCAGAATCAATCCTCAGTTATGTTCCCAGGCAACATGGTTCCAGAATAAATCCTCAGTCATATTCCCAGTCTACAGGTTTCCAGAACCAAGCCTCAATCAGCTTCCCAGGGCACAGTATTCCACAATCTAAACAGATGTCATGTTCCCAGGTCACAGGTTTCCGGAATCAAACTTCTGTCATGTTCCCAGGGAACAGGGTTCCAGAAACAAACCTCAGTCATGTTACCAGGAGACAGGGTTCCAGAATAAACCCGCAGTCATGTTCCCTGTACACAGGTTTCAAAAATAAATCCCCAGTCATGTTCTCAGGCCACAGGGTTCCAGAATTAAGCCTCACTCATATTCCCAGGCCAAAGGGTTCCACAATCAAACCTCAGTCCTGTTGCCAGGCCACAGTTCCACCATCAAGTCTCAGTCATGTTCCCAGGCCAGAGTGTTCCACAATCAAACCTAAGTCATCTTGCCAGGCCACAGGGTTCAACAATCAAACCTCAGTCATGTTCCCAGGGAACAGGGTTCCAGAAATAAACCTCAGTCATGTTGCCAGGCCATAGGTTTCCACCATCAAACCTCAGACATGTTCCCAGGCCACAGGGTTCCAGAATCCACAGATGTCATGTTCCCAGGCCACAGGGTTCAAGAATCAATCCTCAGTTTGTTCCCAGGCTACAGGGTTCCAGAATAAAACCTCAGTCATGTTCCCAGTCCACAGGGTTCCAGAACCAAGCCTCAGTCAGCTTCCCAGGGCACAGTATTCCACAATCTAAACA
This sequence comes from Balaenoptera borealis, assembly GCF_965194805.1. Lineage (NCBI taxonomy): Eukaryota > Metazoa > Chordata > Mammalia > Artiodactyla > Balaenopteridae > Balaenoptera > Balaenoptera borealis. Next base: position 26,348,434 of record NC_138879.1, on the reverse strand, counting down.
GATGTCATGTTCCCAGGCCACAGGTTTCCAGAATCACGCCTCAGTCATGTTCCAAGGCCACAGGGATCCAGAATCCCACCTCAGTCATGTTGCCAGGCCATAGGGTACCACCATCCAACCTCAGTCTTATTCCCAGACCACAGGTTTCCAGAATCAAAGCGATTTCATGTTCCCAGGAAACAGGGTTCCAGAATGAAACCAATATCATGTTCCCAGGCCACGGGGTTCCAGTATCAGGCCTCAGTCATCTTCCCAGTGCACAGGGTTCCAGCAACAAACCTCAGTCATGTTCCCAGGTCACAGGTTTGGAGAATCAAACCTCAGTCATATTCCCAGGCCACATCGTTCCAGAATCATACCTCAGTCATTTTCCCAGGCCACATGGTTCCAGAATCAAAACTAAGTCAATTTCCCAGGCCACAGGTTTCCAGAATCAAACCTCAGTCATATTCCCAGGCCACAGGTTTCCACCATCAAGCCTCAGTCATGTTCCAAAACCTGAAGGTTCCACAATCAAACCTCAGTCATGTTCCCAGGACACAGGGTTCCAGAATCAAGCCTCACTCATATTCCCAGGCCAGAGGGTTCCACAATCACACCGCAGTCCTGTTGCCAGGCCACGGTTCCACCATCAAGCCTCAGTCATGTTCCCAGGCCAGAGTGTTCCACAATCAAACCTAAGTCATCTTGCCAGGCCACAGGATTCCACCATCAAACCTCAGTCCTGTTGCCAGGCCACAGGCTTCCACCATCAAGCCTCAGTCATGTTCCCAAGCCTGAGGGTTCCACAATCAAACCTCTGTCATGTTACCAGGCCACAGGGTTCAACCATCAAACCTCAGTCATGTTCCCTGGAAACAGGGTTCCAGAGTCAAACCAATGTCATGTTCCCAGGACACGGGGTTCCAGTATCAGGCCGCAGTCATGTTCCCAGTGCACAGGGTTCCACCATCAAACCTCAGTCATGTTGCCAGTGCACAGGTTTCTGCGATCAAATCAGAGTCAAGTTCCCAGGCCACCGGGTTCCTCCATCAAACCTCAGTCATGTTCCCATGCCACAGCATTCCACAGTCTAACATCAGTCATGTTCCCAGACCAATGGTTTCCAGAATCAAACCTCAATCATGTTCCCAGGACACAGGGTTCCAATCAAACCAATGTCAAGTTCCCAGGCCATGGGTTTCCAGTACCAGGCCACAGTCATGTTTCCAGGGCACAGGGTTCCACAATCAAACGTCAGTCATGTTGCCAGTCCACAGGTTTCTGCGAACAAACCACATTCAAGTTCTCAGACAACAGGGTTCTAGAATCAAGCCTCAGTCATATTCCCAGGACACATTGTTCAAGAATCAAACCTCAGTCATGTTGGCAGGCCACAGGGTTCCACAATCAAATCTCAGTCATGTTCCCAGGACAAAGGTGTCCAGAATCAAACTTCAGTCATGTTCCCAGGGAACAGGGTTCCAGAAACAAACCTCAGTCATGTTGCCAGGCCACACGTTACCACCATCAAACCTCAAACATGGTCCCAGGACACAGGGTTCCACAATCAAACCTCAGTCATGTTCCCAGGCCACAGGTTTCCAAAATCCACTGATGTCATGTTTCCAGGCCACAGGGTTCCAGAATGAATCATCAGTTAGGTTCCCAGGCTACAGGGTTCCAGAATAAAACCTCAGTCATGTTCCCAGTCCACAGGGTTCCAGAACCAAGCCTCAGTCAGCTTCCCAGGGCACAGTATTCCACAATCTAAACAGATGTCATGTTCCCAGGCCACAGGTTTCCAGAATCACGTCTCAGTCATGTTCCAAGGCCACAGGGATCCAAAATCCCACCTCAGTCATGTTGACAGGCCATAGGGTACCACCATCAAACCTCAGTCTTATTCCCAGACCACAGGTTTCCAGACTCAAAGCGATTTCATGTTCCCAGGCAACAGGGTACCAGAATCCAAACCGATGTCATGTTCCCAGGACACAGGATTCCACAATCTAACATTAGTCATGTTCCCAGGCCAATGGTTTCCAGAATCAAACCTCAGTCATATTCCCAGGACACATGGTTCCAGAATCAAACCTCAGTTATGTTCCCAGGACACAGGGTTCCAGAATAACCCCTCAGTCATGTTCCCTCGACACAGGTTTCAGAAATAAAACCCCAGTCATGTTCCCAGGCCACAGGGTTCCAGAATCAATCCTCACTCATATTCCCAGGCCACAGGGTTCCACAATTAAACCTCAGGCTTATTCCCAGGCCAGAGGGTTCCACAATCAATCCTCAGTCCTGTTGCCAGGCCACGGTTCCACCATCAAGGATCAGTCATGTTCCCATACCACAGGGTTTCAGAATCAAACCACAGTCATGTTCCCAGTCCAGAGGGTTCCACAATCAAACCTTAGTCATGTTCCCATGCCACAAGGTTCCAGAATCCAACCGATGTCATGTTCCCAGGCAACAGGGTTCCAGAATCAATCCTCAGTTATGTTCCCAGGCTACAGGGATCCAGAATAAAACCTCAGTCATGTTCCCAGTCCACAGGGTTCCAGAACCAAGCCTCAGTCAGTTTCCCAGGGCACAGTATTCCACAATCTAAACAGATGTCATGTTCCCAGGTCACAGGTTTCCAGAATCACGCCTCAGTCATGTTCCCATGACACAGGGTTCCAGAATCCAACCGATGTCATGTTCCCAGGCCACAGGGTTCCAGAATCAATCCTCAGTTATGTTCCCAGGCGACAGTGTTCCTGAATAAAACCTCAGTCATGTTCCCAGTCCACAGGTTTCCAGAACCAAGCCTCAGTCAGGTTCCCAGGGCACAGTATTCCAAAATCTAAACAGATGTCATGTTCCCAGGTCACAGGTTTCCAGAATCACGCCTCAGTCATGTTCCAAGGTCACAGGGATCCAGAATCAAACCTCAGTCCTGTTGCCAGGCCATAGGGTACCACCATCAAACCTCAGTCATGTTCCCAGGCCACAGGGTTCCTCCATCATACCTCAATCATGTTCCCAGGACACAGGGTTCAAGAATCAAACAAATGTCAAGTTCCTAGGCCATGGGTTTCCAGTACCAGGCCTCAGTCATATTTCCAGGGCACAGGGTTCCACAATCAAATCTCAGTCATATTGCCAGTCCACAGGTTTCTGCCATCAAACCTCAGTCAAGTTCTCAGGCAACAGGGTTCTAGAATCAAGCCTCAGTCATATTCCCAGGACACATTGTTCAAGAATCAAACCTCAGTCATGTTGGCAGGCCACAGGGTTCCACAATCAAACCTCAGTCATGTTCCCAGGCCACAGGGATCCAGAATCCAACCGATGTCATGTTGCCAGGCCATAGGGTACCACCATCAAACCTCAGTCATATTCCCAGGCCACAGGTTTCCAGAATCAAACCGATTTCATGTTCCCAGGCAACAGGGTACTAGAATCCAAACCGATGTCATGTTCCCAGGCCACAGGGTTCCACCATCAAAACTCATTCCTGTGGCCAGGCCACAGGGTTCCACCATCAAGCCTCAATCATGTTCCCAAGCCTGAGGGTTCCACAATCAAACCACTGTCATGTTGCCAGGCCACAGGGTTCAACCATCAAACCTCAGTCATGTTCCCAGGAAACAGGGTTCCAGAATCAATCCTCAGTTATATTCCCAGGCAACAGGGTTCCAGAATAAATCCTCAGTCATGTTCCCAGTCCACAGGTTTCCAGAACCAAGCCTCAATCAGCTTCCCAGGGCACAGTATTCCACAATCTAAACAGATGTCATGTTCCCAGGTCACAGGTTTCCGGAATCAAACTTCTGTCATGTTCCCAGGGAACAGGGTTCCAGACACAAACCTCAGTCATGTTACCAGGAGACAGGGTTCCAGAATAAACCCGCAGTCATGTTCCCTGTACACAGGTTTCAAAAATAAAACCCCAGTCATGTTCTCAGGCCACAGGGTTCCAGAATTAAGCCTCACTCATATTCCCAGGCCAAAGGGTTCCACAATCAAACCTCAGTCCTGTTGCCAGGCCACAGTTCCACCATCAAGTCTCAGTCATGTTCCCAGGCCAGAGTGTTCCACAATCAACCCTAAGTCATCTTGCCAGGCCACAGGGTTCAACAATCAAACCTCAGTCATGTTCCCAGGGAACAGGGTTCCAGAAATAAACCTCAGTCATGTTGCCAGGCCATAGGTTTCCACCATCAAACCTCAGACATGTTCCCAGGCCACAGGGTTCCAGAATCCACAGATGTCATGTTCCCAGGCCACAGGGTTCAAGAATCAATCCTCAGTTTGTTCCCAGGCTACAGGGTTCCAGAATAAAACCTCAGTCATGTTCCCAGTCCACAGGGTTCCAGAACCAAGCCTCAGTCAGCTTCCCAGGGCACAGTATTCCACAATCTAAACAGATGTCATGTTCCCAGGCCACAGGTTTCCAGAATCACGTCTCAGTCATGTTCCAAGGCCACAGGGATCCAAAATCCCACCTCAGTCATGTTGACAGGCCATAGGGTACCACCATCAAACCTCAGTCTTATTCCCAGACCACAGGTCTCCAGAATCAAAGCGATTTCATGTTCCTAGGCAACAGGGTACCAGAATCCAAACCGATGTCATGTTCCCAGGTCACAGGATTCCACAATCTAACATTAGTCATGTTCCCAGGCCAATGGTTTCCAGAATCAAACCTCAGTCATATTCCCAGGACACATGGTTCCAGAATCAAACCTCAGTTATGTTCCCAGGACACAGGGTTCCAGAATAAAACCTCAGTCATGTTCCCTCGACACAGGTTTCAGAAATAAAACCCCAGTCATGTTCCCAGGCCACAGGGTTCCAGAATCAATCCTCACTCATATTCCCAGGCCACAGGGTTCCACAATTAAACCTCAGGCTTATTCCCAGGCCAGAAGGTTCCACAATCAAACCTCAGGCCTGTTGCCAGGCCACGGTTCCACCATCAAGGATCAGTCATGTTCCCATGCCACAGGGTTTCAGAATCAAACCACAGTCATGTTCCCAGTCCAGAGGGTTCCACAATCAAACCTTAGTCATGTTCCCATGCCACAAGGTTCCAGAATCCAACCGATGTCATGTTCCCAGGCAACAGGGTTCCAGAATCAATCCTCAGTTATGTTCCCAGGCTACAGGGATCCAGAATAAAACCTCAGTCATGTTCCCAGTCCACAGGGTTCCAGAACCAAGCCTCAGTCAGTTTCCCAGGGCACAGTATTCCACAATCTAAACAGATGTCATGTTCCCAGGTCACAGGTTTCCAGAATCACGCCTCAGTCATGTTCCCATGACACAGGGTTCCAGAATCCAACCGATGTCATGTTCCCAGGCCACAGGGTTCCAGAATCAATCCTCAGTTATGTTCCCAGGCGACAGTGTTCCTGAATAAAACCTCAGTCATGTTCCCAGTCCACAGGTTTCCAGAACCAAGCCTCAGTCAGGTTCCCAGGGCACAGTATTCCACAATCTAAACAGATGTCATGTTCCCAGGTCACAGGTTTCCAGAAGCACGCCTCAGTCATGTTCCAAGGTCACAGGGATCCAGAATCAAACCTCAGTCCTCTTGCCAGGCCATAGGGTACCACCATCAAACCTCAGTCATGTTCCCAGGCCACAGGGTTCCTCCATCATACCTCAATCATGTTCCCAGGACACAGGGTTCAAGAATCAAACAAATGTCAAGTTCCCAGGCCATGGGTTTCCAGTACCAGGCCTCAGTCATATTTCCAGGGCACAGGGTTCCACAATCAAATCTCACTCATATTGCCAGTCCACAGGTTTCTGCCATCAAACCTCAGTCAAGTTCTCAGGCAACAGGGTTCTAGAATCAAGCCTCAGTCATATTCCCAGGACACATTGTTCAAGAATCAAACCTCAGTCATGTTGGCAGGCCACAGGGTTCCACAATCAAACCTCAGTCATGTTCCCAGGCCACAGGGATCCAGAATCCAACCGATGTCATGTTGCCAGGCCATAGGGTACCACCATCAAACCTCAGTCATATTCCCAGGCCACAGGTTTCCAGAATCAAACCGATTTCATGTTCCCAGGCAACAGGGTACTAGAATCCAAACCGATGTCATGTTCCCAGGCCACAGGGTTCCACCATCAAACCTCATTCCTGTGGCCAGGCCACAGGGTTCCACCATCAAGCCTCAATCATGTTCCCAAGCCTGAGGGTTCCACAATCAAACCACTGTCATGTTGCCAGGCCACAGGGTTCAACCATCAAACCTCAGTCATGTTCCCAGGAAACAGGTTTCCAGAATCAATCCTCAGTTATATTCCCAGGCAACATGGTTCCAGAATAAATCCTCAGTCATATTCCCAGTCTACAGGTTTCCAGAACCAAGCCTCAATCAGCTTCCCAGGGCACAGTATTCCACAATCTAAACAGATGTCATGTTCCCAGGTCACAGGTTTCCGGAATCAAACTTCTGTCATGTTCCCAGGGAACAGGGTTCCAGAAACAAACCTCAGTCATGTTACCAGGAGACAGGGTTCCAGAATAAACCCGCAGTCATGTTCCCTGTACACAGGTTTCAAAAATAAATCCCCAGTCATGTTCTCAGGCCACAGGGTTCCAGAATTAAGCCTCACTCATATTCCCAGGCCAAAGGGTTCCACAATCAAACCTCAGTCCTGTTGCCAGGCCACAGTTCCACCATCAAGTCTCAGTCATGTTCCCAGGCCAGAGTGTTCCACAATCAAACCTAAGTCATCTTGCCAGGCCACAGGGTTCAACAATCAAACCTCAGTCATGTTCCCAGGGAACAGGGTTCCAGAAATAAACCTCAGTCATGTTGCCAGGCCATAGGTTTCCACCATCAAACCTCAGACATGTTCCCAGGCCACAGGGTTCCAGAATCCACAGATGTCATGTTCCCAGGCCACAGGGTTCAAGAATCAATCCTCAGTTTGTTCCCAGGCTACAGGGTTCCAGAATAAAACCTCAGTCATGTTCCCAGTCCACAGGGTTCCAGAACCAAGCCTCAGTCAGCTTCCCAGGGCACAGTATTCCACAATCTAAACAGATGTCATGTTCCCAGGCCACAGGTTTCCAGAATCACGCCTCAGTCATGTTCCAAGGCCACAGGGATCCAGAATCCCACCTCAGTCATGTTGCCAGGCCATAGGGTACCACCATCCAACCTCAGTCTTATTCCCAGACCACAGGTTTCCAGAATCAAAGCGATTTCATGTTCCCAGGAAACAGGGTTCCAGAATGAAACCAATATCATGTTCCCAGGCCACGGGGTTCCAGTATCAGGCCTCAGTCATCTTCCCAGTGCACAGGGTTCCAGCAACAAACCTCAGTCATGTTCCCAGGTCACAGGTTTGGAGAATCAAACCTCAGTCATATTCCCAGGCCACATCGTTCCAGAATCATACCTCAGTCATTTTCCCAGGCCACATGGTTCCAGAATCAAAACTAAGTCAATTTCCCAGGCCACAGGTTTCCAGAATCAAACCTCAGTCATATTCCCAGGCCACAGGTTTCCACCATCAAGCCTCAGTCATGTTCCAAAACCTGAAGGTTCCACAATCAAACCTCAGTCATGTTCCCAGGACACAGGGTTCCAGAATCAAGCCTCACTCATATTCCCAGGCCAGAGGGTTCCACAATCACACCGCAGTCCTGTTGCCAGGCCACGGTTCCACCATCAAGCCTCAGTCATGTTCCCAGGCCAGAGTGTTCCACAATCAAACCTAAGTCATCTTGCCAGGCCACAGGATTCCACCATCAAACCTCAGTCCTGTTGCCAGGCCACAGGCTTCCACCATCAAGCCTCAGTCATGTTCCCAAGCCTGAGGGTTCCACAATCAAACCTCTGTCATGTTACCAGGCCACAGGGTTCAACCATCAAACCTCAGTCATGTTCCCTGGAAACAGGGTTCCAGAGTCAAACCAATGTCATGTTCCCAGGACACGGGGTTCCAGTATCAGGCCGCAGTCATGTTCCCAGTGCACAGGGTTCCACCATCAAACCTCAGTCATGTTGCCAGTGCACAGGTTTCTGCGATCAAATCAGAGTCAAGTTCCCAGGCCACCGGGTTCCTCCATCAAACCTCAGTCATGTTCCCATGCCACAGCATTGCACAGTCTAACATCAGTCATGTTCCCAGACCAATGGTTTCCAGAATCAAACCTCAATCATGTTCCCAGGACACAGGGTTCCAATCAAACCAATGTCAAGTTCCCAGGCCATGGGTTTCCAGTACCAGGCCACAGTCATGTTTCCAGGGCACAGGGTTCCACAATCAAACGTCAGTCATGTTGCCAGTCCACAGGTTTCTGCGAACAAACCACATTCAAGTTCTCAGACAACAGGGTTCTAGAATCAAGCCTCAGTCATATTCCCAGGACACATTGTTCAAGAATCAAACCTCAGTCATGTTGGCAGGCCACAGGGTTCCACAATCAAATCTCAGTCATGTTCCCAGGACAAAGGTGTCCAGAATCAAACTTCAGTCATGTTCCCAGGGAACAGGGTTCCAGAAACAAACCTCAGTCATGTTGCCAGGCCACACGTTACCACCATCAAACCTCAAACATGGTCCCAGGACACAGGGTTCCACAATCAAACCTCAGTCATGTTCCCAGGCCACAGGTTTCCAAAATCCACTGATGTCATGTTTCCAGGCCACAGGGTTCCAGAATGAATCATCAGTTAGGTTCCCAGGCTACAGGGTTCCAGAATAAAACCTCAGTCATGTTCCCAGTCCACAGGGTTCCAGAACCAAGCCTCAGTCAGCTTCCCAGGGCACAGTATTCCACAATCTAAACAGATGTCATGTTCCCAGGCCACAGGTTTCCAGAATCACGTCTCAGTCATGTTCCAAGGCCACAGGGATCCAAAATCCCACCTCAGTCATGTTGACAGGCCATAGGGTACCACCATCAAACCTCAGTCTTATTCCCAGACCACAGGTTTCCAGACTCAAAGCGATTTCATGTTCCCAGGCAACAGGGTACCAGAATCCAAACCGATGTCATGTTCCCAGGACACAGGATTCCACAATCTAACATTAGTCATGTTCCCAGGCCAATGGTTTCCAGAATCAAACCTCAGTCATATTCCCAGGACACATGGTTCCAGAATCAAACCTCAGTTATGTTCCCAGGACACAGGGTTCCAGAATAACCCCTCAGTCATGTTCCCTCGACACAGGTTTCAGAAATAAAACCCCAGTCATGTTCCCAGGCCACAGGGTTCCAGAATCAATCCTCACTCATATTCCCAGGCCACAGGGTTCCACAATTAAACCTCAGGCTTATTCCCAGGCCAGAGGGTTCCACAATCAATCCTCAGTCCTGTTGCCAGGCCACGGTTCCACCATCAAGGATCAGTCATGTTCCCATACCACAGGGTTTCAGAATCAAACCACAGTCATGTTCCCAGTCCAGAGGGTTCCACAATCAAACCTTAGTCATGTTCCCATGCCACAAGGTTCCAGAATCCAACCGATGTCATGTTCCCAGGCAACAGGGTTCCAGAATCAATCCTCAGTTATGTTCCCAGGCTACAGGGATCCAGAATAAAACCTCAGTCATGTTCCCAGTCCACAGGGTTCCAGAACCAAGCCTCAGTCAGTTTCCCAGGGCACAGTATTCCACAATCTAAACAGATGTCATGTTCCCAGGTCACAGGTTTCCAGAATCACGCCTCAGTCATGTTCCCATGACACAGGGTTCCAGAATCCAACCGATGTCATGTTCCCAGGCCACAGGGTTCCAGAATCAATCCTCAGTTATGTTCCCAGGCGACAGTGTTCCTGAATAAAACCTCAGTCATGTTCCCAGTCCACAGGTTTCCAGAACCAAGCCTCAGTCAGGTTCCCAGGGCACAGTATTCCACAATCTAAACAGATGTCATGTTCCCAGGTCACAGGTTTCCAGAATCACGCCTCAGTCATGTTCCAAGGTCACAGGGATCCAGAATCAAACCTCAGTCCTGTTGCCAGGCCATAGGGTACCACCATCAAACCTCAGTCATGTTCCCAGGCCACAGGGTTCCTCCATCATACCTCAATCATGTTCCCAGGACACAGGGTTCAAGAATCAAACAAATGTCAAGTTCCTAGGCCATGGGTTTCCAGTACCAGGCCTCAGTCATATTTCCAGGGCACAGGGTTCCACAATCAAATCTCAGTCATATTGCCAGTCCACAGGTTTCTGCCATCAAACCTCAGTCAAGTTCTCAGGCAACAGGGTTCTAGAATCAAGCCTCAGTCATATTCCCAGGACACATTGTTCAAGAATCAAACCTCAGTCATGTTGGCAGGCCACAGGGTTCCACAATCAAACCTCAGTCATGTTCCCAGGCCACAGGGATCCAGAATCCAACCGATGTCATGTTGTCAGGCCATAGGGTACCACCATCAAACCTCAGTCATATTCCCAGGCCACAGGTTTCCAGAATCAAACCGATTTCATGTTCCCAGGCAACAGGGTACTAGAATCCAAACCGATGTCATGTTCCCAGGCCACAGGGTTCCACCATCAAAACTCATTCCTGTGGCCAGGCCACAGGGTTCCACCATCAAGCCTCAATCATGTTCCCAAGCCTGAGGGTTCCACAATCAAACCACTGTCATGTTGCCAGGCCACAGGGTTCAACCATCAAACCTCAGTCATGTTCCCAGGAAACAGGGTTCCAGAATCAATCCTCAGTTATATTCCCAGGCAACAGGGTTCCAGAATAAATCCTCAGTCATGTTCCCAGTCCACAGGTTTCCAGAACCAAGCCTCAATCAGCTTCCCAGGGCACAGTATTCCACAATCTAAACAGATGTCATGTTCCCAGGTCACAGGTTTCCGGAATCAAACTTCTGTCATGTTCCCAGGGAACAGGGTTCCAGACACAAACCTCAGTCATGTTACCAGGAGACAGGGTTCCAGAATAAACCCGCAGTCATGTTCCCTGTACACAGGTTTCAAAAATAAAACCCCAGTCATGTTCTCAGGCCACAGGGTTCCAGAATTAAGCCTCACTCATATTCCCAGGCCAAAGGGTTCCACAATCAAACCTCAGTCCTGTTGCCAGGCCACAGTTCCACCATCAAGTCTCAGTCATGTTCCCAGGCCAGAGTGTTCCACAATCAACCCTAAGTCATCTTGCCAGGCCACAGGGTTCAACAATCAAACCTCAGTCATGTTCCCAGGGAACAGGGTTCCAGAAATAAACCTCAGTCATGTTGCCAGGCCATAGGTTTCCACCATCAAACCTCAGACATGTTCCCAGGCCACAGGGTTCCAGAATCCACAGATGTCATGTTCCCAGGCCACAGGGTTCAAGAATCAATCCTCAGTTTGTTCCCAGGCTACAGGGTTCCAGAATAAAACCTCAGTCATGTTCCCAGTCCACAGGGTTCCAGAACCAAGCCTCAGTCAGCTTCCCAGGGCACAGTATTCCACAATCTAAACAGATGTCATGTTCCCAGGCCACAGGTTTCCAGAATCACGCCTCAGTCATGTTCCAAGGCCACAGGGATCCAAAATCCCACCTCAGTCATGTTGACAGGCCATAGGGTACCACCATCAAACCTCAGTCTTATTCCCAGACCACAGGTCTCCAGAATCAAAGCGATTTCATGTTCCTAGGCAACAGGGTACCAGAATCCAAACCGATGTCATGTTCCCAGGTCACAGGATTCCACAATCTAACATTAGTCATGTTCCCAGGCCAATGGTTTCCAGAATCAAACCTCAGTCATATTCCCAGGACACATGGTTCCAGAATCAAACCTCAGTTATGTTCCCAGGACACAGGGTTCCAGAATAAAACCTCAGTCATGTTCCCTCGACACAGGTTTCAGAAATAAAACCCCAGTCATGTTCCCAGGCCACAGGGTTCCAGAATCAATCCTCACTCATATTCCCAGGCCACAGGGTTCCACAATTAAACCTCAGGCTTATTCCCAGGCCAGAAGGTTCCACAATCAAACCTCAGGCCTGTTGCCAGGCCACGGTTCCACCATCAAGGATCAGTCATGTTCCCATGCCACAGGGTTTCAGAATCAAACCACAGTCATGTTCCCAGTCCAGAGGGTTCCACAATCAAACCTTAGTCATGTTCCCATGCCACAAGGTTCCAGAATCCAACCGATGTCATGTTCCCAGGCAACAGGGTTCCAGAATCAATCCTCAGTTATGTTCCCAGGCTACAGGGATCCAGAATAAAACCTCAGTCATGTTCCCAGTCCACAGGGTTCCAGAACCAAGCCTCAGTCAGTTTCCCAGGGCACAGTATTCCACAATCTAAACAGATGTCATGTTCCCAGGTCACAGGTTTCCAGAATCACGCCTCAGTCATGTTCCCATGACACAGGGTTCCAGAATCCAACCGATGTCATGTTCCCAGGCCACAGGGTTCCAGAATCAATCCTCAGTTATGTTCCCAGGCGACAGTGTTCCTGAATAAAACCTCAGTCATGTTCCCAGTCCACAGGTTTCCAGAACCAAGCCTCAGTCAGGTTCCCAGGGCACAGTATTCCACAATCTAAACAGATGTCATGTTCCCAGGTCACAGGTTTCCAGAATCACGCCTCAGTCATGTTCCAAGGTCACAGGGATCCAGAATCAAACCTCAGTCCTGTTGCCAGGCCATAGGGTACCACCATCAAACCTCAGTCATGTTCCCAGGCCACAGGGTTCCTCCATCATACCTCAATCATGTTCCCAGGACACAGGGTTCAAGAATCAAACAAATGTCAAGTTCCCAGGCCATGGGTTTCCAGTACCAGGCCTCAGTCATATTTCCAGGGCACAGGGTTCCACAATCAAATCTCAGTCATATTGCCAGTCCACAGGTTTCTGCCATCAAACCTCAGTCAAGTTCTCAGGCAACAGGGTTCTAGAATCAAGCCTCAGTCATATTCCCAGGACACATTGTTCAAGAATCAAACCTCAGTCATGTTGGCAGGCCACAGGGTTCCACAATCAAACCTCAGTCATGTTCCCAGGACAAAGGTGTCCAGAATCAAACTTCAGTCATGTTCCCAGGGAACAGGGTTCCAGAAACAAACCTCAGTCATGTTGCCAGGCCACACGTTACCACCATCAAACCTCAAACATGGTCCCAGGACACAGGGTTCCACAATCAAACCTCAGTCATGTTCCCAGGCCACAGGTTTCCAAAATCCACTGATGTCATGTTTCCAGGCCACAGGGTTCCAGAATGAATCATCAGTTAGGTTCCCAGGCTACAGGGTTCCAGAATAAAACCTCAGTCATGTTCCCAGTCCACAGGGTTCCAGAACCAAGCCTCAGTCAGCTTCCCAGGGCACAGTATTCCACAATCTAAACAGATGTCATGTTCCCAGGCCACAGGTTTCCAGAATCACGTCTCAGTCATGTTCCAAGGCCACAGGGATCCAAAATCCCACCTCAGTCATGTTGACAGGCCATAGGGTACCACCATCAAACCTCAGTCTTATTCCCAGACCACAGGTTTCCAGACTCAAAGCGATTTCATGTTCCCAGGCAACAGGGTACCAGAATCCAAACCGATGTCATGTTCCCAGGACACAGGATTCCACAATCTAACATTAGTCATGTTCCCAGGCCAATGGTTTCCAGAATCAAACCTCAGTCATATTCCCAGGACACATGGTTCCAGAATCAAACCTCAGTTATGTTCCCAGGACACAGGGTTCCAGAATAACCCCTCAGTCATGTTCCCTCGACACAGGTTTCAGAAATAAAACCCCAGTCATGTTCCCAGGCCACAGGGTTCCAGAATCAATCCTCACTCATATTCCCAGGCCACAGGGTTCCACAATTAAACCTCAGGCTTATTCCCAGGCCAGAGGGTTCCACAATCAATCCTCAGTCCTGTTGCCAGGCCACGGTTCCACCATCAAGGATCAGTCATGTTCCCATACCACAGGGTTTCAGAATCAAACCACAGTCATGTTCCCAGTCCAGAGGGTTCCACAATCAAACCTTAGTCATGTTCCCATGCCACAAGGTTCCAGAATCCAACCGATGTCATGTTCCCAGGCAACAGGGTTCCAGAATCAATCCTCAGTTATGTTCCCAGGCTACAGGGATCCAGAATAAAACCTCAGTCATGTTCCCAGTCCAAAGGGTTCCAGAACCAAGCCTCAGTCAGTTTCCCAGGGCACAGTATTCCACAATCTAAACAGATGTCATGTTCCCAGGTCACAGGTTTCCAGAATCACGCCTCAGTCATGTTCCCATGACACAGGGTTCCAGAATCCAACCGATGTCATGTTCCCAGGCCACAGGGTTCCAGAATCAATCCTCAGTTATGTTCCCAGGCGACAGTGTTCCTGAATAAAACCTCAGTCATGTTCCCAGTCCACAGGTTTCCAGAACCAAGCCTCAGTCAGGTTCCCAGGGCATAGTATTCCACAATCTAAACAGATGTCATGTTCCCAGGTCACAGGTTTCCAGAATCACGCCTCAGTCATGTTCCAAGGTCACAGGGATCCAGAATCAAACCTCAGTCCTGTTGCCAGGCCATAGGGTACCACCATCAAACCTCAGTCATGTTCCCAGGCCACAGGGTTCCTCCATCATACCTCAATCATGTTCCCAGGACACAGGGTTCAAGAATCAAACAAATGTCAAGTTCCTAGGCCATGGGTTTCCAGTACCAGGCCTCAGTCATATTTCCAGGGCACAGGGTTCCACAATCAAATCTCAGTCATATTGCCAGTCCACAGGTTTCTGCCATCAAACCTCAGTCAAGTTCTCAGGCAACAGGGTTCTAGAATCAAGCCTCAGTCATATTCCCAGGACACATTGTTCAAGAATCAAACCTCAGTCATGTTGGCAGGCCACAGGGTTCCACAATCAAACCTCAGTCATGTTCCCAGGCCACAGGGATCCAGAATCCAACCGATGTCATGTTGTCAGGCCATAGGGTACCACCATCAAACCTCAGTCATATTCCCAGGCCACAGGTTTCCAGAATCAAACCGATTTCATGTTCCCCGGCAACAGGGTACTAGAATCCAAACCGATGTCATTTTCCAAGGCCACAGGGTTCCACCATCAAACCTCATTCCTGTGGCCAGGCCACAGGGTTCCACCATCAAGCCTCAGTCATGTTCCCAAGCCTGAGGGTTCCACAATCAAACCACTGTCATGTTGCCAGCCCACAGGGTTCAACCATCAAACCTCAGTCATGTTCCCAGGAAACAGGGTTCCAGAATCAATCCTCAGTTATGTTCCCAGGCAACAGGGTTCCAGAATAAATCCTCAGTCATGTTCCCAGTCCACAGGTTTCCAGAACCAGGCCTCAATCACGTTCCCAGGGCACAGTATTCCACAATCTAAACAGATGTCATGTTCCCAGGTCACAGGTTTCCAGAGTCAAACTTCTGTCATGTTCCCAGGGAACAGGGTTCCAGAAACAAACCTCAGTCATGTTACCAGGAGACAGGGTTCCAGAATAAAACCGCAGTCATGTTCCCTGTACACAGGTTTCAAAAATATAACCCCAGTCATGTTCTCAGGCCACAGGGTTCTAGAATCAAGCCTCACTCATATTCCCAGGCCAAAGGGTTCCACAATCAAACCTCAGTCCTGTTGCCGGGCCACAGTTCCACCATCGAGTCTCAGTCATGTTCCCAGGCCAGAGTGTTCCACAATCAAACCTAAGTAATCTTGCCAGGCCACAGGGTTCAGCAATCAAACCTCAGTCATGTTCCCAGGACAAAGGTGTCCAGAATCAAACCTCAGTCATGTTCCCAGGGAACAGGGTTCCAGAAATAAACCTCAGTCATGTTGCCAAGCCACAGGTTTCCACCATCAAACCTCAGACATGTTCCCAGGCAACAGGGTTCCAGAATCAAACCGTTCTCATGTTCCCAGGCCACAGGGTTCCAGAATCCACCGATGTCATGTTCCCAGGTGACAGGGTTCAAGAATCAATCCTCAGTTTGTTCCCAGGCTACAGGGTTCCAGAATAAAACCTCAGTTATGTTCCCAGTCCACAGGGTTCCAGAATCCACCGATGTCATGTTCCCAGGTGACAGGGTTCAAGAATCAATCCTCAGTTTGTTCCCAGGCTACAGGGTTCCAGAATAAAACCTCAGTCATGTTCCCAGTCCACAGGGTTCCAGAACCAAGCCTCAGTCAGCTTCCCAGGGCACAGTATTCCACAATCTAAACAGATGTCATGTTCCCAGGTCACAGGTTTCCAGAATCAAACTTCAGTCATGTTCCCAGGCAACAGGGTTCCAGAAACAAACCTCAGTCATGTTATCAGGAGACAGGGTTCCAGAATAAAACCGCAGTCATGTTCCCTGTACACAGGTTTCAAAAATAAAACCCCAGTCATGTTCTCAGGCCACAGGGTTCCAGAATCAAGCCTCACTCATATTCCCAGGCCAAAGGGTTCCACAATCAAACCTCAGTCCTGTTGCCAGGCCACAGTTCCACCATCAAGTCTCAGTCATGTTCCCAGGCCAGAGTGTTCCACAATCAAACCTAAGTCATCTTGCCAGGCCACAGGGTTCAACAATCAAACCTCAGTCATGTTCCCAGGAAACAGGGTTCCAGAAATAAACCTCAGTCATGTTGCCAGGCCACAGGTTTCCACCATCAAACCTCAGACATGTTCCCAGGCAACAGGGTTCCAGAATCAAACCGTTCCCATGTTCCCAGGCCACAAGGTTCCAGAATCCACCGATGTCATGTTCCCAGGCCACAGGGTTCAAGAATCAATCCTCAGTTTGTTCCCAGGCTACAGGGTTCCAGAATAAAAAACTCAGTCATGTTCCCAGCCCACAGGGTTCCAGAACCAAGCCTCAGTCAGGTTCCCAGGGCACAGTATTCCACAATCTAAACAGATGTCATGTTCCCAGTCCACAGATTTCCAGAATCACGCCTCAGTCATGTTCCCAGGCCACAGGGATCCAGAATAAAACCGCAGGCATGTTCCGTGGACACAGGTTTCCAAAATAACACCCCAGTCATTTTCCCAGCCCACAGGTTTACAGAATAAAGCCTCAGTCATATTCCCAGGCCACAGGGTTCCACCATCAATCCTCAGTCTTGTTCCCAAGCCTGAGGTTTCCACAATCAAACCTCTGTCATGTTCCCAGGCCACAGGGTTCCAGAATCAAACCTCAGTCATGTTCCCAGGACACAGGGTTCCAGAATAAAACCGCAGGCATGTTCCGTGGACACAGGTTTCCAAAATAACACCCCAGTCATTTTCCCAGCCCACAGGGTTACAGAATAAAGCCTCAGTCATATTCCCAGGCCACAGGGTTCCACCATCAATCCTCAGTCTTGTTCCCAAGCCTGAGGGTTCCACAATCAAACCTCTGTCATGTTCCCAGGCCACAGGGTTCCAGAATCAAACCTCAGTCATGTTCCCAGGAAACAGGGTTCCAGAATGAAACCAATATCATGTTCCCAGGCCACGGGGTTCCAGTATCAGGCCTCAGTCATCTTCCCAGTGCACAGGGTTCCAGCAACAAACCTCAGTCATGTTCCCAGGTCACAGGTTTGGAGAATCAAACCTCAGTCATATTCCCAGGCCACATCGTTCCAGAATCATACCTCAGTCATTTTCCCAGGCCACATGGTTACAGAATCAAATCTAAGTCAATTTCCCAGGCCACAGGTTTCCAGAATCAAACCTCAGTCATATTCCCAGGCCACAGGTTTCCACCATCAAGCCTCAGTCAAGTTCCAAAACCTGAAGGTTCCACAATCAAACCTCAGTCATGTTCCCAGGACACAGGGTTCCAGAATCAAGCCTCACTCATATTCCCAGGCCAGAGGGTTCCGCAATCAAACCTCAGTCCTGTTGCCAGGCCACGGTTCCACCATCAAGCCTCAGTCATGTTCCCAGGCTAGAGGGTTCCACAATCAAACCTAAGTCATCTTGCCAGGCCACAGGATTCCACCATCAAACCTCAGTCCTGTTGCCAGGCCACAGGCTTCCACCATCAAGCCTCAGTCATGTTCCCAAGCCTGAGGCTTCCATAATCAAACCTCTGTCATGTTACCAGGCCACAGGGTTCAACCATCAAACCTCAGTCATGTTCCCTGGAAACAGGGTTCCAAAGTCAGACAAATGTCATGTTCCCAGGCCACGGGGTTCCAGTATCAGGCCTCAGTCATGTTCCCAGTGCACAGGGTTCCACCATCAAACCTCAGTCATGTTGCCAGTCCACAGGTTTCTGCGATCAAATCAGAGTCAAGTTCCCAGGCCACCGGGTTCCTCCATCAAACCTCTGTCATGTTCCCAGGCCACAGGATTCCACAGTCTAACATCAGTCATGTTCCCAGACCAATGGTTTCCAGAATCAAACCTCAATCATGTTCCCAGGACACAGGGTTCCAATCAAACCAATGTCAAGTTCCCAGGCCATGGGTTTCCAGTACCAGGCCACAGTCATGTTTCCAGAGCACAGAGTTCCACAATCAAACCTGTCATATTGCCAGATCACAGGTTTCTCCCATCAAACCTCAGTCAAGTTCTCAGACAACAGGGTTCTAGAATCAAGCCTCAGTCATATTCCCAGGACACATTGTTCAAGAATCAAACCTCAGTCATGTTGGCAGGCAACAGGGTTCCACAATCAAACCTCAGTCATGTTCCCAGGCCACAGGGATCCAGAATCCAACCGTTGTCATGTTGCCAGGCCATAGGGTACCACCATCAAACCTCAGTCATATTCCCAGGCCACAGGTTTCCAGAATCAAACCGATTTCATGTTCCCAGGCAACAGGGTACTAGAATCCAAACCGATGTCATGTTCCCAGGCCACAGGGTTCCACCATCAAACCTCATTCCTGTGGCCAGGCCACAGGGTTCCACCATCAAGCCTCAATCATGTTCCCAAGCCTGAGGGTTCCACAATCAAACCACTGTCATGTTGCCAGGCCACAGGGTTCAACCATCAAACCTCAGTCATGTTCCCAGGAAACAGGTTTCCAGAATCAATCCTCAGTTATATTCCCAGGCAACATGGTTCCAGAATAAATCCTCAGTCATATTCCCAGTCTACAGGTTTCCAGAACCAAGCCTCAATCAGCTTCCCAGGGCACAGTATTCCACAATCTAAACAGATGTCATGTTCCCAGGTCACAGGTTTCCGGAATCAAACTTCTGTCATGTTCCCAGGGAACAGGGTTCCAGAAACAAACCTCAGTCATGTTACCAGGAGACAGGGTTCCAGAATAAACCCGCAGTCATGTTCCCTGTACACAGGTTTCAAAAATAAATCCCCAGTCATGTTCTCAGGCCACAGGGTTCCAGAATTAAGCCTCACTCATATTCCCAGGCCAAAGGGTTCCACAATCAAACCTCAGTCCTGTTGCCAGGCCACAGTTCCACCATCAAGTCTCAGTCATGTTCCCAGGCCAGAGTGTTCCACAATCAAACCTAAGTCATCTTGCCAGGCCACAGGGTTCAACAATCAAACCTCAGTCATGTTCCCAGGGAACAGGGTTCCAGAAATAAACCTCAGTCATGTTGCCAGGCCATAGGTTTCCACCATCAAACCTCAGACATGTTCCCAGGCCACAGGGTTCCAGAATCCACAGATGTCATGTTCCCAGGCCACAGGGTTCAAGAATCAATCCTCAGTTTGTTCCCAGGCTACAGGGTTCCAGAATAAAACCTCAGTCATGTTCCCAGTCCACAGGGTTCCAGAACCAAGCCTCAGTCAGCTTCCCAGGGCACAGTATTCCACAATCTAAACAGATGTCATGTTCCCAGGCCACAGGTTTCCAGAATCACGCCTCAGTCATGTTCCAAGGCCACAGGGATCCAGAATCCCACCTCAGTCATGTTGCCAGGCCATAGGGTACCACCATCCAACCTCAGTCTTATTCCCAGACCACAGGTTTCCAGAATCAAAGCGATTTCATGTTCCCAGGAAACAGGGTTCCAGAATGAAACCAATATCATGTTCCCAGGCCACGGGGTTCCAGTATCAGGCCTCAGTCATCTTCCCAGTGCACAGGGTTCCAGCAACAAACCTCAGTCATGTTCCCAGGTCACAGGTTTGGAGAATCAAACCTCAGTCATATTCCCAGGCCACATCGTTCCAGAATCATACCTCAGTCATTTTCCCAGGCCACATGGTTCCAGAATCAAAACTAAGTCAATTTCCCAGGCCACAGGTTTCCAGAATCAAACCTCAGTCATATTCCCAGGCCACAGGTTTCCACCATCAAGCCTCAGTCATGTTCCAAAACCTGAAGGTTCCACAATCAAACCTCAGTCATGTTCCCAGGACACAGGGTTCCAGAATCAAGCCTCACTCATATTCCCAGGCCAGAGGGTTCCACAATCACACCGCAGTCCTGTTGCCAGGCCACGGTTCCACCATCAAGCCTCAGTCATGTTCCCAGGCCAGAGTGTTCCACAATCAAACCTAAGTCATCTTGCCAGGCCACAGGATTCCACCATCAAACCTCAGTCCTGTTGCCAGGCCACAGGCTTCCACCATCAAGCCTCAGTCATGTTCCCAAGCCTGAGGGTTCCACAATCAAACCTCTGTCATGTTACCAGGCCACAGGGTTCAACCATCAAACCTCAGTCATGTTCCCTGGAAACAGGGTTCCAGAGTCAAACCAATGTCATGTTCCCAGGACACGGGGTTCCAGTATCAGGCCGCAGTCATGTTCCCAGTGCACAGGGTTCCACCATCAAACCTCAGTCATGTTGCCAGTGCACAGGTTTCTGCGATCAAATCAGAGTCAAGTTCCCAGGCCACCGGGTTCCTCCATCAAACCTCAGTCATGTTCCCATGCCACAGCATTGCACAGTCTAACATCAGTCATGTTCCCAGACCAATGGTTTCCAGAATCAAACCTCAATCATGTTCCCAGGACACAGGGTTCCAATCAAACCAATGTCAAGTTCCCAGGCCATGGGTTTCCAGTACCAGGCCACAGTCATGTTTCCAGGGCACAGGGTTCCACAATCAAACGTCAGTCATGTTGCCAGTCCACAGGTTTCTGCGAACAAACCACATTCAAGTTCTCAGACAACAGGGTTCTAGAATCAAGCCTCAGTCATATTCCCAGGACACATTGTTCAAGAATCAAACCTCAGTCATGTTGGCAGGCCACAGGGTTCCACAATCAAATCTCAGTCATGTTCCCAGGACAAAGGTGTCCAGAATCAAACTTCAGTCATGTTCCCAGGGAACAGGGTTCCAGAAACAAACCTCAGTCATGTTGCCAGGCCACACGTTACCACCATCAAACCTCAAACATGGTCCCAGGACACAGGGTTCCACAATCAAACCTCAGTCATGTTCCCAGGCCACAGGTTTCCAAAATCCACTGATGTCATGTTTCCAGGCCACAGGGTTCCAGAATGAATCATCAGTTAGGTTCCCAGGCTACAGGGTTCCAGAATAAAACCTCAGTCATGTTCCCAGTCCACAGGGTTCCAGAACCAAGCCTCAGTCAGCTTCCCAGGGCACAGTATTCCACAATCTAAACAGATGTCATGTTCCCAGGCCACAGGTTTCCAGAATCACGTCTCAGTCATGTTCCAAGGCCACAGGGATCCAAAATCCCACCTCAGTCATGTTGACAGGCCATAGGGTACCACCATCAAACCTCAGTCTTATTCCCAGACCACAGGTTTCCAGACTCAAAGCGATTTCATGTTCCCAGGCAACAGGGTACCAGAATCCAAACCGATGTCATGTTCCCAGGACACAGGATTCCACAATCTAACATTAGTCATGTTCCCAGGCCAATGGTTTCCAGAATCAAACCTCAGTCATATTCCCAGGACACATGGTTCCAGAATCAAACCTCAGTTATGTTCCCAGGACACAGGGTTCCAGAATAACCCCTCAGTCATGTTCCCTCGACACAGGTTTCAGAAATAAAACCCCAGTCATGTTCCCAGGCCACAGGGTTCCAGAATCAATCCTCACTCATATTCCCAGGCCACAGGGTTCCACAATTAAACCTCAGGCTTATTCCCAGGCCAGAGGGTTCCACAATCAATCCTCAGTCCTGTTGCCAGGCCACGGTTCCACCATCAAGGATCAGTCATGTTCCCATACCACAGGGTTTCAGAATCAAACCACAGTCATGTTCCCAGTCCAGAGGGTTCCACAATCAAACCTTAGTCATGTTCCCATGCCACAAGGTTCCAGAATCCAACCGATGTCATGTTCCCAGGCAACAGGGTTCCAGAATCAATCCTCAGTTATGTTCCCAGGCTACAGGGATCCAGAATAAAACCTCAGTCATGTTCCCAGTCCACAGGGTTCCAGAACCAAGCCTCAGTCAGTTTCCCAGGGCACAGTATTCCACAATCTAAACAGATGTCATGTTCCCAGGTCACAGGTTTCCAGAATCACGCCTCAGTCATGTTCCCATGACACAGGGTTCCAGAATCCAACCGATGTCATGTTCCCAGGCCACAGGGTTCCAGAATCAATCCTCAGTTATGTTCCCAGGCGACAGTGTTCCTGAATAAAACCTCAGTCATGTTCCCAGTCCACAGGTTTCCAGAACCAAGCCTCAGTCAGGTTCCCAGGGCACAGTATTCCACAATCTAAACAGATGTCATGTTCCCAGGTCACAGGTTTCCAGAATCACGCCTCAGTCATGTTCCAAGGTCACAGGGATCCAGAATCAAACCTCAGTCCTGTTGCCAGGCCATAGGGTACCACCATCAAACCTCAGTCATGTTCCCAGGCCACAGGGTTCCTCCATCATACCTCAATCATGTTCCCAGGACACAGGGTTCAAGAATCAAACAAATGTCAAGTTCCTAGGCCATTGGTTTCCAGTACCAGGCCTCAGTCATATTTCCAGGGCACAGGGTTCCACAATCAAATCTCAGTCATATTGCCAGTCCACAGGTTTCTGCCATCAAACCTCAGTCAAGTTCTCAGGCAACAGGGTTCTAGAATCAAGCCTCAGTCATATTCCCAGGACACATTGTTCAAGAATCAAACCTCAGTCATGTTGGCAGGCCACAGGGTTCCACAATCAAACCTCAGTCATGTTCCCAGGCCACAGGGATCCAGAATCCAACCGATGTCATGTTGTCAGGCCATAGGGTACCACCATCAAACCTCAGTCATATTCCCAGGCCACAGGTTTCCAGAATCAAACCGATTTCATGTTCCCAGGCAACAGGGTACTAGAATCCAAACCGATGTCATGTTCCCAGGCCACAGGGTTCCACCATCAAAACTCATTCCTGTGGCCAGGCCACAGGGTTCCACCATCAAGCCTCAATCATGTTCCCAAGCCTGAGGGTTCCACAATCAAACCACTGTCATGTTGCCAGGCCACAGGGTTCAACCATCAAACCTCAGTCATGTTCCCAGGAAACAGGGTTCCAGAATCAATCCTCAGTTATATTCCCAGGCAACAGGGTTCCAGAATAAATCCTCAGTCATGTTCCCAGTCCACAGGTTTCCAGAACCAAGCCTCAATCAGCTTCCCAGGGCACAGTATTCCACAATCTAAACAGATGTCATGTTCCCAGGTCACAGGTTTCCGGAATCAAACTTCTGTCATGTTCCCAGGGAACAGGGTTCCAGACACAAACCTCAGTCATGTTACCAGGAGACAGGGTTCCAGAATAAACCCGCAGTCATGTTCCCTGTACACAGGTTTCAAAAATAAAACCCCAGTCATGTTCTCAGGCCACAGGGTTCCAGAATTAAGCCTCACTCATATTCCCAGGCCAAAGGGTTCCACAATCAAACCTCAGTCCTGTTGCCAGGCCACAGTTCCACCATCAAGTCTCAGTCATGTTCCCAGGCCAGAGTGTTCCACAATCAACCCTAAGTCATCTTGCCAGGCCACAGGGTTCAACAATCAAACCTCAGTCATGTTCCCAGGGAACAGGGTTCCAGAAATAAACCTCAGTCATGTTGCCAGGCCATAGGTTTCCACCATCAAACCTCAGACATGTTCCCAGGCCACAGGGTTCCAGAATCCACAGATGTCATGTTCCCAGGCCACAGGGTTCAAGAATCAATCCTCAGTTTGTTCCCAGGCTACAGGGTTCCAGAATAAAACCTCAGTCATGTTCCCAGTCCACAGGGTTCCAGAACCAAGCCTCAGTCAGCTTCCCAGGGCACAGTATTCCACAATCTAAACAGATGTCATGTTCCCAGGCCACAGGTTTCCAGAATCACGCCTCAGTCATGTTCCAAGGCCACAGGGATCCAAAATCCCACCTCAGTCATGTTGACAGGCCATAGGGTACCACCATCAAACCTCAGTCTTATTCCCAGACCACAGGTCTCCAGAATCAAAGCGATTTCATGTTCCTAGGCAACAGGGTACCAGAATCCAAACCGATGTCATGTTCCCAGGTCACAGGATTCCACAATCTAACATTAGTCATGTTCCCAGGCCAATGGTTTCCAGAATCAAACCTCAGTCATATTCCCAGGACACATGGTTCCAGAATCAAACCTCAGTTATGTTCCCAGGACACAGGGTTCCAGAATAAAACCTCAGTCATGTTCCCTCGACACAGGTTTCAGAAATAAAACCCCAGTCATGTTCCCAGGCCACAGGGTTCCAGAATCAATCCTCACTCATATTCCCAGGCCACAGGGTTCCACAATTAAACCTCAGGCTTATTCCCAGGCCAGAAGGTTCCACAATCAAACCTCAGGCCTGTTGCCAGGCCACGGTTCCACCATCAAGGATCAGTCATGTTCCCATGCCACAGGGTTTCAGAATCAAACCACAGTCATGTTCCCAGTCCAGAGGGTTCCACAATCAAACCTTAGTCATGTTCCCATGCCACAAGGTTCCAGAATCCAACCGATGTCATGTTCCCAGGCAACAGGGTTCCAGAATCAATCCTCAGTTATGTTCCCAGGCTACAGGGATCCAGAATAAAACCTCAGTCATGTTCCCAGTCCACAGGGTTCCAGAACCAAGCCTCAGTCAGTTTCCCAGGGCACAGTATTCCACAATCTAAACAGATGTCATGTTCCCAGGTCACAGGTTTCCAGAATCACGCCTCAGTCATGTTCCCATGACACAGGGTTCCAGAATCCAACCGATGTCATGTTCCCAGGCCACAGGGTTCCAGAATCAATCCTCAGTTATGTTCCCAGGCGACAGTGTTCCTGAATAAAACCTCAGTCATGTTCCCAGTCCACAGGTTTCCAGAACCAAGCCTCAGTCAGGTTCCCAGGGCACAGTATTCCACAATCTAAACAGATGTCATGTTCCCAGGTCACAGGTTTCCAGAATCACGCCTCAGTCATGTTCCAAGGTCACAGGGATCCAGAATCAAACCTCAGTCCTGTTGCCAGGCCATAGGGTACCACCATCAAACCTCAGTCATGTTCCCAGGCCACAGGGTTCCTCCATCATACCTCAATCATGTTCCCAGGACACAGGGTTCAAGAATCAAACAAATGTCAAGTTCCCAGGCCATGGGTTTCCAGTACCAGGCCTCAGTCATATTTCCAGGGCACAGGGTTCCACAATCAAATCTCAGTCATATTGCCAGTCCACAGGTTTCTGCCATCAAACCTCAGTCAAGTTCTCAGGCAACAGGGTTCTAGAATCAAGCCTCAGTCATATTCCCAGGACACATTGTTCAAGAATCAAACCTCAGTCATGTTGGCAGGCCACAGGGTTCCACAATCAAACCTCAGTCATGTTCCCAGGACAAAGGTGTCCAGAATCAAACTTCAGTCATGTTCCCAGGGAACAGGGTTCCAGAAACAAACCTCAGTCATGTTGCCAGGCCACACGTTACCACCATCAAACCTCAAACATGGTCCCAGGACACAGGGTTCCACAATCAAACCTCAGTCATGTTCCCAGGCCACAGGTTTCCAAAATCCACTGATGTCATGTTTCCAGGCCACAGGGTTCCAGAATGAATCATCAGTTAGGTTCCCAGGCTACAGGGTTCCAGAATAAAACCTCAGTCATGTTCCCAGTCCACAGGGTTCCAGAACCAAGCCTCAGTCAGCTTCCCAGGGCACAGTATTCCACAATCTAAACAGATGTCATGTTCCCAGGCCACAGGTTTCCAGAATCACGTCTCAGTCATGTTCCAAGGCCACAGGGATCCAAAATCCCACCTCAGTCATGTTGACAGGCCATAGGGTACCACCATCAAACCTCAGTCTTATTCCCAGACCACAGGTTTCCAGACTCAAAGCGATTTCATGTTCCCAGGCAACAGGGTACCAGAATCCAAACCGATGTCATGTTCCCAGGACACAGGATTCCACAATCTAACATTAGTCATGTTCCCAGGCCAATGGTTTCCAGAATCAAACCTCAGTCATATTCCCAGGACACATGGTTCCAGAATCAAACCTCAGTTATGTTCCCAGGACACAGGGTTCCAGAATAACCCCTCAGTCATGTTCCCTCGACACAGGTTTCAGAAATAAAACCCCAGTCATGTTCCCAGGCCACAGGGTTCCAGAATCAATCCTCACTCATATTCCCAGGCCACAGGGTTCCACAATTAAACCTCAGGCTTATTCCCAGGCCAGAGGGTTCCACAATCAATCCTCAGTCCTGTTGCCAGGCCACGGTTCCACCATCAAGGATCAGTCATGTTCCCATACCACAGGGTTTCAGAATCAAACCACAGTCATGTTCCCAGTCCAGAGGGTTCCACAATCAAACCTTAGTCATGTTCCCATGCCACAAGGTTCCAGAATCCAACCTCAGTCATGTTCCCAGGCAACAGGGTTCCAGAATCAATCCTCAGTTATGTTCCCAGGCTACAGGGATCCAGAATAAAACCTCAGTCATGTTCCCAGTCCAAAGGGTTCCAGAACCAAGCCTCAGTCAGTTTCCCAGGGCACAGTATTCCACAATCTAAACAGATGTCATGTTCCCAGGTCACAGGTTTCCAGAATCACGCCTCAGTCATGTTCCCATGACACAGGGTTCCAGAATCCAACCGATGTCATGTTCCCAGGCCACAGGGTTCCAGAATCAATCCTCAGTTATGTTCCCAGGCGACAGTGTTCCTGAATAAAACCTCAGTCATGTTCCCAGTCCACAGGTTTCCAGAACCAAGCCTCAGTCAGGTTCCCAGGGCATAGTATTCCACAATCTAAACAGATGTCATGTTCCCAGGTCACAGGTTTCCAGAATCACGCCTCAGTCATGTTCCAAGGTCACAGGGATCCAGAATCAAACCTCAGTCCTGTTGCCAGGCCATAGGGTACCACCATCAAACCTCAGTCATGTTCCCAGGCCACAGGGTTCCTCCATCATACCTCAATCATGTTCCCAGGACACAGGGTTCAAGAATCAAACAAATGTCAAGTTCCTAGGCCATGGGTTTCCAGTACCAGGCCTCAGTCATATTTCCAGGGCACAGGGTTCCACAATCAAATCTCAGTCATATTGCCAGTCCACAGGTTTCTGCAATCAAACCTCAGTCAAGTTCTCAGGCAACAGGGTTCTAGAATCAAGCCTCAGTCATATTCCCAGGACACATTGTTCAAGAATCAAACCTCAGTCATGTTGGCAGGCCACAGGGTTCCACAATCAAACCTCAGTCATGTTCCCAGGCCACAGGGATCCAGAATCCAACCGATGTCATGTTGTCAGGCCATAGGGTACCACCATCAAACCTCAGTCATATTCCCAGGCCACAGGTTTCCAGAATCAAACCGATTTCATGTTCCCCGGCAACAGGGTACTAGAATCCAAACCGATGTCATTTTCCAAGGCCACAGGGTTCCACCATCAAACCTCATTCCTGTGGCCAGGCCACAGGGTTCCACCATCAAGCCTCAGTCATGTTCCCAAGCCTGAGGGTTCCACAATCAAACCACTGTCATGTTGCCAGCCCACAGGGTTCAACCATCAAACCTCAGTCATGTTCCCAGGAAACAGGGTTCCAGAATCAATCCTCAGTTATGTTCCCAGGCAACAGGGTTCCAGAATAAATCCTCAGTCATGTTCCCAGTCCACAGGTTTCCAGAACCAGGCCTCAATCACGTTCCCAGGGCACAGTATTCCACAATCTAAACAGATGTCATGTTCCCAGGTCACAGGTTTCCAGAGTCAAACTTCTGTCATGTTCCCAGGGAACAGGGTTCCAGAAACAAACCTCAGTCATGTTACCAGGAGACAGGGTTCCAGAATAAAACCGCAGTCATGTTCCCTGTACACAGGTTTCAAAAATATAACCCCAGTCATGTTCTCAGGCCACAGGGTTCTAGAATCAAGCCTCACTCATATTCCCAGGCCAAAGGGTTCCACAATCAAACCTCAGTCCTGTTGCCGGGCCACAGTTCCACCATCGAGTCTCAGTCATGTTCCCAGGCCAGAGTGTTCCACAATCAAACCTAAGTAATCTTGCCAGGCCACAGGGTTCAGCAATCAAACCTCAGTCATGTTCCCAGGACAAAGGTGTCCAGAATCAAACCTCAGTCATGTTCCCAGGGAACAGGGTTCCAGAAATAAACCTCAGTCATGTTGCCAAGCCACAGGTTTCCACCATCAAACCTCAGACATGTTCCCAGGCAACAGGGTTCCAGAATCAAACCGTTCTCATGTTCCCAGGCCACAGGGTTCCAGAATCCACCGATGTCATGTTCCCAGGTGACAGGGTTCAAGAATCAATCCTCAGTTTGTTCCCAGGCTACAGGGTTCCAGAATAAAACCTCAGTTATGTTCCCAGTCCACAGGGTTCCAGAATCCACCGATGTCATGTTCCCAGGTGACAGGGTTCAAGAATCAATCCTCAGTTTGTTCCCAGGCTACAGGGTTCCAGAATAAAACCTCAGTCATGTTCCCAGTCCACAGGGTTCCAGAACCAAGCCTCAGTCAGCTTCCCAGGGCACAGTATTCCACAATCTAAACAGATGTCATGTTCCCAGGTCACAGGTTTCCAGAATCAAACTTCAGTCATGTTCCCAGGCAACAGGGTTCCAGAAACAAACCTCAGTCATGTTATCAGGAGACAGGGTTCCAGAATAAAACCGCAGTCATGTTCCCTGTACACAGGTTTCAAAAATAAAACCCCAGTCATGTTCTCAGGCCACAGGGTTCCAGAATCAAGCCTCACTCATATTCCCAGGCCAAAGGGTTCCACAATCAAACCTCAGTCCTGTTGCCAGGCCACAGTTCCACCATCAAGTCTCAGTCATGTTCCCAGGCCAGAGTGTTCCACAATCAAACCTAAGTCATCTTGCCAGGCCACAGGGTTCAACAATCAAACCTCAGTCATGTTCCCAGGAAACAGGGTTCCAGAAATAAACCTCAGTCATGTTGCCAGGCCACAGGTTTCCACCATCAAACCTCAGACATGTTCCCAGGCAACAGGGTTCCAGAATCAAACCGTTCCCATGTTCCCAGGCCACAAGGTTCCAGAATCCACCGATGTCATGTTCCCAGGCCACAGGGTTCAAGAATCAATCCTCAGTTTGTTCCCAGGCTACAGGGTTCCAGAATAAAAAACTCAGTCATGTTCCCAGCCCACAGGGTTCCAGAACCAAGCCTCAGTCAGGTTCCCAGGGCACAGTATTCCACAATCTAAACAGATGTCATGTTCCCAGTCCACAGATTTCCAGAATCACGCCTCAGTCATGTTCCCAGGCCACAGGGATCCAGAATAAAACCGCAGGCATGTTCCGTGGACACAGGTTTCCAAAATAACACCCCAGTCATTTTCCCAGCCCACAGGTTTACAGAATAAAGCCTCAGTCATATTCCCAGGCCACAGGGTTCCACCATCAATCCTCAGTCTTGTTCCCAAGCCTGAGGTTTCCACAATCAAACCTCTGTCATGTTCCCAGGCCACAGGGTTCCAGAATCAAACCTCAGTCATGTTCCCAGGACACAGGGTTCCAGAATAAAACCGCAGGCATGTTCCGTGGACACAGGTTTCCAAAATAACACCCCAGTCATTTTCCCACCCCACAGGGTTACAGAATAAAGCCTCAGTCATATTCCCAGGCCACAGGGTTCCACCATCAATCCTCAGTCTTGTTCCCAAGCCTGAGGGTTCCACAATCAAACCTCTGTCATGTTCCCAGGCCACAGGGTTCCAGAATCAAACCTCAGTCATGTTCCCAGGAAACAGGGTTCCAGAATGAAACCAATATCATGTTCCCAGGCCACGGGGTTCCAGTATCAGGCCTCAGTCATCTTCCCAGTGCACAGGGTTCCAGCAACAAACCTCAGTCATGTTCCCAGGTCACAGGTTTGGAGAATCAAACCTCAGTCATATTCCCAGGCCACATCGTTCCAGAATCATACCTCAGTCATTTTCCCAGGCCACATGGTTACAGAATCAAATCTAAGTCAATTTCCCAGGCCACAGGTTTCCAGAATCAAACCTCAGTCATATTCCCAGGCCACAGGTTTCCACCATCAAGCCTCAGTCAAGTTCCAAAACCTGAAGGTTCCACAATCAAACCTCAGTCATGTTCCCAGGACACAGGGTTCCAGAATCAAGCCTCACTCATATTCCCAGGCCAGAGGGTTCCGCAATCAAACCTCAGTCCTGTTGCCAGGCCACGGTTCCACCATCAAGCCTCAGTCATGTTCCCAGGCTAGAGGGTTCCACAATCAAACCTAAGTCATCTTGCCAGGCCACAGGATTCCACCATCAAACCTCAGTCCTGTTGCCAGGCCACAGGCTTCCACCATCAAGCCTCAGTCATGTTCCCAAGCCTGAGGCTTCCATAATCAAACCTCTGTCATGTTACCAGGCCACAGGGTTCAACCATCAAACCTCAGTCATGTTCCCTGGAAACAGGGTTCCAAAGTCAGACAAATGTCATGTTCCCAGGCCACGGGGTTCCAGTATCAGGCCTCAGTCATGTTCCCAGTGCACAGGGTTCCACCATCAAACCTCAGTCATGTTGCCAGTCCACAGGTTTCTGCGATCAAATCAGAGTCAAGTTCCCAGGCCACCGGGTTCCTCCATCAAACCTCTGTCATGTTCCCAGGCCACAGGATTCCACAGTCTAACATCAGTCATGTTCCCAGACCAATGGTTTCCAGAATCAAACCTCAATCATGTTCCCAGGACACAGGGTTCCAATCAAACCAATGTCAAGTTCCCAGGCCATGGGTTTCCAGTACCAGGCCACAGTCATGTTTCCAGGGCACAGGGTTCCACAATCAAACCTGTCATATTGCCAGATCACAGGTTTCTCCCATCAAACCTCAGTCAAGTTCTCAGACAACAGGGTTCTAGAATCAAGCCTCAGTCATATTCCCAGGACACATTGTTCAAGAATCAAACCTCAGTCATGTTGGCAGGCAACAGGGTTCCACAATCAAACCTCAGTCATGTTCCCAGGCCACAGGGATCCAGAATCCAACCGTTGTCATGTTGCCAGGCCATAGGGTACCACCATCAAACCTCAGTCATATTCCCAGGCCACAGGTTTCCAGAATCAAACCGATTTTATGTTCCCAGGCAACAGGGTACTAGAATCCAAACCGATGTCATGTTCCCAGGCCACAGGGTTCCACCATCAAGCTTCAATCATGTTCCCAAGCCTGAGGGTTCCACAATCAAACCACTGTCATGTTGCCAGGCCACAGGGTTCAACCATCAAACCTCAGTCATGTTCCCAGGAAACAGGGCTCCAGAATCAATCCTCAGCTTTGTCCCATTCCACAGGTTTCCAGAACCAAGACTCAATCAGGTTCCCAGGGCACAGAATTCCACAATCTAAACAGATGTCATATTCCCAGGACACATTGTTCAAGAATCAAACCTCAGTCATGTTGGCAGGCCACAGGGTTCCACATTCAAATCTCAGTCATGTGTCCAGGACAAAGGTGTCCAGAATCAAACTTCAGTCATATTCCCAGGGAACAGGGTTCCAGAAACAAACCTCAGTCATGTTGCCAGGCCACACGTTACCACCATCAAACCTCAAACATGGTCCCAGGCCACAGGATTCCACAATCAAACCTCAGTCATGTTCCCAGGACACAAGTTTTCAAAATCCACTGATGTCATGTTCCCAGTCCACAGGGTTCCAGAACCAAGCCTCAGTCAGTTTCCCAGGGCACAGTATTCCACAATCTAAACAGATGTCATGTTCCCAGGCCACAGGTTTCCAGAATCACGCCTCAGTCATGTTCCAAGGCCACAGGGATCCAGAATCAAACCTCAGTCATGTTGCCAGGCCATAGCATACCACCATCAAACCTCAGTCTTATTCCCAGACCACAGGTTTCCAGAATCGAACCGATTTCATGTTCCCAGGCAACAGGGTACCAGAATCCAAACCGATGTCATGTTCCCAGGCCACAGGATTCCACAATCTAACATTAGTCATGTTCCCAGGCCAATGGTTTCCAGAATCAAACCTCAGTCATATTCCCAGGCCACATGGTTCTAGAATCAAACCTCAGTTATGTTCCCAGGACACAGGGTTCCAGAATAAAACCTCAGTCATGTTCCCTCGACACAGGTTTGAGAAATAAAACCCCAGTCATGTTCCCAGGCCACAGGGTTCCAGAATCAAGCCTCACTCATATTCCCAGGCCACAGGGTTCCACAATTAAACCTCAGTCTTATTCCCAGGCCAGAGGTTTCCACAATCAAACCTCAGTCCTCTTGCCAGGCCACGGTTCCACCATCAAGCCTCAGTCATGTTCCCATGCCACAGGGTTTCAGAATCAAACCACAGTCATGTTCCCAGTCCAGAGGGTTCCACAATCAAACCTTAGTCATGTTCCCATACCACAGGGTTCCAGAATCCAACCGATGTCATGTTCCCAGGCAACAGGGTTCCAGAACCAATCCTCAGTTATGTTCCCAGGCTACAGGGATCCAGAATAAAACCTCAGTCATGTTCCCAGTCCACAGGGTTCCAGAACCAAGCCTCAGTCAGTTTCCCAGGGCACAGTATTCCACAATCTAAACAGATGTCATGTTCCCAGGCCACAGGTTGCCAGAATCACGCCTCAGTCATATTCCCATGACACAGGGTTCCAGAATCCAACCGATGTCATGTTCCCAGGCCACAGGGTTCCAGAATCCATCCTCAGTTATGTTCCCAGGCTACAGTGTTCCTGAATAAAACCTCAGTCATGTTCCCAGTGCACAGGGTTCCAGAACCAAGCCTCAGTCAGGTTCTCAGGGCACACTATTCCACAATCTAAACAGATGTCATGTTCCCAGGTCACAGGTTTCCAGAATCACGCCTTAGTCATGTTCCAAGGTCACAGGGATCCAGAATCAAACCTCAGTCCTGTTGCCAGGCCATAGGGTACCACCATCAAACCTCAGTCATGTTCCCAGGCCACAGGGTTCCTCCATCATACCTCAATCATGTTCCCAGGACACAAGGTTCAAGAATCAAACAAATGTCAAGTTCCCAGGCCATGGGTTTCCAGTACCAGGCCTCAGTCATATTTCCAGGGCACAGGGTTCCACAATCAAATCTCACTCATATTGCCAGTCCACAGGTTTCTGCCATCAAACCTCAGTCAAGTTCTCAGGCAACAGGGTTCTAGAATCAAGCCTCAGTCATATTCCCAGGACACATTGTTCAAGAATCAAACCTCAGTCATGTTGGCAGGCCACAGGGTTCCACAATCAAACCTCAGTCATGTTCCCAGGCCACAGGGTTCCAGAATCCAACCGATGTCATGTTGCCAGGCCATAGGGTACCACCATCAAACCTCAGTCATATTCCCAGGCCACAGGTTTCCAGAATCAAACCGATTTCATGTTCCCAGGCAACAGGGTACTAGAATCCAAACCGATGTCATGTTCCCAGGCCACAGGGTTCCACCATGAAACCTCATTCCTGTGGCCAGGCCACAGGGTACCACCATCAAGCCTCAATCATGTTCCCAAGCCTGAGGGTTCCACAATCAAACCACTGTCATGTTGCCAGGCCACAGGGTTCAACCATCAAACCTCAGTCATGTTCCCAGGAAACAGGGTTCCAGAATCAATCCTCAGTTATGTTCCCAGGCAACAGGGTTCCAGAATAAATCCTCAGTTATGTTCCCAGTCCACAGGTTTCCAGAACCAAGCCTCAATCAGGTTCCCAGGGCACAGTATTCCACAATCTAAACAGATGTCATGTTCCCAGGTCACAGGTTTCCAGAATCAAACTTCAGTCATGTTCCCAGGCAACAGGGTTCCAGAAACAAACCTCAGTCATGTTACCAGGAGACAGGGTTCCAGAATAAAACCGCAGTCATGTTCCCTGTACACAGGTTTCAAAAATAAAACCCCAGTCATGTTCTCAGGCCACAGGGTTCTAGAATCAAGCCTCACTCATATTCCCAGGCCAAAGGGTTCCACAATCAAACCTCAGTCCTGTTGCCAGGCCACAGTTCCACCATCAAGTCTCAGTCATGTTCCCAGGCCAGAGTGTTCCACAATCAAACCTAAGTCATCTTGCCAGGCCACAGGGTTCAACAATCAAACCTCAGTCATGTTCCCAGGAAACAGGGTTCCAGAAATAAACCTCAGTCATGTTGCCAGGCCACAGGTTTCCACCATCAAACCTCAGACATGTTCCCAGGCAACAGGGTTCCAGAATCAAACCGTTCCCATGTTCCCAGGCCACAGGGTTCCAGAATCCACCGATGTCATGTTCCCAGGCCACAGGGTTCAAGAATCAATCCTCAGTTTGTTCCCAGGCTACAGGGTTCCAGAATAAAAAACTCAGTCATGTTCCCAGCCCACAGGGTTCCAGAACCAAGCCTCAGTCAGGTTCCCAGGGCACAGTATTCCACAATCTAAACAGATGTCATGTTCCCAGTCCACAGATTTCCAGAATCACGCCTCAGTCATGTTCCCAGGCCACAGGGATCCAGAATCAAACCTCAGTCATGTTCCCAGGACACAGGGTTCCAGAATAAAACCGCAGGCATGTTCCGTGGACACAGGTTTCCAAAATAACACCCCAGTCATTTTCCCACCCCACAGGGTTACAGAATAAAGCCTCAGTCATATTCCCAGGCCACAGGGTTCCACCATCAATCCTCAGTCTTGTTCCCAAGCCTGAGGGTTCCACAATCAAACCTCTGTCATGTTCCCAGGCCACAGGGTTCCAGAATCAAACCTCAGTCATGTTCCCAGGAAACAGGGTTCCAGAATGAAACCAATATCATGTTCCCAGGCCACGGGGTTCCAGTATCAGGCCTCAGTCATCTTCCCAGTGCACAGGGTTCCAGCAACAAACCTCAGTCATGTTCCCAGGTCACAGGTTTGGAGAATCAAACCTCAGTCATATTCCCAGGCCACATCGTTCCAGAATCATACCTCAGTCATTTTCCCAGGCCACATGGTTACAGAATCAAATCTAAGTCAATTTCCCAGGCCACAGGTTTCCAGAATCAAACCTCAGTCATATTCCCAGGCCACAGGTTTCCACCATCAAGCCTCAGTCAAGTTCCAAAACCTGAAGGTTCCACAATCAAACCTCAGTCATGTTCCCAGGACACAGGGTTCCAGAATCAAGCCTCACTCATATTCCCAGGCCAGAGGGTTCCGCAATCAAACCTCAGTCCTGTTGCCAGGCCACGGTTCCACCATCAAGCCTCAGTCATGTTCCCAGGCCAGAGGGTTCCACAATCAAACCTAAGTCATCTTGCCAGGCCACAGGATTCCACCATCAAACCTCAGTCCTGTTGCCAGGCCACAGGCTTCCACCATCAAGCCTCAGTCATGTTCCCAAGCCTGAGGCTTCCATAATCAAACCTCTGTCATGTTACCAGGCCACAGGGTTCAACCATCAAACCTCAGTCATGTTCCCTGGAAACAGGGTTCCAAAGTCAGACAAATGTCATGTTCCCAGGCCACGGGGTTCCAGTATCAGGCCTCAGTCATGTTCCCAGTGCACAGGGTTCCACCATCAAACCTCAGTCATGTTGCCAGTCCACAGGTTTCTGCGATCAAATCAGAGTCAAGTTCCCAGGCCACCGGGTTCCTCCATCAAACCTCTGTCATGTTCCCAGGCCACAGGATTCCACAGTCTAACATCAGTCATGTTCCCAGACCAATGGTTTCCAGAATCAAACCTCAATCATGTTCCCAGGACACAGGGTTCCAATCAAACCAATGTCAAGTTCCCAGGCCATGGGTTTCCAGTACCAGGCCACAGTCATGTTTCCAGGGCACAGGGTTCCACAATCAAACCTGTCATATTGCCAGATCACAGGTTTCTCCCATCAAACCTCAGTCAAGTTCTCAGGCAACAGGGTTCTAGAATCAAGCCTCAGTCATATTCCCAGGACACATTGTTCAAGAATCAAACCTCAGTCATGTTGGCAGGCAACAGGGTTCCACAATCAAACCTCAGTCATGTTCCCAGGCCACAGGGATCCAGAATCCAACCGTTGTCATGTTGCCAGGCCATAGGGTACCACCATCAAACCTCAGTCATATTCCCAGGCCACAGGTTTCCAGAATCAAACCGATTTTATGTTCCCAGGCAACAGGGTACTAGAATCCAAACCGATGTCATGTTCCCAGGCCACAGGGTTCCACCATCAAGCTTCAATCATGTTCCCAAGCCTGAGGGTTCCACAATCAAACCACTGTCATGTTGCCAGGCCACAGGGTTCAACCATCAAACCTCAGTCATGTTCCCAGGAAACAGGGCTCCAGAATCAATCCTCAGCTTTGTCCCATTCCACAGGTTTCCAGAACCAAGACTCAATCAGGTTCCCAGGGCACAGAATTCCACAATCTAAACAGATGTCATATTCCCAGGACACATTGTTCAAGAATCAAACCTCAGTCATGTTGGCAGGCCACAGGGTTCCACAATCAAATCTCAGTCATGTGTCCAGGACAAAGGTGTCCAGAATCAAACTTCAGTCATATTCCCAGGGAACAGGGTTCCAGAAACAAACCTCAGTCATGTTGCCAGGCCACACGTTACCACCATCAAACCTCAAACATGGTCCCAGGCCACAGGATTCCACAATCAAACCTCAGTCATGTTCCCAGGACACAAGTTTTCAAAATCCACTGATGTCATGTTCCCAGTCCACAGGGTTCCAGAACCAAGCCTCAGTCAGTTTCCCAGGGCACAGTATTCCACAATCTAAACAGATGTCATGTTCCCAGGCCACAGGTTTCCAGAATCACGCCTCAGTCATGTTCCAAGGCCACAGGGATCCAGAATCAAACCTCAGTCATGTTGCCAGGCCATAGCATACCACCATCAAACCTCAGTCTTATTCCCAGACCACAGGTTTCCAGAATCGAACCGATTTCATGTTCCCAGGCAACAGGGTACCAGAATCCAAACCGATGTCATGTTCCCAGGCCACAGGATTCCACAATCTAACATTAGTCATGTTCCCAGGCCAATGGTTTCCAGAATCAAACCTCAGTCATATTCCCAGGCCACATGGTTCTAGAATCAAACCTCAGTTATGTTCCCAGGACACAGGGTTCCAGAATAAAACCTCAGTCATGTTCCCTCGACACAGGTTTGAGAAATAAAACCCCAGTCATGTTCCCAGGCCACAGGGTTCCAGAATCAAGCCTCACTCATATTCCCAGGCCACAGGGTTCCACAATTAAACCTCAGTCTTATTCCCAGGCCAGAGGTTTCCACAATCAAACCTCAGTCCTCTTGCCAGGCCACGGTTCCACCATCAAGCCTCAGTCATGTTCCCATGCCACAGGGTTTCAGAATCAAACCACAGTCATGTTCCCAGTCCAGAGGGTTCCACAATCAAACCTTAGTCATGTTCCCATACCACAGGGTTCCAGAATCCAACCGATGTCATGTTCCCAGGCAACAGGGTTTCAGAACCAATCCTCAGTTATGTTCCCAGGCTACAGGGATCCAGAATAAAACCTCAGTCATGTTCCCAGTCCACAGGGTTCCAGAACCAAGCCTCAGTCAGTTTCCCAGGGCACAGTATTCCACAATCTAAACAGATGTCATGTTCCCAGGCCACAGGTTTCCAGAATCACGCCTCAGTCATATTCCCATGACACAGGGTTCCAGAATCCAACCGATGTCATGTTCCCAGGCCACAGGGTTCCAGAATCCATCCTCAGTTATGTTCCCAGGCTACAGAGTTCCTGAATAAAACCTCAGTCATGTTCCCAGTGCACAGGGTTCCAGAACCAAGCCTCAGTCAGGTTCTCAGGGCACACTATTCCACAATCTAAACAGATGTCATGTTCCCAGGTCACAGGTTTCCAGAATCACGCCTTAGTCATGTTCCAAGGTCACAGGGATCCAGAATCAAACCTCAGTCCTGTTGCCAGGCCATAGGGTACCACCATCAAACCTCAGTCATGTTCCCAGGCCACAGGGTTCCTCCATCATACCTCAATCATGTTCCCAGGACACAAGGTTCAAGAATCAAACAAATGTCAAGTTCCCAGGCCATGGGTTTCCAGTACCAGGCCTCAGTCATATTTCCAGGGCACAGGGTTCCACAATCAAATCTCAGTCATATTGCCAGTCCACAGGTTTCTGCCATCAAACCTCAGTCAAGTTCTCAGGCAACAGGGTTCTAGAATCAAGCCTCAGTCATATTCCCAGGACACATTGTTCAAGAATCAAACCTCAGTCATGTTGGCAGGCCACAGGGTTCCACAATCAAACCTCAGTCATGTTCCCAGGCCACAGGGTTCCAGAATCCAACCGATGTCATGTTGCCAGGCCATAGGGTACCACCATCAAACCTCAGTCATATTCCCAGGCCACAGGTTTCCAGAATCAAACCGATTTCATGTTCCCAGGCAACAGGGTACTAGAATCCAAACCGATGTCATGTTCCCAGGCCACAGGGTTCCACCATGAAACCTCATTCCTGTGGCCAGGCCACAGGGTACCACCATCAAGCCTCAATCATGTTCCCAAGCCTGAGGGTTCCACAATCAAACCACTGTCATGTTGCCAGGCCACAGGGTTCAACCATCAAACCTCAGTCATGTTCCCAGGAAACAGGGTTCCAGAATCAATCCTCAGTTATGTTCCCAGGCAACAGGGTTCCAGAATAAATCCTCAGTCATGTTCCCAGTCCACAGGTTTCCAGAACCAAGCCTCAATCAGGTTCCCAGGGCACAGTATTCCACAATCTAAACAGATGTCATGTTCCCAGGTCACAGGTTTCCAGAATCAAACTTCAGTCATGTTCCCAGGCAACAGGGTTCCAGAAACAAACCTCAGTCATGTTACCAGGAGACAGGGTTCCAGAATAAAACCGCAGTCATGTTCCCTGTACACAGGTTTCAAAAATAAAACCCCAGTCATGTTCTCAGGCCACAGGGTTCTAGAATTAAGCCTCACTCATATTCCCAGGACAAAGGGTTCCACAATCAAACCTCAGTCCTGTTGCCAGGCCACAGTTCCACCATCAACTCTCAGTCATGTTCCCAGGCCAGAGTGTTCCACAATCAAACCTAAGTCATCTTGCCAGGCCACAGGGTTCAACAATCAAACCTCAGTCATGTTCCCAGGACAAAGGTGTCCAGAATCAAACCTCAGTCATGTTCCCAGGGAACAGGGTTCCAGAAATAAACCTCATTCATATTCCCAGGCCACAGGGTTCCAGAATCAAACCTCAGTCATGTTCCCAGGCCACAGGGTTCCAGAATGAATCCTCAGTTATGTTCCCAGGCTATAGGGTTCCAGAATCAAACCTCAGTCATGTTCCCAGTCCACAGGGTTTCAGAACCAAGCCTCAGTCAGCTTCCCAGGGCACAGTATTCCACAATCTAAACAGATGTCATGTTCCCAGGCCACAGGTTTCCAGAATCACGCCTCAGTCATGTTCCAAGGCCACAGGGATCCAGAATCAAACCTCAGTCATGTTGCCAGGCCATAGCGTACCACCATCAAACCTCAGTCTTATTCTCAGACCACAGGTTTCCAGAATCAAACCGATTTCATGTTCCCAGGCAACAGGGTACCAGAATCCAAACCGATGTCATGTTCCCAGGCCACAGGATTCCACAATCTAACATTAGTCATGTTCCCAGGCCAATGGTTTCCAGAATCAAACCTCAGTCATATTCCCAGGCCACATTGTTCCAGAATCAAACCTCAGTTATGTTCCCAGGACACAGGGTTCCAGAATAAAACCTCAGTCATGTTCCCTCGACACAGGTTTGAGAAATAAAACCCCAGTCATGTTCCCAGGCCACAGGGTTCCAGAATCAAGCCTCACTCATATTCCCAGGCCACAGGGTTCCACAATTAAACCTCAGTCTTATTCCCAGGCCAGAGGTTTCCACAATCAAACCTCAGTCCTCTTGCCAGGCCACGGTTCCACCATCAAGCCTCAGTCATGTTCCCATGCCACAGGGTTTCAGAATCAAACCACAGTCATGTTCCCATTCCAGAGGGTTCCACAATCAAACCTTAGTCATGTTCCCATACCACAGGGTTCCAGAATCCAACCGATGTCATGTTCCCAGGCAACAGGGTTCCAGAATCAATCCTCAGTTATGTTCCCAGGCTACAGGGATCCAGAATAAAACCTCAGTCATGTTCCCAGTCCACAGGGTTCCAGAACCAAGCCTCAGTCAGTTTCCCAGGGCACAGTATTCCACAATCTAAACAGATGTCATGTTCCCAGGCCACAGGTTTCCAGAATCAAACCGATTTCATGTTCCCCGGCAACAGGGTACTAGAATCCAAACCGATGTCATTTTCCAAGGCCACAGGGTTCCACCATCAAACCTCATTCCTGTGGCCAGGCCACAGGGTTCCACCATCAAGCCTCAGTCATGTTCCCAAGCCTGAGGGTTCCACAATCAAACCACTGTCATGTTGCCAGCCCACAGGGTTCAACCATCAAACCTCAGTCATGTTCCCAGGAAACAGGGTTCCAGAATCAATCCTCAGTTATGTTCCCAGGCAACAGGGTTCCAGAATAAATCCTCAGTCATGTTCCCAGTCCACAGGTTTCCAGAACCAGGCCTCAATCACGTTCCCAGGGCACAGTATTCCACAATCTAAACAGATGTCATGTTCCCAGGTCACAGGTTTCCAGAGTCAAACTTCTGTCATGTTCCCAGGGAACAGGGTTCCAGAAACAAACCTCAGTCATGTTACCAGGAGACAGGGTTCCAGAATAAAACCGCAGTCATGTTCCCTGTACACAGGTTTCAAAAATATAACCCCAGTCATGTTCTCAGGCCACAGGGTTCTAGAATCAAGCCTCACTCATATTCCCAGGCCAAAGGGTTCCACAATCAAACCTCAGTCCTGTTGCCGGGCCACAGTTCCACCATCGAGTCTCAGTCATGTTCCCAGGCCAGAGTGTTCCACAATCAAACCTAAGTAATCTTGCCAGGCCACAGGGTTCAGCAATCAAACCTCAGTCATGTTCCCAGGACAAAGGTGTCCAGAATCAAACCTCAGTCATGTTCCCAGGGAACAGGGTTCCAGAAATAAACCTCAGTCATGTTGCCAAGCCACAGGTTTCCACCATCAAACCTCAGACATGTTCCCAGGCAACAGGGTTCCAGAATCAAACCGTTCTCATGTTCCCAGGCCACAGGGTTCCAGAATCCACCGATGTCATGTTCCCAGGTGACAGGGTTCAAGAATCAATCCTCAGTTTGTTCCCAGGCTACAGGGTTCCAGAATAAAACCTCAGTTATGTTCCCAGTCCACAGGGTTCCAGAATCCACCGATGTCATGTTCCCAGGTGACAGGGTTCAAGAATCAATCCTCAGTTTGTTCCCAGGCTACAGGGTTCCAGAATAAAACCTCAGTCATGTTCCCAGTCCACAGGGTTCCAGAACCAAGCCTCAGTCAGCTTCCCAGGGCACAGTATTCCACAATCTAAACAGATGTCATGTTCCCAGGTCACAGGTTTCCAGAATCAAACTTCAGTCATGTTCCCAGGCAACAGGGTTCCAGAAACAAACCTCAGTCATGTTATCAGGAGACAGGGTTCCAGAATAAAACCGCAGTCATGTTCCCTGTACACAGGTTTCAAAAATAAAACCCCAGTCATGTTCTCAGGCCACAGGGTTCCAGAATCAAGCCTCACTCATATTCCCAGGCCAAAGGGTTCCACAATCAAACCTCAGTCCTGTTGCCAGGCCACAGTTCCACCATCAAGTCTCAGTCATGTTCCCAGGCCAGAGTGTTCCACAATCAAACCTAAGTCATCTTGCCAGGCCACAGGGTTCAACAATCAAACCTCAGTCATGTTCCCAGGAAACAGGGTTCCAGAAATAAACCTCAGTCATGTTGCCAGGCCACAGGTTTCCACCATCAAACCTCAGACATGTTCCCAGGCAACAGGGTTCCAGAATCAAACCGTTCCCATGTTCCCAGGCCACAAGGTTCCAGAATCCACCGATGTCATGTTCCCAGGCCACAGGGTTCAAGAATCAATCCTCAGTTTGTTCCCAGGCTACAGGGTTCCAGAATAAAAAACTCAGTCATGTTCCCAGCCCACAGGGTTCCAGAACCAAGCCTCAGTCAGGTTCCCAGGGCACAGTATTCCACAATCTAAACAGATGTCATGTTCCCAGTCCACAGATTTCCAGAATCACGCCTCAGTCATGTTCCCAGGCCACAGGGATCCAGAATAAAACCGCAGGCATGTTCCGTGGACACAGGTTTCCAAAATAACACCCCAGTCATTTTCCCAGCCCACAGGTTTACAGAATAAAGCCTCAGTCATATTCCCAGGCCACAGGGTTCCACCATCAATCCTCAGTCTTGTTCCCAAGCCTGAGGTTTCCACAATCAAACCTCTGTCATGTTCCCAGGCCACAGGGTTCCAGAATCAAACCTCAGTCATGTTCCCAGGACACAGGGTTCCAGAATAAAACCGCAGGCATGTTCCGTGGACACAGGTTTCCAAAATAACACCCCAGTCATTTTCCCAGCCCACAGGGTTACAGAATAAAGCCTCAGTCATATTCCCAGGCCACAGGGTTCCACCATCAATCCTCAGTCTTGTTCCCAAGCCTGAGGGTTCCACAATCAAACCTCTGTCATGTTCCCAGGCCACAGGGTTCCAGAATCAAACCTCAGTCATGTTCCCAGGAAACAGGGTTCCAGAATGAAACCAATATCATGTTCCCAGGCCACGGGGTTCCAGTATCAGGCCTCAGTCATCTTCCCAGTGCACAGGGTTCCAGCAACAAACCTCAGTCATGTTCCCAGGTCACAGGTTTGGAGAATCAAACCTCAGTCATATTCCCAGGCCACATCGTTCCAGAATCATACCTCAGTCATTTTCCCAGGCCACATGGTTACAGAATCAAATCTAAGTCAATTTCCCAGGCCACAGGTTTCCAGAATCAAACCTCAGTCATATTCCCAGGCCACAGGTTTCCACCATCAAGCCTCAGTCAAGTTCCAAAACCTGAAGGTTCCACAATCAAACCTCAGTCATGTTCCCAGGACACAGGGTTCCAGAATCAAGCCTCACT
Source organism: Balaenoptera borealis (assembly GCF_965194805.1). Classification (NCBI taxonomy): domain Eukaryota; kingdom Metazoa; phylum Chordata; class Mammalia; order Artiodactyla; family Balaenopteridae; genus Balaenoptera; species Balaenoptera borealis. The sequence continues at coordinate 26,305,106 of NC_138879.1, read as the reverse complement.
CATATTCCCAGGCCAGAGGGTTCCGCAATCAAATCTCAGTCCTGTTGCCAGGCCACGGTTCCACCATCAAGCCTCAGTCATGTTCCCAGGCCAGAGGGTTCCACAATCAAACCTAAGTCATCTTGCCAGGCCACAGGATTCCACCATCAAACCTCAGTCCTGTTGCCAGGCCACAGGCTTCCACCATCAAGCCTCAGTCATGTTCCCAAGCCTGAGGCTTCCATAATCAAACCTCTGTCATGTTACCAGGCCACAGGGTTCAACCATCAAACCTCAGTCATGTTCCCTGGAAACAGGGTTCCAAAGTCAGACAAATGTCATGTTCCCAGGCCACGGGGTTCCAGTATCAGGCCTCAGTCATGTTCCCAGTGCACAGGGTTCCACCATCAAACCTCAGTCATGTTGCCAGTCCACAGGTTTCTGCGATCAAATCAGAGTCAAGTTCCCAGGCCACCGGGTTCCTCCATCAAACCTCTGTCATGTTCCCAGGCCACAGGATTCCACAGTCTAACATCAGTCATGTTCCCAGACCAATGGTTTCCAGAATCAAACCTCAATCATGTTCCCAGGACACAGGGTTCCAATCAAACCAATGTCAAGTTCCCAGGCCATGGGTTTCCAGTACCAGGCCACAGTCATGTTTCCAGGGCACAGGGTTCCACAATCAAACCTGTCATATTGCCAGATCACAGGTTTCTCCCATCAAACCTCAGTCAAGTTCTCAGACAACAGGGTTCTAGAATCAAGCCTCAGTCATATTCCCAGGACACATTGTTCAAGAATCAAACCTCAGTCATGTTGGCAGGCAACAGGGTTCCACAATCAAACCTCAGTCATGTTCCCAGGCCACAGGGATCCAGAATCCAACCGTTGTCATGTTGCCAGGCCATAGGGTACCACCATCAAACCTCAGTCATATTCCCAGGCCACAGGTTTCCAGAATCAAACCGATTTTATGTTCCCAGGCAACAGGGTACTAGAATCCAAACCGATGTCATGTTCCCAGGCCACAGGGTTCCACCATCAAGCTTCAATCATGTTCCCAAGCCTGAGGGTTCCACAATCAAACCACTGTCATGTTGCCAGGCCACAGGGTTCAACCATCAAACCTCAGTCATGTTCCCAGGAAACAGGGCTCCAGAATCAATCCTCAGCTTTGTCCCATTCCACAGGTTTCCAGAACCAAGACTCAATCAGGTTCCCAGGGCACAGAATTCCACAATCTAAACAGATGTCATATTCCCAGGACACATTGTTCAAGAATCAAACCTCAGTCATGTTGGCAGGCCACAGGGTTCCACAATCAAATCTCAGTCATGTTCCCAGGACAAAGGTGTCCAGAATCAAACTTCAGTCATGTTCCCAGGGAACAGGGTTCCAGAAACAAACCTCAGTCATGTTGCCAGGCCACACGTTACCACCATCAAACCTCAAACATGGTCCCAGGCCACAGGATTCCACAATCAAACCTCAGTCATGTTCCCAGGCCACAGGTTTCCAAAATCCACTGATGTCATGTTTCCAGGCCACAGGGTTCCAGAATGAATCCTCAGTTATGTTCCCAGGCTATAGGGTTCCAGAATCAAACCTCAGTCATGTTCCCAGTCCACAGGGTTTCAGAACCAAGCCTCAGTCAGCTTCCCAGGGCACAGTATTCCACAATCTAAACAGATGTCATGTTCCCAGGCCACAGGTTTCCAGAATCACGCCTCAGTCATGTTCCAAGGCCACAGGGATCCAGAATCAAACCTCAGTCATGTTGCCAGGCCATAGCGTACCACCATCAAACCTCAGTCTTATTCTCAGACCACAGGTTTCCAGAATCAAACCGATTTCATGTTCCCAGGCAACAGGGTACCAGAATCCAAACCGATGTCATGTTCCCAGGCCACAGGATTCCACAATCTAACATTAGTCATGTTCCCAGGCCAATGGTTTCCAGAATCAAACCTCAGTCATATTCCCAGGCCACATTGTTCCAGAATCAAACCTCAGTTATGTTCCCAGGACACAGGGTTCCAGAATAAAACCTCAGTCATGTTCCCTCGACACAGGTTTGAGAAATAAAACCCCAGTCATGTTCCCAGGCCACAGGGTTCCAGAATCAAGCCTCACTCATATTCCCAGGCCACAGGGTTCCACAATTAAACCTCAGTCTTATTCCCAGGCCAGAGGTTTCCACAATCAAACCTCAGTCCTCTTGCCAGGCCACGGTTCCACCATCAAGCCTCAGTCATGTTCCCATGCCACAGGGTTTCAGAATCAAACCACAGTCATGTTCCCATTCCAGAGGGTTCCACAATCAAACCTTAGTCATGTTCCCATACCACAGGGTTCCAGAATCCAACCGATGTCATGTTCCCAGGCAACAGGGTTCCAGAATCAATCCTCAGTTATGTTCCCAGGCTACAGGGATCCAGAATAAAACCTCAGTCATGTTCCCAGTCCACAGGGTTCCAGAACCAAGCCTCAGTCAGTTTCCCAGGGCACAGTATTCCACAATCTAAACAGATGTCATGTTCCCAGGCCACAGGTTTCCAGAATCAAACCGATTTCATGTTCCCCGGCAACAGGGTACTAGAATCCAAACCGATGTCATTTTCCAAGGCCACAGGGTTCCACCATCAAACCTCATTCCTGTGGCCAGGCCACAGGGTTCCACCATCAAGCCTCAGTCATGTTCCCAAGCCTGAGGGTTCCACAATCAAACCACTGTCATGTTGCCAGCCCACAGGGTTCAACCATCAAACCTCAGTCATGTTCCCAGGAAACAGGGTTCCAGAATCAATCCTCAGTTATGTTCCCAGGCAACAGGGTTCCAGAATAAATCCTCAGTCATGTTCCCAGTCCACAGGTTTCCAGAACCAGGCCTCAATCACGTTCCCAGGGCACAGTATTCCACAATCTAAACAGATGTCATGTTCCCAGGTCACAGGTTTCCAGAGTCAAACTTCTGTCATGTTCCCAGGGAACAGGGTTCCAGAAACAAACCTCAGTCATGTTACCAGGAGACAGGGTTCCAGAATAAAACCGCAGTCATGTTCCCTGTACACAGGTTTCAAAAATATAACCCCAGTCATGTTCTCAGGCCACAGGGTTCTAGAATCAAGCCTCACTCATATTCCCAGGCCAAAGGGTTCCACAATCAAACCTCAGTCCTGTTGCCGGGCCACAGTTCCACCATCGAGTCTCAGTCATGTTCCCAGGCCAGAGTGTTCCACAATCAAACCTAAGTAATCTTGCCAGGCCACAGGGTTCAGCAATCAAACCTCAGTCATGTTCCCAGGACAAAGGTGTCCAGAATCAAACCTCAGTCATGTTCCCAGGGAACAGGGTTCCAGAAATAAACCTCAGTCATGTTGCCAAGCCACAGGTTTCCACCATCAAACCTCAGACATGTTCCCAGGCAACAGGGTTCCAGAATCAAACCGTTCTCATGTTCCCAGGCCACAGGGTTCCAGAATCCACCGATGTCATGTTCCCAGGTGACAGGGTTCAAGAATCAATCCTCAGTTTGTTCCCAGGCTACAGGGTTCCAGAATAAAACCTCAGTTATGTTCCCAGTCCACAGGGTTCCAGAATCCACCGATGTCATGTTCCCAGGTGACAGGGTTCAAGAATCAATCCTCAGTTTGTTCCCAGGCTACAGGGTTCCAGAATAAAACCTCAGTCATGTTCCCAGTCCACAGGGTTCCAGAACCAAGCCTCAGTCAGCTTCCCAGGGCACAGTATTCCACAATCTAAACAGATGTCATGTTCCCAGGTCACAGGTTTCCAGAATCAAACTTCAGTCATGTTCCCAGGCAACAGGGTTCCAGAAACAAACCTCAGTCATGTTATCAGGAGACAGGGTTCCAGAATAAAACCGCAGTCATGTTCCCTGTACACAGGTTTCAAAAATAAAACCCCAGTCATGTTCTCAGGCCACAGGGTTCCAGAATCAAGCCTCACTCATATTCCCAGGCCAAAGGGTTCCACAATCAAACCTCAGTCCTGTTGCCAGGCCACAGTTCCACCATCAAGTCTCAGTCATGTTCCCAGGCCAGAGTGTTCCACAATCAAACCTAAGTCATCTTGCCAGGCCACAGGGTTCAACAATCAAACCTCAGTCATGTTCCCAGGAAACAGGGTTCCAGAAATAAACCTCAGTCATGTTGCCAGGCCACAGGTTTCCACCATCAAACCTCAGACATGTTCCCAGGCAACAGGGTTCCAGAATCAAACCGTTCCCATGTTCCCAGGCCACAAGGTTCCAGAATCCACCGATGTCATGTTCCCAGGCCACAGGGTTCAAGAATCAATCCTCAGTTTGTTCCCAGGCTACAGGGTTCCAGAATAAAAAACTCAGTCATGTTCCCAGCCCACAGGGTTCCAGAACCAAGCCTCAGTCAGGTTCCCAGGGCACAGTATTCCACAATCTAAACAGATGTCATGTTCCCAGTCCACAGATTTCCAGAATCACGCCTCAGTCATGTTCCCAGGCCACAGGGATCCAGAATAAAACCGCAGGCATGTTCCGTGGACACAGGTTTCCAAAATAACACCCCAGTCATTTTCCCAGCCCACAGGTTTACAGAATAAAGCCTCAGTCATATTCCCAGGCCACAGGGTTCCACCATCAATCCTCAGTCTTGTTCCCAAGCCTGAGGTTTCCACAATCAAACCTCTGTCATGTTCCCAGGCCACAGGGTTCCAGAATCAAACCTCAGTCATGTTCCCAGGACACAGGGTTCCAGAATAAAACCGCAGGCATGTTCCGTGGACACAGGTTTCCAAAATAACACCCCAGTCATTTTCCCAGCCCACAGGGTTACAGAATAAAGCCTCAGTCATATTCCCAGGCCACAGGGTTCCACCATCAATCCTCAGTCTTGTTCCCAAGCCTGAGGGTTCCACAATCAAACCTCTGTCATGTTCCCAGGCCACAGGGTTCCAGAATCAAACCTCAGTCATGTTCCCAGGAAACAGGGTTCCAGAATGAAACCAATATCATGTTCCCAGGCCACGGGGTTCCAGTATCAGGCCTCAGTCATCTTCCCAGTGCACAGGGTTCCAGCAACAAACCTCAGTCATGTTCCCAGGTCACAGGTTTGGAGAATCAAACCTCAGTCATATTCCCAGGCCACATCGTTCCAGAATCATACCTCAGTCATTTTCCCAGGCCACATGGTTACAGAATCAAATCTAAGTCAATTTCCCAGGCCACAGGTTTCCAGAATCAAACCTCAGTCATATTCCCAGGCCACAGGTTTCCACCATCAAGCCTCAGTCAAGTTCCAAAACCTGAAGGTTCCACAATCAAACCTCAGTCATGTTCCCAGGACACAGGGTTCCAGAATCAAGCCTCACTCATATTCCCAGGCCAGAGGGTTCCGCAATCAAATCTCAGTCCTGTTGCCAGGCCACGGTTCCACCATCAAGCCTCAGTCATGTTCCCAGGCCAGAGGGTTCCACAATCAAACCTAAGTCATCTTGCCAGGCCACAGGATTCCACCATCAAACCTCAGTCCTGTTGCCAGGCCACAGGCTTCCACCATCAAGCCTCAGTCATGTTCCCAAGCCTGAGGCTTCCATAATCAAACCTCTGTCATGTTACCAGGCCACAGGGTTCAACCATCAAACCTCAGTCATGTTCCCTGGAAACAGGGTTCCAAAGTCAGACAAATGTCATGTTCCCAGGCCACGGGGTTCCAGTATCAGGCCTCAGTCATGTTCCCAGTGCACAGGGTTCCACCATCAAACCTCAGTCATGTTGCCAGTCCACAGGTTTCTGCGATCAAATCAGAGTCAAGTTCCCAGGCCACCGGGTTCCTCCATCAAACCTCTGTCATGTTCCCAGGCCACAGGATTCCACAGTCTAACATCAGTCATGTTCCCAGACCAATGGTTTCCAGAATCAAACCTCAATCATGTTCCCAGGACACAGGGTTCCAATCAAACCAATGTCAAGTTCCCAGGCCATGGGTTTCCAGTACCAGGCCACAGTCATGTTTCCAGGGCACAGGGTTCCACAATCAAACCTGTCATATTGCCAGATCACAGGTTTCTCCCATCAAACCTCAGTCAAGTTCTCAGACAACAGGGTTCTAGAATCAAGCCTCAGTCATATTCCCAGGACACATTGTTCAAGAATCAAACCTCAGTCATGTTGGCAGGCAACAGGGTTCCACAATCAAACCTCAGTCATGTTCCCAGGCCACAGGGATCCAGAATCCAACCGTTGTCATGTTGCCAGGCCATAGGGTACCACCATCAAACCTCAGTCATATTCCCAGGCCACAGGTTTCCAGAATCAAACCGATTTTATGTTCCCAGGCAACAGGGTACTAGAATCCAAACCGATGTCATGTTCCCAGGCCACAGGGTTCCACCATCAAGCTTCAATCATGTTCCCAAGCCTGAGGGTTCCACAATCAAACCACTGTCATGTTGCCAGGCCACAGGGTTCAACCATCAAACCTCAGTCATGTTCCCAGGAAACAGGGCTCCAGAATCAATCCTCAGCTTTGTCCCATTCCACAGGTTTCCAGAACCAAGACTCAATCAGGTTCCCAGGGCACAGAATTCCACAATCTAAACAGATGTCATATTCCCAGGACACATTGTTCAAGAATCAAACCTCAGTCATGTTGGCAGGCCACAGGGTTCCACAATCAAATCTCAGTCATGTTCCCAGGACAAAGGTGTCCAGAATCAAACTTCAGTCATGTTCCCAGGGAACAGGGTTCCAGAAACAAACCTCAGTCATGTTGCCAGGCCACACGTTACCACCATCAAACCTCAAACATGGTCCCAGGCCACAGGATTCCACAATCAAACCTCAGTCATGTTCCCAGGCCACAGGTTTCCAAAATCCACTGATGTCATGTTTCCAGGCCACAGGGTTCCAGAATGAATCCTCAGTTATGTTCCCAGGCTATAGGGTTCCAGAATCAAACCTCAGTCATGTTCCCAGTCCACAGGGTTTCAGAACCAAGCCTCAGTCAGCTTCCCAGGGCACAGTATTCCACAATCTAAACAGATGTCATGTTCCCAGGCCACAGGTTTCCAGAATCACGCCTCAGTCATGTTCCAAGGCCACAGGGATCCAGAATCAAACCTCAGTCATGTTGCCAGGCCATAGCGTACCACCATCAAACCTCAGTCTTATTCTCAGACCACAGGTTTCCAGAATCAAACCGATTTCATGTTCCCAGGCAACAGGGTACCAGAATCCAAACCGATGTCATGTTCCCAGGCCACAGGATTCCACAATCTAACATTAGTCATGTTCCCAGGCCAATGGTTTCCAGAATCAAACCTCAGTCATATTCCCAGGCCACATTGTTCCAGAATCAAACCTCAGTTATGTTCCCAGGACACAGGGTTCCAGAATAAAACCTCAGTCATGTTCCCTCGACACAGGTTTGAGAAATAAAACCCCAGTCATGTTCCCAGGCCACAGGGTTCCAGAATCAAGCCTCACTCATATTCCCAGGCCACAGGGTTCCACAATTAAACCTCAGTCTTATTCCCAGGCCAGAGGTTTCCACAATCAAACCTCAGTCCTGTTGCCAGGCCACGGTTCCACCATCAAGCCTCAGTCATGTTCCCATGCCACAGGGTTTCAGAATCAAACCACAGTCATGTTCCCATTCCAGAGGGTTCCACAATCAAACCTTAGTCATGTTCCCATACCACAGGGTTCCAGAATCCAACCGATGTCATGTTCCCAGGCAACAGGGTTCCAGAATCAATCCTCAGTTATGTTCCCAGGCTACAGGGATCCAGAATAAAACCTCAGTCATGTTCCCAGTCCACAGGGTTCCAGAACCAAGCCTCAGTCAGTTTCCCAGGGCACAGTATTCCACAATCTAAACAGATGTCATGTTCCCAGGCCACAGGTTTCCAGAATCAAACCGATTTCATGTTCCCCGGCAACAGGGTACTAGAATCCAAACCGATGTCATTTTCCAAGGCCACAGGGTTCCACCATCAAACCTCATTCCTGTGGCCAGGCCACAGGGTTCCACCATCAAGCCTCAGTCATGTTCCCAAGCCTGAGGGTTCCACAATCAAACCACTGTCATGTTGCCAGCCCACAGGGTTCAACCATCAAACCTCAGTCATGTTCCCAGGAAACAGGGTTCCAGAATCAATCCTCAGTTATGTTCCCAGGCAACAGGGTTCCAGAATAAATCCTCAGTCATGTTCCCAGTCCACAGGTTTCCAGAACCAGGCCTCAATCACGTTCCCAGGGCACAGTATTCCACAATCTAAACAGATGTCATGTTCCCAGGTCACAGGTTTCCAGAGTCAAACTTCTGTCATGTTCCCAGGGAACAGGGTTCCAGAAACAAACCTCAGTCATGTTACCAGGAGACAGGGTTCCAGAATAAAACCGCAGTCATGTTCCCTGTACACAGGTTTCAAAAATATAACCCCAGTCATGTTCTCAGGCCACAGGGTTCTAGAATCAAGCCTCACTCATATTCCCAGGCCAAAGGGTTCCACAATCAAACCTCAGTCCTGTTGCCGGGCCACAGTTCCACCATCGAGTCTCAGTCATGTTCCCAGGCCAGAGTGTTCCACAATCAAACCTAAGTAATCTTGCCAGGCCACAGGGTTCAGCAATCAAACCTCAGTCATGTTCCCAGGACAAAGGTGTCCAGAATCAAACCTCAGTCATGTTCCCAGGGAACAGGGTTCCAGAAATAAACCTCAGTCATGTTGCCAAGCCACAGGTTTCCACCATCAAACCTCAGACATGTTCCCAGGCAACAGGGTTCCAGAATCAAACCGTTCTCATGTTCCCAGGCCACAGGGTTCCAGAATCCACCGATGTCATGTTCCCAGGTGACAGGGTTCAAGAATCAATCCTCAGTTTGTTCCCAGGCTACAGGGTTCCAGAATAAAACCTCAGTTATGTTCCCAGTCCACAGGGTTCCAGAATCCACCGATGTCATGTTCCCAGGTGACAGGGTTCAAGAATCAATCCTCAGTTTGTTCCCAGGCTACAGGGTTCCAGAATAAAACCTCAGTCATGTTCCCAGTCCACAGGGTTCCAGAACCAAGCCTCAGTCAGCTTCCCAGGGCACAGTATTCCACAATCTAAACAGATGTCATGTTCCCAGGTCACAGGTTTCCAGAATCAAACTTCAGTCATGTTCCCAGGCAACAGGGTTCCAGAAACAAACCTCAGTCATGTTATCAGGAGACAGGGTTCCAGAATAAAACCGCAGTCATGTTCCCTGTACACAGGTTTCAAAAATAAAACCCCAGTCATGTTCTCAGGCCACAGGGTTCCAGAATCAAGCCTCACTCATATTCCCAGGCCAAAGGGTTCCACAATCAAACCTCAGTCCTGTTGCCAGGCCACAGTTCCACCATCAAGTCTCAGTCATGTTCCCAGGCCAGAGTGTTCCACAATCAAACCTAAGTCATCTTGCCAGGCCACAGGGTTCAACAATCAAACCTCAGTCATGTTCCCAGGAAACAGGGTTCCAGAAATAAACCTCAGTCATGTTGCCAGGCCACAGGTTTCCACCATCAAACCTCAGACATGTTCCCAGGCAACAGGGTTCCAGAATCAAACCGTTCCCATGTTCCCAGGCCACAAGGTTCCAGAATCCACCGATGTCATGTTCCCAGGCCACAGGGTTCAAGAATCAATCCTCAGTTTGTTCCCAGGCTACAGGGTTCCAGAATAAAAAACTCAGTCATGTTCCCAGCCCACAGGGTTCCAGAACCAAGCCTCAGTCAGGTTCCCAGGGCACAGTATTCCACAATCTAAACAGATGTCATGTTCCCAGTCCACAGATTTCCAGAATCACGCCTCAGTCATGTTCCCAGGCCACAGGGATCCAGAATAAAACCGCAGGCATGTTCCGTGGACACAGGTTTCCAAAATAACACCCCAGTCATTTTCCCAGCCCACAGGTTTACAGAATAAAGCCTCAGTCATATTCCCAGGCCACAGGGTTCCACCATCAATCCTCAGTCTTGTTCCCAAGCCTGAGGTTTCCACAATCAAACCTCTGTCATGTTCCCAGGCCACAGGGTTCCAGAATCAAACCTCAGTCATGTTCCCAGGACACAGGGTTCCAGAATAAAACCGCAGGCATGTTCCGTGGACACAGGTTTCCAAAATAACACCCCAGTCATTTTCCCAGCCCACAGGGTTACAGAATAAAGCCTCAGTCATATTCCCAGGCCACAGGGTTCCACCATCAATCCTCAGTCTTGTTCCCAAGCCTGAGGGTTCCACAATCAAACCTCTGTCATGTTCCCAGGCCACAGGGTTCCAGAATCAAACCTCAGTCATGTTCCCAGGAAACAGGGTTCCAGAATGAAACCAATATCATGTTCCCAGGCCACGGGGTTCCAGTATCAGGCCTCAGTCATCTTCCCAGTGCACAGGGTTCCAGCAACAAACCTCAGTCATGTTCCCAGGTCACAGGTTTGGAGAATCAAACCTCAGTCATATTCCCAGGCCACATCGTTCCAGAATCATACCTCAGTCATTTTCCCAGGCCACATGGTTACAGAATCAAATCTAAGTCAATTTCCCAGGCCACAGGTTTCCAGAATCAAACCTCAGTCATATTCCCAGGCCACAGGTTTCCACCATCAAGCCTCAGTCAAGTTCCAAAACCTGAAGGTTCCACAATCAAACCTCAGTCATGTTCCCAGGACACAGGGTTCCAGAATCAAGCCTCACTCATATTCCCAGGCCAGAGGGTTCCGCAATCAAATCTCAGTCCTGTTGCCAGGCCACGGTTCCACCATCAAGCCTCAGTCATGTTCCCAGGCCAGAGGGTTCCACAATCAAACCTAAGTCATCTTGCCAGGCCACAGGATTCCACCATCAAACCTCAGTCCTGTTGCCAGGCCACAGGCTTCCACCATCAAGCCTCAGTCATGTTCCCAAGCCTGAGGCTTCCATAATCAAACCTCTGTCATGTTACCAGGCCACAGGGTTCAACCATCAAACCTCAGTCATGTTCCCTGGAAACAGGGTTCCAAAGTCAGACAAATGTCATGTTCCCAGGCCACGGGGTTCCAGTATCAGGCCTCAGTCATGTTCCCAGTGCACAGGGTTCCACCATCAAACCTCAGTCATGTTGCCAGTCCACAGGTTTCTGCGATCAAATCAGAGTCAAGTTCCCAGGCCACCGGGTTCCTCCATCAAACCTCTGTCATGTTCCCAGGCCACAGGATTCCACAGTCTAACATCAGTCATGTTCCCAGACCAATGGTTTCCAGAATCAAACCTCAATCATGTTCCCAGGACACAGGGTTCCAATCAAACCAATGTCAAGTTCCCAGGCCATGGGTTTCCAGTACCAGGCCACAGTCATGTTTCCAGGGCACAGGGTTCCACAATCAAACCTGTCATATTGCCAGATCACAGGTTTCTCCCATCAAACCTCAGTCAAGTTCTCAGACAACAGGGTTCTAGAATCAAGCCTCAGTCATATTCCCAGGACACATTGTTCAAGAATCAAACCTCAGTCATGTTGGCAGGCAACAGGGTTCCACAATCAAACCTCAGTCATGTTCCCAGGCCACAGGGATCCAGAATCCAACCGTTGTCATGTTGCCAGGCCATAGGGTACCACCATCAAACCTCAGTCATATTCCCAGGCCACAGGTTTCCAGAATCAAACCGATTTTATGTTCCCAGGCAACAGGGTACTAGAATCCAAACCGATGTCATGTTCCCAGGCCACAGGGTTCCACCATCAAGCTTCAATCATGTTCCCAAGCCTGAGGGTTCCACAATCAAACCACTGTCATGTTGCCAGGCCACAGGGTTCAACCATCAAACCTCAGTCATGTTCCCAGGAAACAGGGCTCCAGAATCAATCCTCAGCTTTGTCCCATTCCACAGGTTTCCAGAACCAAGACTCAATCAGGTTCCCAGGGCACAGAATTCCACAATCTAAACAGATGTCATATTCCCAGGACACATTGTTCAAGAATCAAACCTCAGTCATGTTGGCAGGCCACAGGGTTCCACAATCAAATCTCAGTCATGTTCCCAGGACAAAGGTGTCCAGAATCAAACTTCAGTCATGTTCCCAGGGAACAGGGTTCCAGAAACAAACCTCAGTCATGTTGCCAGGCCACACGTTACCACCATCAAACCTCAAACATGGTCCCAGGCCACAGGATTCCACAATCAAACCTCAGTCATGTTCCCAGGCCACAGGTTTCCAAAATCCACTGATGTCATGTTTCCAGGCCACAGGGTTCCAGAATGAATCCTCAGTTATGTTCCCAGGCTATAGGGTTCCAGAATCAAACCTCAGTCATGTTCCCAGTCCACAGGGTTTCAGAACCAAGCCTCAGTCAGCTTCCCAGGGCACAGTATTCCACAATCTAAACAGATGTCATGTTCCCAGGCCACAGGTTTCCAGAATCACGCCTCAGTCATGTTCCAAGGCCACAGGGATCCAGAATCAAACCTCAGTCATGTTGCCAGGCCATAGCGTACCACCATCAAACCTCAGTCTTATTCTCAGACCACAGGTTTCCAGAATCAAACCGATTTCATGTTCCCAGGCAACAGGGTACCAGAATCCAAACCGATGTCATGTTCCCAGGCCACAGGATTCCACAATCTAACATTAGTCATGTTCCCAGGCCAATGGTTTCCAGAATCAAACCTCAGTCATATTCCC